>NC_135718.1:33893953-34505381 GCF_964656455.1 Halichoerus grypus
CAATGTCTTGAAAGCTCCATTGGCTCACCCATCCCAAAGCTAAACATTTTCAAGTCCATTGAGCAACTGAAGAGCAATATTATTCTCTGAGTTCCATTCTAGCTTTTCCTTCCTCTTCCCTCCCACCCCCAGCTTATAACATCAACTATTCTCCTCTTTCTTCTCCTCATTGTTGGTTTTCCTGTTCATCCTGTTCAATGCACTCTCTATTCCTCACTCCTGTCTCACTTAGCTTCCTTTTATTCCTTTTGCCCTTTCTCCCTCTCCTCTCACTTGTCCTATTTTTCTTCTCTCAGCAAAAGGGTTTAGAAATGTAACTAATGTAATGTAATGAAATAATAGTAATAGCTGACATTTACGTCCTGGCCACTCTCTGCAAAACAGCATCCCTGGACCTCCCTCGCCCTGTTTTGTTCTTCATCATAGCACTTAATACCACTTTTTTTTAAAATATAAAACCTTACTGACCACTGTTTACCAGTATTTACAATAAACAATATGCAGCCGGATAACATTGTGACCAGCAAGTTACGGTTTTCCCTGGTTTATGCTGAAACAGTAACTCAAATAGTGAGAAGATTGAGCCTACATATAAGGAATGAGTTGGGGTAAAGAAAAAACAAGCAGGTCAAGAATTTAGATTTAAGTTTGTTCACCCATTTATTCCTGCAGGTCCTAAATTGCCAACATCTCTAACCATCTGATTATGATTAAGTTTCCATGAACAAAGTCTTAGACATTCCATGAATCATGACCTTTTAGTCAATACAGCACAGGGATTTCAACTTCTTGAAAAGGAATGGTTCTGAGCACCTGGGGGGCTCAGTCAGTTAAGCATCCAACTCTTGATTTTGGCTCAGGTCATGATTTCAGGGTCATGCGATCAAAACGCACGTTGGGCTCCTCACTCAGCAGGGAGTCGGCTTCTCCCTCTGCCCCTCCCCCTGCTCATGCTCTCTATCTCTCTCTCAAATAAATAAATTTAAAAAAAATTTTAAAAAGGAATGGTTCACTAGAAGGGACCTTTAAATGTCTATTTAACTAGGTTTTGTTACCCAACTAAAACATACCAGGACTTGTCTAGTTTTCTCATTTGGGTGGGGAGGTTGTTGGCACTAATAATATTTTCCTTTCAGGGATCTTGCAAATGAACTTGCATTTATATGACTGTAGATATGGATATGGATTCTGATATGGCTGCTTTTAAATTGTCCAATTTAAATTATTTACATTATATTTAAATTGTCCAATTAATTACAAAATTTGAAAGGTTAAGGCTTCAGGAAAAATCTATCTTTAAGTGATTTATTTCTTAGACTGCTGAAAATGATGGCATCCTAGAAACACAGGCTTATCCATGGTTATAAAATGCTGTTTTTGTTTTGGTGACTGTTAAAAAAGAAAAGAAAAGAAAACCATTTACATATGTATTTTAAGTATACACACACACAAACCAAATAAACAAAAAACCCAGAATGGTCCTCAAGCATATAGGACTTATACACAAATTCTGATTGAGTAACAAATACGAAGATTTCCCCCAACATTTATTCATTTTTTTAAATTTAATTTATTTACCTGAGAGAGAGAGTACAAGCAGGAGGAAGGACAGAGGGAGAGAGAGAAGCAGACTCCCTGCTGAGCGTAGAGCCTGCCATGACGCTGGATCCCAGGACCCCTGAGATCATGACCTGAGCCAAAGTCAGATGTTTAACCAACTAAGCCACCCAGGCGCCCCTCCCCCAACATTTAGAAAAGGTGTTCTCTAATGCAGGGGAATAATATACTGTGGTTTCAAATATTCTTTTCTGATAAAGGAAGCAACTCCAGAAAGCTTTTATTTGCTCAAAGTAACCAGTGCTACAGATGCAAAAATCCCCAACAATTCCCCCAATACTACTTCAAAACAAACATATCAAAGTTGATTTTCATTAGAATGTTATTTCTTCACACTGATAAATCAAAAAAACCAAAACCCAGATTTTATTTATATATCTATAAATATGTAAAGCAACGCAAGCAATTATTGAGCTTCATCTTCTGGACAAGAATGCCAAGTTAGTTTCTCTTCATAAAAAGCAATTACAGGGGCACCTGGGTGGCTCAGTCAGTTAAGCATCTGAGTCTTGATTTTGGCTCAGGCCATGATCTCAGGGTCATAGAATTGAGCCCCACATCAGGCTCCACACTCAGCAGGGAGACTGCTTTTCTCCCTCTCCCTCTGCCCCTCGGCGCTCTCGCTCTCTCTCAAATAAATAAATAAATTTTTTAAAAATCTTAAAAAGCAATTACAGTGGGGGCACCTGGGTTAATAAGCACCTGACTCTTGATCTCAGCTCAGGTTTTGATCTCAGGGTCATGAGTTCAAGCCCCATGTTGGGCTATACCCTGTGTATGGAGCCTACTTAAAAAAAAAAATTTTTTTTTAAGCAATTACAATTTAAGGACCCTTCCTATTTGCCTCTTTTGCCAGCACCAAGTCAGCCTCATCTGAATCTTTCCATTTCATGAGAGACTTGAATTCTCCGCTGCTGTCTGTGGTACCAATTATTTGTTCAGGACCAAGACCTCTGGCAAAGCCTCTTGGTTCATCAGCAACATCTCTTTTCTTCTTTGATTAGCTATAATCAGATTCACTGTCAGATAAAGATTGTCTTTTGGTACCATCTTTTTCTTTACCAGCTTTCGAGAATTAAGAAATGCTTCAATTAACTCTGGACCATCTGAATTTTCTTCAGGTTCCCAAGTATCATCAGCATCTGTGAGTTCCCTTCTACTTCAGGAAATACTCCACCTTCCCCTTCACTACCCAGCGGTCCAGTACTTTTTCCACCACAGATTCCTCAGGCTCTGCCTCTTCTAGTTTTTTACTCTTTCCATTCTCTTTCTTTCCCTTTTTTTTTTTCCAGAGAGGGAGGGGGAGGGGCAGAGGGAGAGAGAGAGAGAGAGAGAGAGAAAATCTTAAGCAGATTCCATGCCCAGCGTGGAGCCCGAATCGGGGTTGGATCTCATGACCCTGAGGTCATGATCTGAGTCGAAATCAAGAGTCAGATGGTTAACTGACTAAGCCACCCAGGCGCTCCTTCTTTACCATTCTTTGCAATCTAGTTTAATTGGAGGCCATTTTTTTATTGCAGACTTGAAGAGCTACTTGAAGAGCAGCCCCTGAGTGGCTCCGGGTCTGCGGTGTCCAGGCCCTCAATGCTTCAAGCTCCAGCCACACCTGAGGGGGGGCAGGGGGTGCTGGGGAACTGCCACAATACCACTTTCTTATTTGTTTATTTCTAGCTCCCTTCACTAAAATACAAGCTCCCTCTGAGCAGGGACTGTCCAGGTCTTCATCTTGCTCTATCAACAGCAAAACCATTGACCATCCTAGACCACTGCCTGCCACACCGTAGGCGCTGCATAAACATTTATTTACTGAATGAATGAACAAATGAGTGAATGAGCATTTACTATGTATGAGGCATTACATTAAATACATTTCATGCCTAATTCATGTAATCCCTTCAGTAGATCCATTAGTAATGATAGATGCAAAATTTGAACCTACATCCTCTGGCGCCAGAGTCCATTCATTTAACCAGTAAAGAAACAAAACTATCTCCCTGGTTAAAATACTTGGTTCCCAGATATAAAAATGTTTTTTAGCTTTTCTCTTGTGTTGCACTGAAGATCAAACAATGAATGCTATCACTGAAATGTTCAGAAGTTTGCCAACTACACAGCCCACTCTCACTGGGGACTCAGGCTTTCCCGAGGTGCTGCGGACAGGTGGGCCTCAGTCATGGTTAGGCCCACATTTATTCCTGGACAGCTTCTCTGGACTCCATATATATCCACACTACACCACTCTCATCCAAGATTAAATGAGGTAATGATATTACATTAGTATAAAATATAAGCATTAGTAAATATGGTTTTGAGAAAGGGATACCTCTCTCCCCTGAATATTATACAACCAAAATAAAATTCGCATTACTCAATATTTCCCACTTAATCAGTATTTCAAGATGTTGTGAGTGCTTGTTTATTTCAACACTCTATATATTTATTAAATTATACTGGAATATATATCCCAGATGTAAATGAGACATAATAATAATAGCTAATATTTATTGAGCATTTACAATGTGCTAGGCAGGCATTGTGCTAAGCACTTTGTATTTATTAACCATTTGAGATGGGTTGTATTATAATCTCCATTTTGGGGGCGCCTAGGTGGCTCAGTCAATTAAGTGTCTGCCTTCAGCTCAGGTCATGATCTCACAGTGTCCTGGGATCGTGCCCCCCACTCAGGCTCAGCTCTGCACTCAGCTTGGGAGTCTGCTTCTCCCTTTCCCAGTCCATCTGCCCCTCCCCTTTCTTGTGCTCACGCAGTCTCTCTCTCTCTCTCTCTCAGATAAATGGATAAAATCTTTAAAAAAAAAGTTCTTCATCCCTACTTTATAGTTTCAGAAACTAAAGCCAAAATCAAACAACTAATAAAACCTGGACCTTTGATGTTAATCAGTGTACTTAATGGGGTAAGATTTAATGGAAAGCTTACATTTCTGAAGGTATATACAGCAAGAGCATTGTAAAATGTCTACAGGTGCTAACTAGTTACATTTATTAGCATGTCATCCCAAGATTTTATTGTATACACAGTTAATTAGTTGGATTTTTTTTTAAATGTTTTCTGTCCTTTCCTAAAAGCATGTTATCTTCATTCCTAAAAACATTAAAGTCAGAGAAATAACAATATCCTGTTTGCTCTGAAACTGGTAAAACTTCATGGTCAGCTTTTGGAAAAGAGCCCGAGAGAGTCTGAATACAACTGTAAAACAATTATGTTATCATAAAACAATTACAAAAATGTCTTCTGGTACGTCATCGTGTACAATTCCCTTTTCCTCCTATTTTTCCCAGCCCTCTGTAAGGCCTTCTTTGGACACGTCCCCTTTCTCTACTTCCCACTAACTTTGCAGCGCCCTCAATCCGCCCTTCTCCTCCCTCGGGTCAGCTAGAGCCATAAGACACACTGGGACTTGTGAACCCAAAAGCCTTCAGACATGCTGTGACTTCAGGACCTGTTCTAAGAGCCTAACAACAGACCTGCAGGACCCCAAGAGGCATCAGGAGCCCAGGCAACATGCAGGTTGGAGCCAGGACCCGTGGGGTAGGGCAGGTCTAATGGGCAGCTCCCTGGCCACAGGAAGCTCTAGCGTGAACATGGCAAACGCTATGAACACTGCTGCTGCCCTCTCCGACGTCCGCGGCTGCCGTCACTAATCTATGAGAATCACCTCAATGTGGGATTCAGGCAACCACTACCAGTGCATTGGAATTGATGTGCTGCGTGAGACCTGGTGCCCATCCTTCTTAAAGGAAGTTGGAAAGGCTGAATAAGGCCAGTGCTAGCACTTTCCTTTAGTGGGGCTCCAAACAGCCCTTAAGCCTACCAGGGACAAGCATGCCCCCAGATGCAGGAGCTGCAAGGAGCTGGACATATATCTAAGCCACATGGGGGGACTGGAATGAAAGTCAGAAAATTGAAAGATAGGGGCGCCTGAGTTGCTCAGTCGGTTGGGCGTCTGCCTTCGGCTCAGGTCATGATCCCAGGGTCCTGGGATCGAGCCCCACATCGGGCTCCCTACGCGGCGGGAAGCCTGCTTCTCCCTCTCCCACTCCCCCTACTTGTGTTCTCTCTCTCTCGCTGTGTCTCTCTCTGTCAAATAAATAAATAAAATCTTTAAAAAAATTTTTTTAAAAAAAGAAAATTGAAAAAGACTGAGAAAATCCCGTGGAAATTAGCATACAGTGGTAACATGGTAAGAGCAGTTATGCCCAGGGCAAAAGGGTAAGGGCCCCAAAACTAATTCCAGCTGCCACCTGCTGGTGAGTTTCAGCCTACCAGCCATCTGACCGCCCAAAGCAAAGCCATGCTAGGACGACAGAGGCACTAGCAGTAGACCTTTCTCGTCGTTTCTCCCTTTTCTCTTAAACTCACTCACCATCTGCACGGCTAATACCAAATTCTGCTTTTCTACGCTGGAATTTTATTCCCAACTCCACTGTTAGAGCTGCCTGCAATGTCTTTAATGGCTATTTCATTGGCAACACAAATCATGGAAAAATATAGTATCTCAGCTCTCCCCTAAAACTCTCTCCTTTAAACTTAATACTATAGGCAGCGGGGGGCGCCTGGTGGCTCAGTTGTTGGGTGTCTGCCTTCAGCTCAGGTCATGATCCCAGGGTCCTGGGATCGAGCCCCGCATCGAGCTCCCCGCTCAGCGGGAAGCCTGCTTCTCCCTCTCCCACTCCCCCTGCTTGTGTTCCCTCTCGCTGTGTCTCTCTCTGTCAAATAAATAAATAAAATCTTAAAAAAAAAAAATACTACAGGCAGCGGTCCCATTTCACACAAAGAATGAAAACAAACACAGGACCTCAGAATCATCTGATTCTTGTCCACCTTTTCACACACACACAAAAAAGGAGGGCCAAAGGAGCAGACCCAAGGTCCCAGTGGGAGAGTCAGGCAGGAGACAGCCTGGACTATCTGGGAGAAGCTTGTTCTGGGAGCAGCCAAGTGGGAAATCGGGAAGAGGGGGGAATGCAGATAGGCAGGGCGAAAGAGACTATGGACCACTGACAGTACCCCACGGCATGACTCCTGGTCTCAGCAACCCCCCACAACTCCTCAGGGAGAGGAGACCCAGTCCCCCACATGATGTGTGGGGGTGAGCACTAGGAAGCTTGCACCCCGTGAAAGATGAGCTGCTGAGTCACCCTTAAATGACCAAAGCAGAAACCGTCTCCAAGTCCTGAGTCACTGAGCTCTGGGGAGATCACCTTGTTAGAGGAGCAAACCCCACCTGGCTCTGATCTGAACCCTGACCTCGAACAGGGCACCTCAGACTCCCTACCTGGAAAACCAGGTGGGCAGGGGAAGGAAGCTAACAGAGTCAAAGATTTTATGACAGGAAATGTTTGTTGAAGCAATGCCTTTCTTCTGTGACAAGGAAAAGTGAACAGAACTCTCTCCATTCCCAGGTGCAGGGCTTTCCCTGAGAATGTTTCTCTCCTGCATTGCTAGCCCTGTCCTCTCAATGTCCTACCCCTTCCCTCACTGTCCACTCCAGGGCCTCCCAGCAGGGCCTGTGTAACCCAACCGGCCAATCCGCATCCAACCAGATCCACTAGCCGCCATGTCTGCCTTTAGAGCTTGTCGCTATTCAAATAGTTCCACCACCTCCTCCGCTTCCCTCAAAGGATGACTTTCTCTCTCAACTGCCTCCTTTCTTTTGCTTCACAAGGTCACCATGATGAGTTCAGAAGCTCATACAAATCAGTTCAACGAATATTTATCTAGCTACTCTGTTGGCAGAATCTTCTGCAGAGGATACAAAGGTAAAAGGAAGATACATTCCTGCCCTCAGGAATCTTTCCACCTGAAAATGGTTATAAAATAACAACACACACACTTTAAGTCAGGATAAATGCCCTGGATTCTTTGGGACTTCAAAGGATGGGTATTCACATGTGGCTGGGGGATCATGAGAGGCTTCATAGAAGAAAGAACATTTGAACCATGCCCTGCAAGGCAGGTTGCAGGGCTAAGAGTGAATAATAACAATAATAATAATAATAATAAACCATGGACACAGGAGGAAGAAAATCTCAGGACACATTATCAAATAGTAAACAGTCTAGTTCAGCCAAAATGGAAGTCCTGTCTTGATTTTCCAATTCTCATATTTGACCACACGAGCTGATGTGTTTTGTAATAACAGTAGAAAAGAACAGTTGACAAGGGAACATCAATGACATGCATACGTATGTGCAAAAAAGCATCGAATGCCAGTCTAAGAAGTCTTCATCTAATCAATGACTAAAGCAAAAGTTTAGGAAAACTAATTTTGGTTAATATTGTCCCAGATAAAGTTTTATTAAGAGCTCTGTGTCTACCCTCTAAATAACACTGGAGTATTTTAGCGGGAGTCTTTGCAAAAGAATGCTCTCATCCCTTGTTCAATAACCCAGACATGAAGCTAACAGGGGATACTGCAGGTCCACTCTGGTGGCGACAGGACAACACCCGGAGAAAATATCGATGTTGTCTCCCCTCTTGAGGGTGACACTGGGAGAGTGCTGTGAGGGCTGGATCTACACTGATTTCTTCTTTACGAAGACCAGGTACAAGACTGGGAATATTTGCCCTAAAAACAGAGGGTAGGAAAGCTCCAAGATCCAAAGCAGGAAGTCATATCCAATACCAAGCAACACTAGCTAGGAGGATAGGTCCATGGAGGGATGACGTGTGTAGGTGTTAACCACAGTTGTGAGACCAGGGGAGAGGTGGTGAGGGTCAGGGGTTGAAGGCCAAGAGCTCTGAAGCAGCAACGGCATCAGAGGCCACAGTAACTAACATATGTCTAGGTTCCCCTCACCCGTTTGTTCCCCTTTAGACTTCTGATCTAGCCACCAGACAAATGTACAAGTTCTAGAAAGTGCTGGTACAGCATAAAGTTTGTTCTATATGGAAAAAATTATTGAGTTTCCCATTAGTAAAAAAGCTCTGGTTTCTTCTACCTATTAAATATGATAGAAATTACCTTCCCCTCTTCATGGGATGTTCATGAATGCTTGGATAAAATGAAAGTGTAAGGAAAAACTGTAATAGATTTGTAAATATTTTACAACTGTACCTACATATTGATAATCCAAGAATCAACCAATAAATATCAATGCCTTCCCATACCCCCAACACTACCCTAGGCCCTTTGAAGAGATTCAAAATATATTTAAAGCAAAATCAAATTTAAATACTTGGGAGAAATTTACTCAGATTTAAACTGTAGCATATTTCAAAGCAACTTGGCCCTGGGCCCTTTCTGAGGATGAAGAGACAACACCCCCCCCCAAAAAAATCCTTTTATTTAATCAACAAATATTTATTGACTGTTGCTATCAAATTCAGTGATTGTCATTCCCACACTAATAGCTGTCAGTTACAGGCAGGCAGAAAGAATTAACTTTTTAATGCTGCCCTTTTAACATAAAGATACATGGTCTTTCATTTTAATCCTGTTCTTAAAATGTGCAAATTAATCCTCCTATTACCAAAGAAGCTATTTTTAAATGTTACGTGGAAATAAAAAAAAATACACATCTGAGAGGTCACCATATACCCAAGTAGCAACAATGCAAATAAACATTTTGCTTTTTTTCCCCTAAAACTCACATCTACCCAAATAGAAGTTTGTTTCACTGATATGTCTCATTATTCTCAATGTTTTTCACTAAGCAGTATTTTAGAGAAAACCATTGAAATCTTATATAAATGAGATGGGACATCTATTTGGAGATGGCAAGAGGCCCTTTTTGATCTCTTGAAAGTCATTTCTATTTTTTAAATATTGTGGTGATGAATCAGGAAAAAAATATGCAAAAAAGAGTCGATTGTTTATTGTAATTTCTCTAAAGATAAGAAAAGAGGTAGAGATTAGGTACATACAGAATTGTAATTATTTTTCAAATTTTACTTTTTATTCTTTTATAGAGGAAAGCATAAAAAGAAGTGAATAAGACTGCCTTATCACCACTAAAGGAAGAACAAATATAAAGGAGCCCTACCTTAAAGTCGCTTCAATGGGCAGCTCGAAAGACTGAATCTCAGCCAAGACATTCTCATAATTTTGATCTGGGTCTTCTTCCAACATTGCTTCACATGCCCCTGATCTTCCAGCAGCAGACATCAGATTTTGAGTGCAAAACAGTTGTAATTTATAAAAGAAATGTGATTTTTGTTATAATTATTGTAAGTGTTCTGTGTTCACCCAGAGTAGGAGCAAAAACTGAGCTCACGGGCTGACTTCATGCTATCAAAACCTTTGCTTCCAAGAATGTGGCACAGCTGTTGCTGTCCTGTCCCTACTTATAACATTTTACTTATTATTAACCTTGACACAGTTCAGAAAGTTCTTGCCTGATGTCTGCTATGTTTGTTTATTCGTTTCTCAGAGATAGTAACTGCAAACTCCGGTAGGAATTTGGAAACCATTACACTATACAACATTATTAAATACAATTGACTTGTCAGGGCACATATTTTAATATTACTTAAGCTAAATACATAATACAAGCCATGCTCCTAGTTATTTCTGCAATTATACCCTTGCCCACAAAATCCCAGCAGGTAGCTTGTCCAGGAAAAATGTAACGCCTTATAGGCTATGATTTTGAGGTCACTGGGCTAGTTCCTCGGCTCCCCATGTCCTTCACTTCTCCACCCTAGTCACTGCTGGGTGTTTGAGCCATTCCTTCTTCTGTCCCCTGCTCAAATACAAATGCTCCTGAAAGCACTTAGCTTTTAATCCTTGTTGGTCACTTAGGCCTCACTGTGCATGAGTTTGCCAGATCCTTCCTGCAGAAGAGGCTTTGATGGGGAGGGAGAAAACATGAAGATGTCGGGATGTTAAGGGGGCTGGTTGCCACTGAGAGGAAGAAAGAGTGCAGTAAGTAAGGGCCCAAACTAGCAAGGGAAAATGAGGCCCACAGCCAGCCCCAAGAAGGCCTAAAAAAATTAAATGGGCACATGACTCCCATTACCACTTGCATTAGATCTTCCCCAAGTCCAAGTATAATCTCATGCTGTCTTGCCCCCTATAGAAAGTCAGTATTTAAAGGGATGGCTAGGGACATTTTTCCATATGAACCTACTTTTTTAAAATACTTTATTTATTTATTTGAGAAAAAAAGAAGTAGCAAGAGAGAGCACAAGTGGGGAGGAGAAGGAGAAGCAGGCTCCCCACTGAGCAGGGAGCCCGACGAGGGGCTTGATCCCAGGACCCCAGGATCATGACCTGAGCCAAAAGCAGATGCTTAACCAACTGAGCCACCCAGGCACCCCCATATGAACCTAATTTTTACAAGATTTTATCAGATTTTTAAATTTTGCCCTGTAAAAAAATTGAAGTTATTTCTCCTAAAGATGTAATAGTCATATAACTACAAGGCATATGTCATAAACTGCGCCAGTTTTTCACTTCTCCCTGCATCCATACCCTGGCCAGTACCTCACTGAGGGCACGGTGTTCCCCCTTGACCCACAACTTTGGGCTTAGCCTGTGACTTCTGCTGGCCAACTATATACGAGCTGGAGGGACAGTGTGTGAGCTCTGAGCCTAGGCTTTGTGAGGCCTCACTTATTTCTTTTTGACCTCGTACACCTCTGCCAGCACCTGGGAACACAGGCCCTGCCTAGCTCGCTGGTCCACGGGGGATGAGAGATACATGAAGCAGGGTCATCCCCCCTGATTCACAAACTGCAAAGAGAGGTGTATATTCCCATGCAGCTGCCCCAGCTTGAAGCAAAGCTGCCCACCCAAGCCTGGGCTAAGTCAGCCAGGCCCCAGTGACCCACAGACACAGGAGCAATAATAAATGGTGGTTGTTTTCAGCCACTGAATGATGGGTCAGGGAGCAAGAGCAGATCAGTGCAGGATTCTTCACTCCAGCTCCACCAATAGCTTCAACTCTCAGCCCCACTGTTCGTCCACTGCAGGATGGAACAAGGCAACAGGAATACGCCTAATACCCTTTCCCTCCAGAGGAAGTGATGATGCCCTCCTCCAGGACTCGACACAAAGCAGTGATCTTCTATCTTGTGTTAAAGTCACTTGTGTGAAAGGTTTTTAAATTTATACCAAATCATCAGATTAAGAACAGAATGTCTATTTGATTCATATTTGTATTCCACATAACACTTAACACATTGCTCTGTATACTGTAGGTGCTCAAGAATGTTTATTGAATGAATGATAGCAAAAGCTACAAGCTAAGAGTTACCTCTGCCTTGTTAGGAAATGTTGGTCCAAATTATGCAAAACTCTGACAGTTCCATATTGAATTTATCAGAATCTGAAAATATATAAATAAAAGCACAATGGGAAATTTCTCTGGGGGGTGCCTGGGGGGCTCAGTCAGTTAAACATCCTCTTGATTTCGGCTCAGGTCATGATCTCAGGGTTGTGAGATCGAGCCCTGAATCAGGCACTGCGTTGGGTATGGAGTCTGCTTAAGATTCTCTATCTCCCTCTCCTTCTGCCCCTCCCCTCTCTCTCTCCCTCTCTGAAAAAAAAAAAAAAGAAAAGAAAGAAAGAAAGAAATCACTCTGGTCATAAGAGAATGTTGGTCATCACTATACTATGCTGTAGAGAACAATTCGTAGGTAATGACACTGTACCCATGAACACATATCTGTGATGACCCATCCAGCCCTAAGCATCATGCAGTTAAAAAAAATTGATTCTTGGGGTGCCCAGGTGGCTCAGTCATTAAGCATCTGCCTTCGGCTCAGGTCATGATCCCAGGGTCCTGGGATCGAGCCCCGCATCAGGCTCCCTGCTCTGCGGGGAGCCTGCTTCTCCCTCTCCCCCTCCCCCTGCTTGTGTTCCCTCTCTCGCTGGTCTCTGTCAAATAAATAAATAAAATCTTTTTTTTTTTTTTTTTTTTGAAAGATTTTATTTATTTATTTGTCAGAGAGACAGAACACAAGCAGGGGGAGAGGCAGGCAGAGGGAGAAGCAGGCTCCCCGCCGAGCAAGGAGCCCGATGTGGGACTCGATCCCAGGACCCCGGGATCATGACCTGAGCCGAAGGCAGCCGCTTAACTGACTGAGCCACCCAGGCGTCCCAATAAATAAAATCTTAAAAAAGAAAAATTGGTTCTTCTCCCCACATACACCAAATTTTTATTTTTAAAATTTCCTTTTTTTTTTTTAAGATTTTATTTATTTATTTGACAGAGAGAAAGAGAGCCCAAGCAGGGCGAGCAGCAGAGGGAGAGGGAGAAGCAGGCTCTCCGCTGAGCAGGGAGACTGACTGAGCCACTCAAGTGCCCCTGTTTTTTAAAAATTTTCAAACTTACAGAAAAGTTAAAGAACACAACAAACAGCTATATACCCTTCACCTGATTCACCAATTGTTAACATTTTGCCACATTTGCTTTCTCTTTCTCTCTCTGTTTATTCAAGGGGATTTTATGTAGGCAAATGTAGGCAAATGCTTTTAATATATGTTGTGAGAGGGGGACGCCTGGGTGGCTCCATTGGTTGAGTGTCTGCCTTCAGCTCAGGCCATGATCTCAGGATCCTGGGATGGAGCCCGGGGGCTCCCTGCTCAGCAGGATCCTGCTTCTCCCTTTGCCTGCCCCTCCCCTTGCTTGTGCTCTCTCTCTCTCTCTCTCTGTGTCAAATAAATAAATTTTTAAAGAATCTTTAAAAAAAATAATCGTATACACTGTGAGAAAACTATTCCTTTAAATAGAGTATTTTTAGAAGAGTAATAGTATAGCAGCATACTACACCGTAGCATGATTAATAAATCAGTTGTTACTGCATGACCCCTTTCCTACTATGCAGCGCCGTTACCCTCTTCCTGCACAGCCAACTCCCCCCCAGATTCAAGGTCTTTCAACCTGTTGACCTGGCTGCCTCCCTCGGGCTCCTGGGCTCTCCCTGCCCCTCCTCCACTCCCACCCCACTCTCTTCTGCTCCTCCCACTTCTGTTAAGTGAATTTTCCCTCTGCCTCTTACTTTCTTCTAAGCCGTGTAAGACACAGGCAACAACTTCCTGTTTCCACTGGCTAACCAGCATCTTCCTTTTATTCAAAACTTTCCTTGAGTGCCATTTCCTGCCGGAAGTCCACACAGATTGAATGAACAGGAGACCATCTCCTCCCGAAAGTAACAGTTAAGAAAAACAACCTCCCCTATCCCGTAGTGCTGACAACAGATTCACCAAATAAGGAAAAGAAAAGGAGGAAATGGAAATATTTTAAACAGATATATTCCAAGATGCCCATAAAAGAGACTGGTGTGTGTGACTGGAATGTTCCTGGTCCCCACCCTCAACCTCTCCTCCCAGCTGCAGCTCAAACTGTTTGGACTACTTCCTAGGATCAAGCCTGACCACTGACAGGAGCTGTTTAAGTGGCCCTGGGCCAGTGGTTCTTGTTCCTTCGCAGCCCCAAGGCAATGCCTGGAGACTTTTTTTTTTTTTAAGAGAGGGAGAGAGGTGAGGGGGTTGGGGGACGGCAGAGGGAGAGGGAGAGAGAATCTTAAGCAGGCTCCACGCCTCCTAGGGCAGAGCCCCACGCAGAGCTCAATCTCAGGACCCTGAGATCACGATCTGAGCCGAGATCAAGAGTCAGACGCTAACTGAGTGAGCCATCCAGGTGCCCCTGGAGACATTTTTAATGCCAGAACTGGGGGTTGGTAGAGGCCAGAGATGCTGCTAATATAGTACACAGCACAGTCCCCCACTAACAAGGACTTATCCATCCCAAAATGCCAATAGTGCTGAGGTTGGAAAATCCTGCCCTAAGCTGATCTTCGAGACACATCATCAGGTTATGTGTGTTGTTGATAAGGGCCCTATTTTTTTTTTTTTTAAGATTTTTATTTATTTGACAGAGACACAGAGAGAGAGGGAACACAAGCAGGGGGAGTAGGAGAGGGAAAAGCAGGCTTCGCAGAGCGGGCAGCCCGACGCGGGGCTCGATCCCAGGACCCTGGGATCATGACCTGAGCCGAAGGCAGATGCTTAACGACTGAGCCACCCAGGCGCCCCAATAAGGGCCCTATTATTGAGGCCCCTGACTGGGCTCTTTTCTTCCTCTGAAACTGAGTCTCTGTCTTATTAGTCTGCTAGGAACCCTAGTCCCTCTAGAACTAGAAACCAGCCTTTTAAAAAATCAAAAAGTCTATTATTCAAATAAAACTTTTTGAATAAAACTTTTTTAATACAAAATTTTTAAAGTGGTCTTTTTAATTTTATTTTATTTTTGAATAAAATATCATTTTATAGCTGCCTGGCAAGATGGCGCTGCCCGCGTTGTTGCGCCTGTTCTCCAAGCTGTTGGCTCCTGCCAGGCTCCCAAGCGGCTCTTCAGCGCGATCAAAGTTCTACATTCGGGAGCCTCCACATGACAGACCTGACTGGCTGAAAGTTGGACTGACCTTGGGCACCTCCGCCTTCTTGTGGATCTATCTCATCAAACAACATAATGAAGATGTTTTAGAGTATAAAAGAAGAAATGGGTTGGAATAAACTATTGAAATACTAATATGGTATGCTCCATATACTGATTATACCTGTTCCTTTGGATTCACCAATCTGTTGAGTTGTAAACGTGAGAGAAAAAGTTATATGTGAATGTATGTCAAATCAGCATTTGTGTTTTGCATCATTAAATGAAAAAATAAAAATATTTCTGTATTCTTCAAATTAAAAAAAATTATTTTATCTATTTTTTAATAAAAACTTTTTGGAAAAAAAAAAAAAAACAGGGGTGCCTGGGTGGCTCAGTTGGTTGAGTATCTGACTCTTGAGTTCAGCTCAGGTCATGATCTCAGGATCGTGGGATCAAGCCCCGCAATGGGCTCCATGCTCAGCAGGAAGTCTGCTTGAGATTCTCTCTCTCCCTCTACCCCTCCCCCCACTCATGCACGCGCACGCGCTCGCGCACGCGCTCTCTCTCTAAAGTAAATCAATCTTTAGGGCGCCTGGGTGGCTCAGTTGGTTAAGCGACTGCCTTCGGCTCAGGTCATGATCCTGGAGTCCCGGAATCGAGTCCCACATCAGGCTCCCTGCTCAGCGGGGGGTCTGCTTCTCCCTCTGACCCTCCTCCCTCTCATGCTCTCTGTCTCTCATTCTCTCTCTCGCAAATAAATAAAATCTTAAAAAAAAAAATAAAGTAAATCTTTAAAAAAAACAAAAAACCTCAGGCTTTTTGAGGTAAGCAGAGATTGGGTCCTTATTGTTTTTTTGCTACCGTTACTATACCCGCGGCAATTCACACACCATGGCTAGCACAAGTTAGATGCTCAATAAATATTTGTTCAATAAATTATCTTAACACAGCATTACAGTGCTTTGTAAGTAACGGGCAACCAATAAATATTTAATCTTGATATCACCGTTTATCCTACAAAAGCTATCTCAAAAATAGATAAAAGTTGTTTTAGTTATATTAGTATTATTTTTCAACATTAGAAAATCTTTCAAGATATTCAGTTAAACTTTAAAACTATAGCATTATACTAACTAAAATTCAGTAAAAACTTAAAAAAAAAAATAGGGGCACCTGACGGGCTCAGTTGGTTAAGCATCTGCCTTCGGCTCAGGTCATGATCTCAGGGTCCTGGGATCGAGCCCCATGTTGGTCTCCCTGCTCAGCTCAGCGGGGAGTCTGCTTCTCCCTCCCCCTCTGCCTGCATCTCCCCCTGCTTGTGTTCTCTCTCTCTGTGTCAAGTAAATAAATAAAACCTTAAAAAAAGAAAAGAAAAGAAATACATGCTCACTGGAAAAAAAAAAAGGAGAAAATAAATAGGGAAATCAAGATCCTCCCATCCAAAAATAACCAGTTACCAATTTTATGTATATCCTCCCAGATATTTTTTCATATATTTAAATAGATAATTTTGAAAATAAAATTGCCTCATGCCATAAAAAAATAAAATAAAACTATAGAATTACTATTTTCAGGATACTCACAACAATATGGTTTGTTATAAGAAAGTTTTTTAAGAAATATGTACAGTATCCAAAATAGTGGTTCACAGAGCCATTCCATATTTTTTTCTATCATCTTCAAAATTCAGGATGTAATATTTCATTACAAAAAGCATTTTGGTCTTTCAATGGATCTGTGCTCTCAATAAACTATATTCCTACTGTTCTTTGAGGAATAAAATTGTTATGTAATTAAGGAAATTGTTTTTAAAAATCTGTTCTAAGTTTCTGCTTTAACTCATCACATTTTTCTGTTTATAAGATCTTAGAGGACATGGTGTTTCCCTGAATGTTACAGTATCATTACTGTTATCTGAGCTTCTATTCCCTGGAACATGCCATAGTTTTAGGCGTCTCTGAACCTTTATACATGCTGCTTCTTTTGTCTAGAATACCGTCCCCAAACCTGTTTTCTTGTCTGTAACACAGAGATGATACTAGCAGCACCTACCTCATATGGTTGTTGTGAAGGTTACATGACCTTTTTTTTAAGATTTTATTTATTTATTTATTTGACAGAGAGAGAGAGAGAGAGCACAAGCAGGAGGAGCAAAAAGCCAGAAGGGAAAGCAGGCTCCACGCAGAACAGGGAGCCCGATGCAGGGCTCGATCCCAGGACTCTGGGATCATGACCTGAGCTGAAGGCAGACGCTTAGCTGCGTGAGCCACCCAGGCGCCCTGGTTACATGACCTTTATGCATTTATTAGGTAGAGCACGCTGGAGAGCGTGGCACGTGACACTATCCCAGTGTCAGCTGTTACTATGATTTACCTTTCGGGGCTTTGTTCAATGCCACCTCGTTGTATACGATGATTTGCTACGATCCCCCATAACTCTTTTGAGCATGTGGTCTTTATCAAAGCTCTGATCCCTGTTGTTTTTGTTATATATTTATCTACCGTACTGGACTAGGAGCTTCACGACAGTAGGGAATGGGGCTTTGCTTTGCTTCTTTATATTCAAAGCGTCTGGAGTGATGCTGGGCTCACAGCCGACATGGACTGCTGAGCGCGTGGAAGACTTTAGCAAGAACGATGGAAACAATACTGTCTTTCCAAAACAAATATGGGTAGTGTCCACTGCTTAATTAAACTGATATTTTCCCAATTTGACAAGAAAATTGTGGACTTATCGTTTCAATTAACTGAGATTATTCCTTTTCTTTATCTTCATGCAAATCTGTGGTTTCATTAAGAGAAGGCGAAGGTAAAATCTCTAACACCTACAATGTCTGTTTCTCGAGTTCTCAATAAACATAATTGCTATAGAATAAGTAGCTTCACCAAGTAAATATTTTGAACCTCCTACCTCTTCTTGATCTTATGTTGGGGTCTTCTGATTGAAAATTTTTAGGGTGCCCTTGTTGATCGGTTCCCAAATGTATTATTCCAATTTTAGTATATGTGCTGCCGAAGTGAGCCCGTTTCCCAAATGTAAATCTTAAACGTTTGAATCCTGGCCAACAAAGACTCCAACAGTCTCAGCCCTATGGTCGTACAGCTAGATTATGGCGCTCCCTAGTGGTCAACTTTTGGCACATAGTCTGTTGAAACTGCCTCTTGCTCTTCTAGGTTTTAATTTTATTTCTTATATTGGTAATTGTAAAACGTCATTAGAAATCACTGAATATCTTGCTCTCTTTTTTCTAGCATTTCTGGCAACCGTTCGATGTGTCCTTTATCCTCCATTCCTCTACTTCAGAGCCCTTCAGCAGAACTGAGAATTTAAAGAACTGCTACAAGGCTTGTTACCAAGCTGCCAAAGATATACTTTTCTCCCACAGGAAAACCAGGATCTTTAAAGTGAGAATTCAGGACACTAACTTCTTTGGGCCATGCTACAAGAGGCTAGGCTACCGTGTACCCCCTCTGAGCCCACGCTTGGACCTCTGGCCGGGCGCCCATGGCAAATACACCCGTCCTTTGCACACATTCTTCTAAACAATCATTCTCTTTTCCCTCTTTTGAAACCAAACAATTCCCTCAAAAATATGGTTTCGGGCATAAAATAGGAAATAGTACTAAACAAACGGAAATGTTTTGCTTTAAATACTGAAGCCATTTGTTTACATTAAGAAATAGTTTGCATTCAAAGCCCATAATTGAAAAGAAACATGAATCATCAATCACAAGGGGACTTTATAGATAAGAAATAAGTGCCGGCCTGAACAATTGTATTAAACACGAACAACCCTGGTTGGGAGCTTTTGCTGAGTCATTTTTCAGGAAGTGGGCTGTCCAGCGAGATTTTTACGGGAGGAACAATCGACAATATTTTCATATTAATAACCTCCAGTTACTTTATTGTTCTCAAAACTTTTGTTAATGAGTATTTTCCTGTTCGGTGAAGAAAAAAAACATTAATCAAAAGACAAAGCCTAATCTGATTTATTTTTATGTGTTTTGGGTTCTTTTCTTCTACAATATTAAATATATTTAAGTAAGAGTTGTAAAACATCCTCATTCACTGAGCATAATTACCAGGAAATATTTTGTTCGAATCTTTTTGTGTAAACATATGTGCTATAGCATATATTGGCTATATTGCTTAGAGCGATCCCGAACTGTCAGTTTGGATTCCAATTCCCTTCAAGCAGCAGCAATGTTTCCACTTGGTTTGGTGCTGCCTCTTCTGCCCGACTCCTGAGATTTCGCCCAGTTACCCCTCAGTTAAGGGACAAAGAGTGTGGGCTCCTGGACACCAACTAAAAGATGAGGCCATTCACCCAAGGTCCCCTGAGAAAACAAGGTCCCCAGCAGGACCGTAGAGAACAGACAGGGGTCAGTGTGTTCCAGGGAGACTCCCAAGTACACCCACTTTTTGGCCTATCCACAAGCACTGAGCCTCTCTTTCTCTCTTAGCTTATGAATGAGGGTTTGTGACAAGGAGCTTAAGTCACCTGCCCATGGGATTAGGGGGAGTAAACTGTGAAATAAGATCATTGTGTGATTATGATTTCTGTTAGGATAAACAATTACCATATTTGTGGTCCTGATTTAACACAAATACGTTTCCCACAACATGCCCCCGCCCCACCTGCCACCACCACCCAAGCCCCAGTGAGAAAACCTCACTTCACGTGTACAACGTAGCTTTCCTTCTGTACTAGGTGATAAACACGGTGGGTCTGGCTATGCAGGCAAGTAAGAGAATCAAGGTAGGCTTCTGTGTAGTGTAGCAGTTACATGCACAGACTCTGAAGTTGGACTGCCTGGGTTCAAATCCTACCTCTGCTACTTATTAGCTATGTGACCCTCGGCTCTTTTCTGTACCTGGCGTTTCCTTATCTACACAATAGACAAGCTCCTATCTCATAGATTTGTTGGGGAAATTAAATTAATTAATGCAAATAAGGTATTCAGAACAATGCCAGGAAAGTAAAAAGCACTTTAGAAGCATTAGTGTTATGTTATTGCTTAATAAGGAATGATGTTATGAACCACTGAGGATGATTTTTTGTTTTTTTTAAATCAACTTCCTTATAATTTTGTTATGGTGAGTAGAGCTGTTCTTCTATTTCTTTTCCAGTGGACACATGTAGATGTTCCTCTGATGCTCAATGATCAGAGTTTTGAAAATGTCGATGACCATAAAAATGTTAGGAGACTACAAAGCTCATATGTTTATTATAAAGTTATTTCCTGTGTACTGATCTTTATGTTTGTTAATTTATTATTCACCTTTTAAAAGAAAACTATATATTTAAGAACCTACTATGTACCAAACCCTTGAGAAGCTTACACGTCAGTAGATAAATTTCTCCTTTATTCCAACTGGATTGGCGGGGGCGGGCAGAGGCGTCTGGGAGTGAGACAACTGCAGTCCACACCCAGGATGGCACACACACACACACACACACACACATACTTGCTGGGAGAATCCACCTCAGGGGTGACACTTGAACACAGATCTAACTGTAGAGCTCATAACCACTATGTGATACAGCCTCCCTGGTTCATTGGAGCTTCAGAACCCAGGACCATGCTTTTTACCTGAATCCTTGAACCTTCCCTTCTGTGTGTAACCCCAGGAATAACCATCTATTTGGTCTATTCCTGGCTCCTGGAGTTTATTTTTGGGCATGAAGAGAAGAATCAACATTAGAAAAAGAACCCCAAATCCCAGAAAAGAACCTCAAAAAAAAAAAAAAGCATCTGATAAAACACTGCAATTTTCTTATGGTTTTCCTTCATATCTCTTTGGCTTCTCCTCAGCCTCCTTCCCAAGTTTATTTTTGTCAGTCTGTCCCTTAAATCTAGTTGCTTCCAGGAATCTGTCCCCAACTGTCTTTTCTTTTTACTCTAGACTCCTGTAAGTTCATCTTCCACTTGGGTGTTGATGAGTCCCAAATGTAGACCTACAATTGCACTTCTCTCCTAAACTCCAGACTTGATTTCTAACCACCTACATAACATCTCTACCAGAATAGCCTGTCACCTCGCACTTGACATTCCACATGTCCAAAACTGAACTCAGTAACTCTCTCTCAGTCCATTTGGGCTGCTCTAACAGAATACCATAGACTGGGTGACTTAAACAATAAACAATTATTTCTCACAGTCCTGGAAAACTGGAAGTCCAAGATGAAGGAGCCAGTAAATTCAGTGACTGGTGAGAGCCAGCTTCCTAGTCCATTATGGCCATCTCACAATGTCTTCACATGGTGGAAGGGGCAAAGAAGCTCTCTGGAATCTCTTTTATAAGGGCACTAATCCTATTCATGGAGGTTCTACCCTCATGACCTCATCACCTCCCAAAGGCCTTACCTCCAAATATCATCACATTGGGGATTACATTTCAAATATAGGAATTTGAGGGGGACACAGTCTGTAATACTCTCCTTCCACATTAAGCCAGTCTCCATATACCAAATACCTACCTATTAAAAATGATGTTATCCCCAAAACAGATATTCCCAAATCAATCTCTGCCTATCTCTGATCCATTAAGTCTGAACCTGGTCACCTCTGGGTCTTTGTAGCTACCATTCCCTTTATCTGGAATGCCTTTGCATCTGTCTGTTTTGTGCACAAATGTCTATGTATTCTCTAAGACTCAAAACATCCCCTCTTCAAAGCCACCCTAGGTTCTCAGACTCATGTTCACATAGGACATAATTTGGACAGAGGATGTATATATTTTATTTCCAGTACTAAACTATAAGTTCTTTGAAGACCATCTCTGGGCCTTATTCACCTTTGTAGTTCTCAGAGCACTTACTACAGGACCTCATATGTAGAAGTCATCAATACATGTTTGCTAGAATGATCAACTAATTAACATAATAAAAACGAATCCATGTGTTTTAGAGTGGTAAGTTATTTCTTCTTCCACCCATCATTTGTCTTCAAATTTCCCATTACCTACTATCACTTTTCTGGATTGGTCACCACTCAGAAATTTTGATATTGAAAATAGTCTGCCTCACAAAATGTTTTGGAGTATATTTGGCTTCTAAGGCCTGACACAATCTGGCTCCTTACAGGGACACCTATTGTAGAGTAAAAACTGAGCTAATGACTAATATGAATTCCTTCACTTCAAACGCCATATGATAAAAAAGAAAAGTTTCCATTTATACCAGGTTTTACAGGGTTATGGTTGAATAGGTGATCTGTATGCTTCCTTTTTACTTCTAAACACATGTGTTCCTTTGTTTCTCAGGAAGTAATCATCATGTAGCCATGGAAATCAACGAGTACAAAGGAAATGTTGCAGGGGAATAATGAAGCCGACTAACTCAACTCCACAAAAGTTGGTCACATCCTAAAATAATTAAAATACAACCATCCAAAAGTTCTTAGAGGAAGTGTTAATCGGTGCTTGGTATTTTGACAATAACTTGTACAGTATATGAGAGCATTTCAAAACCTCTTAAACATTTATAAAATGTTATCAAGATGAATGAACAAATATTTATTGAGTGACTACTATGAATGGGGCCCTTTCACATGTATTCCCTCATTTTATCATCTCAATAGCCCTATGGAATAGCTATTTTTGGTATTATTTCCATTCTACAGCTTAAAAAAAAAACTTAGATTCAGAGGTTAAATGACTTGCCCACTTGAAGGAACTTGAAGCACTTGAAGGAACATGGTCTTCCCACCCATCAGAATTCATCTTAGAGATGAATGATGTCCAGTTCCCATGGTCTGAATACAAGAAGGACTCAACTAGAACAAACCACCTCCCAGTCAACTTTCCATACTTATAAGATTCAAATGTGTCTTTCTTTGCTTTACTAAGCATTTGTAAATCATCAGCATCACATCAGTAAAACTAACACAACAGACATTCTTTTTTTTATTTTAAGTAAACTACACCATACGTGGGGCTTGAATTCATGACAGCAAGATCAAGAGTCTCATGCTCTACAGACTGAGCCAGCTAGGCAATCCATAAGAGACAATCTTATTATTCTTTTTCATATAGATTTTGTAATGTTAAAATTTTCATAAAGGTCCAAAGTTTGTGTTATACAGAAATTTGTTTTGTAATGATGTTACCACTGTGAAAATTAACAACAGTGGTAATCGTATTTTAATTTTTATTTAGAGTCTTAAAGTAATGGAGTTTATTTTAAGGAAAACCTATGGACTCTCTCTCAATTACTTATTAAGACATACCTTATCTTTGATACAAATTATATTATTAAGTTCTATACTGTTTGGCATAAGTTTATCATGTTACCCACTTATTTTGACCAATCATATATAGCTCAACACAAAAAAGCTCCTTTAGCAAGCGTTAGGTGTATAAACTCAATTGTAAAACTTTGGCCACATCATTACTGACAGTGGCAGAAATGAATGTGTCAAATAAAACTGGGCAGATTTGCTTTATCATAAGCAGCCAATCACTGTCATTTACTGAGGGCCAGTTTTGTGCTTAGCACTGTGCCAGGTTTTGTAAAAGACCAGAGGAAATAACTGACAAAGTAATTGGTAGAAATTATGTTAAGCTTCAGGTCACAAAAGCTAGAATGGCCTTTGTTCTCTCATGTAAAAGAGTCCAAATATGGACTAGGACAGTACAGGGCAACTCCACGTCACCAGACACTCAGACTGCTTCTGTATTTCTGCTTTCTGTCTTTAGCATGTGGCTTCTACACTCAAGCTCATCTCAGAATGCAAAACACGGCTGAAGCTCCAGCCACCAAGTCCTCAATTCAGGCAGCAGGAAGGAGGGTGGGGTAAGGTCAAAAAGGAGGGAACCAGCTGTGTGTCCCCCTTACTTAGGAGTTTTCCTGGAAATCCCACCCAGCGATTTCTGCTTTTATCTCAATCAAGAGTTAGTCACACACCCCCATCTATCCACACATGAGGCTGGGAAAGACAGACCAAAAGGTATTTGGTCACAGTGCCATTTTGAATGTAGTTAGGATTCTATTACTAAGGAAAAATGGAAAGAAAAGGGAAATGAATATAGGGGAGGTACCTACAGTTGCAGCCACCAAAGGTGAAAAAGCAGAGGGATAGAAGAGCCCGGACAAAAGATCAAAGTCTTCAAAATGGAAGAAAAACTGAGTTTGAATCTCAGCGCTACTACTTAGCAGATGGAGCAGAAGCGGCAAAACCAGCTAGAAGGTGGTTTGAACCAGGGTGGTAGTAACGGAGAGAGTGAGAGGCAGTCAATTTCTGAATATACTTTGAAGGTAGAGTTAACAGGATTTGTTAATGGATTAGAATGCAAGGTATCAGAGCAACAAAAGTCAAGGGTGAGCCAAGATTTTTTTGTTTAAGCCACTGGAAGAATGGAGTTGCCACTGACTGAGAAGGGAAACACCATAGGAGAAGCAGGCTCTGGATGGTGGTGGAAGGAGATCAGATGCTTAGATATTGATTAGACATCCAAGTGGAGATGTTAAGTAAGAAGTTGGACATATGGTGTGGAACACAGGGAGGTGGTACAGACTGAAGTATAAATTTAAAAGTAATTAATATATATACAGATAGAGAGACATATTTAAAGCCCTGAAATTGGATGAGATCATCGAGGTAGTAAGTAGAGATGGAAAACAGAAGAGATCTTAGGACTGAGACCTGGGCACTCCAACACAGAGATCACAGGAACTGAAAGAACTAGACAAGAAGAATGAGAAGTAATGAGGTGGGTAGAGAATAGGGAGCATAGTGGAAACCATGTGAGGGAGGTATCTACATGAAAAGGGAGTACTACTTCAAATGCTCCTGATAGGTCAAGTACGATGAAGACTGAAAATCGACCACTGCATTTGCCGCATTTGCCTTGTAAGGGTGGTTTCAGTGGGGGTGGGGCTCAAAGGGGAAGAGATGAGAGAAGAACTGGAGACAGCAAGTAGATACAACTTTTTTTTTTTTAAAGATTTTATTTATTTATTTGACACAGAGAGACACAGCAAGAGAGGGAACACAAGCAGGGGGAGTGGGAGAGGGAGAAGCAGGCTTCTTGAGGAGCAGGGAGCCCGATGCGGGACTCGATCCCAGGACCCTGGGATCATGACCTGAGCCAAAGGTAGACGCTTAACTGAGCCACCCAGGCACCCTAGACACAACTTTTTTGAAGAATTTTGCTGTAAAGAGGAGAGAAATGGGGAGGGATAAACTGGAAGGGGAAGGAGGATTGAGAGAGTTTGTTTTTATGATGAGAGAATACTTACACGGTACTGGGAAAGAGAGGGGAAAACTGATGCAGAACAGCGGGGAGAAGTGCCCATAGCAGTGTCCTTGACTGAGTAGGCAAGGAGTGGAGTCTAGTGGATACATGAGGTTGTTAGCCTTTGTAAAGAGTACGGACAGTTCACTCAGAACAGCAAGAGGGAAGACAGTCTATGAGCCCAGATGCTGGTAAGTGAGTAGTTGTGGTTTTGGGGCTATGGAAGTTTCCTTCTCATGGCTTCTATTTTCACAGTATATAGGAAGCAAGATCATCATGGGGAATGTGTGGTCTAAGTTTTGAGAAGAGAATAAAGGGTGTAAAATCATCCCCTTCCAGCGGAGCAAAAGAATGAAAGGCCTAGGGAAATACAGTATGATTGCTGGGCAGCTATAAGAGTCCATTAGAGATGAGTGATCAGCAATTTAAAATGAGACCAGTCCACTTGATGGTGTGTTTTTCTCTAGCTTCATTCAACTGTGTGGAATGGAGTAGGGAAAAGTTGAATTTAATAAACATTGTGGTTTAGCTAAGTAAGTTTAACCAAGTAACAGAGGGATGAGTATGTTCAAGGGAGTGATGAAAAATTTGACCACAGATTTAAGCTGAGTAAGGAGGAAAGTGAGGACATGAAAAGAGTGAGGGCCAGTGAAAATACAGTTGGATCAATGGATCTTAGGTTCCAACAGAGTTGAAGGATTGTTGGAATTCACAGAGTGTTTGAGCACCCACAAACAAATCTAAGCCTTAATGATGCCCACAGATGCTAGAACTAAAGGGCTTGCCAGTGTGAGCTCCCACATAAACTCACCCCAAAATAAATAAATCAGCCTTCCTTAAGTGAAATAAATCAGTCAGAGAAAGATAAATACCCTAGGATTTCACTCATATGTGGAATTTTAAAAAACAAAACAAATGAACAAAGGAAAAAGAGAGAGAGAAACCAAGAAATAGACTCTTAACTATAGAGAACAAATTGATGGTTACCAGAGAGGAGGTAGGTGGGGGGATGGATGAAATAGGTGATGGGGATTAAGAGGACACTTATCATGATGAGTACTGAGTAATGTATGGAAGTGTTGAATGACTATATTGACACCAGAAACTAATATAACACTGTATGTTAACTATACTGGAATTAAAATGTAAAAATTTAATACAATATTTAAAAAAAAATCAGTCTTCTTCCTTCTCAATCACTGACAAGAGAGAGTGACCTCATAATGTGGCATGATTAAATCCTGTTGCTGGATTCCAGATTTTCACACACTTCCTGCCATTTCCTGCAAATGGCAAAGTAGAGATTCCAGTGGGCTCTCGGACATGGCAGAATGCCAGGTCAACCAAAGAATCTCTCACTTCTGTAGCCTGAAGAGAACTGAATATCAGATCTCAGGCTGTCTATTGTGTTCATCAGATTTCAAAGCAAGGTCACATCTGTTTTAAGCTGTTCCACAAGAGCAAGCTTGCGCTTTTTTGAGCCCCACTCTTGCCTCGGGTGTGGAATGGAGCAATAAACCAGAACCTCCCTGGCCAAGCTCTTTAGACAGGAACAATGAAGAAACTAACACCTTGGACATGAGAGAAGAGGAAAAAAAAGCCCAAATCAAACATCTCAGGAAAACCATGCTTTCGGAGCGGAGTTAGGGCCCACTTTTCCCCACCAGTATCAAACAAATGCTCTCCCAAGCATCTCCGTATGATTGACTAACATCACAAAATATCACAGAAATCAAAAGGGCATCGACACAAGTCATGCTGAAATTCTTTCTCTTTCTCTCTCTGCCACTGAAAACCCAAAGTTTCTTTTAGTGTCTAAATTAGTGACTCCACAGTCAGGCATTTTCAACTTCCCTTACACAAGTGTCTTGTCAGGATTTCAGGATTTTAAACCTTTATCTTCATTGACTAAAACAGGCCTGGAAGAGAGGAAATGCTCAATTAATAGCCTTTTTTTTTTCCTTTCAGCTGAAAAAAGAAAAAATCTCCCAGCAATAAATATAGCACCAACTATACAGGCATTCTGAGTAAATGTGAGTTTACTTGATTATAACAAGCAAAACCAGCAAGTAATGTGTTTTGCTTTCTTGAAATTAAAAAACAAAAAAAGCGCCACTTAAAAAGTTTAAGCATCAAAAAAATTTTTTTAAATAAGCATCAAACACTACTCCTCTTTCACTTTTTAGTCAAGTTCTACCATACTTACAATACTTGTCACCCTTCACAAATCCCAGATCCTATAAAAGGTTGAACTTAGATTATAAGGTAAAGATTTGCCATCAGAGAATGGAACTGAAATCAGAATGTCCTGCTTCTGTGAGTTTAAGAAAAAGCCTTAATGGTTCTTTTTAGTGTGGGGTTTTGGGTTGAGTAGTATTTAATGCATTACACTGTCTCTCCAGTATTTGAGGGGATTAGGTTAGAGTTCATTGTGTTGACTGTCTTTTGAAAGATTAGATAGTTTAGTTAGGCTCCTACTGACCATGTAAATGTCCCAGTGTTTATTGACTGTCTGCCGTCATTATCAAAGACTGAACACAATCGACACCTTGTAAACAGAAATCCCATTATTTTTGTGGTACTGATAAGATTTACTGAGGCTTTAATTTTTTTTATGATTGACTAGCCAGTTAAAAATATTAATACAGTAGAGGAGAGCATGATAAATGAGTATGTATTCAGTCAACAACCTGGCCCTTTTGTTTGGAAACTACAATCTCATTTTGCTTGTAGACGGTAGAAATAATTATCCATACAGTATAGTGCTCTGTTTAAAAACACTTCTTAAGTACATTTGGATGTGTTACATGCATTTCTACTAATCCTTCAATGATCCAAAAAGAGTTTCACGTTTTTATAGAAAGATGTCTTAAATTTTTCAGTACACAGATAGAAAAATTCTATGGATAGTGTGATCTACTTTGGGAATATTATAAGGACTTGTTGGTTGAGTGATTTGGGCCTGTGTTTAAAAATGTTTTAATCAAAATAAAATTTGGAAAGGCATGCATAGACGTGTTGCATTTGACCACAGGTAAAAATCCGTGGGATCAATGTTATTCTGATTCTGAATTCATTGATCTCTGCCAGGGAGTCGCCATGCAAACTTCCCTGCCCGTCTCTAGTAAGGTCTGTGAAAGATGTGAAAGGTGGGTTAAGAAGTGCGCCTTCCCTGGGCACCCATATGGCAAGGCCTCAAGAAAAGATAACTTCAACAGCACTCAGTTGCACAAGAGCAAGGAGAAGCCTTGTTGCAGGAAGCACTGGACGGGATCTAACGTGCCACAGACACAGAAAGACAGACCTGGAATCAGACAACTTGGCCTGAGAGAAGTGGAAAGGGTGCCCCCCCTCCACCTTCAACTGCCTCAGAATCAAACATAAATTACCTCATGTAAAACACAGTATCTTCACAATTAAGTCCCAGCACACCTTCCCAGCCTCATCAGCTCCCAGCCTTCTGGCTTCGGGCCTCTGTTTGGATGGTACCCTGCTTCCTCACTGCCTGACTTGAAACGTCACCTGCTTCCTCACCTCTTCACTCTCACGTCCAAATGTCAGCTCTTCTGTGATGTCTCTACAAACTCCCTCAAACAAATATCTCACTTGCTCCCCTGTATGCATAGATAGCTTGTCATGTCTGTGTGCCCAGCTTCCCCACATCTGTAAGCTCCTACAGGGCGGGACAAATCTTACTCTCTTTTTATAACCCAGGGTCTAGCATATACTGTGTGCTCAATAAATGTATAGGGCAGGAAGAAAGAAGACACATACCCATGCCTTTGCTCACTCACTTGCCCGCCCCCTTCTCTTCCACTATGAAGCTTAAAAACAATCAATTAAAAACCAACTGCATTTTGAAGACTTCCCCAACCAATGATCTCCCACCTCTTTAAACTCCCGTAGCACCTAAGTGAGAATTACACAATTGACACTTAACAGACTTGTGTCCTCACCTTAGCTGTGTTTTTATATCTATGTGTTATTTCCCCAACCACAATCAAAGAGCTCTTTGTGGTGGGGGCGGAGTCTTTAACCTCCTCACATCACCCACAAGGCCTAGCAGTGCTCAGTTTAGGGTCATTACCTACCAAGTGTTTGTTGATTAAGGAGGAGAGAGGTAAGGTCTGAAAGGTAACCAGGAAGGTGATTTTGACAGACTTAGTGAAGGAGGACACATTTGGGACAGCCCAGGCCTGTCCTGAGGTCAAGCAATGAGGAGCAGCAAGCAGACTGCCCCCAAATCCTCAAGCACCTCAAAAGGAGACAAAGTAAGTCCACCAAGTGTTTAAAGGGGGAGGGGGAGTCCTGCACTTCAGCTAATGACAAGCCAGAGTGTTACAAGTAGGAGCAAATGTCGACAATCAGTTGCTGGAGAAAAACCAGGCAAAGAAGAGAAAGTCAGAAAAGTGAGCACTAATTATGTGCTAAGCATCTGACATACATTCTTTTTTTAAAACATCTTGATTGTGATATAATTCACATACCCTACAATTCAGCTATTTAGCCCAATTCAGTGCAATTCAGTGGTTTCTAGTGTATTCGGAGAGTTGTGTAAACAAAAGCACAGTCAATTTTAGAATACTCTCATCACCCCCAAAAGAAACGCTGCACCCACTAGCATTCACTCCCTATTTCCCTCATAGCATCACCTTCCCACCCCCACCTCCAGCTCTAGGCAACCTCTACTCTGCTTTCTCTTTCTACAGATTTACTATTCTAGACATTTCATATATAAGGAATCATACAACATGTGGTATTTTATGACTGACTTCTTTTACTTAGCATAGATTTTAAGGTTCATCTGTGTTGTAGAGAGTATCAGAACTTTATTTCTTCTTATTGCTAAATACTATTCCATTGTGTGGATATATGACATTTTATTTATCCATTCATCATTTGATGGACATTTCAATTAATTCTTGACATACATTCTTTCATTTTTCTCTCCCCAATACATTTGGGGAGGTAGGTATTAGCGTCCTCATTTCGCAGATGAGTAAACTGAGCCTCAGAAAGGTTAACTACCCTGACGCTTCATGTAAATAATGGCACTGAGATTGAACCAGGTCTGCCTGAGTCCAGAGCCTCTATGTTTAATCACAACCTGTTTATTGGGCAAATAATGTCAATGGGGGGGATGTAAATCATGCCAAATTCTAAGCACTCATAGAGATCATTGATGTTCCCCATCTTTCAAGGAACTGAGCTATAAATTTTAGAATGTGATAATTGTGTGACATAGCAGAAAGAACATGAGCTTTGGAGCTAGACAGTCTTGAATTTGAATCCCACATACTAGCTTCATGATTTGGGGCAGATTGTTTAACTTCCCCGAGCCTCCATTTATTCACCTATAAAAATGCAGATAATTCCTACCTTGCAGGATTAAATGAGCTCATAAATATAAAGTGCCTGACATATAATAGGTAACCAAAATATGGTAGCTATTCTTAGTATTCTTTGTTTGCAGTGGTACCAAAAGCAAGTAAAATACACACACATGCACTTCCCTCATAAAGAGGAATCTGAGGAGGTTGGTTTGGGATATGCAGGAGTAAGAAATCCAGGCAGAAGTCTCCAGTGGTCGGCAGACAGAGATAAGAGGCAGGAGCTCAGGTGAGAGGTCAGGGCTAGAGATATAGACTTGGGGTTATCAGCATGGCACTGAGGGTTGAAGCTGTGACAACTATCTGGGTTGCACCAGGCAGAAAATAAAGAAATGAGTCCAATGCCTGAGCCTTGGGATGTCTACAATTAAGGCCAGAAGAAGGAATAGCAAACAGTAAGGGTTATAGAATCTGGAGGCATGTAGTTATACCAGAATAGCATTTAATTTTGGAAGCCAAAGGAGAAAATATATTCAAGAAAGGGATAAGAGATAGGGGAGAAATTTGCGAAGGTTATGTTGTAAAAATGTTTGCAATAATAAGAACGGAGAGTAGGCCATTGCATTTTGTAGTCAGGAAGTCAATGTGACTTAAATGCCGAGCATTTATCCACCCATCCATCCATTCATTCCTTGCTCATTCAGCATTCATTGAACACCTATAGTGCACCAGGCACTGGACTATGCCTCTGAGAAACACATGGAGAAAGCACAATCCCTTGCTGCACTAAGCGTGACATAAAACGGAAAGAAAGTTCAATGCTCTGAGACCCCTTTTGTGCGTGAGTTGGGCCCAGCAGGAGAAACTAGCTTCACGGGACAATTGTGATAGAAGGATAGAGTTTTGGCAAATCAGGAGGAAACTGAAGGGCATGTCAAAGGCAGGCTGAATGAAGAAGGGCCTTTTAGTTTAATTTTAATAGGGGGATTAAGAGGAGAGAAAAGAGAATGCTGAAGCATTTGGGTTCACATATTTGACACAAATGTCATCTGGAGGCTTCTTCTCTCCTTGGTTTACAGCTGGGATATTGCTACTCGAGTCTACCAATTTTTGAAACTTGGGATGAATTTTTTAAAGTTGACACTGAATTTCAAGTGCATATAATGATCATTTCTTTCCAAGAATCTTCAAGGATACAGAATTTTTTTTTCCCAAAACTTTGAGTAAAATGGATCCTTGAAAACAGTGCACTGTGTTTATCCTTTAGTACAAGGGGACAAGTTTGTTTTGGGTTTTTTTTAAGATTTTATTTTTTATTTGAGAGAGAGAATGAGGGAGAGCATGAGCTGGGGGGAGGGGTAGAGGGAGAAGCAGACTCTGCTGAGCAGGGAGCCTGATGCGGGGCTCCATTCCAGGACCCTGAGATCATGAGCTGAGCCAAAGGCAGACGCTTAACCGACTGAGCCACCCAGGCTCCCCTAAGGGGTCAAGTTTTGACCCACTACAGAAACCACAGACTCTTCCCCCATTCCCCAACATCTAGTCAAGGTACCCCCAGCAGAGAAAGGTCAGGATATCATGGCATCATGTCTGTGGGGTACTTCCTATTTATCATTAAAACAAATACATAAAGAACAATGAATAAAAATCAATCAGAAGTTATGGATGGGAAACAAAAAATAGGCATAATAGAAATGGAAGCACTAAAGTTAAGAAATAAAACCAGAAGCCCAAAAATCAAAAGCAAAACATTGTGACACTTTTAATACTAAAGGGTAAAACAAATTGAAAGAGTTAAATAAAAAATGTTAAGAAGAACTTAAACTTGAAAAAATGGAATGGAGAAAAACCACAAGAATAAAAAAGACTAAATATTGACAAGCTAAACTAACAACAAAACTTTTTTTTTTTAAGATTTTATTTATTTATTTGACAGAGAGAGACAGAGCGAGAGAGGGAACACAAGTAGGGGGAACAGGAGAGGGAGAAGCAGGCCTCCCGCAGAGCAGGGAGCCCGATGCAGGGCTCGAACCCAGGACCCTGGAATCATGACCTGAGCCGAAGGCAGGCGCTTAACAACCGAGCCACCCAGGCGCCCCATGGTATCAAAACTTTTAAAACTGGATGATATGAAAATGTTAGTAACATCACGATAAACAAAAAGAAAGATGATAGGAATAGATTTTTAAAAGTCTAATCAAAATTATTCAAGGAATAAAAACATAATGAAATGATAAGGTAAGAGAATAAAAATAGGAAATAAGAGGGTAACATCATAGGACAACTGGCAGCCGAGTGAAGTGCTCACAGGGAGTTAGCGGGGTCTCCCTCTCTCACATATCAAAGGAGGCATCACTTAGGTTAGAGTTCACTGCAAGTAATAGGGATCCAGAATAAAAGAGGGTTGAATAACCTGGAACTGCATTTCGTTCTCATGGAACCACCCAGAGGTAAGCCCAGGCAGAGACGGTAACTCTGCTCCGTGACGTCCTCAAGGTCTTGGGCTCCTTCCAGCTTTCTGCCCTCCATGCCTAGGACCCTACCCTTAGGCCTTGTCCCCATGACCCATAATGGAGCCCCAGCCTCTCCCTCCAGAAGAAGGAAATAAGAAACGGCAAAGGGCATATGCCCGTTAACTCTTGAGGAAGGTTTCCAGAACTGCCCCACAGCACTTCCACTCACATCTCACTGACGAAAACTAATTAACACTTAGCAAAAAGGGACGCTGGAAGATGCGGTTCTAATTTCACAGGGCATGTGCACAGCTGCAAATTTTGTTTTGATGGAAAGTGAGACTAGATACTGAGGGTCAATTAAAACTCTCTGTCCTGGTAGGCTGCAACATCAGAACGCTTCTCCCTTCCTCTCCTGAAGAATGTGCATTTATTTCGGGTGAGAGCCAATTTTAAATGTCTTTGATAACCCACATCATGCTAGAGGAATGAAGACGCCTAAAACTACATGAACAAATACTGGCATAAATATGAATGTTTCCACACACTGTGAGAAGGGTCATGATTTGATCACAAGACGCCAATGCCTTACTCGGCTCTGATATGTCAGGAATCTGAAAACGAAAGTTATTATCCAGTTGTAAAGACCCAAGTTTGCCTCTTGATACAAAAGAAGTCGTTAGATTCCTGGTTTGGTTTCTGCCTCCTATTTACTTCCCTGATTATCTTGCCCTGAATAAGTTACCCACCTGGACAAGCAGCCTTTCTCCCCATTTTGCCCTTTGGGATGTTGCCTGTTGGACCCAAAGAAACTGACAGAGGAACTTAGAAGAATGTACAGATCCCCCATTATGTTCCCAGCACTATATTAGTGACCAAGGAGTGTCACAAAAGGAAAAACCTTTGGGTCCTCTGACAAGAAGATGCATTCATAGGGCCTCAGTTTACTTCTGCATAATAAAAGGACTGAACTGGATCTGGGGGGGGTCTAAAACTATGATCTGTATAGGCATACACTAAAGAGCTGGTTAAAAAAGCCAGATTTCAGATAGATGAGGAAATTTTAATATAACAGTATGAAAACTTCAGTGACAGGATTTCAGATTCCACACTGTAATTACCCTTCAAGAAACTGTTACGTGGGGCGCCTGGGTGGCTCAGTCGTTAAAGCGTCTGCCTTCGGCTCAGGTCATGATCCCAGGGTCTTGGAATCGAGCCCTAGTCGGGCTCCCTGCTGAGCAGGGAGTCTGCTTCTCCCTCTCCTTTTGCCCCTCCCCCCCACTTGTGTTCTCTCTCTCTCTCTCAAATAAATGAATAAAATCTTAAAAAAAAAAAAAGAAATTGTTACTTGTCCAATTTTGATGATATATCAAAAAAATCACAATTATCTGAGAATGCTATTAAAACATGCTTCCTTTTTCCAACTGCATACCTGTGTGAGACCTACCAGACTTCAACCAAAACAACATATCACAACAGATTCAATCAACGCAGAAGCAGAGAAGAGAATCCATCTGTCTTTAATTAAAGCCAGATACTAAGGTGATTTGCAAAAATGTAAGATGATACCATTCTTACTAAATTATTTGTTGTTGTAGGAAATATAATTATTGTTCATGGGATATATATGTTAATGTGATGGTTTTATTGTTATTTTTAAATAATAAATATTTAAATTTTTAAAACAAAAAAAAATTCAGAATCCAAGCCTTCCAACCTTCCCCCACACCACCACCACCACCATGAAGGCTTCTGGTTCAGCAGGAATGAGTTTGGGCCTAAGAATGTCCATTCTCGATAATTCCCCCAGGGGATTCTGATGCAGGTGGGAGCTCTCTGTAGCCCCTCCCACCCCTAATTCTCTAAATAGGAAAGAAAGAAGAGAAATACATTACTTGAAGGGCAATGGAGAGATTTCCAAATGGTACTCTTGTTTCCTCTGAGTAGATTTCAGGGCCAGTCGTGTGACCTCCCCTCACGGAGTTAATGCTTCAGGTATCATGGCTTCCTCACCTGTCCTTAAACCTGCCCATCTGTCCAGGGTGCATTTAGCTATGTTTGAACTGAATGTTTCCTTTGGTAAAGCTTACCCCCATTATAGTCATTTCTCAAAGGATTTATAACCTTCAAGGTAAAGGTCCCTGAAATAGGACTCGAAGGATGATCTCCACCATAGGCTCATTAAGACCACTTCAGGTACATTAATGTCCCCAGTCCCCAGATTTATTGCAACATGGTAAAACCTCTTTTCAGAAAGCATACTCTTAGTTCCATTTATCCAGCAGGCTCTTCCAGAAAGAGATCAGAAGTAAAATGATTTGAGATAGAATCAAAGAATTCCATCTTTTTAATTAGTGTGTTAAACACAGGAACACCTAATACAAATATTTGACTACGTGGTCCAGCATTGGCTCTGAGGTCACCAGAGTAAATTTATAGGAAACTCTAAAGGCCCTCACAATAATTGTCTTGGGTTATGACTTCTCGAATTGCTCTTCATTGCCAATAGCACTGCATTTGGACATAAATAAAATTTGCTGAATTAGGGCACTGTTCTGGTTAAAATGTTTAATCTTCACTTTAACTGAGTTGTGGTCATCGAGGCCCTTTTGTTTTGTGGAATAGGGTACCTTTACACAAGGTAAGTTCTTTTTACACAGCCTAATGACTCACTAATTTAAAATCCCTTTTGGATAGATGCCAGGCTTGTCTGGTCAACATGCGGGAAGGGAGGAATCTGTTTCAAAAATACTTTAGGTTAGTATAATTCTACAATGCGTAATTTATAATTGAACATATGTAAATGGTTTCATTACATGCTTCTGTGGGGGAAAGTTGCTAACGGCATGCTTAAACAGTATCTGCTTTGCGCAGAAATCTGCCTCGAAAATGAGATTTAATATTTCATCACATGATGTTTTACATCACGGGCTCTGGATTGGTCTACATCTGATGTGCCAAATTTGTTCCTTGTCTGAAATAAGAGGCAGCTGTGCTATGGAACGAGAAGAGGAAAAGAAACTTGCACAGCCAGGACAACAAGGGGACAAAGAGGACAGAGTTTGAAAAAAGGCCCAAGAAAGGGTATGGAGTGGAAGAGTATGTGTTCCATTTCAGAGCATCTTTAAAAGGACCTCTACCTTTCTACTAAGTTTTTACTCACAGCTATCTTTATTTTTTTTTTTAATTTAACAATTGCCTTTTGAGAGCTGTATAAGCCATTTCCAGCACACCTTTGAAGATTTATTTATTTTACAGAGACAGACAGCGAGCATAAGCAGGAGGGGCAGAGGGAGAGGGGGAAGGAGAGAGAATCTCAAGCCAACTCTGCACTGAGCACAGAGCCTGACGTGGGGCTCGATCTCACAACCCTGAGATCACGACCTGAGCTGAAACCAAGAGTCAGACGGTTAACCGAATGCGCCATCTAGGTGCCCTTCAAGGCTATCTTTAAATCCTGTATTAGGTAGAACCCTGCAATGGCTCCCTTTTACAACACTCCTCCCATACCACCCCAAAGATTACTGCCCACCCCCTACATAGTACCTGAAAGTCTTTGCATCTCCAGGGCTCAACCAAGTGCCTGGCACTTGGTAGATACTCATTAAAGATTTGTTGAATGAATGGATAGGTAGATGGAAAGAATAGAGAACCATCAATTTAACACATCTTTTAAAGTACAGATCTCCTTATGAAGGTTCGCAGTCTTTTGGTTATTGTCATGAATGGGTATGGATTGGATTAATTTCATTCCTTGGGAGAAATTTAAGTGATGAAGAATTCTGGAGTATGAGACACTAGCAGAGAAGCGAGGAGAAGGCAGGCCTGGTTCAGGACATCAGTGAGCAGCCAGAAGCAACAGGAGGGCTCTGAGTACCTGGAGGATGGGGGTGAGGGTGTGAAGAATCCAAGTGAATCTTCCAAATTGGGATCACATCATTGTTCTGGTTGAACATATCTCTCCTAGACTTTAAGAAAGTTATTTTCTTTCTGTTCTACCCCAAGTTCAAGCACCTGAGAAGTCAAGTTATCCTCTAGCAAAGAAACGCTTGCAATTACTTATTTTGAGCATCTCGGGGAAATGGCGTAGCTCTAAGAGAGGGCTTGGAAAGTCAAAGAGGCATCAGCAGTGGCTCTCAGCCATAAAATTTGAACAATTTATTTCATTTCCCAATCTCTGACAGACTTGCCATCCTCCTCTCTGAAAATGATGTTATTTTCACCATCAAAAAGAGGTCATTGCATTTATAGTTGTTCTAGTAATAACAAGAGTAAATTAGAAAAAGCCTGTCCATTGATGGGGAAATAGTTAAATTATAGACTACTATGCAACAGATTAAAAGAATGAGGTTGATAAATCTACCAACATGAAGAGTTCTCAAAGCCACATTTTTAAATGAGAAAAGCAAATTGGGAAAAATATGCTATCTCACCAATTTTTGAAAAACACACATCTCAACACTATATTTCTGGATGTATGCATATATGTAAAATAATACAAATAGATCAGAAGCACCACACTGCTAACACACTGCTCTTGGAGAGGGGATTAGGACCAGTCAAAGGAAAATGGATCAAAGGTAACTTTTGTGGGGTGCCTGGGTGGCTCATTTGGTTGAGCGTCCAACTGCTGATTTTGGCTCAGGTCATGATCTCAGGGTTGTGGGATCAAGCCCCATGTCAGGCTCCAGGCTCAGTGGGGAACTGCTTGAGATTCTCTCTCCCTCTTCCTCTGCCCCTCCCCCTGCTCAAGTGCATGTGCTTGCGCTCTCGCTCTCTCTCTCAAATAAATAAATAAATCTTGGGGGGGAAAAGGTAACTTTTGCTTTAATTGTATCAGTGCTGGAGACAAAAGAAAAAAAATCAAATTATGGCTTTTCCTCTGGAAAAATAAAAGGGGAGATAGATATTCACCAACCACTCATTCACATTCTGGTGGGCCTCTCATACCCTTGACCTACTGAGTCATTATCTCCAAAGGCTAGAAAGAGCACAGCCCATGTTTCTGTTGTACAGTGCAGTTGCTACACATGGCTAATGAGCTCTTGAAATGTGGCTAGTCCAAACTGAAATCGGTTGTAAGTCTAAAAACACACTCCAGAAATCAAAGATTTTGTTTAAAAAAAAAGTAAAACATCTCATTAATAATTGTGTATATTGATTACATGTTGAAATTATATATTAGATAAAATATATTATTTAAATTAATTTTATTCATTTATCTTACTTTTTTTTAAAAGATTTTATTTATTCATTCGAGACACAGAGATAGAAAGAGAGAGAGAGCACGAGCATGGGGAGAGGCAGAGGGAGAAACAGGCTCCCCGCTGAGCCAGGAGCCAGATGTGGGGCTCGATCCCAGGACCCTGGGATCATGACCAGAGCCGAAGGCAGATGCTTAACCATCTGAGCCACCCAGGCGCCCCTCATTTATTTTACTTTTTAAAATGTGACTACTACAGGGATGCCTGGGTCGTTCAGTCAGTTAAGTGTCTGCCTTTGGCTCAGGTCGTGATCCCAGGGTCCTGGGATCAAGTCCTATATCAGGCTCCCTGCTCAGTGGGAAGCCTGCTTCTCCCTCAGCCTGCCCCTCCCCCTGCTTGTGCTCTCTCTCTCTCTCTGTGTCACATAAATAAAATCTTTAAAAAAAATAAAATAAAGGGGCGCCTGGGTGGCTCAGTCGTTCAGCGTCTGCCTTCGGCTCAGGTCATGATCCCAGGGTCCTGGGATCGAGCCCCACATCGGGCTCCCTGCTCCGCGGGGGTCTGCTTCTCCCTCTCCCACTCCCCCTGCTTGTGTTCCCTATCTCGCTGTGTCTCTCTCTGTCAAATAAATAAATAAAATCTTAAAAATAAATAAAAATAAATAAATAAAAAATAAAATAAAACGTGACTACTATAAGATTTTAAGTTACATCATGTAGCTTATGTTACATTTCTCTTGGATGGTGGCTGGTCTAGGTGATGAAAATTTTAAACATGCCAATACCTGAATAATCCTACTAAATTTATATGGTAAATATTTTTTTTCTATCTAAGAAAATTTTCTAAGCAAATCTAAGATGTGTGCTTCATCAACTTTGGATCCATTTTGGCTGGCTTACATTCAAAACATAACACTGAGTAGATATCTCCAAGACTTCATACTGAGCTTCAGTTTCTCCATCTGTAACACTACCTTGTAGGATGATAGTGAAGATTACAAGAGATCACCTATTTAAGGTTCTTAGTCTGGAATTGTCTAAATGTGAAATCATCTTTGGGCTGGAAGTAGAAACCATATTATCCTCCACTTCTCCCAGCCATTCACATTCAATGATCCTCTCTCTTTTTTTTTTTTTTTTAGAGAGGAGAATGGAGGGGCACAGGGAGAGGGAGAAAGAGAATCTTAAGCAGGCTACTTGCCCAGTGGGGAGCCCAACAGGGGCTGCTGTAGGATTCCTTTATTTATTTTTTAAATTTGTATTTATTTATTTATTTATTTATTTATTTATTTATTTCAGAGAGAGAGCACGCATACACGTGCACGAGCGAGTGGGGTTGGGGGGACAGGGCATAAGGAGAGGGAGAGAGAGAATCTAAAGCATACTCCATGCTGAGCAGGCAGCCAACGCGAGGTTCGATCCCACAACCCTGAGATTATAACCTGAGCTGAAATCAAGAGTCAGACGCTTAACTGACTGAGCCACCCAGGCGTCCCTCAATGACCCTTCTAAGGACCAATAAATGTAAATGCCCTCATTCTCCTTCCTCAATTCAGTACCAAAAAGACACTCATTCAACTCTTGATTGTTCCACACCGATTTTTCAATTTTTTTTTTCAAATTCACTCCACTTAATTTATTATCTATTTCTGTTTTTTGGGGGTCTTTTTCCACTTCCGGGTTTCTTCAAGCTTTTTCAACATATTCTTCTAAAATTAACACCTCATTCTCAAACCTCTTCATATTCTCAGCAACCTCCCCCAGGTGACCACCTTCTCCCCTCTGCCCTCGAATTGTATTTGCTGCAAACTCAGACTTCCTGGAAAACCATTTATTCAGACTTAGTGATTTGGACATAGCCATTTATTTGAATCAACCATCTCCTTATTGTTGATATTTCACTTTCAAATTCTATTTCCTTGGTTATTTGCTTCTCAGATTACAGATCACTTTTTTCCAGAAAGGAGGGAAAAAAACTGAGCACATATTGTAGCACTGAAGTATTTCCCCCAGTCCTTTCTTATGAAAGTAGTTCAGCTTAAACTGTACATTTAAGATCTGTTCAATTTCCTGAAGGCACACTAAACTTCACTTCAAAAAAAAAAAAAGAAAAGAATTGAGCTAGACATTTTTTTCTCCTCTAAAGAAAACAAAAGTTTCTCCCTAGTCCTCAGTTGATATTCCTAACAAGGGACCTTACTAGACATAAGGAATAACAATAGCTAACATTTATAGAGTCTTTGTTATAAACGAAGCACTGTTCCATGCACTTGACATTTAGTATTATTTAACAATGATTCCCCAGCCTGGCTCAAGAGGAAATTTCTGGGTAAAAGTAGTAGTTCATTACCTTGTCTTCTATTTGTTCTTTTTTCTGTTATGTACCAGGGAAAATCTTGGTCCTAGGTTTCCCAATCCCTGGTTTTGAATATTCACACCCAAAGTCACTAATCTTTCTTGTTAACACCTTGTAGTTTGGCCCTTGATTAATTCAATCAGTGATTAGCACTTCTACAATAAGTGTTAATCTCTCTTTTAAAATACCTCAAAGCTCAGCCCTTTATTGAGGCTTTCTGCCCCAATCACAGTATACAAGAGAGGATTTCCCTATTGTGAGTGATATCTACAAGGCATTTCCCATGCACACCACCAGCTTGGGAAAGGCCTGCTTCAAAGTCCTTTGTGCAATCAAAGCATGGAATCATAGGCTCAGGTTTGCACCCACCACATGCAATAGACTCCAACTGTGTACAGCTATTAATTATGTTAAAAGCAGGGGGCCGGCTACTTCAACACCAAAAGTGCATAAACCTCCAGAGGGCAACCTCAGCAGTTTAGTCTGGGAGGAGGGGATTCCCCGCTAGGCACTGCTCTCTGGTTCCCAGCCGCCCAGACGTTAGGTCGGTCAAGCATGAGAAACAGGGCCTTCTTAGAAGCAGCCGGCATAGCCTCAAGTGCCTCGGCTGGCAGGTGTGAAGGCCCTCACTCCGCAAGAGCAGTTTCCTCCCTGACAATGTATGTATGTGAACGAACGCATAATTTCGGGGATGTACCCTACAGTTGCCCTTTCCATTTCACAAGTGAGGCTAGGGATTTACTTTAGAGGCATTTGTCGAGGCTCACACTCTCCAAGTAGCAAGCCCTGAGAAGGCACCCCACGTGAACAAAGACAAACATAACAAGCTAACTTTTCCTTTTCCATTTAAAAGAGAACAGCTTTGATCTTGGTTGCATGGTAGGTGGTCAGCTTTCCTTGCAGGCTGTAGTTTCAACACTTTAAAAAAGTTTTGTATAAAGGCAAACTTCTCCATGCCCTCCACTACTTGCAGCCTGGGGGCAGGGAGCTCTCAACATAAAAGGGTATTCTAAGAGAGCATTCCAACTAATTTAAATATTTTTCTTTTTGGCACAGCCGTGATGTCACAACCGCACCTTTAGGATGCATTTACCCATTAGCCCATTCTTTTCAGTCATCAACTCTTTGACACAGATAAGGCAGATATCCTCATTCCATTTCACAGATAATGTGGAAGCCCAAAGAGATCCAGTGACCTAAATCACATAGCCATGCTACAGAGTGGAGGGTGATTTATACTTGGGTCCCTCCAGCTTATGTGGCCAAGAACATAACCATGCTCTTAGGCTCTCCCTCAATCAGTAGGATCATAACTTGGTATAAGCTATTTATCAGCAGCAGAGCAAGGGCTAGGAAAAAATCAGAAAGCATCACAGTTCACTACGATAAAGGGAGAATGCATTTAAATGCATATTCCCAGATCTCACTCCATGGTAGAACCAAAGGACTTGAGGAGCCACAAGCCAGGCATGGTGGTAGCAGCCCATTACACAAAGACCCATGGAACTGGGGTAGAGAGAAGTGGGAATTCCAAAGGAGGAGTCAAGGGCAACCATGAGTGAGTGCATGTTTTTACTGCACTTTACCCTCACGCTCTCCTAGACCAGATGGACCTGGACTGATGCATGGTTCTTGAGCTTTAAAGCAAGATCATGGGGATGGGGTGGGGAATGCTTATTAAAACACAAATTGCTTGTTCCACCTATTCCTATGAATCAAAATTCATGAAAGTGAGATCCAGGATTGTGCCTTTAAACAAGCTTCCCAGGGATTCCGACCACACTTGGAGAAGCACGGGCCAGATTGCAGGGGAAGGCCTGCAGGTGTGTGTGGCTTCCCGCAACCAAGACAGCTTGGCTTGCTTCTGCATTGAATGAGAGCAGAAGAACAACAAAAATCTTTTGCATGAGCTGAAACAGGAAAAGACAGTTATTATAAGAAGTGTGCAAATCCAATGAAAAAATGTCCCAACCTTTCCCAGAGAGGGCTCCAGCACTGTAGAGGTATAGGGATGTGAGATTAGAGGGAAGACTTGACTACCTGGACATCTACTACCAAACTCAGGCTGTGGACCAACAAACAAGGTCCTGCTGTAGTGGGGAGGGGAAATGAACAAGAGAGAGCAACACCAAGGAAGGGACTTGTTATGTATTTTATACCTCAGCTTTCATTCTAAATGCTACTCACACAAACACACAAAACATTTTTAAAAATTTTTAACAGGAACAACAGAAGCCTTCACACTCTAGGAAAGAATAAACAAATTCAAAGAAAGGATATACATGTGTTATTATTTGTTGAGACAGGTAAGCAATGACAAAGCTCAGCCTTAGGAACTAAAAGAAGCCATTTGTCAAGGCAAGATGGAAACACTAGGGATTATTTTGGAAAATTAATAAGAAGACAAGACTACAATTTATATCTTACATGCCCTCAGTAAGCCTCAGATCCCTCATCTGTAAAATGGGAATAATAACATAACTTTTGACATAGGGTTGTTGAGAGAATTAAATGAGATAATGACAAGTTTAACAGGTTAACAGACATACAGTAAGTGCTAGTCATTATAGCTTATGTCATAGGATTGTTAACTGCACTAAGTAAACTCTGGGCACAGCACCTGCACATAGTAAGTAAATTATAACTACAAACACTATTATAAATTGTAAAATAACATTAGATAATGGAAGGTGAAAATAGGATCAAAGAACAAGGGCAATGAATAGAAAACAGTAACAAATAAAGTAATGTAACTATATCAGTAATCAGTTTAAACATCAATGGTATAAATACATGAATGGAAAGACAGAGATCATCAGAGTAGATCAAAATACAAGACCCACCCATATGCTGTCTACAAGAAACCCACTTTAAATATAAAGACACAGATAGAGTAAATGTATCAAGAAAAATATACTACACTAACACTAATAAGAAAGCAGAAGTAGCTATGTTAATTTCAGACAGAATAGGCTTCAATGCAAGTAAAATTATCAGAAATAAAGAAGGATATTATATAATGATAAAACGGTCAATTCTCCAAGAAGACATAACAATCCTTAATGGGTATGCACCTAACAACAGAGCATCTATCTACACAAGGCAAAAAAAAGTTTTTTTAAGATTTTATTTATTTATTTGACAAAGAGAGAGAGAGTACAAGCAAGGGTAGCGGCAGGGAGATGGAGAAGCAGGCTCCCGCTGAGCAGAGAGCTAGATGTGGGGCTCGATCCCAGGACCCTGGGATCATGACCTGAGTCAAAGGCAGATGCTTAACCTGCTGAGCCACCCAGGCGCCCCTACATGAGACAAAAATTAATAGAACTGTATGAAAAAACAGATGAATCCACTACCATAGTTAGAGTTGAACACTCCTCTATCAGAAATGGACAGACTTAGCAGGCAGAAAATCAATAAGGACATTGTGAACTTAACAACACCATCAATCAACTATATATAATCAACATCTATAGACTTCCTCATCCAACAACAACAGAATACACATTCTTCTCAAGCTCCCATAGAACATTCACCAAGATAGACTATATTCTGGGCTATAAGACATATTTTAACAGATTTAAAAGAAGAGAAATCATATAATGTCTGCTCTCAGACCACAATGGAACCAAACTAGAAATCAACAACAGAAAGATAGCTGGAAAATCCCAAATACTTGCAGATTAAACAACACAATTCTAAATAACACATGGGTCCAAAAAAAAAAAAAAATGAAGAGAAATTAAAATAATTTTTTTAACCGAATGAAAATGAAAATACATTTTATTAAAATTTATGGAATGTAGTGAAAGCAGTGCTTAGTGGGAAATTTATAGCATTGAATGCAGATATTAGAAAAAAAGATTAGAAAATCAATAATCTAAGCTTCCACTTTAGGAAACTAGAAAAAGAAGAGCAAATTAAATCTAATTTAATAGAGGAACATAAATAATAAGAATTAGAACAGAAATCAATGAAATTGAAAACAGGAAATCAACAGAGAAAAATCAATGAACCCAAAAGCTACTTCTTTGAAAAGATCAATAAAACCCCTAAGCATTTAGCCAGAGTAACTTAAAGAAAAAGAAAGGACACAAATTACTAATGCCAGAAATGAAAGAGAGGACATCACTACAGATTCCATGGGCCTTAAAAGGATAATAAAAGAATATTATAAACAACTTTATGCCCACACATTTGATAATTTAGATGAAATGAACCAATTCCTTGGAAAACACAACCTGCCAAAATTCACACAAGAGGGGCGCCTGGGTGGCTCAGTCAGTTAAGCGTCTGCCTTCAGCTCAGGTCATGATCCCAGGGTCCTGGGATCGAGCCCCACATTGGGCTCCCTGCTCAGTGGGGAGCCTGCTTCTCCCTCTCCCACTCCCCCTGCTTGTGTTCCCTCTCTCGCTATGTCTTTCTCTGTCAAATAAATAAAATCTTTAAAAAAAAAAAAAAAAATTCACACAAGAAGAAATAGTCAATCTGAATAGGTCTGTATCTATTAAAGAAAGTGAATAAAACAGGAAAGTGCCAGGCCCAGATGGACCCACTTGTGAATTCTACCAAAAATTTAAAGAAGATATTATATCAATTTTCTATCCTCTTTCAAAGGATATCATCCTTCAGAGGATAGAAGCAGAGGGAATACTTCTGAACTCATTCTATGAGGCCAGCATTACCCTAATACCAAAACCAGATAAAGATATTACAAGAAAAGATAACTGCAGAACAATATCTCTTATAAACATAGATATAAAACTCCTCAAGAAAATATTAGCAAATTGAACCCAACAATGTATAAAAGGAATTATACACCATAACCAAGTGGGATTTGTCCCAGGTAAGCAAGACTGGTTCACCATTCAAAAATCAATTAATATGATCTATCACATCAAGAGGCTAAAGAGGAAAAATCACATGATCATATCAATAGATGCAGAAAAAGCATCTGACTAAATTCAACACCAATTCCTGATTAAAAAAAAAAAACAACTCAGTAAACTAGGAGGAGGATAACTTCCTCAACTTAATAAAGAATAACCACAAAAAACCTATAACTAACATCACACTTAATGGTAAGAAACTTAAAGCTCTCTAACTAATCAAGAACAAGGCAAAAATGTCCCCTCTCACATTTGTTTTTAACATCATACTGGAGGTTCTAGATAATGCAATAAGACAAGAAAAGGAAATGAAAGATATACTGACTGGGAATGAAGAAATAAAACTGTCTTTGCTCAAAGATGATATGATCATCGACATAGAAAATCTTAAAGGACTGACAAAAAAATCTCCCATAAATAATAAGTGATTATAGCAAGACTTCAGGATTCAAGTTTAATATACAAAATCAATCACTCTCCTATATACCAGCAATGAACCAATGAACAATTTGGGATTTGAAACTTAAAAAACATAATACCATTTACATTATTACATATTACATTACCCCCAAAAAATGAAATACTTAGGTATAAATCTAACAAAATATAAACAAGATATGTACAAGAGGAAAACTACAAAACTCTGATGAAAGAAATCAAAGAACTAAATGAATGGATAGCTATTTCATGATCATTCATAGATAGGAAGACTCAGAATTGCTAAGATGTCAGTTCTTCTCAACTTGATTTGTAAATTTAGGTCATTCCTCATCAAAATCCCAGCAGGTTATTTTGTGGGTTTTGGCATACCAATATTAAAGTTTATATGTAGAAGCAAAGGACCCAGAATAGCCAACACAATGTTGAAGGAGAAGAACAAAGTTGGAGAACTAACAATACCCAGCTTCAAGTGTTACTACAAAGCGGCAGTAATCAAGATAGTGTAGTATTGTCAAAGAATAGACAAGTAGAACAACGGAGCAGAATAGAGAGTCCAGAAATAGACCCACATAAATATAGTGAACTAAGCTTTGACAAAGGAGCCAAGACAATACAAGAGAGCAAAAATAATCCTTTCAATAAATGCTGCTGGAACAACTAGACATCCACATGCAAAATAATGACTCTAGACAGACACAGATATTACACCCTTTGAATTAACTCAAAATGCATCATAGACCAAAATGTAAAGCACAAAACTGTAAAACTCTTAGAAAATAACATAAGAGGGGCTCTTGGGTGGCTCAGTCAGTTAAGTATCTGCCTTTGGCTCAGGTTATGACCCTGGGGTCCTGGGATCGAGCCCTGCATCGGGCTCCCCTGCTCAGGGGAGAGCCTGCTTCTCCCTCTCCCTCTGCTGCTGCCCCTCTTGTGTGCTCTTTCTCTCTCTGTGTGTCAAACAAATAAAATCTTAAAAAAAAAGAAAGAAAGAAAAAATAACATAGGAGAAAACCTAGATGACTTTGGGTATGGCGATAATTTTTGTTTATTTATTTTTTTGGCGATAACTTTTTAGATACAACTCTAAAGGCATGATCCAGGAAAGAAAGAATTTATAAACTGGACTTTATTAAAATTAAGTTCTGCTCTGTGAAAGACAATATCAAGAGAATGAGAAAACAAGCCACAAACTGGGAGAAAATATTTGCAAAAGACATACTGATAAAGAACTGTTGTCCAAAATAACACAAAGAACTTTTAAAACTCAACAGTAAAAAATGAACAATCTTACACTGTGAAGAGCAAGCATAATGTATAGAGAAGTTAAATCACTATGTTTTATACTTGAAACTAATGTAACATCGTGTATCAACTATACTCAAATTAGAAAAAAATTTTTTTAAATGAACAACCTGATTAATAAATGGGCAAAAGATCTAAACACATCACTAGAGAAGATATACAGATGGCAAATAAGCATATGAAAAGATGCTCAACACCGTTGGTCATTAGGGAACTGCAAATTAAAACAAAAATGGGATAACACTACACACCTATTTGAATGGTCAGAATCCAAAACACTAACACCACCAAATGCGGGCAAGGATATGGAACCAAAGGAACTCTCAGGGCACCTGGCTGGCTCAGTCAGTAAAGCATGAGACTCTTGGTCTCAGGGTTGAGAGTTCAAGCCCCATGATGGGTGTAGAGATTACTTAAAAATAAAAAAATATCTTTGGAGCACCAGGTTGACAGCGTTTGGCTGGCAGTTAAGTGTCTTAACTCAGATCTTGCTCTCAGGATCATGGGTTTGAGCCCTGCGTTGGGCTCCATGCTGGGCATGGAGCCTACTTTAAAAAAATAAAATAAGTCTTTAAGAAAAAACAAAAGAAAATAGCAATTCTCATTCATTGCTGGTGGAAATACCAAATGATACAGACACTTTGGAGGACAGGTTGGCAGTTTCTTACAAAACTAAACATGTTCCTACCGCATAATCCAGCCACTGTGCTCCTTGGTATTTACCCAAATGAGCTAAAAATATATGTCTACACAAAAACCTGCATATGAACGTTTATAGCAGCTTTATTCATAACTTCCAAAACTTGGAAGCAACTGAGATTTCCTTGACTAGGTGAATGGACAAACTACGGTACACGCAGACAGTGAAATAGTATTCAGCACGAAAAAGAAATGAGCAACTGGGGAGGCTATGCCTGTGTGGGGGCAGGGGGTTTATGCGAGATCTCTGTACCTTCCATTCAATTTTGCTGTGAACCTAAAACTGCTCTAAAAAATAAAGTATTTTTTAAAATAGATAAATAAAATGTCATAATTATTACACAGCACTTGGTCTTCCAAAATGCTTTCAAATTTATAATGAATATTTTAAAATATCCACATGGTAACATGTTATAAAAGGGACATTTAAAAGACCAGTAGTCTTGGGGCGCCTGGGTGGCTCAGTCGTTAAGCGTCTGCCTTCGGCTCAGGTCATGATCCCAGGGTCCTGGGATCGAGCCCCGCATCGGGCTCCCTGCTCCGCGGGAAGCCTGCTTCTCCCTCTCCCATTCCCCCTGCTTGTGTTCCCTCTCTCGCTGTGTCTCTCTCTGTCAAATAAATAAATAAAATCTTTAAAAAAAAATAAAAGACCAGTAGTCTTGGGCGCCTGGGTGGCTCAGTTGGTTAAGCGACTGCCTTCGGCTCAGGTCATGATCCTGGAGTCCCAGGATCAAGTCCCGCATCGGGCTCCCTGCTCAGTGGGGAGTCTGCTTCTCCCTCTGACCCTCCCCCATCTTGTGCTCTCTCTCTCTTTCATTCTCTCTCTCAAATAAATAAAATCTTAAAAAAAATAAAAATAAAAAAATAAAAAAAAAATAAAAGACCAGTAGTCTTAATTTTAGTGCCCAAGAAAACACTGAGGAAAAAATTAATAAGCCAATTTTCAAATCCCACAAGAGAACAAAGTACATGACACTGATTTTATTAAGAAAATCCTGGTCAGGGGTGCCTGGGTGGCTCAATCAGTTAAGTGTCCAGCTCTTGGTTTCAGCTCAGGCCATGATCTCAGGATCATGAGATGAACCTTATGTGCAGCTCTGTGCTCAGCACAGAGTCTGCTTGAGATTCTTTCTCTCTTCCTCTCCCTCTCCCTCCATCTGTCCCTCCCCCAACTCATGCCCGTGTGCACACACTTGCTCTCACTCTCTCTCAAATAAATAAATAAATAAATAAATAAATAAATAAATAAAATCTTTAAAAAAGAAAAGAAAATTCTTGTCAAGCAAAAGAAGATTATGAAAAGCTGCAGCAGCGGAGCAGAACTGATCTGGCTAACTATAGTGAGACTTTTGTCCCACATCTTTCGGCTTTCTAAAAGGTCAGGAACCAGGAGTTTGGTGACATTGTTCTCAGTTGAAAAGGCAAAGATTCTCATTGGATTAAACAAATGAGGAGAGTTTGGAGAGGTCAGTCGTGGGTCCAGTGGTATTTAAAGGGTCTATGGGGAAGAGTCTTTAATACAGGAAAAAAGGAGGACACTGCCAAGGCTGTGGGAAGGTCAGAGGGAACAGGCATTCTAACAGCCACCCCACTCTGGCAGGTCTTAACCAGAGCTCCCTGAGAACTTCTCCTGAGAGGTCCTGTCCCAGCTGGAAAAACACTGGTCTGGAATGTTCTGACCTTGTTGAAGTAAGAGCCATGTGAAGCAGAAACAAAGACCAGATATGTACTTCTCCTCTTGCTTCCCCAAACATTCATGCATTCACTCTTTCCATCATCAATATATATTGATAGAGCACCTCCCATGTTCTAGGCTGTGTGCTAGGTGCTGAGGTTGCATCAGTAAATTAAAAGAGTCCCTGCTTTCATGGAGGCAGATGCAGACAATAATATGATAAATAAATATGTAATAACATGTCAGGATATGAGAGGTGCTATGAAGAAAAATAAGGCAGGTAAAGGAATAGAGTGATGAGGTATTGGGGTGTTATTTTAGATGAGGCTTCTCTGAGTGGGTGAAGTCTGGGCGGAGACCTGACTGAAGGGGTTTTTAAAGAAACAGATTCAGTAATATCATCCATAGGAACATGATGAGATGTTTCTGTAGGTATTCTCAAATATGAACTGAAAAGGGGCACCTGGGTGGCTCAGCCAGTTAAGCATCTGCCTTTAGCTCAGGTCATGATCTCAGGGTCCTGGGATCAAGCCCCACATTGGGCTCCCTGCTCAGTGGAGAGCCTGCTTCTCCCTCTCTGTCTACCATTCCCTTCCGCTCGTGTTCTCTCTCTCTCTCACTCGCTCTCGCGCTATCTCAAATAAATAAACAAAATCTTAAAAAAAAAAAAAAAATGAACTGAAAAGGTGAAAATGTGGTACCCAACTGAAAACAAGAAGTTGGGACAGGGAGACTAGGAAATGACAAGCAGAAGAGGATGGTGAATTTTGGTATCAGACAAACCTGGCTGGGTTTGAATCCCTGCCCTGCTGTGTGACCTTTATGAAGTTATTTAACTTCTTTAAGTCAGCCTCAGTCCCCCCATCTGTAAAATAAGGACCAACTAAAGTATCAACTTTCCTGGGTTATTATAAGACTTATAAGAATTCAATGAGATGGGGGCGCCTGGGTGGCTCAGTTGGTTAAGCGACTGCCTTCGGCTCAGGTCATGATCCTGGAGTCCCTGGATCGAGTCCCACATCGGGCTCCCTGCTCGGCAGGGAGTCTGCTTCTCCCTCTGACCCTCCCCCCTCTCATGTGTTCTCTCTCATTCTCTGTCTCTCAAATAAATAAATAAAATCTTAAAAAAAAAAAAAAAAGAATTCAATGAGATGATATATATAAGACTATCAAGTCCAGTGCCGTGTCTTACTATAAAAGTTTTTTAAATGATAGCTATTATTATTTACCAGAATGTGACAAATTGGTTAGTTTCATTTTCTTGCCCAAAAGAATTTTAAAACAAAGACTGACATGCTTAAAAGAGAAGAGGGGTTTTAATCTACAATCTATGGATCTGTAGCTTGAGGATGCGAGTGTCCACGGATTGGTTTTTAAGATGTCTGTAAATCCCTGAAACTGTGTGTAAAATGTGGAGGATTGTATGTGCATTTTTCTAAGAGGGCAGCTGGCTTTCATTACATTCTCAAAGTAGACAATGACCTCAGTAGTTAAGAGCTACTGCTTTTCAAACCAGCAATTCACTGTCTTTGTTGTTTGCCTGATTTTCCATTTCAGATTATTCTAGTTTTCTTTTTTTCTTTTGTAATATTTTATTTATTTATTTGAGAGAAAGAGAAAGCATGGGAGAGAGAAAAAGCACAAGCAGAGGAAGGGGCAGAGGGAGAAGCAAGCTCCCCGCTGAGCAGGGAGCCCAATGCGGGGCTCAATCTCAAGACCCTGGGATCATGACCTCAGCCAAAGGCAGATGCTTAACTGACTGAGCCATCCAGGAATCCCTTATTCTAGTTTTCTGATCACAGAGGATTTTTTTCTGAACAATGGAAGTTTTTAAAATGAATATAAATATTTAAGGGTCTCTCTATTTGCCATCCTATTAGTTTAAAGACATTATCTATTGGTGATAATATTCTCTTTTATTCTCCTTTTCACTTGCTAGAGCTAGAAAATGACTTCTTATTCACTTTGATATTTCTTTCTGAAAGATGCTCTTTTTCTTGGGTTGACTTTCTGATTCTATGCTTAAAAGAGTGCTGCTTTATCATACTCCTTCTTACCTATATAGCCTAATTTCCATTTTTTCTATGGAATTTTCGTTTACTTATCACTTGTGAGTACAGCTGAAACCCAAGTTGTATGAGTGATACCCTCCTTAAAAAGAAGAGAGAAAGGAAAAAAAAAAGAAAAGAAAAAAGCTATGCAATCTCAGTCTATGCACAATTATGGACTAGATTTACAATGCAGAAAATATTGTAGTGAAATTTACAAATTTATCAAAAACTAGTACATATCAATTGTAACTTGAAGAAACGACACATTGTTTTTATACTTGCATACAGTTTGCTAGGTCATTTGCTACACTGGCCATATAAATGGACTGTCGCTGGCTCCTTCAGGTTGCCTGGTTGATTCTTTCGTGAGAAGTTAACAGTATCTGAAGAGTCTGGGCCTCCTGAGAGAAGAGACTCTCTGAGTACACTATTTGTTAAGACTCTTGATAGCAAAATCCACATCTACCTTAAACTGGAGTAGGCGTGCAGAGAATTCCTAGGTTAGAACAACTAAAAAGATACACTCCAAGACCCCAAGTGGATGCCTAAAACCACAGACAGTATTGAAACCTATATATTATGTTCTTTCCTATACATACATGCCTATGATAAAGTTTAACTTATAAATCAGGCACAGTAAGAGATTAACAACAATAACTAATAATAGAATAACTGTAACAATACCCTGTAATAAAAGTTATGTGAATGTGGTCTCTCTCTCAAGCTCTCTTATCGTACTGTACTCACACTTCTTCTTGTGATGACGTGAGATGATAAAATGCCTACATGATGAGATGAGTGAGGTGAAAGACATAAGCACTGTAATGTAGCATCCAAGCCACTACTGACCTTCTGACAATACACAGAAGGAGGATCATCACCTTCTGGACCATAGTTGACCCTGGGTAACTGAAACTGTGGAAATCAAAACCGTGGACAAGGGGAGACTACACTAGTAATAACCCAAGCCTGGACTTTTCCATTTCTTCAAATATGTACCAGGAAACCACCCTCTAAATAATAGAAAGGAAGAGTAAGAAGAGGTGGAAAGAGGATGCAGAAAGGAATATGAAAGGGTATCTCAGACTGATTTAGTTCACTTTCCTTCTTCACTGAGAATAGATAGGATGATAAATACCCATTCTACCAATTGAAGACGAATTTGAGTGAACAAGTTCTTCTTTTAATATGTTACCACCAAGCTGCCAAGGAAGCTTACACCCAAAACAGTCAAAAGAGAATGGACTTTAGAACTGCATTCAAATTCTATCACTGACACTTATCAGCTATGAGACCTAGAGCAAATTATACTTAACTGAGTCTCACTTTCCTCCTATGAAGGATGTGGATAATGACTTCTATCCTGTAGGGTTGGGATTTTTTTTTTCCTCCCTTAATTGCTTTTTCAAAAAAGAAGTTTTATTAAGGCATAATATATATCTGGGGCACCTGGGTGACTCAGTCATTAAGCGTCTGCCTTCGGCTCAGGTCATGATCCCAGGGTCCTGGGATGGAGCCCCACGTTGGGCTCCCTGCTCAGCAGGAAGCCTGCTTCTCCCTCTCCCACTCCCCCTGCTTGTGTTCCCTCTCTCACTCTGTCTCTCTCTGTTAAATAAATAAAATCTTTAAAAAAAAAAAAAAAGGCATAATATATATCACTGGTTAAAGAGAGGTTATATCCATGAACTGGGGTACCTGGCTGGCTCAGTCAGTGGAGCATGAAATTCTTGATCTTGAGGTTGAGCTCAAGCCCCACAATGGGTGTAGAGATTAATTTAAAATTTTTTAGAATATAAATAAATAAATAAAATATATATCCATGAACCATGCAACCTAAACCTTTACACCTAGAAACCACACTCTTTTTCTGAGTTTCACTAACCTTTCAATTGTTCACATTCATTTACTCATGCCTCATTTATTGGACCCCTCCTATGGGCAAAGCACATGTACATCTAGCAAGCACACATAATTTTATATTCTTATGAGCAATTCGATCACTGGTTCAACAGCAGGAAACTTACCACGTGCTTCCTACTCACTATGCATACTCCATAAACAACACCTACCAGATGCATAGTGTCAACACTCCACATGAATGTAACTTTTATTCCCAAGCTGGGATTTTTTGTCATTTTTGTCTATTGCTATATCCCCATCATATAGAATAGTGCTTGCTATATATTGGGCACTCTGTTTGTTGAATGGATGAATGAATCTTTTACCTCTGTTGGGTTTCTATGATAGGTAGACATTCTTCCTATTTGAACCTTCCTATTTCCCTAGCATGTTGAAATCTGTTTATTTCCTGAGGTTCACATGAGGCTTAAAATTGTGAAATAAAGGGAAGGATGCCTACTGACTTTAGTCACCTTAAGAGAAGTGGTAACACATTGAAAATGACAAAAATGATAGTTCAGCCCAGGTCAGGTCAAATGGACATAAGCCAAAGATTTAGTCATTCTGAAGTGCCACATCTTTTTAAGACAACATAATAAAAATGGCCAGGCATTGTGCTAAGTACATTATATATATATATGTATACATATATATATATACATATATATATACATCATTTACTCCTTCCAACAATCATAAAAGACAGGTGTCATTAGCCCCATTTTACAGATAAAGAAAGTGGGATTTAGAGAAGACAATGCATCTAAGATCAAGCACCCAGATAGTAAGCAGTCCAGCTCTCTAACTCAGGTCTGTTGACTCTGGAAAATTGCTCTAAACCCCTTTGCCACATTGCCTTTTCTGAAAACCAAAGCCCCCGAATAGGAAATAGACCTTATGGATGGGTCATAAGGTGCAGAAGCAACCAAACTTAATCTTGAAGTAATCTTGACCCATGTATAAGAGATGGTTAAGATCCAAATCTCAGATTATTATTCATAGGCACCCAAAACCATTAGTATCAGGCTCTCATCCAGGAAAGGGACAGAACTTCCCCCACTGACCAGCTGTTACTTATTTTAAATACCACCCCTTTGAATGATTCTTATTCACATATGATCAAAGTAGGTCATTGGAGATCAATAATATTCTACTTGAGAGCATGTTGGCCAGAAATATTTTTTAACATTTTTGAAGTTTTCGTTACAGAAAATTTCAAACATATCCAAAAAGAGAGAGAAAAGTACAGCTATCCTTCACTCAATGAGTGTAATCCATTCCTAAAAATGTTTCTTCTAAATGAACAAGGAAAACAAACTTAGGTAACTGTATTAGTTTGCGAAGGCTGCCGTAACAAAGAACTACAGATTGCATGGATGGAACAATAAAAATTGATTCTCTCCCAGTTCTGGTATAATGACAAAAAGTCACAAAAAGCAAAGGAATCGCTGCTTAAAAAGTGGTATCACTTTTTCAAGAGCCACTATGGTGAAAAGTCACTAATTGAACAATTATTATTTAAGTCTATACAATGAGCCTCCAAGCTTCAAGTCACCCAGCTTCACCTATCAGCCTATGGCCAATCTTCTTCCATTTATTCCCTCACCCAGTGTCCCCTCCCCACCCACATTATTTTGAAGCAAGTCTATATCATATTTCATCTATAAATTAGACTTACTTTTAGAAAAGAAACACTGCTCAGCTTTTAATAGATTACATGCAAGCCACAGTGGAGCAAAATTCTACAAGTATTGCCCAATATTACATCAAATTTCCTGATAAAAGAATCGTTCCATACTAAGCATTTATGGTTTAGACATGGTTTCAAAGCTCAACTCTGTCATTATTAGCTGTATGACTTTTGGCAAATTATGTAGCTTCTCTAAGCCTCAGCTCCCTCACTCAAAAAATAGGGGCTGATAAATGTATTTCATATTGTTGTATTGAGTAAATAAAATAATATATAATGCACTTAGCACAGACGTGGCATCATAAATACATAATAAAGGTAGCTAATTTTTTCTTTCAATGTCTGGCACAGAGTGAATGCTCAATAAAGTGTTACTCGCCACACAGCTATTTCATTACTGTGAGGGACTCCTGTGACACCTGATGGACCCTGCTGGTATGGTTACCCATGCTTGTCATTGCTGATGAGACTATCTGACTCTAAATCTAGAATCTTCTTCCAGGGATGGATCTTCCCTGGGCACAGCTCAGCTGAGCAGTCCCTCCCCTTCTCCTCACAGCCTCAAGCTAGTTAAAAGTTGCCCTCAAGGTGATACTTGAAGAAAAGAAAAATAGGTAAAGCAGAAGGAAGAATTCACCAAATTATATGTGAGCAAGTGGAAGGTCTCGAAATAGCTCCACATATTAAGCATGAGAAGATTTTCAAAAGCAGCATGGCAGCTATGCAAATACGCTACAACAAAGAAATGAAAAAAATGATAAGATGATAAAACAAGAGAATGAGATGAAAAGGGAGACAGAGGGGCACGTGGGTGGCTCAGTCGTTAAGCGTCTGCCTTCGGCTCAGGTCATGGTCCCAGGGTCCTGGGATCGAGCCCCACATCAGGCTCCTTGCTCGGTGGGGAGCCTGCTTCTCCCTCTCCCACTCCCCCTGCTTGTATTCCCTCTCTCGCTTTCTCCCTCTCTCTGTCAAATAAATAAATAAAATCTTTAAAAAAAAAAAAGAAAAGGGAGACAGAGGTTAAAGAAACAAATAAAGGGCCAAAGCATACTACTGAAGAACTATTAAGAAAATATAAACTAAAGGAGAAATAATACATATTTCCTGAAAATTGAATTATTAATGCAATAAATAGGCTTTAGTTTTGCTTTTCAACAAATGCAAGGAAAAGTTCAAAGACATTAAAATAAGCAGAGAGAAGATAATAGAAATGGAAGACAGACCAAAACACTCTGACATAATGACAACAGACATCCCTGAAGCAGCAAACCTAACCAATCATACAGAAAAAATTGCTTAAAGTTCCAAAAGAAAATTTCCCTGACGTTAAGAGTCAAATCTGCATATTAAAGGAGCACACATGTTTAAACAATAAAAGATAGAGCACAAGCAACATTGAGATATATCCCAGGTGTAACTGAACTTTAAGGATAAACAATTCTTCAGGAAAACAAGCAAGAAAAATAAGTCATTTACAAGGGTTTTTGTTTATTTTTTTGTTTTTGTAAGCCAAGAAGGCTTCAAACTCCCCTGGTCTTATTCCATGCCAGAGGTACTGAAACATCAGTAAACACAAGTTGTCATTCATCTATAACGGTAACAAGCAAACATCTCAAATATGAAAATAAACAAACTCAGGGTTCACATGAACCCTCCTTAGAAAAAATATCCAATGATGACTGAACTGAAAAGGAGATAAATGGAGAAGCCATGGTTAAAGACCACATTCAGTACCTTTTGTCAAAAGACAAAACAGCAGGGTGCCTGGGTGGCTCAGTCGGTTAAGCATCTGCCTTCGGGTCAGGTCATGATCCCAGGGTCCTGGGATCGAGCCCCACATCGGGCTCCCTGTTCCTAGGGGAGCCCACTTCTCCCTCTGCCCCTCCCCCCTCTCATGCTCTCTCTCTCTCAAATAAATAAAAATCTTAAAAAAAAAAAAAAAAGACAAAACAGCAATATCCACCAAGTTCTAAGAAAAAAAAAAAAGTATGACTCAAGATTTTATATCCAGCCAGGCTATTTTTTTGAGGTAATGGAAAGACATTCTCAACACTACAAATACTCAAGGCATACAGCTACTATAATATATTCTTGGGGAAGAGAGGCTACTTGATGATGAAATCCACATAAACCAGAGAGGAATTAAAGCAAAGAACTCAAGAATGAAGAAGAGATGATTAAAAAAAAAACAAAACTGGTACAGAACACTGAATATAGAACAAAGATGATTAACCAACTGTGGAAATTATGGTTACAAAACAGAATGTAAATATTAAAAACCATAACCACATAAAAATGAAATGAACCAACTAGACTCAGCAGAGGAAAGAAGAGCTAGAGGACTGTTTAGTGTACTGATGTTCTTAGCTCTCCTAGGAGGGCATGAAAGACACTCTGAAAGTGCAATGTGAAAGTGAAAAAAAAAACCCATGATGACTCAAAACTCTCAATGCTTATTACAGTTTTTTTGAAAATGTTAGGAGTATCTTTAAAGAACTAATGTTCCTTGTTTTTTTGGCTTTTTTTAAAAGACTTTCTTTATTATTGAGAGAGTGAGCGCATGGTTGGGGGGGCAGTGCTGGGCAAACGGAAAAGCAGACTCTCCTCAATGAGCAGGGAGCCCAATGCAGGGCTCTATCCCAGGACCCTGGGATCATGACCTGAGCCGAAGGCAGATGCTTAACCGACTGAGCAACCCAGGTGTCCTAAAACTAATGTTCCTTGTAATAAACAAACATTTAAAGTTCAATTCCCTCACTTTCACTTTTGTTACTGCTTCACTTTAGTTCCTTTTTCTTTTGTCAAATTTAAATAGGATTAAAGTAGCACACTGAGAATGATCCCATTCCTGACTAGCAGTCTTTTTTCTGTATGTACATAGGATGTTGGAAGTAATGTTCTCTCTTATGACAAGGGTTAAATGGTAGGTTTAGGGGCAGTTTTTCTTTTTTCTTTCTTTCTTCCTTTTTTTTTTTTTCTTTTAGAGACAGAGTGTGCAGGGCAGAGGAGGGGCAAAGGGAGTGGAAGAGAAGCTCAAGCAGACTCTGCACTGAGCTCAAAACCCAATGCAGGATCTCATGACCCTGAGATCATGACCTAAGTTGAAACCAAGAATCCAACACTCAACTGACTGAGCCACCCAAGCACCCCAGGGGTAGTTTTTCACTTTTCCCTGTCCTTTGTTATATTCTTCTTCTTCTTCTCCTCCTCCTTCTTTAAAGTGGACCCCCATTATGTGTACAAAAAGAGCAATCGTATTCTAAAATGTAAAAGTGAACAGGGAAAAGAGTTAGGTCAACGCACAGAATCTTTGCCACGATTCACCTGGTTTAACAACCCTAGGTCACATAAATGCTTTGTAAAGAGAAAATACCAGTTGCAAAGAAAATGCCAAGCAAGCAATGGTAGTAAAGATGATAATGGACACGGCAGTAAGAGGGCAATCTGAAAAAGTGGCACAAGCTTTGGTTTGGGAGTCACAAGACCAGAATTCTTGTTCTGGTTCAGGTACTTATGCTTCGTGTCACCTTGGATAATCTCCATGTCACCATGGATACATCATTGAACCTTTCTGAGCATCTTGTCCAATATTTCAATATATTCCCATTTCTCATGAAAAAGTAGGAATATGTGTTTTTAGGTGTAATGTCATGATATTTAAATTCTGGCAACTAACCCAAAATATTTTAAACACTTACAGGCTAAACAGAGCATATCTGAAGTCATATTCAGTGGGCTTACCACTTGGTGACTAACAGCATTCACATACCCCATCAGTGGACAAAGTTGGGCCTAATGGAAGCTTTCCAGGAGTCTGGGGGAGCCAGCTCATACACACTCACAAGAACCAGTTGTGTGGGGGCGCCTGGGTGGCTCAGTTGGTTGGGCAGCTGCCTTCGGCTCAGGTCATGATCCCAGGGTCTTGGGATCAAGCCCCACATCAGGCTCCTTGCTCAGTTGGGAGCCTGCTTCTCCCTCTGTCTGCCGCTCCCCCGCTTGTGCTCTCTCTTTCTCTGTCAAATAAATAAAAATAAAATCTTTTAAAAAAATAAATAAAAAATAAATTAAAAAGAAGAACCAGTTGTGTGATTCAATGACATCACATTGGTAGATTGAAATCAGCCATGGTCACAGTATTTATGCCACGGAAATCATAGCTGGTTGTGAAATATTTACTGTAATACCACTGTAGATATCTGTCCCAGCTGATCCTATGGTTATTGTACTTTATGTCAGAACCAGAAGAAATCTAAGATATTCAGTAAGAAATGAAAAGTTAACCAATCTAGCTAAGGCAAAAAGGGGGGAATTTTTTTTTAATTCAATTAATTAACATATAATGTATTATTTGGTTCAGGGATACAGATCTGTGATTCATCGGTCTTATATAATACCCAGTGCTAATTACAACACATACCCTCCCCAATATCCATCACCCAATTACCCCATCCCCACCCAGCTACCCTACCCCCTTCCCCTCCAGCAACCCTGTTTGTTTCCTATGATTAAGAGTCTCTTATGATTTGTCTCCTTCTCTGGTTTCGTTTTGTTTCATTTTTCCCTCTCTGCCTTATTTCTTAAATTCCACATATCAGTGAGATCATATGATAATTGACTCTCTCTGACTGACTTATTTCACTTAGCATAATACAAAAAGGGGGGCATTTAATTGAAAAAACTACCAAACCTTAGGGAAACCAGAAATGTGGCCTTCTGATTAAGACAATAAAAGACAGGGGTGCCTGGGTGGCTCAGTTGTTAAGCGTCAGACTCTTGATGAACTCAGGTCATGATTTCGGGGTCGTGAGATCAAGCCCCCCATGGGGCTGCATGTTCAGCGCAGAGTCTGCTTGTCCTTCTCCCTCCGCTCTTACCCCCTCCTCCTGCTCACACGCTCTATCTCTCGCAAATAAATAAATAAATAAATAAATAAATGAATAAATAAAATCTTAAAAAAGAAAAAAGACAAGAAAAGACATAGGAATGTTTGCCACCTAGAATCCCTCTCTCTCCATCACTAGTGTTGGCCTCTCTGTGGGTCATAACTTCCTTCTCTCTTACAGCTTCTCTGTGGCAAGATCAAGACTAGGGGTAGCAAAGAGAAGCGCTTGCTCCCCAAGAGCACAGGTCTGCTGCTGGCACATATGGTTCCTTCTTCCTCTGGGCTGAGGGAGCCCCACACCAGGGTGCACAACAGCTTAGTAGGAAACATAGGCTGGGTTTCAACCCTTACTGGCTCCATCTGGGTGCCTGGGTGCAGTGCACAAATTTCACAACTGTATACAATGGTGCCATATGAACACATTCTCCAAAAGTGGTACTTTTCAATAAGCTTTAGCTAAGATGTTGATGTAATGATGTTAAGAATGTGATGAAAATACAACAGGGAAGGAAGAGTTGGTTCGAAATAGAACTGAAAGCATCCATAGTTAAGCTTGGAAATCCAAGAGAAGGGGGCTCCCCTCAGCCTCCCCTATTTTATAAACTTTGCATTTGGGAAACATTTTAGATTTAAGAAAAACTGCAAAGTCAGAGTTCCCATCCCAAGAAATGGAATGACCCAGATGAAATGCTTTTGTAAACTTACTGAAACTTGCAAAAGTATAAACATATGATTTCACTTTCTATTTAGTCCATTAACAAAAAAAAAAAAAAAGTGAAGGTTGGCTTTAAAGTTCAGAATCTTGTGCTAAATTTGTTCAAAATTGTTTTGAAATAGTCGCCAAGTGGTTACTTCCCCATACTTATCTCCATATAGTATCTTATATTGAAAATAAAGCCAAAGGAAGGAAAAGACTATTAATAATTATGACAAGGGCAGTTCATTCATTGCCTTCATTCATTTGACAAGATTTCCACAGCTTTTGATATGCCCCAAGCATATTAAGGTAGAGGGCAAAGAGTGATGTGGAAGACAAGCACATCTTTACCCTAATGGAGCTTCTAGTTTAATGGAGACAGGCCAAAGATACAAAGGCCTAGAGGACAGGGGAAAAAACATAAGTTTGTGAAATGGAATGACTGGGTAGGACCTGTGACAAACCGAAAAGAAGCTGTACTAACTAAAGTTCTTCAAGTTTAATTTTAAGAAAAGTAAAACCAAAAAAAAAAAATCAGAATACATCTGAAGGTACATTAGGCCTATATACTATTTGAAACATTAAGTGAACAATTGCAAAAATAATTATGTAAGTGGAAGTAAAGACTATTTTTTCAAGTTTATGATGCGATGAGGAAGTCTAGTAATGGCCCCTGACTACAATTCCTGAAGAAATTACATTTTCTCAGAGACCTGAATGATTAGTAGAAGTTAGTTAGGCAATAAGGACTGGGGGAAGAAAATTTAAGATAAATATAACAGTAGGGGGAAATAGCATCTTTGAAGCTTCAACATGACTGAAAGCCAGGGAATAAGGGGGAAAAGAGATGAGCTGAAGTTTCAGGGGCGAGATAATGAAAGATTGCACAGGCTGTGTTGAGAATTTCCAACTTACTCTAAAACTAATGAATATTCATTAAAGGATTATAAACAAGAGAGTGATTTGCTCCTTCATGTGTAGTTACAAATCTACTCTGGCTGGAATGTGCAGAATTGAATGGAGAGAGCGGTCAAGATTGGATGTGGCTGGAACAGTCAAGACGCTAATGCAATAGTTCAGGCGGATGTGTTGGGCTTGGACCAAGGGGCTGATGGTCGAAATGGAGAGATATTTTATCACTGGAATTAGGAATAGCTGTGACAGAAAACTCCAAATTACAGTGACTTGGACAGACAGATGTTTATGTCCCTCTCATATAACTGAAGTCTGTGTAATTGGGTGATGGGCATTAAGGAGGGCACAGGGTGTTATATGCAACTGATGAATCACTAAATTCTACCCCTAAAACTAATAATACACTGTATCTTTTTTTTTAAATATTTTATTTATTTATTTGAGAGAGAGAGAATGAGAGAGAGCACATGAGAGGGGGGAGGGTCAGAGGGAGAAGCAGGCTCCCCGCTGAGCAGGGAGCCCGATGCGGGACTCAATCCCGGGACTCCAGGATCATGACCTGAGCCGAAGGCAGTCACTTAACCAACTGAGCCACCCAGGTGCCCAATAATACACTATATCTTAACCAAATTGAATTTAAGGGGTTCCTGGGTGGCTCAGTTGTTAAGCGTTTGCCTTCGGCTCAGGTTGTGATCCCAGCGTTCTGGGATTGAGCCCCGCATCAGGTTCCCTGCTCAACAGGAAGCCTGCTTCTCCCTCCCCTTCTCCCACTCCCCCTGCTTGTGTTCCTTCTCTCGTGTCTCTGTCAAATAAATGAATAAAAATCTTTAAAAAAAATAAATTAAATAAAATAAATTGAATTTAAATAAAAGGTTTTTAAAAAATAACTGAAATCTGCACATAGTCAACCTAGCATTAGATTAGCAACTCCACAATTACCAAGGACCAGATTCCCTCTATCCTGTTTCTCAACATGTGACTTGCACCTCCTAGTCCAAGAGGGCTGCTCTAACTCCAGCCATACTGTATTCATTCCAGCCAACAAGAATGAGAAAGGGAGGGAAAAAGGTATGTCCCCTCCCTTTAAGAGCATTTTTAGAAATGAAACATGATGCTTTTAGTGAAAATTCACTGGACAGAACTTACTCACACGGCCCCATCTGGTTGCAAGGAGTGTTGAGAAATAAAACGGTCACTCTAGAGACTACAGAACCAGCAAAAACTCAAGAGTTCTATGACCAAGGATGAAAAGAACAAACATTTGGGGACAGTCAACATCTTCTGAAATGGAAGTAGATAAAGTTGAGATATGTTTTAGAGATAAAATGAACAGGATTTAATGATCAATTTAATGGGGCTTGGGTGAGGAAACAAGAAGAAACAAACCTGATTTCCACTATTCTGTCATAATCAATGGATAAGTGGTATTACCTTTCTGGAAATGGAGAAATGAAAAAAGTAGCAGATTTGAGACAAGGAACAAGAATTAGCTGCTGAGAGCATGTCCATCTAGCCGGCAAAATGATAAGAGAAACGACTTATCAGTTCTCTTGTATACCCTTTTAGAGATGTTCTATGCCCACAGATATACAGGCCTGATCCGTGTGCATACACATATGTACACACACACACACACACACTTTTTTTTACAAAAATGATAGTTTTCGATTTTCAATTATACTGTTACACATCTTGAATTTTTCACTTCATGTGCCAACAACATAGATTTATGATTTTTTTGGCATTTGATTTTTAAATCAATAGGAAATTAAAAGTGGAGTCATAAATAAAAAATGCAGTAATACTGGTTTTTTATTTACCTATATAATTACATTTGCCCAAGATTTTTATTTCTTTGTATGGCCTATGAAATTGGACCTGAGAACTCCCTTTAACACTTTTTTTTTTTTAAAGATTTTATTTATTTATTTGATGGGAGGAGAGAGAGAGAGCACAAGCAGGGGGAGCAGCAGAAGGAGAGGAAGAAGCAGGCTACCCGCTGAGCAGGGAGCCCGATGCAGGGCTCGATCCCAGGACCCTGGGATCATGACCGGAGCCCAAGGCAGATGCCTAACCGACTGAGCCACCCAGGCGCCCCTCCCTTATAACACTTCTTGTACAGCAGGTCTATTCTTAACAAACTCTCTCAGCTTTTGTTTATCCGGTAATGTCTTAATTTTTCCTTCATTCTTGAAGGATAGTTTTGCCAGATGTAGAATTCTTGACTTCCCCAACATTTTTTTTTAAAGATCCATTTATTTATTGAGAGAGAGAGAGAGCACACATGTGTGCAGACGGGGGGAGGGTAGAGGGAGACAGATTCCTCAAGCAGACTCCCACTGAGTCTGATGCAGGTCTTGATCCCAGGACCCAGAGATCATGACCTGAGCAAAACCAAGAGCCAGCCACTCAACCAACTGAACCACCCAGGCGCCCCTCAAACATTTTAAATATTGCCTTCTGCCTAAGAAATTGGTTGTTAGTCTTATTAAAAATCCCTTGAACATAATGAGTTTCTTCTCTCTTACTGCTTTCAAGATTCTGTCTTTGTCTTTCAACAGTTTAATTATAATGTGTCTCAGTATGAATTTCTTTGATCTTATCATACTTGGAGTTTGTTGAGCTCCCTGGACATACAGAGTCATCAAATTGGGAAGTTTTTGATCACTATTTCTTTAAGTAATCTCTTTACCTCTTTCTCTGTCTCCTCCTTCTGGGACTCCCAAAACATATTATGTTGGTTGCCTTGATGGTATCCACAAGTATCTTAGGTTCTGTTCACTTTCCTTTTTTTTTTCTGCTCCTCAATATGGATAATTTCAATTGTCCTATCATTAAGTTTACTGATTTGTTTCTTCTCCCTGCTCAATCTGCTGTTGAACCTGTCTAGTGAAATTTTTTTTTCAGTTACTGTAATTTTCAGCTTCAGGATTTCTATTTGGCTCCTTCTTATAATTTCTATTTCTTTACTGATATTTCCATTGTGTTCTTACATTATTTTTCTGTTTTCCTTTAGATCTTTGAGCATATTTAACACTGTCAATTTAAAGTCTTTGTCTAGTAACTCCAATGTCTGGTCTTCTTCATAGTTTCTGTCAGTTTATTTTTGTCTCTTAAATAGGCCATACTTTCTTGCATCTTTGTATAATTTTGTGATTTTTTAATTGAAAATTGTACATTTGAATATTATAATATGGTAACTCTGGAAATCAGACTTTCTTCCTTCTCCAGGGTTTGCTGTTCTTTTTTTTTTTTTTTTAGATTTTATTTATTTATATGAGAGAGAGAGAATGAGAGAGAGAGCACATGAGAGGGGGGAGGGTCAGAGGGAGAAGCAGACTCCCTGCTGAGCAGGGAGCCCAATGCGGGACTCGATCCCAGGACTCCGGGATCATGACCTGAGCCGAAGGCAGTCGCCCAACCAACTAAGCCACCCAGGCACCTTGGGTTTGCTGTTCTTGATTACTGAAGGCCACAGCTGTCCATCTGTCTGTGATTTTTCCAAACTATTTTTTTGTAGAGACTGCATTCCTTGCTGTAGATGGTCACTGACGTCTCTGTTTCTTACCTGTGTTCAGCTAGTCCTTTGAAAGATATTTCCTTGATGCCAGGAGTTAAAACACCAGCCAAACAAAAAATAAACCTCTCTCCCATTCTTTGCAGATCGGTTGTGTTGGGGCACTCTTTTAACACTTAGCCAGGCTTTGGGATGGCTGGGTGGCTCAGTCGTTGGGCATCTGCCTTCAGTTCAGGTCATGATCTCAGGGTCCTGGGATCGAGTCCAGCATCGGTCTCCTTGCTCAGCAGGGAGCCTGCTTCTCCCTCTGCCTGCCACTCCCCCTGCTTGTGCTCACTCTCTCTCTCTCTCTGACAAATAAATAAATAAAGCTTTAAAAAAAAAACAACCCACTTAGCCAGGCTTCTTAAAACTCTGCCTTAGCCTTCACCTGCTATTTGCACCAAGCCTAGAGATAATCCCGAGTTGAAAGATGGGGTCTGCCTGGGTCTTCCCTGATGATGTGTCCTGTCTTGGCATGTATGTGGCTTTCTAGATTCCCCAGTATATACGTGGGCTTTTCTGAATGTCCTAATTTTCCAGAAAAAGCCCCAGCTTTCCTCCTAAGCTGCAGACAGTCTATTGTATGTCTCAACTGTAATCCCAACTGTAGGTTTTTTTATTCACCTTACAATGTCTGAGCAATGTCCACCACTCTTCTGCCCTGAGTAATTTCTGAGTTAGAAGAAACACAGAAACACCTTGTGTTAATCCTTCAGGTAGTCTTCAGAGAGAGTAGAACAGATAAACACAATGATTTGCCGATAAGGGCAGCTCTGCTCTCTCCAGAACCAAGGCCAAAGTCCCACACTGGGAACTTAGGCTGCTATCTTCAAGACTGCCACTTCACCAGGGAGGGGTGGGGCAAGGGCAAGGAAAAATGCCACAGAGACTTCCTACTACTTTCAAGTTCTTTTTCTTGATTCAGCATTTGCTTGGTTGCTCTAAATTTTTTACTATTTTCCAGAGTTCTGACAAAGTTGGCTTTAACAGTTTCTGATTTTTTTTCTTTGTTAATGTTTCTGTGGAGGGATGGGTGTTTGGAGCTGCCTACTCTATGCCAATATCACCTTTCGGTAAGCTTTTCAACTTTGAATTGTGAAATAATTTCAGACTTTAAAAAGAAATTGCAAGAGTAGTACAAAAAATTCCTCTACTGTTCCTATAGCTTTCCAAAATGTTAACATCTTTTATGACCACAAAATAATTGATCAAAACCAAGAAATCAGGGGCATCTGGGTGGCTCAGTTGGTTAAGTACCTGCCTTTGGCTCAGGTCATGATCCTGGGGTCCTGGGATCAAGTCCCACGTTGGGCTCCCTGCTCAGCGGGAAGTCTGCTTCTCCCTCTGCCTCTCCCCTCGCTTGTGCTCTCTCTAAATAAATAAATAAATAAATAAATAAATAAATAAATAAATAAAATTAAAAAAAAGAAATTAGTATTGATACAATACTATTAGCAAATATACACACCTTATTCAAATGTTTCTAATTACCTTACTAATGATCTTTTTTGGGTCCAGGATGGAATTCAGGATCATTCATTCATTTAGTTTTCATGTCTCCTAAGTTTCCCCAATCTGGGAGAATTCCTATCTTTCTTTGTCTTTCATGACCTTGACAGTTTTGAAGGGCACCATCTAGTCATTTAAAGAATGTCTCTCAGTGATATTTCCTAATGGTTAAATTCAGGTATACATTTTTTAAAAAGAATACCACATAAGTGATATTGTATCCTTCTCATTGCATCATATCAGGAAGCATCTGATGTTGATATTGCAAAGATAGTTTAGAGAGTTCTCAGCCTGTTTCCCCGAATGTCAACATCTTACATAAACATGACATCTTTGTTAAAACTAAAAAATTAACATGGGTTAGTAACAATACTATTAACTATAGACTTTACTTGGATTACCAGTTCTTTCACTATCCTTTCTCTATTCCAGGACACAATTCAGGAGCTCACACTGCATCGAGAGGTAGCTCCTTTTTTATGTGAATACTCTTTCACTAACCCATAGCACGGGAGTCTCACCCCTTCCCTCTCCACATTAGAACCTTGATTCATTAATAATATGGTTACCAATGGCTACCAAGTTTCACTTCTCACATCTCCCCACCACAAGAGAGGAACTGCCCATACTTTCTGTGGTTCACTTTCAAAAATCCTAAAGAAGGATTTTGTTTGGATTGACTTGTGACAAATGGCTTCCACTAGAACAATCGGATATGACTGAGAAGGGAGGGTCTCATAATATGACATAGCTACTGGGGGCCTACCCTAAGGAAGCAGAGCTGTTCCTGCAGAAGGGGAATCATTGTAAACTGGGCAATGACCTCACTGATAGTAACTAACTAGCCCATTCACCTCATTTCACAGATGAAGAAACTGAAATCTGAAGAGATAAGAACTTTCCGAAGGCCCAGAGCTAGTCCTTAGCAAAATGATGGCTAAACCCAGGCCTCCTAATTCCCAGTCCTAGACATTTGCCGCTATACCCCTAGAACTACCATGATGGTGTGATGTTGGTACTAATCCCAATAAAGAATCTGAAATTACAGGCAACCTCAAAGTTTATCTAGCTCTTATTGATGTACGAATTTCCCTGTGTAACCAAGCTGACTTCAGAGTAATATGTTTATTTTTCTCCAATATTGGGATTTTCCAAAGTCATTCACATTCAGCAGATTAGGATGTAAATTGTTCTATTTAACAAAGAATTGGGCGGAGCAGGGGAGAGGGGTGAGTAGAAAGATATCCATCAACAGGTTTGTTAAACAACCTAGACTAAAACCATATAATAAAATACCATACAATATATATGTGTGTTGACGCAGGACGCTGTTTCACAAGTCTTAAGTGAAAAACCAAATTCAAGTAAAAGGTGTGAATAGTGTAAGCCCATTTATGTGGGAGACAAGGGGGACAGTAACTATCACCACACTGTTAACAGTCTTCCATCCATGGCAGGTGGAATTACAGAATATTTTTTAGTTTCTTTATTATACTTGTCTATAATGTTGGAATTTTTAAACAATGAGTATGAACTGAAGACATTCCACTGAGTGAAAGAGGTCAGACACAAAAGATCACAGAGTATATGATTCCATTTGTATGAAATGTTCAGAATAAGCAAGTCCATAGAAACAGAAAGCAGATTAGTGATTGCCAGGGGCTGGCGTGAGGGAGGATGGGTGGTGACTGCTTAATGAACATGGGGTGATGAAAATGTTTTGGAAACAGATAAAGGTGAGGCCTGTACATGTGAATGTACTACCTACCACTGAATTGTACGTTTTTATTTTTATTTTTTATTTTTTTAAAGACTTTATTTATTTATTTGACAGAGAGAGAGCACGAACAGGGGGAAGAAGCAGAGGGAGAGGGAGAAGCAGACTCCCCACTGATCAGGGAGCCTGATGTGGGGCTCAATCCCAGGACCTTAGGATCATGACCTGAGCTGAAGGCAATCGCCACCCAGGCGCCCCGAATTGTACATTTTTAAATGGTTGACTTATGTTCTATGAATTTTGCCTCAATTAAAATAAAGTCTTTTCCTCGAGTGAGGAAATCTCAGTATCCACATATGCTCTACTATGGGCTTTGGGCAAATTGCTTATCTATGCTATGTCAGTTCATCTATAAAATAAAAAGAGTTGAAATAGCTGGTCTCTAAAATCCATTGAGGCTTTAGCACTGTGATTCTAGACACATTCAACTTTTATTCATTCTCTTGTAATTCAAGCTGACTGCATAAGCTATTTTTCTGACATCATATTGCTGACCTAATATTAAGAGGAAAGAAGAGGTAAACCACTGCTTTCAAAGATCACAAATGTATAGATTCATCCAAGCCCAGTAATGAATGGCAAGTGATCACAGAAACATGGGAGCAAGAAAGTCAGAGAAGTTAAGTTAATAATCACAGGTAACATGTAATGAGTATCTTCCATAGGCCAGCTACTGTGTTAGATGCCTTATGAATATTATTCATATTTTCACAGGCAATCCTTAGAAGAAAACCATAAAGCTCCAAAAGGGTAAGTAACTTGCCCAAGAACACACAACTAGTAACAGGCAAAGTGGTGTTGAAACTCAGGTCTATTTATACTCCAAAGTCCATGTTCCTTCCACTTATTCATGCTGTTTTCCAAAAAGAAAAAGCACTCAAGGAAAATGACCTGGTGCTGAAGGCAAGGAAATGCAAAAGCAAACTGCAAAGAAAAGACAAAAATGAAAAGGGAATGATTAATGAAAATCCAGGATTATCCCTAGGGTTGAGAGTGGATCCTCCCTAGGCCAATGTTCATCCTGATCCTCTGGTATGCCTTCTGTATAATTATGACAAACTCTGTTCTTTTACCATAATCTGCTAAAAACAAAGTTTCACTGACTTTAAAGAATCTTACACCTATATTTCCATGAAGGGAGGTCTAAAAATCATTGAATTGAATATTACTGATTGGATATTATTTTGTCCTTTCATTTTAACAAAGAAAGGAGGTAAAGAGAAGAAGAAGTCGCTTCCAAAATAAAGGAGAGATAAAAAGAATTTGAATCAGTTGAAAGAATAAGTGATATTTGGAAGATAAAATAGTTAAAGAAAGCAAGTGTACAAGTCACTAAGATAAAGACTCAAAAGAATCAAATACAATTACTATCAAGTAATTTTAAAGCAGTGAGGGAGCAGTAGACACCAGCTATGGTTTTCCCAGCATGAGAAGTTCCATGATAAAGGACATTTAAAGTTTTGGGAACAGGAGGCAAAGCATGTCCCAGATCTTCATTTGCAAAGGACACCAGACTGCTGACTGGTGAAAGTCACTTAGCAAAAATCAGGGAAGAGCCAGTAGACAAACTGGCTGGTGAGTCTGGAGGGAATGATTACTTCATTATGGAACCAAAGAGGGAAATGGAAAAGGGAAGGTGGTCAACACTCTAAGAATGGCAGGTTTGACCATCAGCCAGAAGAAAAATGTTTTAGAAATAAGGTAAACCTAAAAACTCTCTCTTAAGTGAACCAGTTTTCAAATCAAATTCATCAAGTAAGGAAGGAAGTCCTCAATAAGGGAAAGAGAAAAAACAAAGAGCCAGAAAAGACCACTACATGTGATTGGACAGGTTTTCATTGCTTGAGGCAGCCCAGTAAAGAAACTACCAGATCTGAAATCTAAACCACACGGCTGCTCATCAAGCTGGCTTCCTCCAGGCTAGAGCCTAGAGCCTATCCATCCAGACTGGAAAGGAAGAAGTAAAATTATCTGTATCCACAAACAGTACGATCAGATATGTAGAAAAGATTAAGGAATCTACCAAGAAATCTAATAAAACTAACAGCAAGTCACAGAATACAAAATATAAAAATCAATTATATTTCTATATACAAGCAACAAAAATTTGGAAATGAAATTTTTTAAGTTCATGTACAATAGCATCCAAAAACATAAAAAACAATAGCTGTCCAGGGGGCAACCTGGGTGGCTCAGTCAGTTGGACATCTGACTCTTGATTTGGGCTCAGGTCATGATCTCAGGGTCATGGGATTGAGCCCCGCATCAGGCTCTGTGCACTCAGCGGGGAGTCCGCTTGGGATTCTCTCTCCCTCTAGCCCTCCGCCCCATGATCTCTGTCTCTCTCTCTAAAATAAATAAATAAATCTTTAAAAAAATAATAAATAATAGCTATCCAGGATTCTCTAAGGTTAAAAATGAAAGTGAATACTTTCTTTAGCCAAATAAACACTCAGCTATCATGGTAACTATTGTGTTAGTCATGAGATAGGGAATAAGAGAAGGAGGGAAGAAGAGGGGACTGACATTTGTTTGAACTTTCATTTTGGGGTTGTCAAGTTGAGAAATCAGAACAGATCAAGGCAGAAGGATAAAGATCAGCTAAGTGATTCTGGAACTCAGCCTTCCATGTCCATAGCCTTAATTTTATAAAAATCAAGCGTTTCAGTATCCAGAACATGCCATTGAGACTCTGGGAGTAGAAAAGATGAACCTGAGGAAGTCTTTTAGTCTGATTAAAAGATAATTTTCTTGTTACAAAGATGCAACTAAGATCAGAGGCACCTGGGTGGCTCAGCTGGTTAAGCATCGGGCTCTTGGTTTCTACTCAGGTCATGATCTCATGGGTTGTGGGATTGAGTCCGTCAGCTCCACGCTCAGTGGGGAATCTGCTTGTAACTCTCTCCCTCTGCCCCTCCCCCCACCCGCTCATGTGTGCTCTCTCAAATAGATAAATAAATATTAAAAAAAAAAAAAACACACACACAGGGGCACCTGGGTGGCTCAGTCGGTTAAGCGTCTGCCTTCAGCTCAGGTCATGATCCCAGGGTCCTGGGATCAAGCCCCGCATTGGGCTCCTGGCTCAGCGGGGAGTCTGCTTCTCCCTCTGCCTGCCGCTCCTCTGGTCATGCTTGCGCACTCTCTCTCTCTCTCGCTCTCTCTCTCTCTCCCTCTCTCTGTCAAATAAGTAAATAAATAAATAAACCCTAAAAAAAAAAAGACATAACTAAGATCAGATTTCTCTTTCCTCTGAGACCACTGACTTACAAAAAATAAGTAAGGCAAAAATAAGCTATAACTGCTAGTCCCATTCTCTGTGTGCCTAGTAGGAAGAAAAGGTGAGGCCCCTACTCCAAAAGTAGTGAAGAAGGTTATAGCTTCTCATTGCTTCAGTCAGGACTCGGCATCCATTTAAAAGGGTAGGTATTGTTACAGCCATCTGTGGGCTCCTAAGAAACCAATCTCCCTCATCTCATCTGGGGAGGTCCAGAAATTCGGCCAGCAGATCCCAGCTGGCCTAACAGTGGCTTCACAGACTGGGTGTAGTCCTACAAGCTTTTGCTGCCCCAAGGATAAAATCATGGGTTATCCCACTTTGGGGGTTAAGCAGGATATTATGACTTACTGAGAGTGGTCAGATATTAAGGAGCTGGTCTGCCCATGCTCAAGTCATACATTGAGCCTTTAAAGATTCACCACTCAGAGCCAAGGACAATCTTATATTTCAGGTATTGCACATTCAGGTATTCAGCATTTGCCCCTAAATTCAAATTGTTGCACTATAATCAAATTGCATTTGCCTGATTCAACTAATTCAGGAGACAACATGGAGACTAATCTCATTTAAAATGGCAGACGCATGGGCATCATAGCCTGAAAAGGGACGTGTGTCTCAATCCTGGCCAGTGGACCTGGGTAGGAGCAGATATCTGCAGGCAAGCTCCTAGGAAGTTTTCCTTCATGATCAAAAGAGAAGCTTGAGGATCTGGGGTAGGAGAGCCTCTTTTGGACACTTGGAGATGGTTGTCTATAATGTGATAACTGGAACTATAGCAGCCTTCTTGAAACCACGAAAAGGATAAGCTGAATAAAACACAGCAGAGAAAGTGTCTGTGCCCAAGACTGCTAAGGCACTGCCCAACCTGGGAATACCCTATCTTTAGGTATCATATTCTAGAATCATAAACAATAAATATAAGCCATCTTCTAGTGAGCATTCTGAAAACATCCTAACTGATGCACAGGTCAATAAGAAAAAGACAACAGAAGACTGGATAAAGGATACGAACAGAAAACTCACATGAGAGGAAATGCAGATAGTCAAAAAACATCCTAAAAGATGCTCAACTTTGCTAATAATAAAAAAAAACCACCAATGAACAAGTTTTTTTGCCCAGTAGATTTATAAAATTTAGTAATACTAGAGTTGATAAGTATTTGAGGAAACAGGGCTCCTCAGGTTTCTGAGTAGATTGCAAACTGGTCACTGGTACACCATTTAGCATAGTTTATTAAAATTTGAAATGTGCATACCCTTCGCCCAACAATTCTACAGAAATACTCACACACGCACACAAAGATGTTTGCACAAGGATGTTCGATATTGCACTGTTTGTTAAGCCAAAAAAAAAAAAAAAACCTTAAATAGTCCAAAGTCCATGAGTAAGGAATTAAGTAAATAATTTATAATCCACTCTACTGTGGAATAGCCACAGTTGTACAAAATAATGGGCTAAATCTGTGTACAAGGGCATTTGAATCTATTCAAGATATACTGTTAAGGAAGACATTCAAGTTGCAGAAGAATAGTTATGCATTCCATTCTCATTTTTCTTGTTAAGTAAAATGCTTTTAATTTTTTTTTTTTAAGATTTTATTTATTTGCCAGAGAGAGAATGAGAGACAGAGAGCATGAGAGGGAGGAGGGTCAGAGGGAGAAGCAGACTCCCTGCTGAGCAGGGAGCCTGATGTGGGACTCGATCCCGGGACTCCAGGATCATGACCTGAGCCGAAGGCAGTCGCTTAACCAACTGAGCCAGCCAGGCGCCCCTAAGTAAAATGCTTTTATATATACTGAAATAAATCTGGGACAGTATATAACAAAGAATTATCACTAGGAGGTTGATATGAAGCCCTTCAACTTTATATATTTCTGTGTTTAGGAGTGTGTGTGTACGCATGTGTTTATGTATTTATTGCTTTTGCAATTAAAAAAATATTTTAAGCTAATCAAGTAACAGAAAGACCTGGTCTTCCATTAGCATTCACTACTGTCCTAAGAGAACTATAGCCAAACGTCTCAATTCCTCTCAGATAACATGGAGCCCAAGATGCTAGATCCAGCCTGGGAAGCTGTCTCCTGTGCTTGAGGGTGACATGAAGCTGGCCCTGTGGCCATGAAAGGGAGTTCCAAAGACAGCATCCAGGAACAAAAGCTAAAGAGATAGCCAAAGAGCTCACCCCAAGGGGCCAGGCAGAGAGGCAAAATCCACTGGATGAGAACCTCTGACACCAACCCAAAGCCAGCTGGCCCTGAATGGAGGGTGGTTGTGGCTCTGGAGTGATCTTCTGAACAGCTGAGGTGAAGTGTGGCTCACAGGGCATCTGCCACCTCAGAAGCCGGAAGGGAGGAAACCATGAGGTAGGGAACCATCAGTGAATAACCCAAGTATAAAGAAGCAATAAAGCATTATGCTTGTTTCAATTTCCTATTTAGGATGGTTTCAGATTTTAAAAAAGGAAAAGAGAAAACATTTACCTTCTTAAATTATAGTTTTTTAGGTGTAACTTAATTTCTTTCCAGTCATAGATCTGTGAAAATTTGCATACTGCGTTGATGCAAATAATTTTTTTAAGAGTACCTCATTATACTCCACTGGCTTGGAGGGATTTTATAGAATCAAGCCCATCTGTCTTCCTTTGACATTTGATTTTGGTAAATGATCATCAGATGCGAGAGTTGCTGCAAGATGGAGCCCCCGACTCCTGAAGCATTGGGCTGGGAGGAAGAAGATCCCTTCAACATTTCTATCCCCCGAAAGCAGTTTGTCTGAGCCCTCCAGGGCAGTCAGCCATCGCCCGATGCAGCCAAGCTGGGTGAGAAGTCCTTTTTAGGCAAGACATTAAAAGGAGTTGGCTGAGCAGATCTAAAACCCTTGGTCAACAGGGCGGAGCCAGCCCTGGGCAGAAGTATTACTTCACAGTTGCATCGGCTTCCTGTGGCTGCCAATAGAGGCCGCATCTGGCGGCCAGCCCACCGCAGAGAAGAGGGAACTCCGCGGAGAAGAAACTAGCAATGAGGCCCCAAAGGTGGAAGTGCAGCCTGAGAAACTTGAGCGAGCCTGGGACTGCGCCCCCAGCTTGCCTGGCCACTCTGCAGAGCGTGGCGCGGCCTGCGGTTTCCCGGGGCTTCATAAGACCCGTGTGTGCCCTCCGTGGTGCGCCCGGGTCCACAGGCGCGTCCCCCACGTTACTTAATCCCTATCGTTTATCCCGTATCATAAGGCTATGAGGCAGGTGCTATTATTGTTCCATGTTTCAGACGGAGAAGCTCACAGAGGTAAAATAACTTGCCCCAGGACAGACAACCAGGAAACAGAGAAGCCCGGCTTCATGGCCCCTGTGCGGCCCATCCAGAGCATGGACCGTGACCACAGTACCTTCAGCTTTCAAGTGAAAATCAAGACGATGAGGTAAAAGTTAGTGCTGCCTCCAACTGACGCTGGGGATTGGAGCAATCTTGTCTCCTCCCTTGTAGGTAATATTTTGGGTTTCCTTCCTTGCACACAACCAGGCAAATGACTGCAATTCTAAAAAGAGATAAATATAAAAACAAGAAGTGAAACACTGCAGACACCTGAAACCCGACCATTTCTGCAAGTTCGAGCTAGCGGAGCCGCCGCGCAACAGAAATAGTTCTGTCCTGTTTAGATAGGCTTTGTTTTGCTACATGGCTGCATATGCAGTGAAGTGATATCAAGTACTGAGGGTCCACTCCTTTGATGAGTTAAACACACAAAGGCCTACATTTTGATGTAATCTGATAGCATATAGTTCAGTCCTAGACAAACTGCAACTGTGAGGAAGTGATAAACCCAACTTCCTGCACAGAGCTGCCTGAGATAACACTTTCCATGGACTGGAAGAAAAAAAAGAGAGAGAGAGAGAGACATGATTGCTACAGAATTTTAAAAGAACGATTCCATTCTTAATAAATAAGCCCTTTTCCATGGGGCTCCAGCAACAGCTAAGTAAAACTGACTGCAGTCAGGTGACTGTGTAGTATTTCCACATATGACTTAATTCTGGCTTTTATTCATTGACGATACCGGTCACTGGAGAGTCACTTGATCTTTCTCTTAAGGATACTTTAGTTCAAACTCGAAATCACAGGTATCTTCTTGGCCAGGAGAACATCCCTGCAGTTGACCAAGAACTCACATTGGGGGAACTCACATTGCATCCCACGGAGTCATTAAAGAGGTTGACTCAGTCTGGATAAACACACACTGGAAATGTTGCCAACTTACCGAAGGACCAATAGCTCTTTCCACGATGCCAGCACAAGGTCAGGGAGGTAGTTTCACTAAGTGGGTCTCATTAATTGTGTCATATATAAACAACCATTAAGAACTGACTGTGCTGGCAATTTTCTGTGAGTGCATTCACTCATTCACTAATTTGGCAAATAGTTATTGAGTGCCTACTGTGTGCTAAGAAATACAAGAGCAAAGAAAGAAAGAAATAGCCCCTTCCCTCAAGGACTAGTTAGGGAGACAGATATTACACTAAACATACAAATACGTGTAAATCAAAAACATATTGAATGCTCTGAAGAGAAAAGGACAGGGTGGCCTGATTTTGGTTTTGGATGGAGTGGTCACTTCCCTAATGATGTGATATTTAGGCCTGAGTCATCCAAGCTGACCAAGAGTGAGGGAAGAGAGTTTCAGCAGAGAAAACAGGCCATATCAAGGTCTTGAGTTAGGAAAGAACATGGTGCCTTCAGGAGCTAAAGGAAGGCCATGTGTCCAGAATAAATTAAACGAGGAAGAGAGAGGCTTATGACATAAGCCTGGAAAGTACAGAGGAGCCAGGTCAGGCAGGGGCCTTGCAGGCCATGGAAAGGAGTTTGGCTTTATTCTGAGCACACTGGGGATCATTCCACAAAACACCACTAAATCTCTAATAGTGTTTTGCTTCTATACTATTTTCTAGGCAAGGATCTCCGAGTAATGCAGCAGCCCTAACATTCTTTGGGGGAAATTGTGAGAGAAAATATCCACAAGTAATTTAGAGCATCAAAGGTATTCCCCTTAGTTCAGCTAGTTCAGCCAAGCTACAAACTGGGATAGAGAAAAAAAATCAGGATGATAAAAAATTAACGAATCCCATGTCATTTCATTATTTTAATATGATTACAGAGTCACATGGTAGCACTCTATAGATAGACTGGCCATTTGGACCAATCCTCTTGTTTTACAAGAGAAGAAAATAAGGCCCAGAAATGGACTTTGCTGCAGTCACTGGGATGGGAAAGTGAATGTGCTGGTGCTGAGAACCTCACCAGCCTGTCACTGAAAATGGATCTGAAAAACTGGACTTCGAACATGCAAAACCAGTTTCAAGTTTTCCCTCCTTAGGGCTTCTTAATGTGTTGGTTTTATCCCACAGTCAAGTGATTTAAAGAGCCTTAAAGCACAGGTTAGAAAAAGTCATCTTTTCCTCTTGTGTGTATTTCCAAGTCCAGACCCTTGTGTTTCTGAGAACCTACTCTGTGTCAACCCCACTGGCTACCTGGACCTCAACTCTAGGGGTTTTGAAGTACTGAGTATGATTAGAGATTTGCTTTTCATTCTGAGGCTCCCGACAAGGGATCCTGGCTTCCTTCAAGTGAAGTTACAGAACTTGCTGGTTTGAGATTGAATCATGCTATTAAAAAAAGGATGGACAACTCCAGAACCAGTGAGACATTACCTTTGCTTTTCTGACAGTTTTCCACTCGGGCTGACCGAATTCCTGCTATGTAGCAGCTTTCCGACCTCGGTACCGTTTCACTTTGTTGACCTCACATAAAACTCCCTACCTCTCTGGGCTTCTGCTTCTCTTCAGATGATGCCTGAGAACCTTGCATGCCCAACATTCTCTGTGTCCAAGACAAATCAAAAAAAGTTTAGAATCTTGACAGAAAATGCCCTTAGTACCATCACTTTAGGATGGAAGGAAGGAAAAAGGGGGGGAGGGAGGGAGGGAGAGAAGGAGAAAGTCGGAGGAGGAGAGGGAAGGAGGGAGGGAGGTAAGGTAAAAAGGAAGGAAAAGAGGGAAGAAGTCATTAGTGAACAAACTAAGGAAGGAAAAAGGGAAAAAAGCTTGCTTTCCAAACCTCTCTGCAACCTTAATAGAAATATATTGGGCTTGAGTTGTGAATAAGTTATTGCTTATTTAGCCATCAAAACACAGACCAGTGGGGTATACCTAAGCACCCGTTGCAGATTTTGACTCTGGGTACCTTATGCGTCAGCAACCTCTGTTTAAGAAAACAAATGAAGTTTCAAGAAAAAAAACTGTTAGAGAAGAGTGATGCTTTTTTTCTTTTAAATTTGAAATACTTTATATTGCAAAGATTTTGTGAATCGGTGACGTCTATGAAAATCTCTTAGCCCAGAGCCTAACACTTAGTAAATGCTCAGTAATTGTTATATAATGCTCATACTATGGAAAACCAGAAAGCCCAAAATCCAGACCTCTGAATTGCTATGTGATTTAAGCAGGTGTCTCCACCTCTCTGAGTTTGTTTTCTAAATTTGTAAGAGGAATGGTTTGGATTGAATTGAATGAGGTGGTATTTAGGGTTTTTCCAGTTCCTGTTCTCCAAGTCTGTTTCTAATGTGTTAGGGCACCCATGTTTGAGTTGAACATTAATAGCATTTTAATGAAAATAATTTCAGGGCACTGGGGTGGCTCAGTGGGTTAAGCATCCGACTCTTGATTTTGGCTCAGGTCATGATCTCCAGGTCGTGAAACTGAGCTCCTTGTGGGGTTCTGCACAGGGAGTGGAGCCTGCCTGAGATTCTCTCCCTCTCTCTTTCTCCCTCTGCCTTCCCTCCCATCTTCCCTCCCAAAAGAAGGAAAAGAAAATAATTTCTTTCTCACATCATATAATATTTTTTAAACTTTTTGAAAAAGATCTTTTTCATTTATTTGAGAGTGAGAACACAAGCAGGGAGGAGAGGCAGAGGGCAAGGGAGAAGGAGACCCCCCACTGAGCAGGGAGCTCCATGCAGGGCTCCATCCAGGGCTCCATGTGGGGCTCCATGCAGGGGCTCTACACGGGGCTCCATGTGGGGCTCAATCCCAGGACCCTGGGATCATGAGGTGAGCCGAAGGCAGACACTTAACCGACTGAGCCATCCAGGCGCCCCATCTCACATCATATTATAAAGCACCTATATAACTGCGCAGATTTTGGAGCATTAAAATTAAAGAGAAGTAAATGGAATTAACATTTGCTTAAAGGACCAATCGTAAGGGCAAATTTTGGGCAACTAATTAAAATGTAAATCCTCGGGATGCCTGGGTGGCTCAGTCGGTTAAGTGCCTTCAGCTCAGGTCATGATCTCAGGGTCCTGAGATCGAATCCCACATTGGGCTCCCTGCTCAGCGGGGAGCCTGCTTCTCCCTCTGCCTGCCGCTCCCCCTGCTTGTGCTCTTTCTCTCTCTGATAAATACATAAATTAAAAAAAATCTTGGGGGTGGGCGCCTGGGTGGCTCAGTCGTTAAGCGTCTGCCTTCGGCTCAGGTCATGATCCCAGGGTCCTGGGATCGAGCCCCACATCGGGCTCCCTGCTCCGCGGGGAGTCTGCTTCTCCCTCTCCCGCTCCCCCTGCCTGTGTTCCCTCTCTCGCTGTGTCTCTCTCTGTCAAATAAATAAATAAAATCTTTGAAAAAAGAAAAAAGAAATGTCAAGCTAGGGATTCTGGTCCTAATACTGCACTGTGGTATTTGGAGGATCTCAGAGTTTGCCCAAGCTCTGCTGGCTCTTAATTCAATCACAACATCTGCTCAAAACTCAGGACTTCCTACAACTGGATTTTAAACACCCCTAGGAGACTGCCATTTCCTTGAGGGCTTCTCTTCAAGTAAAAATGTTTTTGCCTCCCAAATTGAGTCAACACATCTGTTCCTACCTATCTTAAAAGCTTCATCAATTCAATAATTGTCCAAAAGGAAGAGGGAAAAAAAAAAAAAGCTATTGTGTGATGAAAAATTTTGGCAAATCTTATGAAAACACATTCTTAAAACATCTCTCATTTCTGAGAAACAAAGTAAAATGTATGAATTGTTTTTTGTTTCATGACTAACAAAATGATTCATTGCTACAATGAGGTATTTTGACCATATCTACATAAAACAAGTATGAACATTCAATTGAAAAAATAAAAATAACTCAATTAGAAAAATAAACTTTGAGTACCTCCTCTCTAAAAGGCACTGAACTTGGCCTCAAAACACTAGGGCAAGTTGTCATGCTCAAGTTTAAGCTATTTAGGTGTTAGCTGTAGTTTCTATGCACTGAGAAGTTTCTTTACAACTCCTCTGTGCTAACGCAGTAGCCACCCGCTACGTGTGGCTACTGAACTCTTGAAATATGGCCAGTCAAATTGAGATGTTTTGTAAGAGTAAAATACACACTAGATTTAGAAGACTTAGAACAAAGAGAGAATGTAAAATGTTTCATTAATTTTATATCAATTATATATTGAAATGACACTATTTTGAGTATATTGTGTTAAAAATATATTGTCTTAAATTCATCTGTTTCCTTTCATCTTTTTAATGTAGCTATTAGAAAATCTAAAATTACATATATAACTTGAATTTGGTTCACATTAAATGTCTTTGGGGAACTTCTGGCTTAGACTCCTGGCTTATTGTTTATTCTAAGGCTTAGAGTTCTTAGTCACAAACACCTTATTCTTATTTCCAGAAAGATTCAGTCTGGTGTCATCTTACAGATTTGTTACTAGAAACTAAACTTGTAAAAGTACATCTGCAGTGATGAATATTTATTTACATGAAAAGACATTCAGATTAAATTTGGTGGGGAAATAGAGGTTTAAAAACAGTAAAGAATGAAAAAATATGACCCACACTTATTTTTTTTAAAGATTTTATGTATTTATTGGTCAGAGAGAGAGAGTGCACAAAGGGGGAGCAGCAGGCAGAGAGAGAAGCAGGCTCCCCACTGAGTAAGGAGCCCGATGCGGGACTCGATCCCAAGACCCCGGGATCATGACCTGAGCCGAAGGCAGATGCTTAACCAACTGAGCCACCCAGGCATCCCTCACCCTCCACTTATAATTAAAGAAATATAACTAAAACAAAATAAGGTAAGTATTTAAAAGTTTCATAATACCCACTATTGATGGTGATGATGGGAAACAGCATTTTCCTATGCTATTTGTGGGAGTATAAATTGGTACAAGCTCTTTGGAAGGCAACTTAGCAATAGCTATCAAAATTTACAATGTATATATATATCCTTCGATCCAGTATTTCCATTTCAGGGATTTTATCTTACAGTTATATGGACACATTTATTCAAATTTTGTAACAGCAAAAGACCACAAATGATCTAAAAGTTCATAAATAGGAAACTGGATAAATGTTTTGTTATATTCATATACTGGAATACTATACTGCCAATAAAAATGATGACAGTCTCAATATTAGTAGTAGAAGTATTAAGATTTATAATACTAAGAAATAGTAAAAAAAAAAAAAAAAAAGGCACAGTGCAGGAATTAGTTACTCAGAATTATTTGAGATTATGTTTTCTGCCACCAAACAGAATGGAAGTTTAAAATAATCATTAAATTGAATTATAGAAAAAGCTATATTTGGAATGCCTGGGTGGCTCAGTTGGTTGGGCATCTGCCTTCGGCTCAGGTCATGACCCCAGGTCCTGGATCGAGTCCCATGTCGGGCTCCTTGCTCAGCTGGGATTCTGCTTCTCCTCTGCCTGCCGCTTCCCCTGCTTGTGTTCTCTCCTGCTCTGACAAATATATAAATAAAATCTTAAAAAAAAAAAACCTCATAAAAATAAAAAAGTTACATTTTTCTTCTGAATTTGGGGGACTAAACATTTATTATACCTGCTACATTTGTGTTTATAGAGGTCCTTCTGGAATCAGGACAGATTGAAGAGGAGCAGAACTAGAAGGCATCTTATGTAAGGGCCTGGCACATGGTAAGCACTCTATAAATGCCTATTGTCATTATTAGTCATAATAATTCAAGCTAAAAGAGACGCAAACTAAACCAAGGTAGTGACAGCAGGAAAAAAAGAGAAATGAGCCATGTGATAGCTATAGAAAAAGCAGAATTGACAGGACCTCGTGACTGAAAGCAGGTAGGAGCTAGTAAGCTAGAGCAAGCCTTCAGGATAATTTCCAAGGTGGGCTGGAGGAGCCAGGTGGATGATGGAGCCCATCTCTGAGTCAGGATACTCAGAAGAACATGAAACTTTGAGGAAAAGATAAATTCAGTTTAGGACATTATAAATTTATTTTTTTTAGTATTTATTCATTTGAGAGAGAGAAAGCACAAGCGGGGGAGGGGCAGAGGGAGAGGGAAAAGCAGGCTCTCCACTGAGCAGGGAGCCCAACATGGGGCTCGATCCCAGGACCCTGGGATCATGACCTGAGCCGAAGGCAGACGCTTAACTGATTGAGCCAACCAGGTGCCCCAGGACATTATAAATTTAAAGAGTCCTATGAATCTCCAACCATAGCCACTGAGTTATTGGATCCATCTCTCCAGAATTCAGTGAGAGAAGATTAAGACAGAGTATGTGTCCTCACTGTAGGGGCAGTGTCATAGTTAAAGCTATGTGTCTGGATGAAGCTATTCAGGGAGCGCTAAGGACGAGACCAAGGGAACACAATGCTTAGAAAGTGTTATGGGTTGAATTGTGTCCCCTTTCTCAAAGCCATATGTTGAAATCCTAACCCCCAGTACCTCAGAATGTGATGTTATTTGGAACTAGGGTTATTAGAGATGTCATTAAGTTAAGATGAGGTCACTAGGGGAGGGGAGGCTAATCCAGTATGACTGGTATCCTTATAAAAAGGGGAAATTTAGACACAGGGTCATGCACACAAGGAGAACACCACAAGACAATGAGGAAGACATCAGGGTGATGCTTTTACAAACCAAGGAACCAACCTTGCCAACACCTTGATCTCTGATTTCAAGCCCCCATAACTGTGAGACAATGAACTGTTGTTTAAACAACCCAGTTTGTAGTACTTTCTTATGTAGTACTCTCTTATGACAGCCCTAGAGATAAATACAGAAGGTAAATAGAATGAAAAGTGTACAAACAACATTTAGATGGTGAGGTCCAAGAAAGGAGGAAAGCCAGAAAAGCATGGCAACGCCAAGCCAAGAACAAGAAAGAATTTCAAAAGGAGGTCATGGTCAACAAAATCAGATGTTTCCAAGAAGTCCAGCAGGAAGACAGAAAAGGTGACCCCTGACAAAGCAACAGAGAGGTCATCATTGACCTTGGGAAGAGTATTTTCAGTGGGTGAAAGAGATGGAGGCCAGACTGTGGTGGAGTAAATAAGATGTGAGAAAGAAAAATGGGCTTTTCAGAAGTTTAGAGAAGGAAAGAAAAGGATAGAAAGCAAAGTTAAAGTGAGATCACTGGGTCACATATTTCTTTAATGAGGAAGATTTGGTACAGCTACCTGACAAGGACAATGACCCAGTGGAGAGGGAAAGGTTGAAGGAGAAACAGAGAGATGATAGAAATGGAGATGGAGACAGAGATGAGAGATGGGGATGAGAGATGGGAGACAAAGATGAGAGATGAATATGGAGATGAAACATGAAGATGAGAGATGGATACAGACATGAGAGATGGAGATGAAAATGGAGATGAGAGAGGAGAGACAGAAAAGTGAGAAGATGGGAAAGGGAAAAGGAGAGAGAGATAATGGAGATAGACATAGAGATGAGAGGGAGACAGAGACTGAGAAAGAGAAGAAGGAGAAAAAAAGAAGCGGGGGGGGGGGGGGAGAGGAAGGTGAGGGAGGTGAAAGAAGTAAAAGAGGCTGAGGGGAGCGTGGGCGGCGGGGGAGGAGAAAGGATCTCAAGGACTGCCGAGAAGCCATTCTGATGGCCGGGTGAGTGTGGTCAGGGACACCCACAACACATTTCCAGCAATAGTGGCAGCAAGGCCAGGGTCAGGGTCAGGGGCGCACCACTGGGAATGACAGTGACGGAGGCCATGAGGCCCACTGAGGCATCCAGTGATGGAGGGAGGCAGCAGCAGGGTCCTCGCCACACTGATTTTGACTATGGCCCTGGCTCCTGCCCTTGTTTCTGTTTCCTGAGCTACTTCTCTAGCCTCTCTAGGGATTCTGGGAGCTGCCCACTGTCTTTTTGGTTCATTCTTTTTCTGTTTTGATCAATCTGATAGCTTCTGTTGCTTACAACTAAGAATTTTGCCTATTTCGAACATGCAAGACGCTGAGCACTTTTTAATCCTCCCAGCAAATCTGAGAGGTAGATTTATATTATCATCTCCACCTTCCCAATGTGGAAACTGAAAGATAAAGAGCTTAAGTCATTTGCCCACTGTCACAAAGCTAGTAGATAACACAAGCCGAACTCAAGCCCAGGCCTCTTTGCCTCCAAAGCACTTAACCGCTGTATTCTACTGTCCTTTACTTAAAAAGCTCCATGGTTACTATGACCACATGCCCTCTACACCATCCCTACTGTGCCCGCTCAGCTCCTCCACGATGCTGAGATGGAGTTAGGAGTGCAAGAGGCTACTGAGGAGAGGGAGGCAGCTCTGAAAGATAAAGGAGGAGGCTAAAGGAGGCTGCAGGACTGGGCAGGGAGAGTCTGAGGTCACAGACTGACAAAATCTCAGCCAGGGCTTTGGTCTCAAAACGAGGCTTTGGAGCACAAAGACTGCTCATTCGAGAAGTCCCACATTAGACAGAAAGCTGGCCCTGCCCTCAGCATGCTCTGTCATAGGCTCGTGGCTGCCCAGGAAGAGCCCAGCCACCACTCCAACTCAATGGTAGATGCAACTAAGTGCGCTCCTCCCAGCTGAGACTCAGGCTCGCTCTTTTTTTTTTTTTTTTTTTTTTAAATTTTACTTATTTATTTGACAGAGAGAGACACAGCAAGAGAGGGGACACAAGCAGGGGACTGGGAGAGGGAGAAGCAGGCTTCCCTCCGAGCAGGGAGCCCAATGCGGGGCTCGATCCCAGGACGCTGGGACCATGACCTGAGCCGAATGCAGACACTTAACGACTGAGCCACCCAGGCGCCCCCAGGCTCTTTCTTGAAGAGAGAGCTGAGCAGCGCACATCCATCGCTCCCACACCTACCACTCACCTTCTTTTCTCTTGGAATACTAGGGATTTAAAAAACTATTAGGGGGCACCTGGGTGGCTCAGTTGGTTAAGCATCCGACTCTTGATTTTGGCTCAGGTCATGATCTTAGGGTTGTGGGATTAAGCCCCATGTCAGGCTCCCTGCTCATTGTGGAGTCTGCTTCTATCCCTCTCTCTCGCCCTCTGCCCCTCCCCCTGCTCATGTGTACATGTGTGAGTGTTCTCTTTCTGTCTCTCTCAAATAAATTTCAATCTTTAAAAAAAAAAAAACTTTCAGAGAATCTCATTCTGCTCTCCCTCCACCACGGTTTATATGGGGTTTGGGTTCCCACTGCACCACTGTGATCTACTTGGTCTTACACACATTGGTGATCCCAAGTCTTCAAAGAAATATAAAGTAGCTGCGCTTCAAATTACAACGCCAGGGGCGCCTGGGTGGCTCAGTCGTTAAGCGTCTGCCTTCGGCTCAGGTCATGATCCCAGGTCCTGGGATCGAGCCCCGCATCAGGCTCCCTGCTCAGCGGGGAGTCTGCTTCTCCCTCTCCCACTCCCCCTGCTTGTGTTCCCTCTCTCGCTGTCTCTCTCTGTCAAATAAATAAATAAAATCTTAAAAAAAAAATTACAACGCCAATTATACTAGAGATCTATATCATAAATACTCATTTATAATTCTAGTTAACTAGCAAAACTTAACTTTCATGTACCTCTGAGACTTCATATCTCTTTTTCCAGTTTTGTACCAATACTTAAAGGAATCCCAGCAGCTCATATACTGTGTGAATGGCCAGGCAAATTCTCAAAATGGCCCAAACACTTGTTGCTGGCACAACATCGCAGAATACATTAAACCTGAGTGAAACCTCAAATGGCCATTCCTTAGGGTGGCTGCTTGAGGTCCGTTTCTCAGTGCTAGTGAATCCAAGTTTGGAAGAGAGAATAATCATTCTTTTCACAAACCTTTACTAAGCACCCACTATGTGTCAGACACTGAACCAGGTGCTGAAGTTATAGTCGTTGTGATTTTAAAATATGACTGCAAATTCTTTTACAATTATTTCTTCAAATGACAGAGCTAACCCTTCTTCCCTTGAGTGTGGGTGAGACTTAGTGACTTGTTTTAAACAAAAAAATGTGTCAAAAGTGACACTATGACTTCTTAGAATAGGTCATAAAAGGCAATGGGGCTTCTTCCTTGATCTCGCTTGGATCACTCACTCTGCGGAAAACCAGCTGCCATGTCATGAGGACGCTCGAGCAGCCCTATGCAAAGGTCCATGTGGTGAGGAACTGAGCCCTTCCACCAACAACCATGTGAGGGAGCCATCTTGGAAGGGGATCATCCAGCTTCAATCAAGCCTTCAGATGACTGCAACCCCAGCAACATTTTGATTGCAACTTCATGAAAGACCCCAAGCCATGGCCACCTGGTCAAGCTTCTCCCAAATTTCTGACCCACAGAAAGTGTGAAATAATAAATATCTACTGTTGCTTTAAGCCAGCAAGTGTTGGGGTAATTTGTTACATAGCAATAGATACTGTGGTAGATAAGACAAACATGGTTCCTTCTCTCATTCTGGGAGCAGGTAATAATCTATTGTTGCACAAATGTAGAAACAATGTGAGTCAAATCATGCCAACAAATCTGAACAAATGCTATGGTGTTCCATCAACACGAAATGTGAAAAGGAGATTTGTTATATTATTATATTGATTGTGACCAGGATTTCAATTTGGAGTCCACTTTGTCACCCAAAGGTAGAGTGTGTCTTCATGCCATGATCATTATAGAGACGGTGGCAAATGATGGTGGGCTCTGGGGCTATAAGATCTAGTGAGTTCAGGTCAGGGCAAATGTCATGGCAACCCAACCCCCATGCAAATCTTGGTAAAGGGAGAGCAGAAGCAAAGAGCCTCACAGAGAAAACTGGTCTGCAAAGAATATAGTGCTGAGAAAAGCAAAAGCAAGAGACTATGTGTCTACAAGGAGAGAGAGACACAAAGAGAGCCTGATGACTGTCCATCTCCTGTGAGCCAAATGGACTTCCAGGATTGCATTCCATAAGGTATTCATTTTTTTTTTAACTCAATTTCCTTTATACTTGTGCTAACTAGCTGAATGAGCTAAGTTGTAGCATTTAAACAACCTCTGAGATACTTCTCCCCAGCCTCCTACTTGGTCTCCCTGCCTCCAGTATTGATACTCTCCAGTGCACCTCACATGGGAAACCAGAGGAGTCTTCTTCAATCACTGCTTCATTATGTCACCTTCTCTTCCACATACACACAAACCTTAGCTAGGTTCCCACTTGTACAGGTGAAGTATCTCAGCCTGGCATTTACTGCTCTCCTCACTCTGGCTCCAGCTCAACCTTTTCATGACCCCCCTACTTATACCCCATCTTTAGATAAACTAAAAACCCTGAAGTTCCCCCAGTGTGTCTTGCTTTTCAGCTTTCAAACCTTTTGTCAAGTCTCAAGCTAGAAGCCCATTCCTCCCTTCATCTACCTCACTTTATTCTAGCTATCCAACAAAGATGTTCTTTTTTTTTTTTAAGATTTTATTTATTTATTTGACAGAGAAAGACACAGCGAGAGAGGGAACACAAGCAGGGGGAGCAGGGGAGGGACAAGCAGGCTTCCCACAGAGCAGGGAGCCCGATGCGGGGCTCGATCCCAGGACCCTGGGATCATGACCTGAGCCAAAGGCAGACGCTTAACGACTGAGCCACCCAGGAGCCCCACCAACAAAGTGTTCTTAAATGCTTCTCCATGAAACAGTCTCTGATCCCCTTAGCTGGTGTAGTAGTACTCTCTTCTGGATGCATCATTAATGGCATTGGTAGGATATAAGTCCTTTTCTGTCTATATTGTGATTACATACATATATATGTAGCTCATCACCTCTATCAAGCTTCTTATAAGCTTCTTGAAGATGAAGACAAGGTTACTCATTTTTATGTCAACTTGGTCCTAAGCCTCCTTCTCTTTTCACTCTCTCTTCTCTCCTTAAATGATCCATGATACATAATTCCATCCACCATCTACACACTGATACCTCCAGCCCTGACCTCTTCGCTGTGTGCCAGACCTCTACCAACACCTGCTGTGTGACATACTCACATGGGTGTGTCAAGGGGCTCTTCACTGTCAACATGTTCAGTGGAAACTCATTATAGTGCCCCCACCCAACTCAGGACTCCTCTATGTTTCCTTTCTCAGTAAATGCCACCCAACCCCCAACCAGTCATCCAATTCTATAAGCCAGAATCTAGTATTCAAATAGTATTCAAATCCCACAACTTTCCTCCATCTCCACTGCCACCCCCTGAAGCCAAGCTATCATCAGCTCTCACCTTGTCTACCATCTTCTGTCTGGTAACCTAGCCAGCCCTCCCGACATCAACTCTAGCCTCATATCTCCAATCCATCCTACATCATACAGATAGAATGGCATTTGGGTTTTAAAACTTAAATCTGGCCAGGTCATCGCTAAAGGTTTAAAATCTTCAATGACTTTCCATTGTTCTTAAGACAAATACCCAAGTCCTTAATATAAACTGACCACAGGGCCCTCCATCACCTGGCCCATTTACCTCTCCAGCCTAATTTTGTGCTCAATATTTCAGTCACAAGGGACTACTTTCAGTTCCTCAAAAGTGCCCTGCCTTCTATAGCCCTGAGGTCTTTACACACGCTATTTCTTCTCATTGCATCTACCACCTTTGCCTAATCAACTCCTGTTCATCCTTCTAGTCTTAGCTCAGACCTCAGGTCCTCAGAGAAACCTCCCCAGACCAGATCTCCCCAGACCAGATTTATAGGAAGTCAGCAAAATCCCAGGCTCCTTCTAACGTCTTTCTCTGCCACTCTTAATGTCTGACTTTCTTCCTCAGAATTAAAAGCTGGGCTGTTGCCCCTCCAATATGGCATTCATACTCCAGCCAGGAAGAAACGGAAGAGTAAAGAGCAAAATGCATGTGCCACCTGGACTCATCTCTTTTTATCAGAAAAACAAAAAATGGCTTTCCTGGAAGCTCCACATAGGAAACTTTTACCTCTGTGTCTTTGGTCAGACTGGGGCTGTGGCTACTCCAGCTTCACAGGAGTCTGGGAAGGGACATGTTCTTAAAGAGACACACCGTCGTGAGCACAACTGTAAGTCTGATGGTGAGAAAGACGGGGATACTGGAGATAGGGAGGCCAACCAAGAGTGTCTGCCACACCACTGCCTCAAACAACCCGAATAACTGGATTTCAAGGCTCTGACTTAATCTCAGAGGCCTACATGAAAGTGATCTTTTTCAAGGTGGAATTTGGAGCAAAGAAATTCAGGCTATGCATGTATAGTGCTAAGTGATATGGATGAGAAGTGAAAAATTCTATCAAATACATGGTTGTTTTACCTATATAATACCAAATTTATCTGTTTAAACCAAACATATGGAATAATCTTCCCTCCTTGAAATGCTATTCTTATCACTGTATATTCTTCTTTTTTTTTTTTTTTTTTTTTGAGAGAGAGAGACAGAGCATGTGTACGCAAGAGTGGGGCGGGGAGGCAGAAGGCAGAGGGAGAGGGAGACGGAGAGAGAGAATCTTAAGCAGGCTCCACACTGAGCGCAGAGCCCGACATGGGGCTCATTCTCACGACCCTGAGATCATAACCTGAGCTGAAATCAAGAGTTGGACTCTTAACCAACTAAGCCACCCAGGCGCTCCTTATCACTGTATATTCTTAATTAAAAAATTAACTTTGAAGAACTTGTCACTATCAAAACTTAAGTCTGCAATTAAAGCCTGCTGCTCTGGGTGTTACTCCTTCAATCATGTGGTTTCATTCACACCTTTCATGCAGATATTTGTTCAGGTACAGAGGGAGGAAATGAGACTCTCCACACATCCATTAAATTAAAAATGTAGAATAAGCATGTAGCCAATTCAGCTGTAGTTAAAAACTGGGAAATCAGAAGGCTATGTAAGAAGAATTAAGAATGCAAGGGATTTATAGAATGATTGAGCCCATTCTACACAGAGTTTAGAATGAGGGAAGCAGAGTGATCTGTGGGGAGAGGTTTCATCAACAAGGAAATGACAAGTCTGATAACTCAGAGCAAGGACAGATGAAGTACGGAACATAGGCAACAAGAATATAGCAAACAGGACATGCTTACTCTGCGGGGGAATCTGTTTTTCAGTTAGTATCACTGCCTTCAATTAGCTCAATTCAACTAACATGTATTGACCATCAACTATGTGCCAGAAATTCTGGGAAAAACTGGCATTCTTCCCTGCCCTGCTGGGGAGGAAAAAGAATATCATTGCTAGATGGAATTTTGGAGAGCACATACCCTTTCTCATTTTTTTTTAAAGATTTTATTTATTTATTTATTTGAGAGAGAGAGAGAGAGAGAGCACAAGCAGGGGGGAACAGCAGAGGGAGAGGGAGAAGCAGGCTTCCCGCTGAGCAAGGAGCCTGATGTGGGGCTCAATCCCAGGACCCTGGGATCATGACCTGAGCCGAAGGCAGACACTTAATTGACTGAGCCACCGAAGCACCCCTCCTTTCTCATTTTAAAGATAAGAATATTGAGGCCTAGAAAAATTAAATGACTCCTCATTGTCACCAATTAGTTAACAGAAAGCCATGGCTAATCTAGGGTCTTCGGAGTCTCATCCAAACAAAATCCTTAAGATCTAGAGAGAGGCGATCTCCATGTCAGGGCAGTTCCTCACTTTCAGAGACACTGGGGTTTTGTTGTTGTTGCTTTTGTGATTTACCACATACAAAGACATGCCATTCAAAAATTCTCCCTGATTCTCCAAGTTGCCATGATATTTTTCTTCATCGCCACCAAGCATATATCAGCAAGCTTGGGTGAATCTACCCAATGCTGATCACTCTACTCTCCCCACCCCCCATTCTTCCCATACCACCTCCTCTGCCGTCCCTCTCTTCCCTTCAGCACCTCCCCTGCACACCCACCAGGCTGACCTACACTTGTTAACGGATGGTTTCAAGACGCTCTGATGTTATATGAGGCTATGTCTCCCAACTACCCTTGTAAGCTCCAGAAAAACAAACTTCTCAGGAACTCAAGGTTTGGAATGACAAGAACCTGGATTACAACTAGAGCTCTGCCATTTACTGTGTAGACTTTGGAAAATTCGTTCACATCATTAAACCTCAGGCTCTTTGCGTGTTTAATGAGGAAAACCACAGCTACTTTATAAGGGTGATGCAAGGATTTAAGGAGATAATGCCCCACAAGCACTGGGTGGTATAAAGTTACACACTGGCATAAAATTGGGGCTCAATGCATGTTTATCATCACTTTTTTATTTGTTCCCACCCTCCCTTCTCTCCAAGGAATACCTAACCTGTGTCATTGGTCAGACCTGGGTTCAAACCTTAGTTCTTTCACTGACCAGCTATCCAACCTTGAGCAATTCTCATTACCTCTCTGAGCCTCCTGGAACAAAGCCTGGCTTGTGGGCCATACCCAAAATTTTCTGACTGAAAAAGATATAAATTCCTTATAAATAACACAGAGATAATAAGCCTCACCTCACAGGATTGTTAAAGGAGTTAATGGAGATGATGTAAGCAAAGTACCTGCTCTGTTCCATCCTTTAGCTTAATTGATGAACTGATCACCCTGGAAGGGGGTGGATTCATTGGATGCTACATCAAGAGTCCTTAATTCATATGATATCTTATTATTTCTCTATATTTCTTTCTTTATTTCCCTCAGTAGTTCTGGGGGAGAGTGTGATAAGGACACATAACACCTCTCTTCTCAATCTGAGTTGTAGATCAACTGAGAGATAAGACAAAGGACAATCAGGTAAGGTTCAAAGTATCCCCTCTGTTAAGCTCATACGGAGACTGGGTTTATGGGAAGCAAGAGGCCTCCTGGCACTGAACCTGTTAGGCAGCCTTAAATATCCCAGAGCCCTGGACCACCCAAGGCCTCCCCATCCTCACCCCACAGGGGAGACCAGCCCCTGGAGGAGCAGATCGAAGTGTTTAGTCCGTACAGGCAGACTGCGACCCAAAGAAAGAATGGGAGAAGGAAGACAGGCCATGCGGGCTCCTGTCCCCTCCCATTCAGGTAACACTCCATCTCCCCAGGGGAGGAGGGAAGGTGGGACGGAGGCCAGGAGTGTTTGGGGAAAACCCCTAGTCTTGGAAACAAAAAGGTGGCAAGAAGCATTCCAAGCATTTGCAGCCTAACAAGCTCTATATGCAAAATGGATTGCATAGGCATCCTTACTGCCTGTGCCCCCACCGCAAGAATTCGGGAGTAGAGGGAATAGAGAGGTTAAGAGCCCAGCTTGGAGGCAGGCTGTCCGGTTTTGAATCCAGGCTCTGCCCCTTATTAGCTCTGTTTCCTTGAGCAAGTTATTTATCCTTCCTGGGCCTCCCTCTTGTCTTCTGTAAAATGCAGGTACTGACAGGGTATTTGTGAGGATTAAATGAAAGGTCTATAAAGTGCCCTAAACAATAAAGGGTAAGAGCAAAACAAATGGGAGTTATTATTACTGATGAGTTTGTCTTATAAAAACTATGGGCTCCTTAGAGGAAAAGGTGAAATAAAATGCCATGCCACTCAAGAATTGCAAACCAATTATCTAATTAATCTCCCTTGAACCCAAAGCAGTCAACTCCTGCTCAAAGTTGTGACCTCAGGACCATGAAAACCATCTCTCGGTGACACCAGCTCCTGTCCCAAATTCCCACCATTACATTCTCCATCCTGTTCAACTGAAGTCTCTTTTCTCCCCTCCAAACGGAATTACACACAACTTTCTCATCTTAGTCCTTTTAAATTACTGCCCTCCCCTATGGACATCGGTGAGGATACTGTCAAAGAGAAAAATCCTATGAGATTTTGTAGATTCTTAGGTCAGAGCTTTGGCTGGGGTTGACACAGATAGAAGGCTAGGGTTGGTTTGGGGTTTGTGACGTAAGTGTGAGTCGTGGTTACACTAAGAAAAAGTGGTCAGTTGGCTGCATTCCCCAAGAAGGATTCCTGGCCATCAGTTACACTTTATGAGGGTAGTAGATATTTAAGGAAGGAAAGCTGAGAAAGATTCTAAATTGAAGAGACTGGAAATATTTTATAGCAGTCTGAAATCTGTGTGGTGGGTACTCTGGTCAGGATAGGGATCTGAAAGCTAACTGAATAGATCTCTTCTCCTAAAACAGAGGAGCGTAAGATGGTGGTGAGATGTGCAGGTTTTGGAGTCAAACAGACCAGGTTCAAGCCCCATTTTTAGCCACTTCTTTGTTATATGACTTTGAGAAACTCAAACGTCAGTGTCCCTGTGTATAAAACTGAGATAAGAACACCCCCTTATGAGACTATGAAGAGAATTAAATAAAGCAACATGTGTAACATTCTTAGTACAAGGCCCTGCACATATCTGTGTTCACTAAATTAAAGTTATTGATACTATTATACACAATAATAAAAACAGATAAGGGGTTAATATCCAAAATATATAAAGAACTCATATAACTCAATAATAAAGAGACAACAAATTAAAAAATGGGCAGGGGAATTAAACAGACTTTTTTCCCAAATAAGACATCCAAATGCCCAATAGATACTTGAAAAAATGTTCAATATCACTAATATTCTGGGAAATATAGATCAAAACCATAATGAGATATCACCTCATACCTATTAGAATGGCTATCATCAAGAAGACAAGAGATAACAAGTGTTGGCAAGAATGCGTAGAAAAGGAACCCTTGTGCACTACTGGTGGGAATATAAATTGGTACAGCCACTATGGAAAATGGTATGGAGGTTCCTCAAAAAATCAGGGTACCTGGGTGGCTCAGTCGTTGGGTGTCTTCCTTCTGCTCAGGTCATGATCCCAGGGTCCTGGGATCGAGCCCCACATCGGGCTCCCTGCTCCACGGGAAGCCTGCTTCTTCCTCTCCCATTACCCCTGCTTGTGTTCCCTCTCTTGCTGTGTCTCTCTCTGTCAAATAAATAAATAAAATCTTAAAAAAAAAAATTAAAAATAGAACTACCATATGATTCAGCAATTCCACTCCCGGGAATATATCCAAAGGAAACAAAAACAGGGTATTGAAGAGTTACATGTAGCATTATTCATAATAGTCAAGATATGGAAATAGCCCAAGTATCTGTCAAAGGATAAATGGATAAAGCAAAAGTGATATACATATACACGATGGAATATTATGCAGCCGAGAGAAAGAAGGAAATCCTGCCCTTTGTGACAACATGGAGAGAACTTGACTAGATTATGCTAAGTGAGATAAGTCAGAAATACTGTATGGTATCATTTATATGTGGAATCCATACAAGCCAAACTCATAAAAACAGAGAATAGAATGTTTGTCACCAGGGCCTGAGGGATGAGGAAATAGGAGAGATGTTGTTTAAGGGTACAAACTAGCAGTTGTAGATAAATAAGTCCTGGAGATCTAATGCACAGTATAGTGATTATAGAGAACAATACTGTAGTATAAACATCACACTTGCTAACAGACTAGATCTTAATTATTCTCACCAGAAAAAAAGAAATGATAATTATATGATGTCATAGAGATTTTAGCTAACACTACAATGCCAACTACATTGCAATATATAAATATATCAAATTGACATGTATACCTTAAACTTATACAATGTTACGTTTCAATTACATCTCAATTTTTTTTTTAATGGAAAACCTTTGGGTTAATTCATAGATGGCTTTGGGGCATCTGGGTGGCTCAGTCAGCTAAGCGTCTGCCTTTGGCTCAGGTCATGATCCCAGAGTCCTGGGATCGGGTCCCACATCGGGCTCACTGCTCAGCGGGGAGCCTGCTTCTCCAGCTGCCTCTGCTATTTCTTCCACTTGTGCTCTCTGGCTCTCTCTCTCTGTCAAATAAATAAAATCTTTTTAAAAATTCATAGATGGCTTTGTATATTATTTTCATCATTTTGTAAAGATTTTATTTATTTATTTGAGAGGGAGAGAAAGAGAGCATGAGCAGGGTGGGGAGAGGGGCAGAGGAGAGAGAGGGAGAAGCAGACTCCCCGCTGAGCAGGGAGCCCAGCACAGGGCTAGATCCAGGGCTAGGACCCTGAGATCATGACCTGAGCAGAAGGCAGATGCTTAACCAACTGAGCCACCCAGGTGCCCCTATTTTCTTCATCATTATGATGAGATGATCCACTCAACTCTAGAAATTAAGACTAAGAAATGAACCAATAATTGAAAACTATTACTAATTCTTCCATTATTTCCAGTTACATGCTGACAGGAAGTTTCTTTTTTTTTTAAGTAATCTCTACCCCCAATGTGGGACTCAAATTCACAACCCCGAGATCAAGAGTCACATGTTCTACTGACTAAGCCAGTCAGGCAACCCTGGCAGGAAGTTTCTTAAGCCATAATATATACCCTTTAAATCTTATGCTTTTAACATTTTTCCTATGTTGAACCAATACTTGTGTTCTTATTGCCATCAAAACCTTCAGGCCTTTGGGTGATAATCATATGTCAATGTAAGCTCATCAGTAGTAACAAATGGACCACTCTGGTGGGGGATGTTGATAATGAGGGAAGCAATGCACATGTGGGGGGCAGAAGATATACATATGGGAAATCTCAGTACCTTCAACTCAATTTTGCTGTGAACCTAAAACTGCTCTAAGAAATAATGTCTGGGCACCTGGGTGGCTCAGTTGAGCATCCGACTCTTGGTTTCGGCTCAGGTCATGGTCTCAGGGTCATGAGACTGAGCCCCACATCCAGCTCTGTGCTCAGCACGGAGTCTACTTGAGATTCTCTCTCTCCCTCTCCCTTTCCCTCTGCCCCTCCCCCCCCCACTCGTGCTTTCGCTCTCCCTCTCTCTAAAATAAATAAATAAATTCTTTTAAAAAAGAAAAGAAATGTCTATTAAAAAACAAACACCTGAAGTCCCTCCAGTGGGACTTCCACTGAGTCAATGTGCTCCACTGAGACATGAAGAGCATAAAATGTAAATTTCACAAAACCTCAATGTGACAGGGCAGTTTTAACTCTTCCCTTTCCATTCTTTTCCTAGCTCTACCAAGAGGGCCACCTCGGGCTATGCGATGCCTCTGTGGGTCTGCAGTGGGAAGCTTGGGGGAAGAAGGCACCCCTTCCTCAGGGATGTCTAGCTTCGGGTCAGGGTCTCAGCATGGCACTTGGGGTTCAGGCTGGATGCAGCTCCAACTGGCCTCCTCAACCAGGTGTCTTTGTGCAGTACACTAACTGCATAACAGTACACGGCAGCCCTGGTTAGCCATCACAGTAGTTTTGAATTACAGATCTTTATCTTCCTCTGTCCAATCAGAAATGAAAGCAGTATTGCTTCAGGTAGTCATGAAGCAAAGGGAAAGAAAAAAGTAGATGAGGGTCCCACAGAGGAGACTTCTGAACAGTGGAGTCGACTCTTGTGAACCCTCAGTATCAGATGTTTCATCTTATTTCTACCAGTCTAAACTCACAACTTCAGCTGAAAAGCCAAGAAGTATATTTACAAAGGATGGATTCAACCACAAACTATCTGAATTCATGTTGGAGGACCTAGACCTGACTCTGCTCCACTAGAGCGAGAACAGTATTTATTTTTTTCCTCACTGTTGTTTTCCCAGCTCTCAACCCAGTGCTTGGTAAATAAAAAAGGGTTCAATAAACATTTATTGGCCGAGGTGGTGTTTTTATAGGGGAATAATAAAGCCAATTGCCATGCTCCTTTCACAGACATGAGAACATTTCCCTTACAGCTTAGGCACAATAAAAATGCTTCAAACATTTTTCAACTCCGTAGGTATCGAGAAGGAAGGCAGGTGAGAGAGACGCGTACTTAGATGAAGTCTACAGCAAGCACTTTGGTGGCTGAGAATCTGGACTTTGGAGTCGGAGACCTGGATTCTAATCCTAGCTTTTCTATCCACTGAGTTGGGGACACTGCACAAAGTGACTTAACTTGTCTCAGTTTCCTTATCTCTAAAATTGAGGTAATAATGCCCATTTAGCAGGGTTGTTGAGAGGATTAAATACTACTACCCATTAGAAACATTGAACACAGTTACCAGCACAGAGTAAACACTCAATAAAAGGCAGCTATCATTCATATTTCTGCATCTTCAGAAGGCTAGGAAAAAAATAAAGTAAAAGAGGGTAAAATTATGCAAATGTGGCAAAATCTTGACCACTGGTGAATCCAGATAATGTGTATAGTTTGATGCACTGGTCCTACTTTTATGTACATGGGGGATTTTCCATAAATTTTTTTAAATTAAAAGTCAGAAAATACACAAAAAAACAACTGCTACCCACTAACCAAATATTCAGTCAAGACTACATTTCTCCCCTCGGTAAATCAAACACCATGTGCAGGACATCTCATGCCATCTGTGTGGGATGTTGGAGTCCCTGCCCTCAGAGAGCTTATAGTCTAGTTGGAGACAGACATTAAACACACAGTCACTCAAATAAATCTATAACCACAAGTTCAGAAGATGCCCCACAGGAAATGTAGATGAAGAGATGGACTTCATTGAGAGAAGTCAGGAAGGCCCCTCTGAGGAAGTTGTATGTAAATGAAGACCTGAGGAGCTTAGCTGGACAAAGGAAGGGGGGAAAACACTCAGGTGGAGCCCCCACCATGGATGGGCAAAGGTCCCAAGGTAAGTGGAGGGAAGGCCAGTGTGGCTGGAGCACAAGGCAAGGAAAAATGTGGCTCAAGGGAAGAATGGAGAGTTGGGCAGGGCTTTGGAGACCCTGCTGGAGCTTTGGGAAGCCTCCAAAGCGACTGACAGACAGCTGTCTAGTCACTCAGTAGCGGGGCTGCCTCTGGGAAGGGAACTGGGAGATTAGATAAGAGAGGTTGAAGGAAAACAATCTTCACTATATATACTCTTCTGTACTGTTAATGGTTTTCTTTTCTTTTTTAAAAAATTTTATTTATTTGAGAGAGAGAACATGAACAAGGGGTGGGGTGGTGGGAGGGACAGAGGGAAGGGAGAAGCAGACTCCCTGCTGAGCAGGGAGCTCCAGCTCAGCTGGATCCCAGGACCCTGAGATCATGACCCCAGCGGAAAGCAGATGCTTAACCCATTGAGCCACCCAGGCGCCCCCTATTGATGGTTTTCTATTAAAAACAAATCAAGGGGTGCCTGGGTGGCTCAGTCAGTTAAGCGTTGGACTCTTGATTTCAGCTCAGGTCATGATCTCAGGGTCATAAGATCAAACCCCAGACCACCTCTGTGCTGAGCACTGAAACCACTTAAGATTCTCTCTCTCCCCCTGCCTCTCCCCCACTCCACCCACCCACTGCCCGCCACCATGCGTGCATGTTCTCTCTATATTTATAACAAAAACAAACAAACAAATCAAACCATCAATTTAAGAGGAAAAACATTCCCCACCCTCAAAGGAAAAAATACCAAAATCACACGTGATGAGGGGAGCCTGGGTGGCTCAGTCGGTTAAGAGTCTGCCTTCGGCTCAGGTCACAATCCCAGGGTCCTGGGATCCAGCCCCGCATGGGGCTCCCTGCTTGGCGGGAAGCCTGCTTCTCCTTCTCCCGCTCCCCCTTCTTGTGTTCCCTCTCTGGCTGTGTCCCTCTCTGTCAAATAAATAAATAAATAAAAGAGTCTGCCTTTGGCTCAGGTCCTGATCTCAGGGTCCTGGAATGGAGCAGAGTCAGGCTCCACACTCAGCGAAGACTCTGCTTCTCCCTCTCCCTCTGCCCTTCCCCCTGCTCGCACTGTCTCTCTCTAATAAATAAATAAAATCCTTAAAAAAAAAAAAATCACCCATGATGAACACACACAACATTGGGTTACACAGTAGCAGAGGAGAAGACAGGCTGACAACAGACTTCAGACCAAACAAAAGCTTTCCCAATAATTGCTTGACTTCAGCTTTCCTCATGTTTTCCAGGGGTACAGCCTTTCAGAAGGCCCAGGTGGAGTGGTTTCCAGGGAGAACCCAGAAGTTTTGAGAGCCCTTTAAGGCTGTGGCTTATGGAGCGCCCAGCAGAGAGTATCAGGAGACCGTGGTCAGGCACACACGGCATGGCTGACTGGCTCCTGGATGGTTCTGAGGGGCGGGGGGGGGCGGAGGGGCAGGGTTTTCAAAATCTCTTGAGAGGCCTTGCTCCAGGTTTGGGGGAGGGCGTTCAGAGTAAGGCAGAGATGATAACCTATGGTCAGTGGTCAAGGAGGGGCCTCCTGGTGCCCTGTCTTCAGGAACGGACACGCTGCTCCCTGCAAAACGCAGGAGCTTAGTAAAGCGGTCATACACAGCTGGCCAACACAAGGGTTGATCTTGTGAACTCTGGCCTCACCGTGGCCTCTCCTTTCCTCCCTCCTTCCCATCTTGTTCAACCAATCATTTGATTACCATTCTCTTGAAGATTTTGTGACCTGCAAGAGTATGGTTCACAATATATACATAGTGGATTTCGCTATGCAGTGGGATTGTCAGTTATACTGTTACTTTTTCTTTCTTGTTTTTAATTTTTCTCCAGCAAACGTGTTTACTTTTGTAGTACAGAAGGGCATGTGGAAATCTTCTCCAATGTCTGCATACAATTTTGCCACCGAGAAATTGGAAACTACAACTATCTCCTTGTGCTTTTGTATTAGAAATAGAAAATGAACACGAACAGGGTCTTTAGGACAGGTCCAGGGATAGATACTGCCAAGGCTTCGGACCTACGTCCATACTTTGTTTCCTCCCACATTCCTCAAGGATCAAAGGTTCAACTTATTTCTCGATTCTCCAGCCCTACATTCCCCACCCCCACCCTATTCCCCTAACACCTGCAAGCTGGGGCACCCTCTTGAACCATATTCTTCACTTCAGCTGCCTTTATAAATGAACTTTCTAAACTAGGAAAGCAATACTCCACACCGCTAAGCAGACGCAGTTTCACTAAGACAGATGGAAACAAAGAAAGGGGACCACACTCACTTGAAGATTTGCATAGGCCCAGACACTGAAAGTTGGGGCCTCTAGAATTCAGCCAAGTTGTTCTTACAACTCCTGAAAAGTCACCTTTCCCCTTGGTTCCCCAGCCCCATTCAGTGATCCTCTACCCCTTTAGGACTACAGCTGGATGCATAAGAGCTGACTCCCACCCCAGGGTCAGATTGCCTGGGTGCAAATCCACATGCTGCCAATTCAGCTCTGGGGACTTGAACAAATCATTTCACTAAACTTCTATTTCCTCATCTGTAAAATGTGGGTAACATCTGAATTAAATAAGATAATGGCTGTGGTGCCGAGCAAGCACTTAATAAATGCGGGCTTTTTTTTGAAAACTATATTCCTTGTTATACTTTTCATCTCCATGACTGATTTATTTTATAACTGGAAGGTTGTACCTCTTACTACCCTTCACCTATTTCACCCATCCTTCCACCCACCTCCCATCTGGCAATCACCAGTTTGTTCTCTGTATTTAAGAGTCTGTTTGGGGTTTTTTTTGTTTGTTCATTTGTTTTGTTTTTTAGATTTCACATATAAATGAAATCATATGATATTTGTCTTTCTCTGCTTGATTTCACTTATTGACTTATTACCCTCTAGGTCCATCCATGTTGTCACAAATGGCAAGGTCTCATGTTTCATGGCTGAGTAATATTCCATTGTATATATAGCACATCTTCTTTATCCATTCATCCGCAGGTGGACACTTGAGGGTGCTTTCATATCTTGACTATTATAAATAATGCTGCATAAACATAGGGGTGCTTATATTTTTTCAAATTAGTGTTTTTGTTTTCTTTGAGTAAATACTCAAGAGTGGAATTACTGGATGATATGTTTTTTGCTTTTTTTTTTTTTTTTTTGAGGAACCTCCATACTGTTTTCCACAGTGGCTACACCAATTCACATTCCCACCAAGTGCACAAGAGTTCCCTTTTCTCCACATCCTTGCCAATAGTTATTATTTCTTTTCTCTTTGATACTAGCCATTCTGACAGGTGTGAGGTGATATCTCATTGTGGTTTTGATTTGCATTTCCCTGATGATGAGTGAGGTTGAGCATCTTTTCATGAGTCTGTTGGCCATCTGGATGTCTTCTTTGGCAAAATGTCTATTCAGGTCATCTGCCTATAGATGTGAGCTATTTTAAATTTCAGTAATTCTGCCACTTCTTGCTGCCTCTCATCCCATTTAAATTACTATTATTTTGACAGTTATTTTAAATTAAAGAATATTCATTTTATCTCTGAATAATTTGAGGAATTTTGTCTAGACTGCCTCTGAGGTGTCACAAAACTAAGGGAGAAAGAATTCCTTCTGGCAAGCTGTTATTGATAAGTTGTTTAGTACAGTGTTCTGTGTAGAAGGAGGAGCAGAAGAAGAAGACAGTGTAGACTGAAGGTCTCTATGTAGAGAGATCAGGGAAGGAAGGAGCAGTCCAGGTGAGAAAGGGCCTGCTGGAAGAACTAAATGTTTCATTTTGTTTTAAGTAATATGATAGAGTGGGGTCAGCAGAGAGTCATAACAGGTTATTTGAGATTTCAGAACTATACAACTAGAACAATGGTTCTCAACTGAGGGCAATTTTGTCCCCCAGGGGACACTGGGCAATGTCTGAAGATCTTTTCGGTTGCCACAAAGGGTTCAGGGGACAGCTCCTGGCATCTACGAGGTAGAGACTAGACATCCTATAACACATGGATAGCGCCCCACAATAAACAATTACCCAATTCAAAACATCAGCAGTGCCAAGGCTGAGAAACCTGGCTAGATTTCCACTTTTTTGAGAGAAATGCATACTCACCTTTCTTTGCCTTTAAAAGATGAGCGTTCATTGAAGTTATTTATTATTAGTGTTTTTAAATATTTTTATCCCTGACAATAAGACAATGTTTTCACGTTCAGCTGATAACAGCATCTTCCTTTCCTTTCCCTGCTTCTGGGGCTCATCTTCCCTTACTTTCTGCCCTCACCCTACAAACACTTCCTTCATCTGAAGAAAGGAATCAACAGACAGGAGAGCAATATCCACATATGTTAATGATTACATGATATCCCAATAAAATTCCAGGCCTGGTAGCCTTCTCATCAATGCCTCTTTAGATAAGTCAAGGCACTTCACCAGCATGGGCTGCTGTCCAAGCAGATTAAATTAGAAGAGCTTGTAACACACTACAAAAAAACTTATCAACGTGATTAATCAGAAAGAGTTTTACTGGGTTTGTTAATGCGTTTCAACAATCCAACAACTGAGGAATGTGACTGCTGGCTGTTGACCCCGGTAACCCAACACCACTACACTGTGTTAAATTGATAAATTAGTTTAAAAGAATGTTTACCTCCCTTTACTGTATGACTCTCTGCTTGGCGTCCTCTTATAAGAGGATGAATCCGGCTTTCAGGAGTCCAGTGTCTTTGCCTTAGTCTAGTAAGGCAAAGAAAGGCTCACACAAAGAAAGTGAACTTACAATGAATATATTACCCAATACTCTGGAGACCTGGCCTCTCCAAAGCCCCTTCAAGGCTAAAGGCCGTGGATCCCGTCTCAGAAGCTGTCCCCCCCCCCACTCATATCAACTAAGGGAGAAAAACAAAGGTCTCTTCAGGAAGCCATGAGCCTCCCAGGTGGGAACACTAGGACATGCCCTCCAATCACACTCTTCTCTTTTTTTTTCTTTTTTCAATCACACTCTTCTTCCAAACTACTTGACTTTGGTAGCTAATTCAGATCTGAGATGTACCATGCAAACACAAATGGCATTCCAGACAATCAACCATCACTGACCAGGAATTTAAGTAAAACAATTACTTACTGGCATTGGCAAGAGCCACTGAACATAGGCAGCAAAGGCTAAGGGGGTGGCTTAAGAGCTGAGTGTTTGAAAGGAGCTGGCACTGGGGTCAGGCCTAATGTCTTAATGACTAACGACAATTGCTACTGCTCATTGAGCTCTTATTACAGCCATTGTGCAAGGCACTCTCTCTCCACTGGATCATTTAATCCTTGCAGCCAATAGTATTACACTTCCTTTATTTGCAGATGAGGAAATGGAGGCTCCGTGACACTGCACTGTCAGCCTTCCTTGAAAGTATCTGGAGGCAGGGGTTAGGACACTGCTCCCTGGGCAAAATTTGCCTGCATGCAGACTTGAATGAGTGGTGGGGAAGGCAAGGCACAAAGGCCCAAAAGACTTGTAGAAGAGCCCTGGGAGAGAATGTAAGACACCCAAAGCTAACAAGGGAGGGGATGCCTTGGGCATTCAAGGTAAAGCCAGGAGAGAATCAGATAGTCTGGATTAGAAGACCACCTGCAAGGGTCCAGAAGCTCCAAAGTGTGGAATACAACTACTTGTGAAATAAGGAATTACTATAGGCATTAAATAACAATAAGTCACTTAAAGAGAAGGATGCTAGCTTTTCAGTTCAAGATTGGTTGTGTGGATTTAAAGGGGGGAAAAAATATGATTTTGGTGCTAGTATGTTTTTAAGTTGCTACTTCCTTTAGAAAACAAAACAAAACAAAACAAAGGGGGTGCTTGGGTGGCTCACTCAGTTGAGCAACTCATTCTTGGTTTCTGCTCAGGTCGTGATCTCAGGGTCGTGAGATCGAGCCCCACATTTGGCTCTGTGCCTAGCTGGAGTCTGCTTGGGAGTCTCTCTCCCTCTCCCGCTACCCCTCCCCCATGCTTGCTTGCTCGCTCTCTCCCTCTCAAATAAATAATCTTGAAAAAAAAAAAAAAGACAAAACAAAAAACAGGTCTTAGACTGAGATACTTAATAGGGAATTCAGCTAAAATTTAAGAACATTGTTTTGTTTTCCATTGTATTTTTATAGTTACCTTCCATTTAGGTTAGGTAATAACTGGTTTCCTACTTAATGGTAATAATTTAAAGTTCTCTCTGCGGTAACTGGGTGATAGGCATTAAGGAGGGCACTTGATAGAATGAGCACTAGGTATTACATGCAATTGATGAATCACACTAAACTCTACCTCTGAAACTAATATATGTTAATTAATCAAATTTAAATAAAATAAAAATAAATAAAAGCTAAAAAATTTTTCAAAATAAAGTTCTCTCTAGGGGCGCCTGGGTGGCTCAGTCATTAAGCGTCTGCCTTCGGCTCAGGTCATGATCCCAGGGTCCTGGGATCGAGCCCCACATCAGGCTCCCTGCTCTGCGGGAAGCCTGCTTCTCCCTCTCCCACTCCCCCTGCTTGTGTTCCCTCTCTCGCTGTGTCTCTCTCTGTCAAATAAATAAAATCTTTAAAAAAAATAAAATAAAATAAAGTTCTCTCTGATGATGATTTTATAAGTGACTTGATGTAAAGAAAACTGGCTAATACATGGATATGGCCAAAAGTAGGAGGCTGGTCTGGGAATGACTGAGTTTAGGTAACACTACAGCTATACAAGATGTATTTGATGCTTGGTGTAGGAATAAGACTCGGAAATCAAAGGACTCATCAGGAGGACTGGAAGAAGAAGAGAAAGATTGCATATCAGATTAGATATTTACCGGGGAGAAAAGAAACAAAAGAAAGTCCTACTTCCAATTTTTATTTGTTTGGGTAATATTCTGAAAAGCAATTCAGCACAAGTTCTCTTTGTCTAAGGGTATACAATGCAACAGTGACTAGTTAAAAAGGGGAATATCTTCCAATACACTGGCTATTTTGTTTACATAAAGGCAACTGACAGCAAAACACGCAGGCACACACCCAGATGCCTGAGCTGAGTAGCTGTCTTGGCATCATTCTGAATTGCTCTGTGCAGGAACAGAACACTGTAACATGGAGACAAAACGGATCTTTTCCCTGCAATAAGGGAGTGGCTTTGCAAAAGGTGGAGTTTGACGGGTAGTGTGCAATTTTCATCCTCCAGCAAAACGTGCTCACCAGCTTCCCCACTCACAGCCACGGGTCTGACACACATGCCATTTGGTTTATAAGTAGAAGCAGGAATTGAAATTAAGCCGCCATCAGCTCTTCATATCTCAGGTCAAACCAGTCACAAGATGAGACTAGGAACCCTGGAAAAATGAGTCAAGTCCTTGCAGAAGAGAGGCCTTGGATCGCTGAAGAACTTGAGAGGGAGGAGTGTGGATCTCCAAGGGAAGAAGGGTGCGGTCACACAGCCGGAGGGCCACTGAAGGCCATTTGCCTGCTTCCCTATTTTGACCAGGGTCATGCCAGCTGGGATTAACATGAACAAATCAGCTGGCCTTTGTAAATGATAGCTTTGTTGCTGTTGTTGTTAAATATTCCAAAAGTATAGGAAATTGAAACAATATTCTAATAGGCATTTCTTTATTCATCACACAGATTGAATAAATATGAACATTTTTTTAGCCTAAGTCCATGAGCCATCTTTGTAAAAAGTTTTGGAAGTGTGTTTCCTCAGGGGGCTCTGGGGTAAATCTTGTAACGAGACTTTAGATATCATCCCAGACAATCCTGCTCTACAAATGGGGGGCAGGGGGGAAAGAAGGCCGGGAGTGGCCCAGTGACTCACTGGAGATCTGGGGTCTGCACAGAGCCAAACACCCTCCCCCAGCGATCCCCACTCCACTGCAACCCACAATTCTCCAGCTCTCTGCCTGCACTTCCCTCTGCTTCTTCCAAATCCCCAGGCCTTGCCCCAAAGCTAGCTACTCTTTTTTTCTTTTATTTATTTCCTTTTTTTTTTTTTTAAGATTTTATTTATTTCTTTGACAGAAAGAGAGAGAGAACACAAGCCGGGGGAGCAGCAGTGGGAGAGGGAGAAGCAGACCCCTCCAAGTAGAGAGCCCGACATGGGGCTCGATCTCAGGACCCCGGGATCATGACCTGAGCTGAAAGCGGACGCTCAACCAACTGAGCCACCCAGGTGCCCCTATTTATTTCCTTTTTTTGAAGTCAGATTAGGATTTACTGGCCTCCCCTCAGGAAGACTCTTTGGAATAGGGCTAGCTCCTGGCACACAGGTAAGAGAGCCATTATGCTTCTTTAGAAGTCATAACAACAACAATAATAATGATGACAATAACTAGCTTTTACTCAATGCTCACTCTGTGCGGAGCCCTCTGCCAAGGGCTCTGTGGGCACTGTCTATTTAATCTTCACATGAATATGCGGGGGCGGGGGGGTCATCGCCATGATCCCCAATTTAGAGATGAGATAACCAAGACTTTGAGATGTTAAGACTCACCCATGGACACAGCTAGAAAGTTCTGGGACACCACATACTGCTGACCCCATTGAGGCATGGGTGGAGCTGACATCCTTCGACAACGAGACTCCTCTGGTCTCCTCTATCTCCCCGTGACCTGAACCAACAGGATCCCCAAGCCTGGCTGTGCACAGAAAGCCCCTAGGGAGTTTGTTAAAAATAAGATGCTCAGGGCCCGTGTGCACCTGCTGAATCAGAGTGTTCTAGTCTATAGCCCACGAATCTGTCTTAAAACAACTTCTCCGGTGCAGCTAGTGCATGCTGGGCCTGGGAACCTCTGCTGGAGGCTGTTGACTTTTCCGGGCGACTGGAGCCAAAGAGTCTAAGCTTTGAGACCTCCTGCCCTTCTCCTGCCTTCCAAGTGGACTGCTTATGTAGTTCCATGAGCACGAGGGTGCTGTGTTGGGGCTAGGGTCTTGTAAGATGCCTGGTTGCTTAAGAAAATTCAGACTTCTGGGCCCGCCTGCCACTTGCCTGCTGCCTAGAGCAAGAGCTGCTACACCCCAGGAGCGGCCAGGCGGCTGGGAGACAGGGCAAGGCACGGCCGCGGCCGGCTGCCCCACCCTCTCCTTCCTGAGGAGTCCCTCGGACCCCTGTCAGGCAGCTGTCCCCCTGCCAGAAGAGAGACGTTCTTCCATGTGTGGCCATCAGTGATTCTAGTCAGGTGGTGTCCCGCAGAGCCCGGGGTCAGAAAGTCCCCAACAGCTTGGGCAGTATTACTGAACGGACTTCAGAGCATCCTGGGGAAGGCAGAGCCATGGAAGGTTAGCCAGAGGAGGGTCTGAGAGGCTGCCTGGCCACGTGATGGGTGGGAAACTGAAGCCCAGAGGGGGAAAAGGAAGGGAAGGATCTGTATTTTGACCCATGTTTATCTATGAGAAGTTTCAGACTCCGAGATGTTGAGAGGTTTACCCTGAATCAAATAGTGTTAAATAGGCAAGTAGGTTAGGTAGTTAGCTCTCCGGAACAGAATGGCCTTCGGGGTTACCAAATTAGCTTTCTGCACTGTGTGAACATCTCTCTCTGTCTTTCTGGTACATACACATTAGGTAGGTTTAGAAAATATGACACCGGTTCAGTGGGTACAGAACTATTTGGAAAGTCATTCTCAGGAAGCATTACACATATTGCCCACATTTCTTCCTTATGCACCCACTTCCAGGACTAGAATTGAAGGATACACTGCTGGGTCCAAGCACATGATGAATCCGGGACTTGCCAAAGCCGGGGCCTTCTTTTTTTTAAGATTTTGTTTATTTATTTGTCAGAGAGAGAGAGAGCACGTGTGTGCACGCGTGTGCATGAGTGGGGAGAGGGGCAGAAGGAGAAGCAGGTTCCCCGCTGAGCTAGGAGCCCGATACGGGACTCGATCCCAGAACCCTGGGATCATGACCTGAGCCAAAGGCAGATGCTTAACCGAATGAGCCATCCAGGCGTCCCAGCCTGGACCTTCTTAATCATTTCTCTTTCCACAGTCGTATCTAATTGGCCATTATTAAATGGTTCTTCAGCTTTGTCAGCTCCACCATTACTCAATCCAATCCCCCCTTTTTCTCATCTATTTTTAAATTATAGACTAAAGAGCGCCACATAGTTTCTTGCCTACGCTGTAAAATCTCCAGTTTTCAGGAAAATAATAGCCAATATTCATTGAGCATTTTCTATGTACCAGGCACTGTTCCAAGCATTATACATGCCTTATCTTATTGAACTTTTGCAACAACCTTTTGACGTAGGTACTATTATTATCCCTACTTTATACAGTAAGGAATCTGAAACTCAGAGAAGCTCTATAACTTGCCTAAGATCCTACAACTGGGATTCAGATCTGGGCAGACTTACTCCAGGACCTGCCTTCTTCACCGTCGTGTCTCTCATAATTCTGGAAATAGGATTTGAGATACTGAGAACCATCTACCTTATAAAAATTTCAATGAACATTTAGTGAGTGCCTTTGGTAGGGAACACTATAAAGGTAAAGGATAGCCATTCCTCTTACAGGGAGTCAAACAGGTATTCAATTAATATAATACAAGGTAGATGGTCCCTAAGGGCAATACTAGAGGCACTGATAAAGTGTGATAAAAACACATAAAAAGGATAGTCAACAAGCAGGCAATCAGCAATGACTTCCTGGAGGAGGCGGCATAAGTAACCTCCTTAAATGACAAATAATAAACATTGGTAGAGACAGGGGAGTGCAGTCCCCATCTGCCAGGCAGTACGGTACAGTGAGTGGGCTCAAATCCAGATGTCATCACTTACTACCTGTGCAGCTTCATCTCTGAGCCCTGGGCTCCTCATCAGGCCAAGTGGAGGTAGTCACATGGACCTCTCGGGGCTGTGGTACATGGACCTCTTGGGGCTGTGGTGCTTGTTGTGGGCATAATGCCTGTGAAAATCTAGAACAGCACCCAGGAGGGCCTCACTGATGTGCTGCTCCCTTTTAGGTTCACTGAGTCATTTCAGAACCCATTGCTCTGGGGCCACTGTCCAACAAAGCCCAGTCTGTGTTCCTCTAAGAAAGCACTCTCGTCAAGACTCTGTTTCAGTCCAATATTCAAAAGCAGACTACTTTAACTCTGAGTTTGTAAAGGAAATGAGCAGTGAGGCTTAACTTCAGTGGTGTGGCGAAGAGCTACTGTAATAGAACAAATGGATGGTTTATCAGCTTTCTATCTGTCCCTCACAAAACCATGTGAAATGAGGCATGAGACTCCCGGGTTTTTTAAAAAGATGACAAACACTGGCTAATTTACTGGAGTAGAACATAGTGAGCCAAATGTTTAGTTTTGCATTAAATCTATATTTAGCATTTTCATTAAAAGGGGCAAAATGTAGGCTTTATTGATGCTTCAGTGCCCATTTCAGATTAATGCCTAACATTTAAAACTGTGCATGAAATTGCAAATGTATCAGCAAACACACAAGAAGGGCCAGACTAAGTGCTGTGTGCTTATTCACAGCCAGCCATCTCTGAGGCCGCCAGCGGGTTATTGCGGGGCTTATTTGCCCCACACTTGCCAAGCCTGTGAATAGTTAATATCCCTGATTGCTTAGTTAAATACCTTTTTAGACTGAGAGAGAGAGAGGACATGGAAGAATTAGGGATCATATAATTTTTGTGTAATGGACAATTAAGTCATGATATCCTTCTTGATTTACAGTTGATATTTCCAGGGCAATGAGGGTAGTATCCTTCTGGAGAAAAGCTGTTAGCTTCCTTAATCATCATTCAGGGCCACAGTTTACCTGAAGTAGCTAAGGAATAAAAAGGACTAAGGACCTCAGACTAAAAATAATTATTTTTCAAATAGAACGTAATTTATGCCACCACCAAAACAGTAAGATGAAAATTTCCCCCATTATGAGATGAGAACTTTTTTCTTTAACAATATTAAGTCTTGATTCAGTTGTGTCTTGTATGTGGTTATCCAAATGGCTGGGGAGAAAACCTGTAATAGAAGATATTTCACTACCTAGAGTAATAAAGAGTAAATGTTACCTAAAAGAAAAGTGATACAATTTAGAACTGGGAAGCAAGCTAGTGTAATTTTTATGAAAGTAGGTTTTAGAGTCAGACTCCTTGGGTTCAAATCCCAGATCTGGCCCTTGCCAGCAATTACCAGTTGGCAGACCCAGTGAATATGGAGTGGAGGAGGGTTAGTTCTTCAAAGGGAAGGAGGTGATGGCGTCCCAAGATGAGAAACGAAAGGATTACAAGGAGACGGAAACGAGAGATGTCCAGGCTACTTATAGCTGAGGGGTGGAGGGCAGGGACCAAAGGCCCACTCTCAAATCCACAGGACAAGACGGGGCCCAGAAGCTAAAGAATTTAAGGTTGAGGCTGAAGATTCATTTCAAACTTTCATGAGGGCCCACAGAATAGGTTCACATCCAGCCTTACTCTACAACCATATATTTGGGGTGGGCCCCAAACACGTCGGGGATAGTGACCACTAGCCATCAGAGCAAGCTCTATAAACATAGTGTCCAGGAAGAGATTTATGATTGGTTTCAGAGAAAGGTGGGGTCAGAGCTGAGAGCCAGTGCAATGATCTACAGACTTCCAGACACTTTATTCTGACCTTGTGTTTAATCTTGTGTCTCATTCATTCAGGTGTTCTCTCTGAAGTCACAGCATACAAGATTCGACACTAACGACTGACTGGGCCATTGCCAAGTGCCTCAGCACCACCCAGCACCCCTAACCAATCTGCAGGATGGTTTGCTTCTTGGAATACTCACAGGGATTCTGATACTTTCTTGAGGGATCTCTGCTTTCTGTTTTGTTTCCAGGTTCCCCAGAGAATAAAGCATCAATATCTAGGCCTCTATTTTCCAAACAAATTCACAGAATAGTAGTTCTAAGGGAAATACTGGGTGCTACACAAGAGGGGTTCCATGACCAAACAAATGACCTCGAGATCCCCAACTGAGTCATCCAAAAGCCCCTAAACAAATTTTAAAGATACACTGTTAAAGTTAAATTTATTTCTCTATTCTGCAAGACTTCCAGAGCCTTAAGACGTTAATGTTCCACGTAAATATCCAAAAGAGAATAAGATATGCTAAATTTCCCAAGCTTATTTGACCCCAGCGTCTTTTCCACAGAGCTGGTATTTTTCTAACAATTACTTTGGAAACTATTTTTCTAAGCTTGGAACTGGGAAATTCTACTTCCACCTAGGACGTAGGAAGCCTCAAGGGAATGCTGCTCCCACACTGGCAACAAGAGAAAATATGGATAATCTACAAAACTCTCACTTTGTTGAGCCCATCAGAGAACTGAGCTACAAAGCAACCAGGGAACTGAATTCTAAAAGATGATCAGCCCTTTGAGGAGAGACATGAGACATACCAACTATTTCTCTTGCAGCAAAGAATGGGAAGAATAGGTAATTACCACAGAACTGGGTAAGAAGAAAATTTCTTAAAGGCCAAGTGAAGGTAGCATGACAGCTAAAAATCCCTCAGCACTCCAGACATGAGAGGAATCCCTAGCTGCTCGCCATCTCATTTCCATCGGCCTCCACTTGGTATCCAGGAGAAAGACTGCATGCAGGCAGCAGACCTAAGAGATCCTTTCTCTTGGTGGTATAGTCCTGCAGCCCCTGCCGAGGTCTGAGCGTGGAGCAGCAGTACCTGGCAAAGCCCATTCACACTCTGAGCCCTGCATGAGGACAAGGTGGTGGTTGTCTGCCCCCAGTACAGGGGCAAGAGACACACCTGTGCCCAGGACTCAACTCGGACACAAACCAGAAGTCTGCTGCTGCTGGGTGAGGGATAGGAAACTCCGCTGGGCCCAAGATCCCCCACCAATTCAAAGCAGAGTTTGGTTTACTTGGGGAGAGATAACGGGATATCACAGTGGTTAATAGGGTGGACCCTGAAGTCAGACGGACCTGGGTTGGGATCCAGGATCCACCACCTGATAGCCATGTGACCTTAAGCACATTATCAAAGTCACCGAGCCTTAGCTTTCTTATGTAAAATAAGGATGAGAGTAATAGATCCGCCGCAGAGAATGGTTAGGAAAACTGGAGTCGTGCAAAACACAGCACAGCCCCAGGACAAGGGAAGCAATGGAGAAAGGGCAGTTTTTGCTTTGATTACAGCAGTTGTTGGAAACTGATAAAAAGCAGTTGAGAATTAGTCTGCTAGGGCTGTCATAACAAAATACCACAGCTGGGGTGGCCTACACGACAAAAATGTATTTTCTCATAATTCTAGAGGCCAAAAGTGTGAGCTGAGGGTGGCAGCATGGCTGGGTTCTGGCGAGAGCTGTGATCCTGATTTGCGGATGGCCACCTTCTCACCGTATCCTTGCATGGCCCAGAGGGCAGAGAGACCGAGAGAGCTAAATCTTGGATGTCTCTCCTTACGGGGTCAGTCATCCCATCATGAGGGCCCCACTCTCGTGATCTCATCTAAACCTGATTATCTCCCAAAGGCCCCAGCTCAAAATACCATTAGGGGTTAGAGCTTCAAAATACAAATTTGGGGAGGGGACACAATTCAGTCCATAGCAAGTTACAAACAGCACTTTCCCAACTGCAGTGAAAATTAGTTGTTTTTACCTGACAATCTTTGGTTCCCCTTTTTTCTATTAACATCGGCCTATTTTTCTTCTAGGAATCCGCTTACACACTCTCAATTCACGTGTTTCAGGTGGGGCTGACTCCTCCCGTGCCTACCTTGAGGGGTGGGGACATGACCCAGGCCTGGCCATCAATCATATTCCATCTCCAGGCTGAAATGATCAGTTCAGAGATAAATGCATGTTTGCCAAGGCAGCTCAATGAGAGTCAGTCCTCGAACTTTTGATGTGACTTTTATCTCCTGAAGCTGCTATGGCTGGAGTTTTTATTTATTTATTTATTTGAGAGAGATATTGAGAGAACGAGTGTGAGGAGGGGCAGAGGGAGATGCAGGCTCCCCGAGGAGCAAGGAGCCCAATGCGGGGCTCAATCCCAGGACCCTGGGATCATGACCTGAGCTGAAGGCACTTAACCCACTGAGCCACCCAGGTGCCCCAAGGCTAGAGTTTCTAACTGTGAAGACAGACTCTGCCTGAGATGCAAGCCTCTGTGCTCTGAGGAAGGAAGAGCTGAGAGGTGATGATGGGGTCCTGAAGACATTGTTTTAAAGCTGGACCATCCAATAATTTAACTGAATTAATATCTTTATAACATGAAATGAACCCGGGGCGCCTGGGTGGCTCAGTTGGTTAAGCGACTGCCTTCGGCTCAGGTCATGATCCTGGAGTCCCAGGATCGAGTCCCGCATCGGGCTCCCTGCTCCGCAGGGAGTCTGCTTCTCCCTCTGACCCTCCTCCCTCTCATGCTCTCTGTCTCTCGTTCTTTCTCTCTCAAATAAATAAATAAAATCTTTAAAAAAAAAAAAAAACATGAAATGAACCCAAGCATTTTCTCTCAAACCAGCTTGCTATCTGACCCAGTTCAACATTTACTGTTTCAAAACTACATCAAGAGAAAATCTTTGTGACCTTGGATTGGGCAGAGTTCTTAGATACAACATCTAAAGCATCGGCCATTAAAGAAAAAATTGATAAGTGGACTTCATCAAAATTTTTAAATTCTGTTCTCTGAAAAACATGGTTAAGAGAATGAAAAGACAAGCCACAGACTGGGAGAAAATATTTGCCAATCACCTATCTGACACAGGATTCATATCTAGAATATAGAAAGAACTTTCAAAATTCAATAAAAAGAAAAGAAACAAACAAACAAAAATGGGGGAAAGATGTGAACAGCCACTTTACCAAAGAAGATATACAGATGACAAGTACACGAAAAGATGTGCAACATTATTAGTCATTACAGAAATGCATATTCAAACCACAATCAAACACCACCACACACCTATTAGAATGGCTTAAAAAAAAAAAAAAACTTGACAATAAGAAGTGCTGATGAGAATTAGGAGCAACTGGAACTCTCACATACTGCAGGGGGGAATGCAATATGGTACACTGCCACTGCGGTGGACTGAAAGTGTCCCCCTCAAAATTCATGTCCACTCTGAACATCAGAATGTGACCTTATTTGGAACTAGGGTGTTTGCAGATATAATTAGTTAAGATGAGGTCATAGTTCATTAGGGTGGGCTCTAAATCCAATGACTAGTGTCCACAAAAGAAGAGGAAAGGATACAAAGAGACACACGTGAAGACTGAGACACAGATCAAAGTAAAGCAGCTGCTAGCCAAGGAATGTCACGGATTGCCAGGAGCCACCAAAGGTAAGAAGATGCAAAGAAAGATTCTCCCCTAGAGCCTTCGAAGGGAGTGTAGCCCTGCCCACACCTCAACTCCAGACTTCTAGCCTCCACAACTGTGAGAGAATAGAGTGCTGGGTTTTTTTTTTTTTTAATTTAAATTCAATTTAATTAACATATATTATTAGTTTCAGAGATAGAATTTAATGATTCATCAGTTGCATATAGCACCCAGTGCTCATGACATCAAGTGCCCTCCTTAATGCCCATCATTCAGTTTCCCCATCCCCCTCCCCCACTTCCCCTCCAGCAACCCTGTTTGTTCCCTATAGCTTAGAGTCTAACGGTTTGTCTCCCTCTCGGTTTTCATCTTATTTTATTTTTCCTTCCATTCCTCTATGTTCATCTGTTTTGTTTCTTAAATTCCACATTTGAGGGCACCCGGGTGGCTCAGTTGGTTAAGCGTCTGCCTTCGGCTCAGGTTATGGTCCCGGGGTCCTGGGATCCAGCCCCGCATCAGGCTCCCTGCTCAGGGGGAAGCCTGCTTCTCCCTCTCCCTCTACCCCTCCTCTCCCTGCTCGTGCTCTCTCTCTAATAAATAAATAAAATTGTAAAAAAAAATTCCACACATGAGTGAAATCCTAGGTGTTTGTCTTTCTCTGATGGACTCATTTCCCTTAGCATATCACCCTCTAGTTCCAAGCGTGCTGCTGTTTAAACCATCAAGTTTGTATTAATCTGTTATTGTAGGTTTAAGAAATTGGGGGGGGGGAAACAACCCAGTTTGGCAGTTTCTCATTAAATTAAACCTGCATTTATCCTGTAACTCAGAAATCCCACTCCTCGATATCTATCCAAGGGAAAACTGACATTCACACAAAAACCTTTACATGAACTGTTTATAGCAGCTTTATTTGTAATCACCAAACACTGGAATCAACCCAATTGTCCTTCAAATGGTGAATGGGTAAACTAAGTATGGCACACACATACTATGGAATAGTACTCAGCAATAAAAGGAACTAACCATTGCTAAACATAAGAACATGGTATTATGCTAAGTGAAAAAAGCCACACTCAAAGGGTGATACACTGTATGACTCTATATATATGACATTTTAGAAAATGCAAAACTGTAGGACAGAGAGCAGATTAGTTATCAGGGGCTGGGGGTCAGAAGAGTGGCTGACTACAGGGCAGCATGAGGAGGGAATTTCTCGAGGGACATAATTGTTCTTTATCCCAAGGGTGGTAGTTGTTATACAACTCTATGCTTTTGTCAAACCCATAGAAGTTTATACAGCAAAGAGTGAATTTTACCAAATGTAAATTAATTCAATCAATCAATCAATCAATCTACATCAAAGATGTAGAAGCAGCTTGCCAATATAATATGTTTGTGTATTTGCTTTTAAAGTCATGCTCAGTTATGATGGTAAAATATTCATTTGCATATTTGTTTGATACACCTAAGGTCACCAAAATTTCTTTCAACAACAATTTAGTTGAAAACATCAAGCATCACCCATACTCAATGGTTTCCTGTCCAGTTAAGGAGACTAACAGGAGCTCACAGTATTGACAATGTGGAGGGCTTCAACATGAACCACTTTTGAGCTTTTGTGATAATGAATCAGATTTGTGTAATTTTCTCAAAATAGAAAATAACCTCAAAACATCCATCTGAAAAAATAAGATCACAAAAAGAGGAAGGTAGAGGAGGATGCAAAACTGTCTGAATAGTAACAAACCTTAGAAAAATTAAGTACTAAATGTGAAAGGAAAAAATGGGTTTCACTATATCTATTACCGGATCAGTCTGACTGTGGGTTACCAATTGAGAAATGTTTACTAGTACAGATTTCTAACCTTTTACCTAAAAGAAAACAGTGTTATTAAGCTCCAGTGGCCCCTCATCTTTGACAGAGATAGGTATATAATTCTTTTTTTTTTTTTTTTAAGATTTTATTTATTTATTTGACAGAGAGAGACACAGCAAGAGAGGGAACACAAGCAGGAGGAGTGGGAGAGGGAGAAGCTGGCTTCCCGCTGAGCGGGGAGCCCGATGCGGGGCTCGATCCCAGGACCCTGGGATCATGACCTGAGCCGAAGGCAGACGCTTAACGACTGAGCCACCCAGGCGCCCCTACAGGTATATAATTCTTAAGAAAGTAGGCTCTGGGGTTAGATAATCTTAGTTTTAATCTTAGATATACTACCAGATGTGTAACTCTGGCCAAATCACTTAACCTGTAAAATGTGGATATTAATATCTATATTACAGAGTTGTCATATGAATCCTATAACATAACGTGTAGTAGTATCTGGAAGACAGTAGTAGTATCTGCAAGATAATAAAACCTCAGCCAAAACAATCTTGAAAAAGAACAAAATTGGAAGACTTTTGCAATTCCAAAACTTACCACAAAGCTACAGTAACCAAAACAGTGCAGTATTAGCCTAAGGATAGACACCTAGACCAATGGAATAGAACTGAGAGTCCAGAAACAAACCCATACATCTATGGCCAGTGCTGTTCGACAGGGGTGCCAAGACTATTAGATGGGTAATGAAGAATCTCTTCAACAAATGGTGCTGAGACAATGGGATATGTGCCTGCAAAAGAATGAAGTTGGACCCCTACCTCATACCATACACAAAAATCCACTCAAGGGGCGCCTGGGTGGCTCAGTCGTTAAGCGTCTGCCTTCACGGCTTGGGTCATGGTCCCAGGGCCTGGGATCGAGCCCCACATCAGGCTCCCTGCTCCACGGGAAGCCTGCTTCTCCCTCTACCAGTCCCCCTGCTTGTGTTCCCTCTCTTGCTATGTCTCTCTCTGTCAAATAAATAAATAAAATCTTAAAAAAAAGAAATTAACTCAAAATGTATCAATAACCCAGGTATAAGAGCTAAAATCATAAAACTCTTAGAGGAAAACATAGGGTTAAATCTTTATGACCATGCATTCGGTAGTACATTCTTAGATATGACATCAAAAGCATGAGCAACAAAAGAAAAAATAGGTTGGGCTTCATCAAAATTTAAAACTTCTGTATGTTCAAGGACATTATCAAGAAAGTGAAAAGACAACCTACGGTATGGAAAAAAGTAAATACAAATCATGTATCTGATAAGGATAAATTAGTAAATTATATAATTAGCTTATCCAGAAAATGTAAAGAACTCTTACAACTCAACAACAAAAAGGCCAACAACCCAATTTAAGAATGGACGAAAGACTTGAATAGACATTTCTCCAAAGAAGATATACAAATTGCAAATAAGCACATGGAAAAAATGTTCAACATCATTAGCCACTAGAGAAATGCAAATCAAAACCACAATGAAATAGCACTCACATCGACAAAGAATCTGATGTGAAGGCTAGCTCTTTATTCAAAAAGCTAGCCCACACCTTGGGAGAAGGAGAAAGTTGATTATATGGAAGGATGAGCAGGAGCTCTCATCCTTGGGCCGGAGAAAGCAAATTCTAATCCTTAAACTCAGCTACAGATGTATGAAATACAGAAACCAAATTGTAAGAGCATTATAATTAATCCAAAAGCCAACATATTTTTAGACATTTAATATAGTAAAAGGGCCATAAAGTAAGGATTATTGAATAAATGGAATACTTGGTTAGATATTTTAAGGAAAATTTTTATTTGGTTCTTCACTTCATACTGTGGGGCAAAATAAATTCCAGGTAGATTAAGAGTTAAATGTAGAGAGAAGGGAGATTGAGAAGGGAGAGTCTTAGGGAGAGTTTTTCTAAGGCAGGTAGATGCTCATTTATTCTCTGAATGAGGAAAGACTTTCTAAGCTTAAGAGAAATAAAGGAAATCACAAAGACGATACTGCTACATTTGACTACATAAAATTTCTCACATAAAAATGGTAAGCATCTTGGGGCACCTGGGTGGCTCAGTCGGTTAAGTGTCTACCTTAGGCTCGCGTCTTGTTCCTGGGGTCCTGAGATAAAGCCCCACATCGGGTTCCCTGCTCAGCAGGGAGCTTGCTTCTCCCTCTCCTTCTGCCGCTCCCCCTCCTTGTGCTCTCTCGCTCTCTGTCAAATAAATAAATAAAATCTTAAAAAAAATTTTTTAAGCATCTATTTTAGAAACTGAGAAATATTTCTGTAATAAATAAGACAAAAAGTCATATCCTCCAATATAAAGAATTCAAATAAATTCATATGAAAAGGACTGAGACATGAAACACAATATGCTAAAGAAGAAAAAGAAATAGCATATAAAATAATTCAGTTTTTGATTTAAAAAACTAAACAAAATTATATCATTCTCCTGCTATACAATTAAGAAAGATCAGATGGATAAGCAACCTTCCCCACTGGTGAAGGTATGGTGAGATGAGCCTTGTTCTCTACTGATATAAACTAATAGAACTTTCCCAGGAAATAATTTCACAATATTTATCAAATATTCAAACCTTTGACTCAATGAATCATTTTCTATGAATGTACTCTAGAAGGAATAAAACTGAAATGGAGGTAAATTGTGCTCAATTTAGAAAAGTTCGTAACAACAAAACAATGTAATACAACCTAATAATAAAAGAATTAAGAAATTATGGCAGCATTACATAAGAATACATTATGCAATCATTAACATGATATTTATAAAGGAAAATATTTATTTATATAAAATATTTTAAGGGGTGCCTAACTGGCTCAGTTCGTAGAGCATGCAATTCTTGATCTTGGTTGGGGTCATGAGTCCAAGTCCCACATTAGGTATAGAGCTCACAAAAAAAAAAAATACTTTAAAATATTTTAAACACAGGAAACAAAACTACATGTTCAGTATAATCTTAATCATGACAAAACATAGGTAGTGAATTGGCCATATCGATCTAGATAAAAAATGCACATACCATTTGACCAGCAATTCTCATTCAAGGAATTTGTCCTAGATATGCTAAAGCAGAAAGACAGAAATGTTTGTTGCATGAATGGTTGAATTAATTTAATAATTTGATGGAAGAATTGTAATCAACGTTTGAGTTCATTTAAATACTCTATTATTGGGGCGCCTGGGTGGCTCAGTCATTAAGCGTCTGCCTTCGGCTCAGGTCATGATCCCTGGGTCCTGGGATCGAGCCCCGCGTCGGGCTCCCTGCTCAGCGGGAAGCCTGCTTCTCCCTCTCCCACTCCCCCTGCTTGTGTTCCCTCTCTTGCTGTGTCTCTCTCTGTCAAATAAATAAAATCTTTAAAAAAAAAATACTCTATTATTACGTGTACAAGATATTTATTGAAGCATTGTTTGTAACAGCAAAAGACTGCAAACAACCTAAATGTACATCAAATCAGTTAGGATTCAGACATAAAAGGGAATACAATCCAGCCAGCACGAGAGAGAGAGAGAGAGAGAAAAAAAAAAAGAGAAGAAGATGCAAAAGATGAAGGAGGAGGAGGAGGAGGAGCAGAAGGAAGGAAAGAAGGTAGCAAGCAAGCAAGCAGGGAGTGAGGGAGGAAGGCAGGCAAGCAGGCAGACAGGCACTATCTATACTGATAGGGGACAATCTTCAAGATAAGTAAAAAGAAGTAAGATAGAGAAAAGAATGTCAAGTACATTATGATTTGTACTCAGGCAAAAGAGAAGGAGATAGCTACAAATGTGCTATGTATATAGATCATCACTGGAAGACCACCAAGGAAATCACTAAGAGATGCCTCTGATGGGTGAACCAGATGGCTGGGGTAGGGAGGGACACTTACTTTTTACTATATTACCCTCTGTACTATTTACATTTTTAACCATTTTTTAACTATTCAAAAATAATTTTAAGATTAAAAAAAGTCATAATTTAAAATTATTATACATATAAACATGTGGGGAAAACAACTAAAGGAACTATCCTAAACTTTCTATGGAGTTTAATTCCCAAATTCGTTGGATTATAGGTGATTATTATTTTCTTCTATATACTTTATTTTTCAAATATTTCGCATTGAGAATGTAGGGTTTTTATAACCAAGACACACGGATATAAAAAGATCAGGTCTTGGAGCAGTCCCCTGAAGCCTATATAATCCTTAAGTAATGGAATAGCCCTTTTCTACAAGGCAGATAGTAAAAAAAAGTTATAATTGTAGTAATGAAAACAGAAAACAAAGTTGAATAGCCATTCCTCTTAGATGTCCGTGAAGATTCCAAGGCATTTCTGGGTACTTTCCCTAATTTTCATTTCAAGAATTATCGTTTTTCTTTACCTTGAAGAGGCATTTCACTGATCCAATTGGACACTCCTCAACTTTACTTGAAGGATTTTTTTTTTTTTTAGCTCCAAATAAAAGAAAGAGAAAAAGGAGAAGAGGAAGGAAGAGCAGGGCTGACGGAGCAGGAAGAGGAAGGAAGAGAGCTGGCCAACCACAGACCTGCCTGAGGTGGACAGAGTCACCTGGATGAAGCCAGATGAGATGGGCAGAGGCACAGCCTCGATGGGAAAGGAAGGGCATGGTGATGCGATGAGAGCTCTGTGGATAGGATGTTAGATAATGTCATTTGCTCAGGACACTTTGATTATTGTTCTAACCACACTACATGGGGGGATGAAGCGGGTACATGAGGCCAACGATGAAAATGAGGAAAGAAGCGGCCATTGGGAGGTAATTCTATAAACAGGGCTGCCTCAGGTGGTTATTTATAACTTTGGAATGCCCATGTGTCATTAAACATTTTGCTGTGGACTGTTTGGTTAAGAGCTTTTGTAAAGCCAAACTCAGGAACTGAAATGATATGGAACCATTACACAGCAAGAAAATCATAATTATACTTGGAATAGAAATAAGTTTGTCTTTAAATATTGGAAATCCAAAGGATTTTTTTTTCCTCCAGTCTTCAAAGTCACACTACTGTGTCTTACTCAAATTTATATATTCAGTGCTTTTCAAAGTCCCCTGGCACATAGTAGGTACTCAGTAAATGTTTGTAAAGGGAATGGTTGAATTCATTTAATTTTAAGCATTTAAATATTAATTAAGCATTTTTAAGCATTTTTAAGCATTTAATTATTAATTAATTTAATAATCTGATAGAAGAATTGGGGATGCTTTCCTGAGAACTCTTCCTTAGGGTGAGCTGTGATAGGCTTTTCTAGAGACTGAGCCTTGACTCAACCCTAGAACTGAGAACAAGTAGAAGCGGCAGCCCAGCTCAGGAATTTACCAGAGGGCCCGTGAAATGAGAGATTCCTTGCACCCTTCAACACCTCAAATGCATAACCACTGAAATTTAAGAGACTAATGTGTTCTTTAGGAAGATATAGAACAGAAAAATGCAGCATCTTAGCATTAAATGAACATTAAAGATGACCCAGTCCAAGCCCCTCATTTTACGATGAAGAAACAGACTCAGAGAGGATTAAGTGACATGTCCAAAGTCACACCACTTACAAAGCAAACCCAGGACACCTTTCATAGTACCTTCATAATCACCAACTGCAAAGTAACAGGAACATCAAAGTGGAGTAGGATGCAAACCAATTTCCTAAAATTACTGCATAAAAATACTCTAAGTACAGAGAGACTTTACGTCCAGAATTAAAATAAATTTGAGGTTCTGTTTCACTCACTTGACTCCTTACTTAGCTTTCTTATCATAAACAACTATGTGTAATAACATAAACAAATTAATCTTGGAAAACTGTCTTTAGAAGAAATTTTTTGTATGTGATGAGACAGGTTTTCATTCATCAAAAGTTAAAGCAACAGGCACATTTTAGAAGAATTTTTAAAATTTAATCTTCCTAAGGGGCGCCTGGGGTGCCCACAGTGGGCTAAGTGGCCGACTCTTGGTTTCAGCTCAGGTCGTGATCTCAGGGTCATGAAATGGAAGAAGGTGTCAGGCTCCATGCTCAGGGCAGAGTCTGCTTAAGACTCTCTCTCCCTCTCCCTGCCTCTAAAATAAATAAATAAATAAATCTTTAAAAAAAAAAAATAGTTAAATTTAATCTTCCTGAGTGGAAAAGATAGGAAGTAGCTTAGCTGATATTCCCAGTTCTGATATGTGACGGGTTGCTGTCATTTGTTTCCTCACAGTACCCCTGGTCTTTCTGCCTTCTTTCCTTCTATGCATCTAGGAGCCTTTTTATTTCTTTTTTTCAGATTTTATTTACTTATTTATTTGAGAGAGAGTGAGAGAGCATAAGCAGCAGAGAACTGCTGAGGGAGGGAGAAGCAGACTCCCCGCTGAGCAGGGAGCCTGACACGGGACTTGATCCCAGGACCCTGGGACCATGACCTGAGCCAAAGGCAGACGCTTAACCAACTGAGCCATCCAGGCACTCCTTGTGCACCTAGGAGTCTTAGAATTACATATGGATCATGCCTTTTGAAAAAATAAGTGCCTGGTTATAATATGTAAACAGTGATACTGTTTTTAAATGTTCATAAATTTTGCAGTACAGTTTTTTATGTTCAGATGGATTATTTAAAGTAGCATGAAAATCCATAGAATCAACTACTACACACAGTAGCTGGAATGAACAAATAACATCACATAGGGGTGACTGGGCCGCTCCCCCTGCTTATGCGCACTTTCTCTCTCTCTCTCACTGTCAGATAAATAAATAAAATCTTAAAAAAAAAATCACACAATAACATGGATGAATTTTACCAATAAAAAACTAAAGAAGCCAGAGACTAAGGAGAACATATAGTAGGATTCTATTTATATAAAGTTCAAAAATCAGCAAATGAATCTATGCTGTTTAGAACTGGGATTGTGATGGGGCACCTGGCTGGCTCAGTCAGTGGAGCATGCGACTCTTGATCTTGGGGTTGTGAGTTTGAGCCCCATGCTGGGTGTAGAGATTACTTTAAAAATAAAATCTTAAAAAAATAAGATCTTAAAAGAAAAAATCTAGGATCAGGATGGTGGTTTCCCTGGGATGGCCTTGGGGCCAGTGACCCAGAGAGGGGCAAAAAGGGGGCTTCTAGAGATCAAGTAGTTCCATGTTCTGTGTCATCATATGGATTCCAGTCACATGGGGTATTCATTTTGTGAGCCATACACATCCATGATTGTGAACTTTTTGAATGTAAGTTATACTTTAACAAGAAGCTTCCTTTAAAATTAAAATAAAAATAAAATTGACACCGTTTTAAAAAATGATCTCATTTGTTAAAAATACATATTTTGTAAACATGATACTTCAAAAAACCTTCTGAAAAGTAAAACCATACAAATGTAAAGAGATTTTAGTGTCTCATGTTCAGACAGGACAGATAATACTGAATAATGGCTAAGATTCAGAACAATATATTCCAGAAATTGCAGGCTTATATTCCCTGGTTACCACTAGCATTGTGCTTTTCTTAATGCCTGAAATAACATCTAAACAAGGGGCAGCTGCTTCAGGCAAAATGGCACTTGGGTGATTTTAAAGACCTTAATGAGGTCAGGTAATTGCTTGGTGAAGCTAAAAATTTTACCTTCAATTAACTAATCAACAGCACCATACATCATCATAACTATCTCACTCCCTTCCACCTACATACCATCGAGTCAATATATGGGAGGCAGGTGTCTAAGAAACCACTTCCTCTGGACGTCTGAGCCTGCACTCAGGGGCCATTTTTTAAACATTTATTGAATTAGTCTGGTCTAATTTACAATTAATGGAAAGTCTGTAGTAATGCAGATTCCATAAGCAGCTAAGGAAGGCTAAAACTTTGAACCATGGTGTGAAGCTAACACGTTTTATGTTCCTTCTACAATCGCTTCTTTGCAATTCATGAAATACTTTAAGAAATCATTTAAAAACATTTGGGTTTTCCTGCTTCCAATTGCTAAATGGATGATATCAATAAAAATAGTAGTAATAACCACGAATGGTGTCATTTTTCAGTAAAATAGGTATATTTCAAATAAACCTCTTGATTGAAATTGAGAAGTGTGAATGTGAAATTGAATGAAATTGCCAAATCTGAAGGGAAAAAGAACCAATACAAACCCACAAAAGCACTTCCTCTACATATTCATGTCGGTAAAAAGAGGGGGAAGCACATCATCTTTTAGTGCTTGTAGGCTTAAATAGACTTAATCGCGTCCCCCACCCCCACCCCACCCATGCTGCAGTCCAGCAGACTCTCCTCCACTCACAGGCCCTATCCTGCTTTCTGCTGTGCTCCTGGAGCCATCCAGGAAAGCTGTGTTTCTGTGGCCAGTGAATAGGAAACATAAGAAGAGTGCACAGCTTGGAAAGGGGGAGAAATGTCTCCCCTCTCCACTGGGGAAGGCTAATGGTTTTCACTCTCATTCTGTAGTACAGCATTTATTAAAAGCTTACCACATGCCAAATACAGTGCTGGATGCAACGGACACTAGTTAGCCATTGCACTGCTCTATTTCAGAGGTCCTTGTGGAACATTCATCAGTGAGTCATATGGAGAATAAATGTAGGGCGCCTGGGTGGCTCAGACGGTTAAGCGTCTGCCTTCGGCTCAGGTCATGATCCCAGAGTCCTGGGATCGAGCCCCGCATCGGGCTCCCTGCTCAGCGAGGAGCCTGCTTCTCCCTCTCCCTCTGCTGCTTCCCCTGCTTGTACACTCTCTCTGTCAAAAATAAATAAAACCTTAAAAAAAAAAAGAATAAATGTAACGATACTAAACAGTGTACATAATAGGAACGCCAAACAACATGGATCAGTGGAAGAACTTTTTTTTTTTTTAAAGATTTTATTTATTTGACAGAGAGAGAGATAGCGAGAGCAGGAACACAAGCAGGGGGAGGGGGAGAGGGAGAGGGAGAAGCAGGCTTCCTGCCGGGCAGGGAGCCCGATGTGGGACTTGATCCCGGGACCCTGGGATCATGACCTGAGGTGAAGGCAGACGCTTAACGACTGAGCCACCCAGGCGCCCCGGAAGAACTTTTTTTAACACCTTGAAAAGTATGAAGCATATTTTATAATGGTCGTGTCCTCAGAAAACTGGAATAGTGCTCCAGTTTATTGGTTTCCTGGTATAATAGAATAATGGGCTACACAGACAGAAACTGCATTATCTCCTATATTGTATTGTAACCCCTTCTAGATTTAATGCTAGACTTGAATTAAGGCAAAAAGATTACATAAAATGAATAGAAACCCCCCAACACTCTTCTTAAAGCTAGAATTATACCCTGCTTGATACATTCTCAAGACCACAAGAGATTAACAAGGAAGTTCACATGACAACTTTGGTATAGTAATTGAGGGTTTGGGCTTAACTTCTTGGTGACAGTTTCCTTATCTAGAAAATGGACTAATAACAGAATCTACCTCATAGAATTTTTGTGAGGATTAAATGATAGAAAGTATGTGAAGGACTTACATAATGTTAATATGTTAATACATGGTAAATGCTCAATATATGTTCATTCATTTAATTCACTTATGGAGCACCTATTACGCATCACGCTGGAGATACATAGCAGTAGACAAAACACAAATATCCCTCATGGCATTAACATTTCAATGAGGAGAGATAAATAATAAACAAGTAAAAATATATACAATTATAGTAATGAAATAGAGAAAAGCAAATTGGGGGAGGGGAAGAGGGAAGAGGGGGTTGTGATTTTAGATTGTGATTTTAGGGTGGCTGGGGAAGTCCAAGCCTGGGGGATGTGAAAGAGCCAGCCCAGAGGTTGTCTGGGGGAAGAGAATTCCAGAGGGAGGAAACTGCAGACCTAAAAGCCAAGAGATCTATGTGACTGGACGGGGACAATACCAGTCCATAATCCCTTCTTCAAAATTCCAGAGCCAAAAACCTCTGAAGATTCTAGTCATACTTAACTCCCTGCTCTCTTTCATCTCCAAGTCTACGAACACGATCATCCCTCTCCTTGGGACAGCATCCCATCTCCTTTCCTCTGCCAAGAGCCTCTGGAGGGTTCTGCCATGACTTCCTGTGCCTGCACCTTATAGCAGCCTCCCCCGGTCCTCTATCACATCCCAGTGTTACTCAGGGCTTAACTCCTAGAGGGATAAATATATATAGATAGATAGATAGATATAGATATATATATAGATAGATAGATAGATATTTTTTAGGTAGGCTCCATGTGGGTCTTGAACTCACGACCCTGAGATCAAGACCTGATCTGAGATCAAGAGTGGGTCGCTTAACCAACTGAGCCACCCAGGCGTTCCAGAGCGCTTATCCTGGTCCGAAAAGGGAAGAAAAAAAAAAAAAGCTAAACTAAAGAACTGTCCTTGGAGGGATGAGGGTAGTGTATTGGGACTCCAGCAACATCTTCCTCAAACCTAGAATTTCCACCTGAAAACTGAACATTTCTATATATTTAAAGAAAATCTTGGCCCTAATTGTGACATCTAAAGAACTGAGACTAGGGGCGCCTGGGTGGCTCAGATGGTTGAGCGTCTGCCTTCGGCTCGGGTCATGACCCCAGCGTCCTGGGATTGAGTCCCGCATCGGGCTCCCTGCTCCTTGGGAGCCTGCTCTCCCTCTGCCTCTCTCTCTCATGAATAAATAAAATCTTTAAAAAAAAAAAAAAAAAACTGAGACTAGTCATTTTTTATTTTTAATGGGGAAATAAAATGAATGAGGAAGAGAAATCCTGAAAGGGGGCAGGGAGGGGGGGCGGTGCGAGTAAGTGGAGTGGAGAAAAGAAATGATAAAAAAGTAGAGAGGTGAGGAAGGATGAAAGGCAGAATTAAACTACAAAAGAAAAATATAAACAAGTTTCATGGAGACAAACTCAATAGGCATTTCTCTTCCTGCAAATATCTTGGGCGGGGGGCGGGTACCGTTAACTTTTTCCTGCAGTTGTCTTTGGAGAGTGATGAGATTTTTGAATAAGATTTTGAATGATACCAAACTTCCCTTTCAAATTAGGAAAAAATTCTAATGGTTAGAAAATATGCTTAATTTTTTTTTTTTAATGAGACGCTGTCTCGTTGGCTTTCATCTGTAAAATCGCTTGAAATTGGCAGTGACCTCCCCTCCCCTGTTCCTTTCTTTTTTTCTAAGTAGCTATACGGAAAAGCGTTCAGCCGCCTCGAAAACCTCGCGGCAACCGCCGGATGCTCCAAAGTCAAGATCCTCCGCAGGCAGGAAATGCCTTTGCCAGCTCCAAGGTCTCCTCCCCGCAGCCCTCTCCATTGTCTGCAGAGATTTGTGTACATCCGACTGAAGAGGTTTACCGCCTGCTACAACGAATCAAAGAGCCACCTTACAAGAAGGGAGTCACTGAGGGCTTTCTAGTTTTTCTAGCTAACACTTGGCGCCCACTGTGTCCCAGGTATGATGTTTGCTCTCAGGTGAGCAGCCCACCTCTCTAGGAACTGGGCTGAGAATTCACATTTCCCAAGACCCCCAACCAGCAAGAGAGCCATTCTTCCAGCCCTGCTCTTACCCACGGTGGTATAATTCCTGACATTGGGGCCCCCTCAGCCAGATCTGAAGGGGTAGCTGCAGTTCTGAAGACCTTGGATCTCAGATATTTTGGTGGGTGGTAGGAATCTCCAAAGTGCTTGTCGTTTGGATTTAACAACAATACCAAAAAATGTATCAAGGGGACAGAATTCGATTACACAAATTACAGAATCCAGCTGGAATTTCATGAAACCCAAAGTGAAGGAAGGGAAATGTTGGGATATCTGATTATTTTTACCAAACTCCTAACCATTTAGAAGCATTCTGGGTGACTGTTTGGTTCTCCACGTTCTGTCCCATGTTGTCAGGAGTCCCAAAAGTCTCACCTCCACTCACAGATTTAAAGGATCATTGATTATTAGATTTTAAAGAAAAATCAAAAGGGTGAGCTTTTGAGCTTGAGTTCCACAAGGCAGTATAAGTGGAATGGGAATTTTGGTAAGGGCAGTCTGTCCCCCTCCAAGTGCACTTCCCCAAGTCCAAATACATTTTCTTGAACCTCTGCCCTGCCTCCATTAAGTAAAATGAATATTCACAGCAATGAAACCACCAAAGAAAAAAAAAGTTGTCAGAAATGTTGAAAGAGAATAGGTACTTTCACTATCAGAGATGGTTTCCTCTTTTCCCACAAGATGTTTTATCAGCTTTCACCCTGAGAAAACCATAAAAAGTAAGAAAAAGAAACCTTATGCAATAGTTCTCTAAATAAAATACTACACAGCGGGCTAGTCATCCCTAAAAGTGATGTTGTTTAAAGAGTCAAAGTACATCATCCAACAAAATCAATATCCTATTAAGTTAGAAAGGGTTCTGAATATCAAAGACCAATGAACTGAATAACTTAAAGTATAAGTACATGACCCAGGGGATTAATCACACACTGTCATGGTGAAATTAGGGCAATTCTTCCAATCATTAACGTTTTGCTTACAAAAATGTGCTTTTCTGTTTGTCTTTCTGCTAAATGATAACCGTTTTCAAGTTGAATCTCCTGATAAAAAGAGTTAAAAACAAGACAGGAGTTGTGCTGTAAAGGTCATACATGCTGCTTCAACATGAAATGGCCAGAAGACAAACAAATGAAAAAATGCCTGGATTGTAGGAAGAATTTGTAAATATTCATTGGCAATCTGCAATGGGGCATTTTGAAAACAGTTAAAGGCAACCGGTACCCTGAAAATACTGTACTCTGGTGAACATGCTCTCGATTCTTAAGACTATGTTTAGATTCAGAATATGAGCAACTTGAAGAGGGTTAGGAGTAGCTTTAAACTAGAAAACATCCTGGATTCCAGAAACTGTCTACTTTAAAACAAGATTTCACCCTTCAACTTTTCTAGTGTCAATCAATACATAAGCCTGTATTTCTCTGCCTGATCATCATGATACAGTTATTCTCAAGAATAAACATTAACCAGAGGTTATCTCCAGGAGCGAAACACACACAAACTGATTTCAGGATTGCTTTAATTCAATATTAGGCCCACAAGCCTCCCATTCTCCAAAAGTCTGATACAGACAGTCCCGTTTTCAAACGAGACTGATTATGACCCTTGAAACCTAGATGTAACCTGTCAGGCAGGGTCTGGGAGTTTGGAGCCTGCAGCTGATGGAAAGGGAGACCCTCCAACTGGAGGTCTACTTTGGACTCCAACACTGAGAAGACACCGAGAATAGGGGGAACCATAAAGATAAAGAGCTTGAACTGAGTTGGGAATTTGGGGGCCGGAACGGATCAGGTAGATCAACTAGACCATCTCCATTCCACAGATGAGAGAACTGAGGTCAAGAACTAAAACTCCAACCAAATTATTAAACTTCCAGGCCTAGTCACACCTCTCTGCTTAAGGACCTGGTGCTAATTTTCTCAGAAATTTAAATTTGCAGGCAATTCCAGGGGCCTTCTTGGAATCTAAAGAGGCAGGCTGTAACAACTCCCTAAAAGCAATAACCTTTTCACTCTGTCTTCACTGGAGCGCCCATGTCCGGGGAACCATAGCCCTGGTCAGCCATGCAAGGGGCAGAGTCGTTCCTTCAGGTGCCCTCAGTCAGAAGGCACCCACCTCCACAAACAACTAGAGGCCTCCATGGAGGGAGGCCCAGGCTAGAAGAAGAGGTTTCTGGACCTCTTCCCCAACAGGCCCCTCCTCATTTTCCTGGAATGTCAGGGACCTGATGGCTCCGCTAGGCAAGCAGCCGGATGCAGTCCCTGGGCCAGTCAGAAACCTCAGGCCATCCTTCCCCTCAGCCCCACACCCCCCTTATCTGGCACTGCCATTCTCCCCTCTCACAGTAGCCCTTCCTCGGCCCTGCCAGGGTCCCATAGCCATCAGACTCTGGTTCCCACCGGCCTAGATGAGCCCCGCTGCCCTCGTTCTCCCTTTCATTCCTCCCCGCCTCCGGCTCCCGCACTGGGAGGAATTACTGGGGGAAGAGAAGCAGGTGAGCGAGGAGTGAGGGGGTATGCAGGCCCCACCTGCTTCCACTCGAGGAGCACCTTAGAACGGCGGTTCTCAAAGCGCGGTCTTCCTACCAGCCACTTTGACATCACCCGAGCACGTGTTGAAGTGCAAATTCCCGGTCCCACCCCAGACCTACCAAATCAGAAACTCTGGCGACACGGTTGGCCAAGAGTTTCAAGAAGCTCTGCGGGTGCTTCCGAAGCTCGCCGAAGCTTGGGACCCGCGGTCTCGGCACAAACTACCTCCCCGCTCTTCCCCGGCACGCTCCCCCCACCCCCTCCGCGGACCCCCCTACCCGGGCTCGGCCGCCAAGGGATGACGCAGTGTTGACTCACTCCGGTCAAGGACAGCGGCCCGGGCCAGCCTGGGAGCCGAGGCGAATCGATGGGGTTCGGCGGCCCTGCGCTCCCCGACGCGGGCCTCGGCCCCGGCTCTTCCAGCCACCTGGCGCGCCAGGGTCTCAGACCCGCCGCGCTCGGAGTCCGGGGGCGGGAGCCTCCCCCCTGCCGCGACGCACACACGTCGAGCCCCTCCTCCACCCCAGCTCCCTCCCCCTCCAGGGAAAGTCCCAAATCTACTTCCCGGGGCCCACCCGCCCGCCGTCCGGCGTCCCGCGCCCCCGCGCCCCCGCGCCCCCGCGCCCCCGCGCCCCCGCGCCCCCGCGCCCCCGCGCCCCCGCGCCCCCGCGCCGGGACCCGGGAGACGCTGGTAGGAAAGGTGAGAGGTGTGCGTTTGTTTCACTGGAAGAATGCTTGGTCCCTCGAGGTCAGTCGTCCCACCGACGGGTTTATTTTATACACAAGTTACTCATTTAAAAAAACACCATTTTGGTCTTTTTTTTTTTTTTTACAGTGAACAATTATATATACAACACATTATAAACACTGATATAAAACATAATTATCTACAGTCTACTTACATTTAATTAACCTGCTACTTCTAGTTCATCTGTGATTAATTTTAGTCTCCGACGAGTCAGTTTCTCTGCTTGAATTGGACTGTACTATTCCCTTAACACCTTGGTCATATAAGGTACTAAGTGATAGTGCAAAACAAGCATTTAAGATTCTCATCAACTAGATCTCTCTGACAAAAAGAACACACACATCCCCGAGGCAGGAGCTCTGAGATCATATTGGATTTAAGGCAGCAGTATAAGAATGTAATATAGTGCTTCGGCAGCACATATACTAAAATAAGAATGTAATATAAAAGTAAAGGAAGTTTCCTTTTAAAATATTCCAAGGCTGCCTGAAATGTGGGCCCCCTGAGCAAGGCATACCTCTGGATCTGGGGTGCCCTTTTGCTTTTCCATTAAGTGGGATGCAGATACAGATTAAAAAGTCATTCAAGAAGATCCTATTAAAATCTTTAGTTATAACTTAAAAATTTAACAAAAAAGTTCAAAATTACTTTTTATAAATAGAAAAAACAATTTACTTTTTTTTAAAAAAAGGGGGTGAATTTAACCAGTGAAGAGTCCCTTCATCATATAACCTACAATCAGTACATAAACCATTTAAGTCAAAATTAAGGTTTCAGTGTAAGTTTGCTGCTTAGCCAGTGCACCAAATATTTTAGGTTTCCAGAATACCAGAAAATTGATTCCCTTTCTCATAGTTTTCCAGTATGTCTATGGAGATTTTCTGTAGCAACTGTTATTCCCAAGTCCAGTTTTCTGAACATGCCAATGTCAGTGGTCATCATCCAGCATTAAAATAGCCTTTATCGCCCTCAATGTCCACTTCCTGATCAGAATCCTCTGAAATCTCTGATTCAAGGTCTTCCTGGGAGGCAGGGGAGGGTGAACATTGAGAGCTATCCAAAGCACCTTTATTCTGCTCACTGGGCAAGTCTTGCCTCTGGTCACAGGGATTGTCCAAACTTTCCAGTTCTTCTTTTTTATTGCTTTGAGGGTTCTCCTGAATGAAAGGAATGAAAATGGAAATTGGTAGGCTTGTGAAATATGGAGACATAAGATACATAAATCAAAATGTGTTTTCATTCTCTATCATCTTTAGAATTTTTAGTTTATTGCTTTCATCAGCTATAATCTTTATTCAGAAAATATATACTTGTGCTTCTTTCTCATTTTGGAAGAAAAGTGCCTGTCATATCAAAGAAAGATTATTCTCTTGCCGGATAAGAACAACCAGTCACAAATATAACAGTGTATTGTGTCAAATGAACACTTAGCTCCAGCCCATACTCATGGTCTCAAGATTCTTAAAAGTTTAGGGGAGGGAGAGATTAGATCACTACAGGTACACACTATCTTCATTCTTCAGGTGTTTTTAAACCTTGCCAATTAACAGGGTCTTCCAGACATTTAAAAAATATGAATGCTAAGTAGTGAATTAAGGGAAAGTTTCAAAATTATTAGATTGAATCCTTTTTCATCCATTTTCTGGAGTAAATTTATAAACTTATAAATACACGTAACAAGTTACAAAATCACGGAAAAGGTAAAAATGCAGAACTGGAAGAATGCTGCCAACTGCAAAGGGAGACAATTAACTACAATTTGCTTATAATCCAGGGGAAATATCTGGAAAATATATTCCCATATTACAAAGGAACCACTATTTTTTTTTTAAGACTTTATTTATCTGACAGAGAGAGAGGGAGAGAGAGCACAAGCAGGGGGAGTAGGAGAGGGAGAAGCAGGCTCTCTGCTGAGCAGGGAGCCCAATGCAGGGCCCCATCCCAGGACCCTGGGATCATGACCTGAGCCCAAGGCAGACACTTAAGGACTGAGCCACCCAGGCGCCCCAGGAACCACTATTTTAAAAATCCCTGGTAAATTGCAGTCAAGCCTTTGACCAAGAACTAAGTAAGTGAGTGAATTTTTAATTCTGTTTGTCTAAAATAGACATAAACACTACAAAGAAATATGATATATTCCTAAGGGTTTTTTTTTTTTAAGCAAGACTATAGAATAATATATTCACCAGGCTTGCAACTAAGTAACAAATAGATGCACAAGGTCAGAGATTGAGAGGGAATCTACAAATTTTTAAATCATGTTAGAGTAATGAAATTATGGGAAATTTATTTTCTGTCTCAAAGTGCTCTCTGTGACACCATCTTATTTCTAATGAAAAAGTTATGATCACTAAATTTAAAAATGTACACTGCTTTCAATTTCCCCACTCCTATTATTGTTTTCAAAAATATTTTATTCTAAACTGTATATACACTGACAAATGAACAATTCAGCAATTGTCAGATAACTTTGGAGAAGACATCCAGATTGGAACATCACAAGCAAATCTTCAGCTTTAAGTCAATAGAGGTTTTTCAAAAACTGAATTAGCCTTTACTTTTTATCACATCTTGCGTAACAAGGTCATTGGAAAAAAGACTTAGTAACTTGAAGCTACTTTCCAAATAGGCTTGTATATTCTCTTACGTGTCTTATATTCATTTTAAGAGCTGGTATTAGATGGGAAATAATTTTAAACTCTTTGATATTTAATCCTTCTAAAAAAAACAGTGCAAACAAGACTTAGAGGTGTTTATTTCCTTATATTTACCCTTGAGCTCTGCCTGGTTTTATTATGGCTGTGTAAATAAAAGAAACAATTTTCTCCCAAAGATAACTGCTTAAGTCATTTACTGTCAATTACTTTATCTTTCCTGCGTTAATTAGATAAACAACATATGGAGTTTATAAAACAATTAGCCCGGAGTTTTACCAGCCAGTGTGTGAAAACCCAAGCATAATTGATATAGGAACTGCATTAGGTGCTTTTAACATTACTGCCACCTGAGCAACTCATCCTGAATTTCAGCAGGACTATTTGCCTTTTTAATCAAGGTGAAGAGGTTAAATAGTCTCTCAAATGACTTTTGCATACAACCCATAACAGGCCTCGCATTGAGATAACATGATAAAAATATTTATTTCCATAGAAACAGAACCATGTCGATACCTGTTTCAGTCTTCTCCATTTAGCGCGTCGATTCTGAAACCAGGTTTTAACCTACAGGAAAGAGAGAAAGAAAACTTGCCACGAACCCAAGCGACCTGGGGAGTAACGGAGAAGCTGCTGAGCGGCCGTCGAGCCGGCCAGAGCTCCGGGCGGGAGACAGCGCGACGCGGCACGCCCGAGCGCACGGCTGGCGACACGTCTGTCTTCCGCCCCGCGACCCCCCGCCCCTGGAATCTGCCCCGAGCCCGCAGGCGCGCTCACCTGTCTCTCGCTGAGCTGCAGCATCTTGGCCAGACGCTTCCTCTCGGGCGGAGAGAGGTATTTCTGGGTCTCAAACTTCTTCTCCAGCTCGATGGTCTGGTCGTTGGAGAACCTCACCTGGCCGCCTTTCCTTTTATGCAGAGGCCTCTGCAAGAAAGGGCTCCAGAGCAGGGGTTTGCCTGCGGGCAGCGAGAGCGGCGGTTAGTGACAGCCCTGGAGCGGCCGGGCCCTGGGGAGTAGGGGACGCAGAAGGACACTCAACCAGACAAGTTCACATACACCCACCCACAAGGACCCAATACGTTCCCACCAAGACACGTGCACACCCAGGGACACACACCTACACTGCGTATGCACACAGACCGCCCTTGTACGCTCAGACGCGCACGGACGGCCATCACAGGCACCGCTGATTTCAAACGCACAAATCTTTTGATCCCCAAAAGAACACCCACTATAAATCGAGCCTAAAATACCACGACACTCTTTTAACAAGTCACTCTCGAATTTATACAGAACTGTTTGCACCTCTAGGGCCTGTCCCTTGCTGAGCCGCACTTTCCAAATGCCCGAGTGTGTGTCTGTTGGGGAGGAACCGGGCTGTTACCCTCCTTGGGGCGTTCCGGCCAGGCGCCGCCGGCTGGAGCCTGCTCGGGAGGCCCACGGGGCCCGGGCGCCGACGTTAGGCCGCTTGCTCGTGGAGCTTCCAATCCTGGCTCCAGGGCGCTGCGGCCTCCTCTGATTTCACACCCGGCGGCGGGGGCGGCCAGTTAAAGCTACCCCGTGGGCTATGGCAACATTTCCGTCAATGTGTTTCCTGTTGGTCTATCTCGAAAAGCCCTTTGCTTCCTCCTGCGCGGTCCCAGCAGTAACCCAAGGAAACCCAGGGCGCGCTCTGTGAAAACGTTCGCCCCAGGCCCGGCCCGGCCGAGGGTCCCGCTCCCGCCCCAGCAGGCGAACAGAGCCACGCCGAGGCCACCGCACCAAACCCTCGAAGCTGGAATCAAATATACAGTAACTTTAAAAAAAAAAAAAAAAGAGCTACAATATAATCCCCTATCAGATCTTAACGATGAGAAAGGAAGGTGGAGGGCTGAGCTAGAGGCCGCGTCATAAACATGAACATGTCTTTATTCCCCCCGGGGCTTCAGATGCCAGAGCCGCCAAGGGCCACCCGGAGCGCGAGTCACCGTTGGCTTATTTCTTAGGCCGAGCGCTGAGGGGAAAAGCCCCGCGAATACCATATGCCCTAGGTGTCCTGGCTGCCTTTCCTACTCCAAAGACCTGTCAATCAGTCAGTCAGTCCGTCCGTCCGTCGGTCGGTCTGCAGGCCTGCCCCCAAACACTTTGAAAGCTGGCATTGTTGGGTTTTTTTTTCCCCAGATTTTGCTTACGTCAGGCTTCAGACTAGTGCAAAACAGCTTCGGGGGGGGGGAAAAAAAGGAAGCAACTGGTTATTTTAGCTGCCATAAAGTCACATCCCACACAGAGGAAATGAACAATATCAGAAAAACGGATCCCGGCTATCAGAAGTCGAGTGTTTCCTGAATTTGTCTGTATTGAGGATGTCGATAAAATAATCAGCAGCGTGCACTACTCCGGGGGAAGGGTCTGCTTCATGCAGCCAGGAAAACACTTAACAGCTTCTGAAACCAGATTTACTCCTATCGAGAACTCAAGATTTCCTGTATGAACGGAAAGGGTCAGGCTCTTTCACTGCACAAGCTTGTTGAACCAGGTCCAGCCTCGTAACCGCCGGGGCCCAGCAGCTATCCCTGCCCAGCAGGACCGGCCCGGGGCGCCTCGGCACTCCCTTCCCCGCCCCTCCAGCTAAGGGGACCCCACCACCCCGAGCGACGCGCGCGCCCCGGGGCTGCCTTCGGCCGCCAGCCCCCGCGGCAGTCCCAGAGGTCTCGCGCGGGCCCGCGCGCCCCGACGCCTGCAAGGTGCAGGAAAACCAATCTGAGTCATGGTGCGGTCAGTCCCGGCCGCGCGCCACTGGGGCCCGCGCCTCCCGTCCCCGCGCGCGCCCGAGAGCCGCTTTTCGATCGCTTTTGCCACAACTTTCTATTGCCTCCCCCTCCGCCCCCGCCGCCTCCTGGACGCTGCCACCTGCCGGGTGGCGCCTTCCTCGCCGCCGCCGCGGCTCGGCCCCGCCATGACCCCGGCCGCCTTACCCAGGGGGTCGTGGCGGAGCAGGGCGTGCGTGTAGTCGTTCACCGTCCGCGGGAAGGGGTACAGAGGGCCCCCGAAGCCGCCGGGTCCGTAGGCGGCGGCCAGCGCGGCGGCGGAGTGGTGCGAGAAGGCGGGGTGGATCGGCGTGGGCTCGTACACCGGGGTCCGGTAGGAGGACACGAGGCTGGTGAAGGAGGAGTTGGGGGACGGCAGCGTGGGGGCGGGGGTGGGCGCGGCGGGCCCGCGGCCCAGGATGTCCTCGATGTAGAACGGCGTCGGGTGCGCCGGCTGCAGCAGCGGCGTGGGCGCGTACAGCGGCACCCCCACGGCGCCCGCCGCCGCCGGCCCGGGGTGTGGGTACTGCATGGCTCCGCTGCGCTCCGGCCCCTCGGAGAGCTGGCGGCCCGCGCCGCGGCGCTACATTTATCCGCGCTCCGCGCTCCCGGCGATAGGCTCTGCCGGCCACGGGGTGGGGCCGCGCTCTCTGGCCCCTTCCTGCCGCCCGTCCCTGCGGCCAATGGCGCGGAGCCCCGGGAGCCGCCTCCCGCCCCCACCCTCGGCCCGCCCCCGCCGGCCGAGCTCCCGCCCCCCGGGACGCGCTCGCTCTCAGGCTCCTGGGACCCTGCGCCCCGGTGCCCGGCCGCCGCCGTCGCTCGGGGCTCCAGGCACCCTGGCCCGGAAAGCCCTCGAAGGAAGCCCAGGGTCACGTCCGTCGTGGGGAGACACGAGGAAAGTAGCGCCTGGAACACGGACTCAAGTAGTCCCAGCTCCTGCCGGGAGGCAACTCTGCCGAAACTCGGGGGGCACTGATCCAGGCCCGGGCCCAGGGTGGCAGCAGCCGGCCCCAGGCGCGGGGCAGCTAGATTCGAGCCTGGCAGGCGTAGAGGCCACCGGCAGAGCCGCGCCTTCGCAGGCCTGAGAGTAGCGCTCCCTGGAGTAACGGTGACACTGGCTGTTGCCCGGGGCGTCTCCGGAGCTCGTAGCGGGAGCGGGCCCTGGGTTCCTGGGGCAGCTCCAAAGAGAGAAATCCAGCCCTTAGCTACGTCCCAGTTGGGGTAAGGACGACTAATCTCAGGTGCTCCGGACTCGTGGCCGCTCCAGCCCATTTCATTTGTGGGCTCCCCGCACTCAGCCACTTCCGTGAGGACGCTGGCAGAAGCCGCTCCGGGAAGGAATCAGGGGAAAGCCTGGGTCTTACGGTGCCAGGTAACCGCCCCGATGGGGGTTGCTCTGTGTCCCCTATTCCCGGGTCCTGGGGGTCGCAGCTGCGCGCAGCACCGCTTTCCCGTTTTGCACGTGTTTTCTATTGAATCCGTGGCGCTACCCCCTTGTGGCCTCGGCTCTGTGCAGCTCCACTCGCCTGAGGGGCAAGGGGGCATTTTCTTGATTGACGCCCTCCTGCGGTCGTCACACCTCGCGGTGAGCCGTTTCTGCTAAGGTCCTCCATTAATCGTGGAAATACACATTTCCCAGCTTTTTCTATTGAGGTTTTTTTTTTTTTTTAATTTACATCTTGGAACTATTTCTCCGACTAAAGCGGGGTCGCAGACGAAAGAAGAGGACTGGAAGCCGGCTGGCCTGAGTTCGAGTTTCACTGCGCACATTTCTGTTGAGCAACTAGTCTGTGTGCCGCCAGTGAACGAGACAGATGTAGTTCCTGTCTTCACGGAGGCAGGAAACAAATTTTAATGCTGTGTCTTATGTGTGTGCTAGGAAGGAGAAGTACATAATGATCCGAAACCTAATAACCAGGGGACGTCACCTAGTTGGGGGAGGGGGCGTGTTAAGGAAGGGAAAGTATTCTCCAAGGAAGTGATGTTTGAAAAATGAGGAATTGTCAAAGAACGTAGAGAGGGACGAATATTCAAGGAATAGTATGTGAGTGTTGTCAATACAACTTTGGTCAAGTCATCCTCCCTGAGCTTTCTGAAACATTTTGAAACTTAGCCTAAAGGCTCCTAATCTTTTGGGGGTGGAGTCGTGCATCTTTCAGAATCTGATGACAGACAAACGCAGGGAGTGTAATAGGCTATCATTTGAGTTAAAAAATTAGGAAAGGGTAAGGGTATTTATCTGTGCTTTTGTTCTGTTGGGTAAACTATCTCTGGAAGACGACACAAAAAACTAATAACATCGGCTGTCTATGAAGAGAGAGGTGGAGTTGGAGGGAGAACTTGCTGTATACTCTGTGAATATTTGGAGAATTGAACCATGTGGATGTGTGACCTATTCATAGTATAAGCAGGTCTTTGAAGAAGTGGCTGATTCTAGGTCTGGGGCAGGAAAAGTACAAGGTGAGTTCAAGGTGTCTTGTGCTAGAAACCACAGGAGAGAGACCGCCCTGATTCGTCTTCCATGGGACAAATTTGGGGTGGTTTAAGTATCAAAAGCACATTTTGGATTATAACACATTGAATGTAACACTTCATAGTCTCACTCTCCATAGTGATGCTCAGAGAGAGAGGGATGGTGGATGGTAAAGCTGGAAGGATGCCAGCTAACAAATGTAAAAAACTTGATAAAATCTAAAAAATGTAATAATTCAACCATCAAGTGAGGGGCGTCTGGGTGGCTCAGTCAGTTGTGTCAGCCTTCGGCTCAGGTCATGATCTCAGGGTCCTGGGATCAAGCCCCACATGGGCTCTCTGCTCAGCGGGGAGTCTGCTTCTCCCTCTCACTCTCCCTCTGTACTCTCTCTCTCAAATAAATAAATAAAATCTTTAAAAAACAAAAAAAAGAACCATCGAGTGAAACATTGTTGAGGATGAGGATTTTCAAAATCTCTCATAGTATCATACCAATTGATTAGATTCTGGATTTTTTTTTTAAAAAAGCTATAAAAGACATTTGGGCAGCTAATAGGGAAAAACTGGAAATGAATTGTAGGTTAGATGACAATAGTAAATGAATGTTCATTGTGTTACATGTGATACTGGTATTGTGGGTAAAATGTCATTCTTGGAAGGTGCAGAGTGAAGTAGGAGTGAGGGTCTTGACATCTGCAACTTTCAAATAGTTCAACACATACACACAACATATATATACACAAACCATTATACACACACATACAGATAAACAAGGAGATAAAGCAAATTAGAAAATTATTCTTTGTTGAATTTAGGTGAAGAGTATACTGATGTTCATTGTACTAGTTTCAGCTTCTCTGTAGATTTGAAATTTTCCAATATAAAAACTTTGTAAAGTATGATTTTAGATATTAAAAAATGAAAGCAGTCTCATTTTTTAAGGTAAAAATTATTTGAATTTTTTGTGAAGTCTGCATACAAGCTCAGGTAGTACATTGTCCCTGGAAGCCATCCATGGAGGGCTGTTTGCAAATCATTGGTCCTTCTCTGGCCTGGTCTGATGTTGTGCCCATTCCACCAGTCATAATTCTCATCCCCTGGCCTGATGGAGAAGTCAGGCAGGTGCTGGGAGACTGTGAAAGTCTAGTGTGTTCTTCTGTGTACCAAGGACAGAGACAAGATTTGGGGACAAAGAAAGGATAGTTGCTATCTGAAGCTCAAAGGAGCCTTCAAGAGTTATGTTTGGGTCTTCAAAGATTGGGACCTCAGTGAACTAAGCAGGTGTCTGTGATTATTGTTTTCTCACAAAATGTCTCTCCCTCATCTTTGTTTTTCTTCTTTTCCTACCCCTTCCACCTAGCAAGCAATTGAGACAATCACTCCAATTCATATAATGCCTTTACAGTAAATCACTAGCCAGCCGTTATGCTCCATCTTCAAAAATAGTATGGGTTTATAGTTTATTCTGTGCATGACTCAGCCACCAGCCAAAAAAAGAAAAAAAAGAAAAAAAAAATCTAAATCTACAAACCTTCCAAAAATAAATATTAAAATGCTAGGAAAATAATCACTAATATAGGAAAAGGAAGCATCATCCCTTTCTTTGATTGGCACAGACCCTGTGATGTAGATGGAGATCTTAAAAGGCATTGATAGAACATTCCAGCTCCACTACATAATGCTCACCAGCAAATTGAAGCACTTAATTCTGGTAAGCTATATAACACCACCTCTTCTAAATCCAGTCGTCAGATCCATGTTCATTTTGTTATAGTTAAAAAAATTACAACCACATTTGTGAATGTCACATTTATTGAACTACATAATTTTTAATATCACTTGTGTAGGTTTTATAGTTTATTTTATTGTTTTAAAAGTCATTTGGGGCTCTAAAAGAACTAGGTTTTTCCGAAGTTGTCCTTATAATTTTTTTTCACACAGTCAGAACTAATAAAACAAAACTGTTGTAGCTATTTAATTCAAAATCTCTTGGAGTTTCAATATTTTTTCTCTGCTGGATACTAAAACCAATAAAGCTACATGAGATTTTAATTATATTCTGAATTAAACAAGACTCTCTCCAAAAATTTGGCACCATTTATTTTAGTCATTGCTGTTACAAAAGAGACCAACCTTTGTAGGAAGAGAAGGTGGGTCTCACCTCTAATTTATCTAGTAAGAACTTTGGTAATTGTTTCGCAACTTCTTTTTTTTTTTTTTTAAGATAAGCAGTATGTTTATTAAATGCATTAGACAAACTTTACAAATAGACAAATCAAGTTATTTTCAATAATTAAATACACATAGAGGTAAAACTTTAAATTAGCTAAAGCTTGAAAGCATCAGGACACCTGGGTGGCTCAGTCAGTTAAGCGTCTGCCTTGGGCTCACGTCATGATCCCAGGTGCTGGGATCGAGCCTGGTGTCTTCAGGTTCCCTGCTCAGCTGGGAGCCTGCTTCTCCCTCTCCCTCTACCCGCCCCCCACTTGTGCTACCTCTCTCTTGTCTCTCTCTAATAAATAAATAAAATCTTTTTAAAAAAATTTTCATCACAAGAAAAAACAATTTTTTTTTTGTATCACCATACATCACATCATTAGTTTTTGATGTAGTGTTCCATGATTCATTGTTTGTGCATAACACCCAGTGCTCCATGCAGTACGTGCCCTCTTTAATACCCATCACCAAGCTAACCCATCCTCCCACCCCCTCCCCTCTAGTACCCTCAGTTTGTTTCTCAGAGTCCATCGTCTCTCATGGTTTGTCTCTCCCTCCGATTTCCCCCCCTTCATTCTTCCCCTCCTGCTATCTTCTTCTTTTTTTTTAACATATAATGTATTATTTGTTTCAGAGGTACAGGTCTGTGATTCATCAGTCTTACACAATTCACAGCACTCACCATAGCACATACCCTCCCCAATGTCTATCACCCAGCCACCCCATCCCTCCCACCCCCCACCACTCCAGCAACCCTCAGTTTGTTTCCTGAGATTAAGAATTCCTCATATCAGTGAGATCATATGATACATGTCAAGAAAAGAAAATTTTTTAAAAGAAAGCATCAATGGATTTTATTATAGCAATTTGGTTCTATTTTTACTTATAGTAAAAGTTGTTATTACCTTCAAGTATTGGGATGACTAAATCATTTATTATATCATATATCAAAGCATTGTATCACATTTAATTTAAAACTTGACAAAATCTAATTAATGTTTTAGGGCTTTACTAACTTGCAAAATGCTAATGTGATTAGATAGTAATGTCTCACCTGCGACATGGATGGGATCAGAGCTCTGGAACACATGGGCAATAATCGCCATGACATCCCTTCAGTGATGTCCACATTTCACATACTATAACGTACTTAGCACCGTAATGTGGGTGTACTGATCATGGAAGTTTTGGTGAAGCTTATGCTATTTATTTGCCCAATTAAAAAACTTAAGGAACTCAGGGGCACGTGGGTGGCTCAGTCATTGAGTGTCTGCCTTCGGCTCAGGTCATGATCCCAGGGTCCTGGGATCGAGCCCCGCATCGGGCTCCCTGCTCAGCGGGAGGCCTGCTTCTCCCTCTCCCACTCCCCCTGCTTGTGTTCCCTCTCTCGCTGTGTCTCTCTCTGTCAAATAAATAAATAAAATCTTAAAAAAAAAAAAAAAACTTAAGGAACTCAATAATAAAAAGAGAACCCAATTTTTTAAATGGCAAAAATCTGAATAGACACTTCTCCAAAGAAGATATACAAATGGATGGGGCCCCTGGGTGGTTCAGTCAGTTAAGCGTACAGCTCTTGGTTTCTGCTAGGGTCATGATCTCCGGGTCGTGGATTGAGCCCCCCTATTGGGCTCCACACTCAGTGCAGCGTCTGCTTGAGAATCTCTCCCTCCCCCTCTGTCCTCCCCCCACCACTCGTGCGTGTTCTCTCTCTCTCAAATAAATAAATAAATAAATAAATAAAATCTTCAAAAAAACAAATGGCCAATAAGCACACAAAAAGATGTTCTATGTCACTACGTATGAGGGAAATGCAAGTTGAAAGCACCATAAGGTAGTACTTCCTACCCACTAGCATAGCTCTAATAATTTTTTTTAAATCAGGAAATAACAAATGTTGGTAAGGTTGTGGAGATTTAGAATCCTCATCCATTGCTGGTGGCACCGTAAAATGAAGCAGCTGCTCCAAAAAACAATCTGACAGTTCCTGAAAAGTTTAAACATAAAGTTACCATATAACCCCATAGCTCCACTCCTAGGTACATACCCCAAAAATGAAAATATATGTCCATCTCCCCCTCCGATTTCTTTTTTTTTAACATATAAGGTATTATTTGCATCAGAGGTACAGATCTGTGATTCAACAGTCTTGCACACTTCACAGTGCTCACCATAGCACATACCCTCCCCAATGTCTATTACCCAGCCGCCCCATCCCTCCCCCCCCACCACTCCAGCAACCCTCAGGGGAGATGAACCATGAGAGACCATGGACTCTGAGAAACAAACTGAGGGTTCTAGAGGGGAGGGGGGTGGAAGGATAGGTTAGCCTGGTGATGGGTATTAAAGACGGCACGTTTTGCATGGAGCACTGGGTGTCATATGCAAACAATGAATCATGGAACACTACATCAAAAACTAATGATGTGATGTATGGTGATTAACATAACATAATAAAAAAAAAAGAATATAGAGGCAGAAGACATGTAGTATTTTATGTGGAATTCTATATAATTAGAAGGTATCAGTAACAAAAGGGACAAGTCTTTGAAATTTTGCCTAAAAAAAAAAAGAAAGAAAGAAAAAGAAAATATATGTCCATACAGAAACTTGTACACAAATGTTCATAGCAGACTTATAAAACCCAAAAAGTGAAACAACCCAAATGTCCATCAACCAATGAGTGGATAAATAAAATGTGGGGCATCCTAGCAATGGAATATTATTTGGCAATAGAAAGGAATGAAGTAGTGACTCATGCTACAACATGGATGTACATTGAAAACACATGCCCTGTTGTGCAACCTTATTAACTGTATGATATTTTTTACCAGTGTTACTGAGAAACAATTGACATACATCACTATATAAGTTTAAGACATACAGCATGATGATTTAATATACATATATTGGGAAATGATTGCCACAGTAGGTTCAGGTAACATCCATCTTCTCATATAGATAAAATAAAAAGAAAAGAAAGAAGAAAGGAAAGAAATATTTCTCCTTGTGACGAGAACTCTTAGGATTTACCCTCTTCACGACTTTCCCATATCATGAGCAGTGTTAGCTATGGTCATCATGTTGTACGTTGTAGCCCTAGGACTTATTTATCTTATAAGTAGGATGTTGTACCTCTTAACCATCTTCCTTCAACTCCCCACCCTCCAACCCCTACCTCTGGTAGCCACAGTTTGATCTCTTTCAATTAGAGGTGTTTTGTTTTGTTTAGATTCCACATGTAAGTGAGATTATATAGTATTTGTCTTTCCCTGTCTGACTTATTTCTCTTGGCATAATGCTTTCAAGGTCCATTCATGTTATCACGAAACTAGGATTTCCTTATTTTTTGTAGCTGAATAATTTTCCATATATTTACCCATTCATCCATTGATGGACACTTAAGTTGTTTCCATGTCTTGGCTGTCGTAAATATGCTGCTATGAACATCGTGAAGGTGCAGATATCCTTTTGAGTTAGGGTTTTTATTATCTTTGGATATGTTCCCAGAAGTGGAATTGCTGGATCATATAGTAGTTGTATTTTAAATTTTGTGAGGATCCTTCATACTGTTTTCCATAGTGGCCTTACCAGTTTACAATCCCACCAACAATACACGAGCATTCCCTTTTCTCCATATCTACACCAGCATTTATTGTCTCTTCTCTTTTTTATGATAATCATTCTAACAGGCATGAGGTGATATTGTGGTTTGAATTTGCATTTCCTAATGACTAATGATGTTGAGCATCTTTTCATGTACCTGTTAGCCTTTCATATATCTTTTTTGTAGAAATGTCTGTTCAGATTCTTTGCTCATTTTTATTTTTATTTTTATTATTTTTTTAAGATTTTATTTATTTGACAGAGAGAGAAAGACAGCCAGAGAGGGAACACAAGCAGGGGGAGTGGGAGAGGGAGAAGCAGGCTTCCCGCGGAGCCGGGAGCCCGATGCGGGGCTCGATCCCAGGACCCTGGGATTATGACCTGAGCCGAAGGCAGATGCTTAATGACTGAGCCACCCAGGTGCCCCTCTTTGCTTGTTTTTAAAGTGGATTATTTGGTTTTTGTTATTGAATTGTATGAATTCTTTATATGTTTTGGATATTAACCCTAATCAGATATATGATTTGCAAATATTTTTTCCTATTCTGTGTGTTTTTCTTTCACTTTGTTGATGATTTATTTTGCTGTGCAGAAGTTTTTTGGTTTGATGTCGTCCCACTTGTCTATTTTTTATTTTGTTTCTTTGAGAACATTTTGTTATGTGAAAGAAACCAGACACAAATATCCCTGATGAACACAGATGCAAAAATCCTCAATAAAGGGCACCTCGGTGGCTCAGTTGGTTAAGTGTCTGACTCTTGATTTTGGCTCAGGTCATAATCTCAGGGTTGTGAGATCGAGCCCAGCGTTAGGCTCTGCACTTGGCATGGAGCCTGCTTAAGATTTTCTCCCTCTCCCTCTGCCTCTCCTATACCCCCCATCTCTTAAAAAAAATCTTCAATAAAATACTAGCAAACAAAATTCAATAATACATTAAAAAAATCATTCACCACAATCAAGTGGGATTTATTCCTGTGTTGCAAGTGTGGTTCCAATATTTGCAAATCAATCAACATGATACATCACATCAATAAGAGAAAGGATAAGAATTATATGATCATTTTAATAGATACAGAAAAAGCATTTGACAGAGTACAATATCCATTCATGATAAAAAAACAAAACCCTCCACAAAGTAGGTTTAGTGGGAACATACCTTAACACAATAAAAGCCATATATGAAAAACCCACAGCTAACATCATCCTCAGTGGGGAAAACTGAGAGTTTTCCCTTAAGATCAGAAACAAGACAAGGATGTCCAGTCTCACTACTTTTATTCAACATAGTACTGGAAGTGCTAGCCACAGCGGACAGCAGAAAGAAAGGAAAGGACTCCAAGTCAGTAAGGAAGAAGTAAAACTTTCACTACTTGCAGATGACATACTATATATAGAAAACCCAAAAGACTCCACCAAGAAACTGCTAGAATTGATAAACAAATTCAGTGAAATTACTGGATACAAAAATCAATGTACAGAAATCTGTTGCATTTCTATACACCAATAATGAAACAGCAGAAAGAGAAATTAAGAAAACAGTCCGGGGTGCAGGGAGGATGCTTGCTGGTTCAGTTGATGGAGCATGCAACTCTTGATCTCAGGCTTGTGGGTTTGAGCCCCATGTTCAGTGTAGAGACTGCTTTAAAATAAATCTTAAGGGGTGCCTGGGTGGCTCAGTTGGTTAAGTGTCCAACTCTTGATTTTGGCTCAGGTTGCGATCTCAGGGTCATGGGATCAAGCCCCAGGTCAGCTCCACGCTCCGCTCAGAGTCTGCTTGTCCCTCTCACTCCCTCTCTGCCTCTCCCCCCACTTGCACATGTGCATGCTCTCGCTCTCTCTCTCTAAAATAAATCAATCTTTATTTATTTATTTATTTTTTTAAAGTTTCTATTTATTTATTTGACACACAGAGAGAGCACAAGCAGGGGGAGCAGAAGGCAGAGGGAGAGAGAGCAGACTCCCCACTGAGCAGGGAGCCCAATGAGGGGCTCGATCCCAGGACCCTGGGATCATGACCTGAGCTGAAGGCAGATGCTTAACGACTGAGCCACCCAGGTGTCCCTAAATCAATCTTTTTTAAAAATAAAAAATCTTAAAAAAGAAAAGAAAACAATCTGATTTACAATTGCACCAAAAATAATAAGATACCTAGGAATAAACCTAACCAAAAAGGTGAAAGACCTGTACTCTGAAAACTATAAAACACTGAGGAAGGATACTGAAGGTGACACAAAGAAATGGAAAGACATTCCATGCTCATGGATAGGAAGAGCAAATATTGTTAAAATGTCTACTACCCAAAGCAATCCACAGATTTAATGCAGTTGCTATCAAATATCACCAGCATTTTTCACAGAACTAGAACAAACAATGCTAAAATTTGTATGGAACCACAAAAGATCCCGAATAGCCAAAGCAATCTCGAAAAAGAAGAACAAAACTGGAGATACCACAATCCCAGATTTCAAGGTATACTACCAAGCTAAAGTAATCAAAACAGTATGGTACTGGCACAAAAATAGACATATAGATCAATAGAACAGAACAGAAAACCCAGAAATAAGTCCACAACTATATGGTCAATTAATCTTCGACAAAGCAGGAAAGAATATACAATGGTGAAAAAACGGTCTCTTCTACAAATGGTGTTAGGAAAACTGGACAGCTACATGCAAAAGAAATTGGATCATTTTCATACACCGTACACAAAAATAAATTCAAAATGTATTAAAGACTTAAATGTGAGACCTGAAACCATAAAAATCCTAGAGGAGAACACAGGCAGTAACCTCTTTGGCATCAGCTGTAGCAACTTTTTTCTAGATATGTCTCCTGAGACAAGGGAAAGAAAAGCAAAAATAGACTAGTGGGACTACAGGGGCGCCTGGGTGGCTCAGTCGTTAAGCATCTGCCTTCGGCTCAGGTCATGATCCCAGGGTCCTGGGATCGAGCCCCGCATCGGGCTTCCTGCTCTGCGGGAAGCCTGCTTCTCCCTCTCCCACTCCCCCTGCTTGTGTTCCCTCTCTCACTGTGTCTCTCTCTGTCAAATAAATAAATAAAATCTTTAAAAATAAATAAATAAATAAACTAGTGGGACTACAAAAGCTTCCACACAGCGAAGGAAACAATCAACAAAACTAAAAGGCAACCTCCAAAATGGGAGAATATATTTGCAAATGACATATCCAATAAAAGTTCAGTATCCAAAATATATAAAGAACTTACAAAACCCAACACCCAAAAAACAATCTAATTTAAAAATGGGCAGACGACCAATAACATAGTTGATTAACATATTTTGTATGTTATACATATTATTTACTGTATTCTTACAATAAAGTAAGCTAGAGGAAAAAAAATAATGATCATTATCTCCTAAGAGATGGTGTAAGAAATAAAAATAGTTTTAAGGAAAAAAAAATGGGCAGAAGACATGAACAGACATTTCTCCAAAGAAGACATACAGGTGGCCAACACACACATGAAAAGATGTTCATCAATCACTTACCATCAAGGAAATGCAAATCAAAACAAGTATCACCTTACACCTGTCAGAATGGCTAAAATCAAAAACACAAGAAACAAGAGTTGGCGAGGATGTGGAGAAAAGGGAACCCTTATGGACTGTTGGTGGGAATGCAAACTTGTGCAGACACTGTGGAAAATGGTATGGAGGTTCCTCAAAAAATTAAAAATAGAGGGACACCTGGGTGCCTCAGTAGGTTAAGTGTCTGCCCTCAGCTCGGGTCATGATCTCAAGGTCCTGGGATTGAGTCCTGCATCAGGCTCCTTGCTTGGCGGGGAGCCTACTTCTCCCTCTGCCTGCCGCTCTCCCTGCTTGTGCTCTCTGTCTCTCTCTCTGATAAATAAATAAAATCTTTTAAAAAATTAAAAATAAAACTACCTATTATCCAGTAATCACACTGCTGGTTATTTACCCAAAGAATACAAAAACACTAATTGGAAAGGATATATGCAACCCTATGTTTATAGCAGGATTTTTTACAATAGCCAAATTATGGGAGCAACACAAGTGTCCATCAACAGGTGAATGGATAAAGAAGATGTGGTATATGTACACAATGGAATATTATTCAGCCATAAAAAAGAATGAACTCTTGCCATTTGCAACAACATGGTTAGAGCCAGAGAAGTAAGTGAATAAGTGAAATAAGTCAATCAGAGAGAGACAAATACCACATGGATTTCACTCATTTGTGGAATTTAAGAAATAAAACAAATGAATGAAGGGGTAAAAAAGGGAGAGAAACCAAGAAACAGACTCTTAAGTATAGAGAACAAACTGATGGGTGCCAGGCGGGGGGGATGGGTGAAATAGGTGAAGGGTATTAAAGAGGACACTTATCACGATGAACACTGCGTAATGTATAGAATTGTTGAATCATGGGCGCCTGGGTGGCTCAGTCAGTTAAATGTCTGCCTTGGCTCAGGACCTGATCTCCAGGTCCTGGGATCGAGCCCCACCTGGGGCTCCCTGCTCAGCGGGGAGTCTGCTTCTCTTTCTCTCTCTCTCCCTCTGCCCCTCCCCATTGCTCGTCCTTTCTCTCTCTCTCAAATAAATTAATAAAATATTTTTTTTTAAAAATTGTTAAATCACTATATTATACACCTGAAACTAATATAACACTGTGTGTTAACTATACTGGAATTAAAATTAAAAAGTTAGTAAAATTTAAAAAAAAAGAAATAGAAAACAAGGGAAGAAAAAGAATTTTCAGAAGGAATGAGGACAAGAGGGGCGCCCGGGTGGCTCACTCATTAAGTGTCTGCCTTCAGCTCAGGTCATGATCCCAGGGTCCTGGGATCGAGCCCCGCATCGGGCTCCCTGCTCGGCAGGGAGCCTGCGTCTCCCTCTCCCTCTGCCTGCCGCTCTGCCTGCTTGTGCTCTTTCTCTCTCTCTGTCCAATAAATAAATAAAATCTTTTAAAAAACAAAATAAATCTGATTTCTACCCCCTTTTATTTGAAAATTATAATTGCACTGTTATTTCAAGCTCCATATATTAAAACATATTTCAATTATAGTTTAATTATCCAATATTTTATTTTATTTTATTTTATTTTTAAGATTTTATTTATTTATTTGAGAGAGAGAATGAGAGAGAGAGAGCATGAGAGGGGGAAGGGTTAGAGGGAGAAGCAGACTCCCTGCCGAGCAGGGAGCCTGATGCGGGACTCGATCCTGGGACTCCAGGATCATGACCTGAGCCGAAGGCAGTCGCCTAACCAACTGAGCCACCTAGGCGCCCTCCAATATTTTATTTTAAATAAGTCATAGATACTTTTCATGTAAAGGATAGGAAATAGGCCTATTATATGTCTTTACCAAAAATTCAGGAAAAGATTATTAGGCTCATCAATTCTATTTCTTCTTTTTTTTTTTAATAAGTATTTTCTTTCTTTTTTTTTAAAGATTTTATTTATATATTTGTCAGAGAGAGAAAGCACAAAGCAAGCGGAGCGGCAAGCAGAGGGAGAAGCAGGCTCCACCCTGAGCAGGGAGCCCGATGCGGGGCTCAATCCCAGGACCCTGGGATCATGACGTGAGCCGAAGGCAGACGCTTAACCGACTGAGCCACCCAGGCGCCCCTAAAATAATATTTTTAATAGAATATCTATGAAGTGGTGTTGCCAGTTTCTCTTCTTTCTATTCCTCTTTGGGGGAAAATGTCCCAAGGGGTATCTGCTACTGATGCTCCTGCTGAACAAAAACCACTTACTTCATCAGATACTGTGCCGAGCCAAGGTAAAGCAACAAGTTTCCTTCAAAACAAAAGCTTTTGAATAAGGGGATTAGAATAAACCTAAGAAGATATCAGATCAAATTCTTCTTTTCCTAGGTCTCTTCAAGTACACATTGGGGAAGTATCTTGAAGGCATAGAAGGTGACCAGAAAGACTGGGAAAGACTTTTGGCTGGCAAGGGACAAGAAGAAATGGTAAGTAAACATATAACCATTTTTTTTTAAGAAGAGTAGAATAGGAACAAAACAGGCACACATTTGAAAAGGAAATCTCTCTTGAACTCAGTTCCACTATTTGAGAAGTTAGACAATGTTAATGCAAGATTACACTGATTCTGCTCCCACCCAGGACATAGAAAGCTCTACAAGAAAAAATGAGATAAGTTATATAACTTTTCTTGAACACATCAGAGAGCGAGGGTCTCAGGGCAGCCAAGTACTCTCAGGAAAGACAGGCCTTCCAAGGAGAGACGGGGAGGAGTAGCAGCCGACCTGTGGCAGAGCCTGGGAGGAGGAGACACCAGATACCATGTAAACCTGTAAGGAGAATTCAGCTAAAATTTTAACAAATTGCGAAAGGCTTACTATGAGCTAACGAGAAAATATAGAATCCCTAGGAAATGCAGACACAATGGGAATTTGCATCCACTAGCAGCCTCTTCACAGACTTCACCAGGTGCTCAAGAGAGACGGGAGGCTGTGATGCAGGCTTGGAAAGGGAACGGCCATCACTACCAGAAAAGGCATGGAGCTCTGCCCAGACCCTCCTTCCTTACAGACAAAAGCCATAGGGAGAAGGGCAGCACCCTTGCAGGGAACAGGTGAAGACCACTGCGATTGAGATAAAGGAACAAACAAACAAACAAAACTTCTACTCCTAGGGGAAGGGCAGGATGCTGTTCCCTGCAAAGAACCTGCCGAAGATATGGGCAGTTTGGCTACCCCAGGGAGGGACAGGATCACGGAGAAAACCCAACTCCCCCAAAACTTGGGGCACAGAGCCCGCATAGGAGTAAGGCTGGACCTGCACAGCAGAAAACCTTCCTCAACCTCCACCCTCCATCCGCCAGGAAACCCCAAGAATCAAGGCATAGCATCCTTCCATGGCGGAAAGGCAGAAGTGTGCCGAGAGACCCTTCCAGGGCTCAGGCACACAGGGAAGGCTGAAAGCACAGGATGGAGCTGAAATGCTGAGAAAAGCCCTCCAGCAACCTAGGACCCTGCCCCCTATTACAACCACTGAAAACCAGAGTCATAAAGAAAATTTTGAAGGCAGCCAGAGAAAGAAGACATTAAACGCAGAAGAGCAAAGATGGGAATTACATTACATTACCAGCCTTCTTGTTAGAAACTGCAAACCAGAAGGCAATGAGTGATATCTTTAAAGTGCTGAAAGAAAATAATGATAGAGACCAAACTGAGCATGGCTGGAGGGGAGCTGGGTGGGGGATGGGCTACACGGGTGACGGGCATTAAGCAGGGCACTTGTTATGATGAGCACTGGGTGTTGTATGTAAGTGATAAATCACTAAATTCTACTCCTGAAACCAATACCACACTATATGTTAACGAACTAGGATTTAAGTAAAAACTTGAAACAAAAAAAAAAAAAGAGAAAGAAAGAAAATAACTATCAACCCAGAATTCTACACCCAATGAAATATCTTTCAAAAATGAAGACAAAATAGAGATTATTTAGAAAACAAAAACTGACAGAATTCCTCACCAGCAGTCCTGTACTATAAAAAATGTTAAAGGAATTTCTTTAAGCAAGAGGAATATATCAGAGAATCTGGCATTGTACGCAAAGAAATGGATTTACAAAAACAACGATCTCTGGAAATGGGTAAAATGAAAATAAATAGGAAAACACTCTTTCTCTTATTTAGATGCCTCTAAAAGATAATTGACTTTCATAAAAAATATGGTAGCAATGTATTGTGGTTTTATTGCAAATATAAAAATAAAATGAAAACAACCACAGAAAAGATGAGAAATAATTAAAAGTGTGCTATTGTTCGGTTCTTAAACTACACATGCAATAGTATAATTTTTTTGAAGGTAAACTATGATTAATTCACAATGTATATTTACTGCAAGCCTTTGGGCGATGACTAAACAAAAATTTTAATGGCAATAAAATGGATTCATAACAATATTCAATTAATTGTAAAGGAGGAAGAAAAAGAGGGAAAAGGAACAAAGAACGGAGGAAACAGAAAACAAGTAGCAAGATCATATATTTAAGACCAATAATATTAAATGTAGGCAGTCTAAATTAGCTAATTAAAAGATTGTCAGATTGGATAAAAAACAATTATAATCTATTTACAAGAAAGCCATTTCAAATAGAAAAGACATAGATAATTAAAAGGAAAAAGATCTCGGGCCCCTAGGTGGCTCAGTCATTAAGCGTCTGCCTTCGGCTCAGGTCATGATCCCAGGGTCCTGGGATCGAGCCCCGCATCGGGCTCCCTGCTCAGCGGGAAGCCTGCTTCTCCCTCTCCCGCTCCCCCTGCTGGTGTTCCCTCTCTCACTGGGTCTCTCTCTGTCAAACAAATAAAATCTTTAAAAAAATAAAAATTAAAAAATAGAAGGAAAAAGATCTACCATGCAAACACTGATCAAAAGATGGCTGGATGGGTTGCTCAGTCAGTTGAGCGTCAGACTCCTGATTTCAGCTCAGGTCGTGATCTCAGGGTCGTGAAATCGAGCCTTGCATTGGGCTCCACACTGGGCATGGAGCCTGCTTAACATTCTCTCCCTCTCCCTCTGCCCCTTCCCTCCCATGTGCAGTCTCTCTAAAAAATAAACAAAAATTAAATTAAAATTTAAAAAAGATGGCTGGAGTATCTACATCAATATAAAAATTTACTTTAGAATAAGAAATATCATCAATGATAAAGAGGGACACTATATACTGATAAAAGGATCAATTTACCAAGAAGTATAACAATTCTAACTATGTATGTACCTTACAATGGAAGTGTTAGAAACAAAAAAACCAAATAAATACATTTACACTTATAGTTAGAGACTTCAACATTTTAGTTAATAGAACTAGACAAAAAAAATCAGTAAGGTGAGAGAAGACCTGACAACCTTATTGACCAACTTGACCTGACAGTTATAGAACCATCCATCCCATGATAGGAGAATATATTCTTTTCAAGTTTAATATTTTACTTACACTTTACTTACCAAAGTCTAATATTAATTAGAGCTTTAATTCCTCCCAGACAATCAAAGGATCCTAAACACAGGGCTCCTGGGTGGCTCAATCCGTTAAGCATCTGCCTTCCAATCAGGTCATGATCCCAGGGTGCTGGGATCCAGCCCTGCAACGGGCTCCCTGCTCAGCGGGGAGTCTGCTTCTCTCTCTGCCCCTCCCCCTGCTCATGCTCTCTTTCTCATATAAATAAATAAAATCTTAAAAAATAAAAAAGAACCCCTAATGCCTCTTACCCTTCTTCCATCTCACGTGCTATTCTTGAGAATTTTATATGTATGCGCTACAAAACACTGTTATTGTTTCACAGTGATTATTTACCTTTTCAGATGCATTTACATTTTCCATTGCTCTTTGTTCTTTCCTACATCTCTGAGACGCCATTTGGTATCATTTTCTTTTTGCTTAAAGAATACCCTTTAATATTTCCTTTAGTGCCAGTTTGGTGGTGACAAAATCAATCTTCATTTTTTTAGACAGACAAGATGCCTTTAATGCACCATCATTCCTAAAAAATATTTTCTTTTTTTTTTTTTTTTAAAGATTATTTATTTCTTCGGCAGACAGAGACGGCGAGAGAGGGAACACAGCGGGGAGAGTAGGAGAGGGAGAAGCAGTCTTCCCGCCAAGCAGGGAGCACGATGCGGGGCTCGATCCGAGGACCCTGGGATCATGACCTGAGCCAAAGGCAGACATTTAACAACTGAGCCACCCAGGCGCCCCCTAAAAAATATTTTCATTAGGCATAGAATTCGATGACGACAGTTATTTTCTCTATTGTTTCTTAATTTTTTATTTCACTTAGCTCCACTCTAATCTTTATTGTTTCCTTCCTTATGTTTGTTTTGGGTTTAGTTTGCCCTTCTTTTGCAACTTCCTTTTTTTTTTTTAAGATTTTATTTATTTGAAAAAGAGATGGGTTGGGGAAGGGCAGAGAGAGCAGGAGAAGGACAAGCAGTCTCCCACTGAGCAGGGAGTCCAATTTGGGGTTCGATCCCAGGACCCCAAGATCATGACCTGAGCCCAAGTCAGAAGCTCAACCAATTGTGCCAACCAGGCGTCCCTCTTTTTCAACTTTCTTGAGGAGGAAGATCACTAACTCAGGTAGGTGCAATGTGAAACGTGAACCACGGCTGTGGCTTCTTTTCAACAAATGCCCCCAGGAAAAAAGCTGTTCACACTGAGCAAGGTTGGATTCAGGTCAAATAAAGACAGGCCCTTGAATGCAGGTTTTCCAGAGAATTGCCAGATAGGTCAAATAATGACAGTTACCCGAGAATGGTGTTTTCAGGGGGCTCCAAACCTAATCGACCCCAGGCAGTGGCTACTAGGCTACTGGTTTTCACTGTGATTGTGGGACTGTTGGTTTTCAAGGCTAATGAGGAGCTGGGGAGAGTGGTAAGAACAGGTCAAGTTAAAATACCACAAAACTCATCCTTTTAACCAAAATACAACCTTTAAAAATATAAATAAAGAAATGCTCCTTGGATTATTCCAAGCCTTTGGTTAATTACCAGAATTCTGAAAAATGTTATCTTGACCAGTTTTCTCCGTGTCTCATTGCTTTTATGGAGGCCCTTCCTCCAGCCTTGCTGCGGACTTTACCTTCTTCATTACTGAAGCTGTCATTCCCGTCTGCTTCCTTCCTATTGCAAAGTCAGCGGTCGGCCTAATTTTTCTTCCTATGAAAATAATGCCTTTTTTTCCCTCTAGTTACTTAAAAGATTTTTTTCTTTATTGTTGGCGTTTAGCAGTTTAGCTATGGTGTATCTCGGTGTGACTTGATGTTCATCCTGATGGAGATTTACAGAGCTTCAGTCATTCTCTCTCCTCCCTTTGGAGGCTCTAATTACATGTACGTTAGACCTTTTCACCATACCATTTCTTTGGGTTTCTTGTCCGTTTGTCTTGTTATGCTTCAGTGTAACTATTTTCTTCTAACCTATCATCCACTTTTTAAAACTCCCTCTGATTTAACTCTTAACTATCCAGCAGACTAAGCCCATTCTCTGTGTTTATAATTTGTTGAATTTTTCAGTTCTAGAATTTCCATCTGACTTTTTATAATTTCCAGTTATCATTCAAAATATTTCATGTCTTTAAATTCTTTAAATGTCTGATTTTGAAAGATCTTGTTTTGCAGCTCCATTTGCTGAAATTTCTGTGATTTGTTTCCATTATCTTTCTTTTTTTGGTCCAGGTTCATCTCCTTGTATACAAAGTTATTTTTCAAAGGAGTATTAAGCAGCTGTGTTTTATGAGCACACAATGTACACATTTTTATTTTTATTTTTTTTTAGAGAGAGACAGAGAGAGAGAGCATGTGAGTGGGGGTGGGGGAGGGTTTTTGGTGTGGTTTTTTTTTTTAAGATTTTACTTAGAGAGAGAGAGTGAGCGTGACATCTTCACCAATACTTGTTCTTTTCTGTTCTTACTCTAGCTATCCTTGTGGATATGAACTGGTACTTCACTGTGGTTTTGATTTGCATTTCCTTGAAGACTACATTTTTATGCTTTCAGGATTCTGTCTTCAGCTTTTGACAGTTTGAATATATAATGTGTCTTGTGGATCTCTGAGTTCCTCCTGTTTGGATTTATTGAGCTTCTTGTATGTAAAGATTCAAGTGTTGTAATAAATTTGAGAACTTTTCAGCTATTCTATCTTCAAGTATTCTTTCTGCCCATTTCTCTCTTCTTCTGGTACTCCCGTTTTGAGAATGTTGATATGATTCATTGTGGTCCACAGGTCTCTTAAATTCTGTTTATTTTCCTTCATTCTTTTTTCTTTCTGCACTTTGGATTAGACACTCTCAATAATCTCGCTTCAAGTTCACTGGTTCTTTCTACTGCCTGCTCACATCTGCTGTTGGAACCCTCTAGCGTTTTGTGTATGTGTGTGTGTCTATTTGTGTGTGTGTTTTCATTTGTTTTGATATGTTTCAGCTCAAAATTTGTATGGCTCTTCTTTAGTTTCTTCACCGATGTTCTCTATTTGTTGAGACATTGCCCTCCTGAATTCCTTTAGCTCTATGAGCATATTTGAGACAGTTCATTTAAAGTCCAATATTTGTCCTTCATAAGGGATGGTTTGTGTTAATTTCTTCTGTAAATGGGCCATACTTTGTTTCTTTGCATACTTCTTAGTTTTTTGTTAAAAGTTTTTAGTACTGGAGCACCTAGGTGGCTCATCGTCCAACTCTTGATTTCAGCTCAGGTCATGATCTCAGGGTTGTGGGATTGAGCCCAGCATCAGGCTGCCCACTCAGCAGGGAATCTGCTTGAGATTCTTTCCCTCTTCCTCTCCCTCCCGCTCTGCCCCTCCCTTGCTTGTGTGCGCACGTGCTCTCTCAAAAAAATAAAATCTTAAAATTTTTTTAGTATTATAATGTGACATCATGGAAATCAGTCTTCATGCCTCAGGGTTTGTTTCTGTTGCTTGCTGTGGCACTAACGGTTTGTTACTTTTCTAAACTATTTTCAAATCTCAACTCTCTGACTTAGGTAGTCTCTGAAGGCTTTTTTTGCTTTGCAGTCAGCTAGTATTACTGCTGACAGATTTCCTTGAATGCCAATAACCAAAAAATAAAACAAGAACTAAAAAAAAAAAAGGAAAGAAAAGACAAAGAAAAAAATCCTCCCAGTCTTTGCAGACTGTCAGAGCACACCTTCAGTGCTTAGCTAGGCCATTTAAAATCTGCCTTAGTGGGCCGCCTGGGTGGCTCAGCCGTTAGGCGTCTGCCTTCGGCTCAGGTCATGGTCCCAGGGTCCTGGGATGGAGCCCCACATCGGGCTCCCTGCTCGGTGGGAAGCCTGCTTCTCCCTCCCACTCCCCCTGCTTGTGTTCCCTCTCTCTCTCTGTGTCTCTGTCAAATAAATAAATAAAATCTTTAAAAAAAAAAAAAGAGATTACGAGATCCTCTGTGCCCTTAGGACCAGTGAACAGGGTCCCTCTGCTCTGAGAATGTGGGCTGCAGTCTGACCACCGTGGAGCTGGGAAGGGGAATGGAGCAAGGGCAAGTAAAACACCAAAAAGATTTCCTAGTTTTTAGTTTGCCTTCTCTTGATTGAGCACTTGCTTGGTTGCTATAAACCTAGTTCTGACAAAGTTGTTTCTGAACGTTTTTGCCTCAGGAAGAATGAATCCTTGAAGCTACCTACTCTATTTTTGCTGATGGTTAGTTTTTGAGTGCTTGATATTGTATATGAGAAATTGTAGAACTAATTTAAGACTTGGGATGTTAAAATTCTCCAGTGATTTGGGGTGCCTGGCTGGCTCAGTCAGTGGAGCATGTGACTCTTCATCTCAAGGTTGTGAGTTCGAGAACCAGGTTGGGTGTGGAGCCTACTTAAAATAAAAAAATTCTCCAGTGATTTATTTTTGCTTGTCAGTTGCATTAGCATTCCTAGATAACTTTAAAATGTCCGGAAACTGATGACTTAAAGCTGGACATCAGGCCTTGTGAGGACCAATCTGTTTCTCATTAATCTTATACTAAGGTCGTAGTCCCTTAGAGTGCAACTGAAGGAGCCTGGGATGTTTACCAAGGCACTTCGTCCTAGGTGGTATCTGTGTGGAAGTGTTGTTTTTTTTTTATAAGATTACTTATTTATTTGACAGAGAGAGACACAGCGAGAAAGGGAACACAAGCAGGGGGAGTGGGAGAGGGAGAAGCAGGCTTCCCGCTGAGCAGGGAGCCCGATGCGGGGCTCGATCCCAGGAGCCTGGGATCATGACTGAGCCACCCAGGCACCCCTGTGTGGAAGTATATTTTAGGAATTTTGGAACAACTTGCTAAACTCTGTAAAGAGACCCACTGCCGAATAAGAAATAATAGGGCAAGCAAGTTAATGTAGAAACCAAATTTATTAATGGATTTACTGAGGGCAGTTTATTTTGTTAGATATTATCCATAGCTTATGTTGACATCTGATTTTGCAGAGAAACTGTATCATTATTTTTATTAAGGTGATTAATACTTCTGCAAGGTAAATTTAGTTCCTTGAAGTAGCACATTTTCTAATTCTCCAATTGGGTTTGACTTTACTTAGCTATCACAGTCAAATCTCTCTAAATGTATACACTTAACTTGATATAGGCACAAAATTTTTTCTTTGCCTATATTCCTTCTAAGTGTGCTTGCTCTTCATGCTGAAAAATCTCAACTTCCAGAAATTTGGCTGCTAGATCAAAATTGTCAGGACCCTTCTAAGGGTTAAGATTTCACTAAAGAAAAATATACATATACATATTTTATTATATACAAAGAACAAAGTTTCATCAGGTAAGCAAACAGATATAAATTATAGTCATAATTAACGGTTCCAAAAAGCCCTTAAATCACTGGGACCTTCTGCACAACACATAGGCCACACAGCCATTAATCAGAGTTCTTGGTAGTTCTCCCATAAGACTAATCTATATTCTAGAGAAGCTGGCTTTTTACGAACTCTGTGGGGGCTAATGTGTTAGGCCTCATAAAGGAATGCTTTTATATCTAGGGGGAAACAAACTAAAAATATTGAAGGAAGGACTACTTCTAGAGTTATGTTTATTGTTGACAGTAATTTTAGAACCACAGAAAGTGTTAAAAGACTTCTAGGTAAAATTCACACTATCTCATAATAAGAATGGATACCATTTTGTAGCTCTACAAATGGTTTGGTCACAAATGAAAAAGGAGAAAGTGAGCTGAGAATGCAGAATGGAAAAGTCTAGGGAAGGAGGCAAGCAGATACAGACATAATTCAATCATAGCAAGAAAAGTAGAGATGGTCCTTCCCAAGACCGAGTTGGCAATATTTACCTATGTAAGTTAAAGCCTAGAAGAACAGTACAACTTCTATATATATGCTGCCTAGTGAAATACAAGAAAAATATTTTTCCTTTTTTTATTATTTTTTTTTGAGAAAAATATTTTTCATTTTTTAGGAAAGGGTTATTTTATATCAAAAGCTAAAAATACATATTTACTCAATGCAAGTCCCAAATAAAACCCAACTTAATACACAGTGAACTACAGGGATGACAGAAAAATGAGTAGACATATTAAATCCAACTGAATTTACAGTATTGCCTTGATATTTTCCATTTGTTTTTCATCTATACATAAGGCTCAAGTTCTGGAGTTATAGGTTTTATTCTTCATTTTTCTTAAAAATAGAATCACCAATCCCTCAAGTTAACTAAAGATTTATCTGGGCTCGTAGAGGTAGTCTGCTCCTTGTAACAGAATGCTCTGTAGTTTCTTCCACTTTAGACCTCTCCACTGAATTAATGCCTCTGTTTTCTTTGTCTTTTCCATGTGACTTTTTATGCTGTGGACATAATGGGAGAAATTAAGTCAATATAAAGTAACATTTGATACATATTAGCTACACTCTATTTTCAAAGTTCTCTGGGTTATAGGCAAGAAATTAAGTGTGGAAAAGGCTCAGCACAAATTGGAGCCAACAATTTGTTTGGCAAGTAGAAATGAATGCCTTCCTCATCTTACCATCAATGGAAGGAGTGAGGTGAAAGAAGTATTAATTCTCTGCATGATTTTCCAAGGCATAATTAAAGATTTTACTGTAGGGCAATGGTTCTCAACAGGGAGCAATTTTACCCCCCCCAGGACATGTGGTGATATCGGGAGACAGTTTTGGTTGTTAAAACTAGGAGGTGCTGCTGGCTTCTGGTGGGGAGAAGCCAGGGATTCTGCTGAACATCATATAGTAACAAGACAGTCCGCCACAACAAAGGATCATCCAGCTCAAAATGTCAATAGTGCTGCTATTGAGAAATCCTGCGCTAGGAAAACAAAGATTTGATATCATACAAAAAAGGCAATTCTATTTTAAGCAGAGAATCTGATATATGGCTAACTCAAGACATTTTTTTAACTGTATTTTAGCTTTTATCTTAAACTTATTTCATATTTCTCACTTAGGAATTATATTTCATTGGAATTCTCACATTTGCCCATAGAGAGCTTTAGGAGACTAATGACATTCATTGCACAACCAATCATCCATGCTGAGACAAATCATAAACCAACTTCAGAATTTCAAACCCAGAAAATTTCCCCATGAGACTGCTAGCAGGGAAAAAATAATTTTCAGACTTCAGCTCAAGGTCTAAAATCCAATCCCAAATCTTTTCTGGTACGGTAGGGCCTTCCCTGCCCTAGCTGAACCACTAAGCCTAGCCTTCGAAATGCCATAAATGGTAGTAATGAAGGGATTTCCAGCCAGGGGATTAAGTAGTCACTAGGGTTCTCTTTTCTTTTCTTTTCTTTTTTTTTAGGGTTCTCTTTTCTTAACTTTCCTTCTTTCCTTAACTTTAAAGATAGAAGAGAGGGTTGAAAAATGAAAAGAAATATATTTAGAGTTCTCTCATAGTAAAGAATAAAGCAAAAGGTAGGAAGGATCTGGGGACAAAACTACCTTGAGTACAAAGAGAGAGGAATTTAACAGAAATTAAGCTAGAAGTTTTAACAGCTTAAATCGCAGATGGAGGGTCTTTCTTTAGGCCTTGGTGGGAAGACCTGCAAGTCTACGAGGTACAAGAACATACACTTATCAGAAGCAGCACTTCGACTGTAAAATGTAGACATCAGTGTCTTATGTGAGAACATCTTTCCATCACAGACTGTGTCTAGGCTCGTGTCTTCAAAATAAAAGGAAAGATGCTGGGCAGTTTATAGTGCCATGCTCCCAAGAGTGTTGAAAAGGAGTTAGGAGAGGTCACAGGATTTAACTGTACAAGATCAAGGCAGGTAAGGAGGCCCAGGAAACATGGGGGAATCCTTAATAAGAGAAAAGCTGCAGGTAGGAGAAACTAATATAACCTGAGAGGTCTTCAGTCTCTGTCTTTTAAACTTCTTAGCTTTCAAAGTCTGAGTATGAGCAGATATAGGCTCCAGGACTTCGTGTCAAAGGTAGAGGGGAGAGAGAAATGACTGCTCTCAGTATCCATTCTGCATATGTAGGAAGTGGAAAGGGGAAAACCATAACAGCTAAAGAGTACTATCTGAGGATGGAGATTAAGTTAAACCTTGCCTTTAATTTTCCTACAGAAAACCCCTGATCAATTATCATATTTGTGTAAATAATTTAAATCAGAAAAGTTAACAAGCCATCCCAAAGGAATGACAAAATATTTTGCTGTTCTGCCCACTAAGAGTAATACCTTCATATTCAATAGCCAACGACTGACTTATTTCAGATGCGGAAGGGTTATGTGACAGGATATAATCATGTACCTGGAAAAACGGAATCCCACCACTTGATGAACAATCCACACTAGCATCTATAGATGGCTCTTGACCTGGAGGTTCTTCAATAGAGTGCCCTAGAACTGACTTTTCTTCATCCAAGTCCTAACATAAGAAGGTAGATGAGTGATTAAGTCCAAGGACTTAAAAATCTTCACAAAATACGTGCAGCTTTCTTCTTTGAAAATAACACAATGCCCATTGTATAAAAGTTAAACCTCAACCACATTAGTAGGAAGTCTAAAAAATAATGAGGGTGCCTGGCTGGCTAAGTCGGAAGAGTATGGGTCTCTTGATCTCAGCGTTGTAAGTTCAAGCCCCATGCTGGGTGGAGAGATTACTTAAAAAAAAAAAAAAAAAAAAAAAAACTTTGAAAATTTAAAAAATAAATAATGAAAATAATCCCAAATATGTTTTCTCATAGAGAAGTACCTGTAATGTTAAAAGTAGTAATCTCAGAATAATGGGATTACAGTTTATTTTTTATTTTCTACTTCCCAACTCGTCTATAATTACTACGTAAGAGCACAGTTTGTGGAGCTCTTCTAGGTTCTAATTGCAACTCCGTCCTGTGACTTGGTAATTCTCAGTTTCCTCACCTCTAAAATGGGGACAGTACTAGCACCCACTTCCTAAGGCTACTGAGAGTATTAACTGAGTAAATCTTAGAACAGGCTCTGGCACGTAATAAGCACAACATAAATATTGGTTATTATTATTACTTTAATAATTTTAAAATGTCCAGATTAAAAGCAACAGGCTTAAGGGTCAGACGACTACCATTAATGCAACAGGGTAGGATTTAAGGGCAAAGAATAAAATTCTTCATATGAAGATGATGACATAAGGAGTTTACGTGAGGGTTCTACAATTATGCCGCTTTACATTTTACCTGACTGATCTCTTCCTTGCTGTTTTCTGAGCAGTCTAGCATCATTAACAGTTCAGGCTGCTTCCTTTTCAGCTGATCAAGGAGCTGTTCACGTGGTTCGGTTCTCACCAGCGTTGATGGGTAGAGGTAATTTTTCCTCTGTGGTGTCGTACCTTTAGTGGACATTACATAAATAGGAAAAAATTGAAGTGTGGGATACGAGTGAGATTTTTTTTGTTAGAATGTATACTTCCCAATGAGTCTCTGGCTTCCAAGGATATAGCCATCGCCACACATGGGAATCAGTCTTGTTACCTGTCATGCACAGATTGCTTACAACTACTATTTCCTAACTTGACAAATGATCTTAGATAGACTCAACTATTTTCAGGATTCAACCTACCACAAAAACATGAAATTATCCATCTCTGAGGATGTACAAAAGATGTGCTATAGGCTCTAAAAGGAATCGAAGTGTTCTGAGAAATGGTAGCATTCCTGGAATAAGAGTACAGCTTTCCCAATGAGATCTTTGACAGGATAATCATTTCATTTAAATTTGGTGGCAGCTAAATATTAACCAATTACATTTCTTTTCTTTTTTTTTTTAAAGATTTTATTTATTTGAGAGAGAGAGGGAGAGAGAATGAGCGGGGGGAGGAGCAGAGCGACAAGCAGACTCCCCGCTGAGCAGGGAGCCCGACACGGGGCTCGATCCCAGGACCCTGAGATCACGACCTAAGCTGAAGGCAGATACTCAACCAAGTGAGCCACCCAGGCGCCCCCCAATTACATTTCTTTATAATGAACTCATGCTCTCATACATATTTTACACAAGCACTTGCCTTTCTGCTTAACACTTATATTCCTAATTTCATTGAAGAGTGGAAATAAATATTACAGGACCCTTGTGGAAAAAATAAACTAACATTCTTTAGCATCATCTCCTTTTATAATTGTTTTATTTTTTTTTTTTTTAAACTTTGAAGTAGAATTTACATACCATGAAATCTATTCAGTGATTTTTAGTAAATTTACAGGGTCTGTGACCCTAAGTGCAATCCAAAGAATAGTTCAATTACTCATCCTGTTCAATAGCTTGCATACCTGTTTCCATGAAGGCTTCCCGAAATCACTATAGCCTAAAATGATCTTTGCCATCTGACAAAATGAGAGGTACACATAAGGAAATACACAATACGCTGAGCTTTTTCCAGTAAACTACATTTATGTAATTACATTCCTCAACTACTTCTGGTATTACAATGCCCTTTTACAAACTGTGCTACATAGACGGTTGCTGGTTTTCTTTTTATTTGCTTTTAAAATATCTTCTCTTTGGGGCGCCTGGGTGGCTCAGTTGGTTAAGTGTCTGCCTTCAGTTCAGGTCATGATCCCAGGGTCGTGAGATCGAGCCCCGCATCAGGCTCCCAGGGGGCTAAGGAGGGAGCTTTCTTCTCCCTCTCCCCCCTGCTCCTGCACGCTCTCTCAAATAAATAAATAAAATCTTTAAAAAAATAGAGTATCTTCTCTTAAAAAAAAAAAAAAAAAGATTCTCTCCTTCTGCCCCTCCCCACCCACCCCCACTCCTCGACTCCTCTGTGCTCTCTCTCTCTTAAAAAAATAAAAATAAAGGGGTGCCTGCCTGGGTGGCTCAGTTGGTTAAGCTTCTGACTCTTGAATTTTAGCTCAGGTCATGATCTCACGCCCCCCCTTGGGCTCTGCTCAGCCTGGAGTCTGCTTGTCCCTCTCCCTCCCCCTCTGCTCCCACCCTGCTTGCACACACACTCTAAAATAAATAAATAAAATCTTAAAAATAAAAATAAATAAATAAAAATCTTCTCTTAACCAAGCCAGCTCCCTAAATATTTGTAAAATTTTATTGATTGTAATGCCCAAATTTCATGACAAGTACATGACACCCATATCATGACATCTAATCTTGATGTATTTTAATCTTAAAGGTATTTTAGGGTTCCACTCTTTCCATTTGAGGTGACTACAGTGAGATGGAAAATTCTTACCGGGCAATTGCAGGACCTGGTTTTTCTGAACATCTGGCACAGTACAAGGTTGACTTAAACCTCAAAAATTTTAACAATTCTCTTTCCCTTTAAAGTACCTGTTGGGATATCCAGTTTCAGGTCCTGTTGTAGAAAGCAATTAAGCTTAGTCAAACCCATTTTTATGGTTTCGTTAAGTTCTAGACTTTGTGCCGTTAACTTTTCTTCGTCAGTAGTTATCTGACCAAAAAAAGTGTTACGCTGGTTCTCATTAGCTGCTTTATGTCCATTTAATTTTTCAGTTATCTCTGAACTTGCAGCCTTACAGCCTTGGTTTATAACCTGTAAATGATGCAAATGAGCTTTCGTTATTAAAATCAAAGCTGTCAGTGTTTTATTCAATATATTATTTCCCCTTATCTTGAAATTTTCCATAGTAAAAAGTTTTAAAAACACATGCAAAAGTAGAGAGACTAGTATAATTAACTCCCTTGTATTTACCCAGTCTCAACATTTATCAACACATGGGGTATAGATCAAACAAGATTAACCACTTATTCCTCCTCCCATAGATTTTAAAGCAAATCCTGTATCATTTCATCCATTTATTTCAGTATACACTTCTAACAGTTAAGAGCTTTTTAAGACCACTCTCACATCTGAAAAACTTACGTTGATTTCTTTACAGCAAATGTCTAGTCAGCATGCAAACTTCCCCAATTATCTCAAATGTTTTTCACAATTTGAATTTATCATTAGATTGGGTTGATTTGTCTTAAGTAGATGACTATATAATTTATCACCCAAACTGGGATACTTTTCAGAGTGAAAAGGGCCATTCTTAAAAACAATTACCTCCAAACAACAGATGTAAACAAGGACTATCCCACGCAAACTAGGTCTTAAGACCCTCTGGTCTTAACTCTCTTAATAATAGGATAGCTTTCCTCATACTTTTTTAAGTGTTTGGCAAGAATATTTTGTAGGTGCTGCTAAAAGCACATATGTCTGGTTCTATCTCTCATGTTAAGATTAATCAGTAGGGGACCTAGCTGGCTCAGTTGGGAGAGCATGCAGATCTTGATCTCAGGTTTGTGAGTTCAAGCCCCATATTGGGAGTAGAGTTTACTTTAAAAAATAAATAAAATTTAAAAGAAAAAAAAGATTCATTAGTGAGTTTGCATGTAATCACCCTATTAATTATAAAGTTCTCTATCAAGGGGTGTCTGGCTGGCTCAGTCAGAAGAGTGTGAGACTCTTGATCTCAGGGTCATGAGCTCGAGCCCCATGCTGGGTGTAGAGATTACTTAAACACACACACACACACACACACACACCTTTAAAAAATAAATAAATAAATAAAAATACAGTTCTCCATCAGTTTTTTTCAAATGGTGTAGATAGTAATTAATGTCCGCGGGGGTTATCTCACTAGGATTGCAAAATAGTGGCTTTCAAATTCTGTCATTCCTTCTGCATTAGCTGGGATTCTTCTATGAAACACTTTTCTCCATCCACTATCCTGCTAAACCACGACAGAATTCTTTTGGCAAAGGCATATGGATGCTCAACTGTTTCCCTTTATTTACCAGTTTTCAGAATAATGCACTGCCTCCCTAACATCCAAAGGAGACCTATGAAATTTTTATGAATGCATAAGCTTTAATATATTTAATGTATTTTAATCAATTATAGTAATTATTCCTTTTGAAACTCAAATTATACCATATTTAAACAAAGGAGTGTCATCAGGTGGGCTCCTATGTTTTTTTGATACAACCCCACTAATCTTTAATAGCTCCCTTACCTTCTGGTATGACAGCATCTCTAGGCTTATCTGGTATATTTCCTGTTTAAACCTGAAATCAGCTATTTCTCAATTAGCCCTGGTTCCTTTTGGTAAAGATAGCTTATATAGAGCTTAAAATACTTTTTTTTAAACTTATATTCTTTTACCTAGTTCCTGAGAATATTAGTAAAATCCTTTTATAGCACAGAAAGAAAAACCAAGCCATAAAGGGCTCATGCAAGTATTAAGATCAAGCAAACACACAAAACTATCAAGTACCCTTTGACCAATCAGAACAATATCCTAAATATTTAAAGCAATAATAGGTTTGAATTATATTCAAAAAACAGGGTGCCCTTAACTGAAAGAACTAACAAGTCAAAAACCAAGGACAGATGCAGGACAGATAGACACAAGAGTTAAATCATTTTAAGCTCTAGAAGACATGTACATGAGACTAGATCATGAATAAGGATAACAACTATTATGCTTTAAAAATTTAATTCATTCATTATTTTAAAATATCATCTGTTTTGAAACCAATTCTAAGCCAGGAATATTTCATTTTCTGATTATTACTATTCTCTCCAAAGTAGGTTCCAAATACAACGTTATTACCTCCAATAAGTTCTGAAGTTCTTCTTCCCTTTTGTTTAAGCAAGATACCCACTGTTCAGAAAAAGCAAGCGTGCTTGCGTCCAGGGCCTCGCATCTCTGTTCAGTCTCTTGAGATACTACTTCAAGGTTGCTACTGAGTTTATCACAGTGTTTCCCAGACTCTTCAACCAATTTTGTACCTTCTTGGTTACAGCGTCTGAGTTCCTGTGACAAGCCATCACAATCAGCACAAAACTGTGTACTATGAGAGGCTGTTTTGCTGATTATATCCTTAGATGTCCTATAGAAAAAGAGAACATTGTTAAAATGGAAAACTAAGACTCAAAAGACCTATAACTTGCCCAAGATCACACAGTTCAAAAACGGCATATTTGAACCCAGGCAGTCTGGCTCCAGAGCCCATGTTCTTAATCAATCGGCTACATTGAGGATGGATGCTTTGGCCAGTGTCTTTTCACAGCAGACTGACATCACATCGGCCATTAAATGACCTTTGGAAATGTCTCTTTTCTCATAAAACCTTTCCCAGCTCTCCTCCAGATATGATGCTTTACTTTGTACCTCGTAGAGTAATGACTATACAGTTACTAAAATAAAATCTGCCCATGTGTTTTTTTCCTCCTACTAGATTATGTTTCTTAAGGGCATCACCTGCAGCCTCTAGTCTAGTCCCTAAACTGTCCACAATCAATCATTCTGATCTTAAGTAGTTTTGCCTTGTCCAAGACCTTAAATAAATGGAAAAAATTATAAATGTTATAAAACAAAGTCAACTATAAAGCTTTCTAATAATTAAGATTATATTGGGTGTGACAAACTATACGCCTAGCACACACAGTACACTGCAATATACCCCTGATAGAAAACGAAAGTCCTCTCAGGACTTCAGAGTTAAACTTTGGCGAATGAAAGTTACTCTCTATTACCACTAGATGGTAGACCATGTGAGGAAACCAAATGAGGAAGCAAATAGGTTGAAAACCAAAGTTCAACTACAGGTTAAATGGAAATGATTGAAAAAGGAAAAGAAATTCAAGTGATAAGCTTGGAAACTATCAACACAAATCTAGTCCCTCAAGGAATCACAACCTAGCAGGAAGATGAAATTCATTCATGAGTGACTACAATCCATGACAGTAAGTGCTGCAGGCAGTGAGTGGGTCTCGAACTTCATTATACATAAACCTCCCCTAGATTCCTGGGCCCTACTCCTGGCTCATTCTTTTACACGGTCCCTGGACCACACTTTGAAAACCACTGCTATAGGCAATAAATGTCAGAAAGATTGGGGAAAATGGCTTGCAGGGGGCTTAAAAGGAGTATATCATAGTTCCATAGCCATTTCAATCCTATTCCAGTATTCCCTTCAGAGCTATTGAAGAAGCCAGAAATCCTTAAGGCTAAACACTAGAAAAAAAAGTAGGGAAACACTTCCTAGACTCAGAGTCTAGAAAGAAGAGTTCAGAATGGGGCATGATATAATGAATAAGATCAACAACAGAATTGGAAAACCAGTGATAGGAGTTATGTAGTAAAATAGGTGACAGCTAGAATTCTAGGACAGCACTGTTCAATAGATATAATATGAGCCACATAATTAAAAATTTTCTAGTAGCAGGGAGCCTGGGTGGCTCAGTTGGTTAAACGACTGCCTTTGGCTCTGGTCATGATCTTGGGGTCCTGGGATTGAGCCCCGCGTCGGGCTCCCTGCTTAGAGGGGAGCCTGCTTCTCCCTCTCCCTCTGCCTGCTACTCTGCCTGCTTGTGCTGTCTCTGCCTCTCTCTCTGTCAAATAAATAAATAAAATCATTAAAAAAAAAATTCTAGGGGCGCCTGGGTGGCTCAGTCATTAAGCGTCTGCCTTCGGCTCAGGTCGTGATCCCAGGGTCCTGGGATCGAGCCCCGCATCGGGCTCCCTGCTCCGCGGGAAGCCTGCTTCTCCCTCTCCCACTCCCCCTGCTTGTGTTCCCTCTCTTGCTCTCTCTCACTCTCTGTCAAATAAATAAATAAAAAATCTTAAAAAAAAAAAATTCTAGTAGCCACATTAAAAAAATAAATAAAAAATAAATAAAACGATTAGAGTAACAGTGTCCTGGGTGTATACAGCATACGCCAAAGCAAAATATATGAAAACAATGCAAAAGAGATGGGAAGGAGAAATTGGGAACATACTGTTATAAGGTCCTTTTATCACAGCTGAAACAGCAAATTACTTGGAAGTGTATTAACATTATTTAAAAATATGTATCATTAATCCTAGAAAAACTATTTTTAGAAAAGGTAACTTAAAGGTGTAAACCATAAGAGGTGCCTGGGTAGCTCAGTCGGTTAAGTGTCTAACTCTTGGTTTTAGCTCAGGTCATGATCTCAGAGCCTGCTTAGGATTCTCTCCCTCTCCCATCCCCCCAACTCCCCACCACCACTCTCATGCACATTCTCTCTTAAAAAAACAAAAGGAAGAAAAAAAGTATAAATGATAAATCAATGGAAGAGATAAAATGAAAACATAAAAACACTCAACTTAAATTCAGAAAGGAATAAAAGGAAACAAAGCACAGAATATGCAACAAATAGAAAACAGCAAAATGGGAGATTTTAATCCAACTATACCAATACTTTAAATGAAAATGGTCTAAACACACCAGTTAAAAGTCATACATTGTTAAATGTGACGAAAAAGCAAGACCCAATTACATGTTATCTGCAAGAAATCCACTTTAAATATAAAGATGTAGGCCAAAAGTAAAGGGATGGAAGTACATTATATACAAATAGCAATAAAGGAAAGCTAAGTACTTATATTAGTTTCAGATAAAGTAGACTTCAGACTTCAGAACAAGGAAGATTATCAGGGATAAAATGGGACATTACATGATGATAAAGCAGTCAGTTCTCCAAGACATATCAACACTAAATGTGTATGCATCTAACAACAGAGCATCACATATATGCAGCAAAAACTGATAAAACTGATGAGAAATAGATAAATCTAAAATTGTAATTGGAGATTAACACCCCTCTCTTAGTAATTGATAGAACAAATAGGCAGAAACTCAGTAAGGATACAGATGACCCAAATAACACAATCAATAGACCTAATTGACCTGTATAGAACATTTCATCCATCAAAAGCAGAATACAAATTTTTTTCATATGGGTAGCAACAAACGAAGCATATTAGAATGCAAGGGCTCTGAAAATAAAATTGTCTTTGGAACCAAAGCTCGCAAAACTGGGCCAGGGCCTTCACATTAAACCTAAACAAAAGTGAATGCCTGCCAAAAAAGGAAACTTAAATAGGATTCTGAATCTCCTAACATAATAATCAAAATGTTCAAGATACAATCAAAACCATTCCAGAAAATCACAACTTGAATGAGAAAAGACAACAGGTGCCAACATTGAGATAATTCAGATGTTGGAATAATCTGTCAAGGATTTTAAAGCAGCCATACAAAAATGTTTCAATGAGCAATTAAAACACTTTTGGAAAAAATAAAATCTTAGCAAAGGAATTAAGAGAGATTAAAAAAAGAAGGAAATGAAAATTAAAAAACTGAAAAACCCAGTAACTGAAATAAAACACCTCATTGAATGGGTTCTACAGGTTAGAGATGGCAAAGGAACATGAAGACAGTTCATAAAATTTACTCAATCTGAACAACAAAGAGAAAATAAACTATAGCCTCAGAGACCTATGGGACCACAATAAAAGATCTAACATTTGTGTCATCAAAGTCCTAGAAGCAGAGGAGAAAGAATATAGAGCTGAAAAACGTTCAAATAATGGATGAAAATTTCCATAATTGGTGAGAGGCATAAGTGTACAGATTCAAGAAGCTGAGTAAATCCAAATAGGATAACCTCAAAAAATATATAAGACAACACAATATAATCAAACCTCCAAAAACTAAAGGCAAAGAAAAATATCTTGAAAGAAGCTACAGAGAAATTCCAATTAATTATGAAGGCCAACCCCAACTGAGGGACACTGTACTAAATAAATATTCTATGCTGTTGAAAAAGCAAAGGTCATAAAAGACAAACACTATGAAACTACTCCAGATTAAAGGAGATTCAAGAGACATGACAATCAAATGCAATGTGTGATCCTAGATTAAATCCTAGAGCAGGAAGAAAATCTTTTTCTTTTCTTATAAAGAACACCAGTGAGACAACTGGCAAAATTTGAATTAGGTCTGTAATACTAGGTAATAGAAGTTACCAATATTAATTTTCTGATTTAAAATAACTGTATTATGGTAATATAAGAGAATATCCTTATTTTTAGGAAATACAGCCTGAAGTATTTAGGGGAAAGTGAGCATTATGGATGCAACCTATGCACAGCTAGTTCAGAAAAGATATCTATATGTAAAATATTAGAAGGGGCTGGGAAGAGAGAAAAGGAATGAGAATGAGAAAACAAACATAAAATGTTAAATGAGAAATCGGGTTGATAGTATTATTTGTACTGTTTGAAGCCATCTATTCTGAAATAATTTCAGGCGGAGAAAAGTTAAAGAGTTTTTTATTTTTTAAGATTTTATTTATTATTTTTCAACAGAGAGAGAGAGCAAGAGAGGGAACACAAGCAGGGGGAGTGGGAGAGGGAGAAACAGGCTTCCCGCCGAGCAGGTACCCCGATATGGGACTTGATCCCAGGATCCTGGGATCATGACCTGAGCCGAAGGCAGACACTTAACAACTGAGCCACCCAGGCGCCTGAAAAGTTAAAGAGAATTAAAAACTGCTTACTGTTCTGTATTTTCTTGGATGCTACTAAGTGGTTTCTGGATGTTTTCACACTTTTCCTCCAAGGCACAGAATCTCTCTGCCCAAAGATTGATTAACTGGCAAAGTTCCTATAAGAAAGGTGTGGGAGAGGAAGAGGTTGAAATTATGACACCTGAACTTTTCCTCTAATATTGACATGAAGTATTTTCCCATAGCTGAGAATTATACAAATTCTCAACAAGAGAACTTTAATTCCACTTCTCACCCATAGAGGAAAGCAGTGTAACTGATATTAAAACGATAATATTAAAGGAATTTTTTAAAAAAGTAAACAATTAGCAAACTTTGCTGTCTTAACGATTATTTAGTAACAAATTACTTTCAGTGTACCTCAAAACTAAGCAAATACACCAAGATGTCACCTTATGCTAGGAGAACCACTTTGACAGGTCTCGAGCACCAGTTGCTTCTTAACTGATAACACTACCAGAAAAGTAATGCTGATAATCTGATGGGTCAAGTCGTCCAAAAATAATAGTAATTACTTAAGTTGAAACATTTTACAAAATCTAGCTGGATCATATTAATAAAACATAATTTCACCTTTGCACATACTTGGCATCTTTAAAAACAAGTTCTTTTAAGGCACACAACATGATAGGGATTTAAACTTATAAAATGAAGAAGCTACACTAAAGGCCAAGAAAGAGCTGAACATGCATCCAGCATTCTTATTCACTGTTCAGTCCATTAGATCGACCAACATCTCTAAAATACACATCAGCTGACAATACATATCCAAGACTGATTATGAATAAAGTCTGTCAGTATTTTTACTCGTCTCAAAGTAGAGGAAAATGCAGGTATTATCAGATTTATCTACATGTAGATAGGTGTTCATAATTGTTTTGTTAGTGCTAACTTCAAGTTCTAGAATATCTGAGAAACAGCACACTTAATAAATTGAACTTCTGTAAAGCCAAAGAAGTCAAATCATGTTAAAATACTTTTTGGACCATAGGTGTTTTGCTTGTTTCTAAACAGCTGCTTATCAATTTAAACATTTCAAAACAGCTAATATATAAAAAGCTGATCTACCTTAGAACATATACCTAAAAAGTTATAGACAGGTTGATGCAGAGGTATGAGAAACTGCTACAATTTCAAATTGCAAGAATATGTTCTAGAAACAGAGCAACTCAAAAGTGGATGCATTTCAGACACAAAAATCACCACTACTACTCTCAGAGGATCTAAATACTCTTACGTGCTTTCAAAGCCTTGGTTTCCTCATTAGAAAACTAGGCTAGTAATAGAACCTGTATCTATATTGATGACAGGAATAAGCACATAGTGAGTGGCTCAGGAAATGTTAACTATTAGTTTTACTATTTTGATGTTAATCCTTTCTCCAAAAAGTTTCATGCTTATCAATTACGAAAACAAATACTCTTACTTCAAAGTTGCTTTAACTCTTGCCTAAAAATCTTGGATTTGTTTCCTTTCTCATTTTGGATGACATGGATGTGAATTCCCCCTCCCTTACTTCCAAAGAAAAAGAAACCTCTATTACTCACTAAATCATGTCAATAGTTTTATTGACCAAAGAGTTCTGTCATGTAATAATTAGCCTCATTTAATAAAACTTTACACACTCATTACCTCAGGCCTTAAGAATACGAGGAGTTGTTTTCCATATATCTGATCTTTACAGATTATGACTTCCCTGGTTTGGAGGTTTGGTTTTGGTCATGAACTGAGAAACAGCTTACATGGAGGAAGGCAGGTCATGAATTACATTTACAATCAATTAAAATTAAGAATTGTATTAATTGGGGCAGCTGGGTGGCTCAGTCGGTTAAGCATCCGACTCTTGGTTTCAGCGCAGGTCATGATCTCAGGGTCATGAGATAGAGCCCTGCATGGAACCCAGTGTGGAGCCTGCTTAAGATTCTCTCTCACCCTCTCCCTCTGCCTCTGCCCTTTCCCCCACCATAGACATCCATGCACTCTCTCTCTCTCTCTCGCTCTTTCAAAAAAAAAAAAAAAGAATTGTATTAATTTGCTATAATCTAAATGTCTGACATCAATGAGACAGAAATAGTAAGAGACAGGATACAGTTTCTGAAAGAGAATAACTATCCATGTTACCCAAGGAAAAAAACAATTTATCAAGTTATATTGCAGATACATATTCATTGTAAATACTATCACCATTTTCTTCTAATTGCACTCCCAAAAGTTTCTCTAGCTTCATCTTTCATCTCGGTATGATGAAAGGACGGTCTTGTCTTTATTTTTTCTTAAGATTTTATTATTTATTTGAGAGAGAGAGAGAGAGCTTGAGCAGGGAGAGGGGCAGAGGGGGAGGGAAAGGGAGAGAGAGAATCTCAAGGAGACTCCCCTATGAGTGCAGAGCCTGATGCGGGGCTCAATTTCACAACCATGAGATCATGACTTGAGCCGAAATCAGGAGTTGGACACTTAATTGACTAAGCCACCCATGCGCCCCTCCTGTTTGTCTTACAGTGCTTTAGCACAGGGTTCTAAATGTAGCAAATCCTAAAATATTAACTGGTCAAGAAAAGTATTCTTAATTATTTTGTATTAATTATTGTTATAAGCAAGAGTGGCTATGGCATTTTAAGGTTTCTAAATTAGTTCTACTAATTAGATTAGTATTAGCATTCAGATTACATAACAGGGATTATCAAGTTAAAGGTTATAAAACTTCCTTTTTATGCTCCCCAAATCACCTAAATGAGATACCTGTGAATGGATTTTTTTTATTGTCTTCAGGTCTTCAGTTAAGTTTTCACATAGCTTCTGTGATTCAGCCAAGGAAGAAATTGTATTTTCTTGTAGTTCATGTAGCTTATTACACAGTGTACCAAGAAAGCTATCCATTTCGTTTTTCTGATCTTCTATCTTTGAAGGAAAAAGTTAGTTTCTTTCTTTTAATTAAAAAAACATATTTTAGTTTCTTTCTTTCTTTGTTGAACACATACAAAATAGAACACATCCAAGCAAGAAAACAGTATGCAGAGAAAAGTCTTCCCTCTCCAGCCCCTGGAACCCCAGTTCCACTCTCACCTCTGAGAGAAGATTGCTATTATCATTTTTAAACACTTCCAGAGATATTTTATGCATATTTAGGCAGATGTGCATGCATATGCATGTATACACGAATATGCACATCTTCCTCACCCACTCATGGTAGCATGCTATATATATATGCTACTATGTGAACACACACTTCTCTTGAAGATCATTCTCTCATTTTTCTTAGCCAGGATTCTGTTGATCACATCAATGGCAGTGAGCATCCTATCTCCTCTCTCCTCCAGATCCCACCTCATAACCCATGGCTTTGCATGTATACAGACATGGCCATAGATATATAAAATTTCTTTCTTAAAAAACAATATGATTTTGAGAAATTAAGAACATAACACTTGTTACCTTACTGGCCACTGTCAATGAAGTCTTGAAAAGATGCTTTAGTTGACTGTTGATTTTCAGTATAAACACCATCGTGGGGGATAAAACTGTTTCCAGTGAATTTAGAAGGTCAGTCTTAAGTACATCCTGGTTAAAAAGAATATTTTCACTTCCATAAACCTGGCTGGTTAAATGACAGTATCTTAAAATACTTTGTTAACACATGCATAGTAAAATCCTAAGTTTCCATTATCTAATCTTTATAGCCTATAGAGCCTATTTGTTTCTAGAGTTTATATTCACGTTACTTATTCTACCTACAGTAATTAAGAAATGGTCACGTAGCGTTCAACAGATTCTTAACAGTCTAATGCAATAGAAGTCCAAAGAATTCAGAAGAGGGGAAAACGACAATCATTTGATAAGATTTCAGCATTGCAAATAAAGGGAATTAAAAAAAAAAACTGGGGGGCGCCTGGGTGGCTCAGTCATTAAGCGTCTGCCTTCGGCTCAGGTCATGATCCCAGGGTCCTGGGATCGAGCCCCGCATCGGGCTCCCTGCTCGGCGGGAAGCCTGCTTCTCCCTCTCCCACTCCCCCTGCTTGTGTTCCCTCTCTCGCTGTGTCTCTCTCTGTCAAATAAATAAATAAAATCTTTAAAAAAAAAAAAAAAAACTGGTTAAGTACATTTTAACAAAATAAATTTCAAATAAGTCAGAAAGGCTGAAACCAAATAGCCTTCAAAGGTAGGCTCTGAGCTGGAAGTATTAAACTCTGAAGACCTGGTGACTTATATCCTATTGTAGCTGAAGAACTTGTCAAGGTTCTTGTTCTTGTCGAGGTATATATGGAGTTGAGAATGTAGATTGGGAATTTTTTTTTTTTTTTTGGATTGGTAATTTTTACAAAAAGGGAAAAAACTGTGACCTTAAGTTCCCTTCACTCGGGAAGGGTGAGGAACTCTAACAGAAACAATTAGTGAGGAATGAAAGGAAAAGGCTAGTGGCATTCTTTGGGAAAGAAAAGCTATCATCATTTCAACTCATTCTGTGGGAGAAGCAGTCATCTCTCCTGACTCCAGCAGTGTTTACAAGGTGGCAGAGAACTTGGTAGAAAGACCTCAATAAATACAGTCTTGCATTTAGTGCATAAATCAATTTCCTAAAAGTACCAACTGAGCCTCTATTAACTTTGTCAAATTTGGGTGACTGAAGAAATCCATCAAACAGTGTCATATAAGCACCGCATCTAGGCAGTGTCAACTAACATTTGTAGTTATTTACTTGGAAAATGTTCGACAAATATTGTTAGACTCAAAAGGGGAGGCAGAGAGCCTACGTAAAGAAGAAAACAAGAGATATGGCCACGGACTTCCTGGGCAAATCATACAATTACAAAATAAAGAGTATTATTCAAATCAGCTCTGAAGGAGGTAATACTAGTGTAACTGGATGAGTGGCTTCTGTAGAACTATGAAAAGGAGCCTTACAGTTAAAAAGGGCTTGATCGCACAGATCTGACCCCATAAATTGTCATATGTGTTCCTAGAATTCTAGCAGTTTTTTTTCTTGCACTTCTCAGTATTACCATAATTTTAAAATTAACCAGCTTATATCCCCTCTGGTTGGGTCAACTTTAACATCAGCATTACCATTCCAAAACCCTTGAGGAAAAGATGATTTACCAATTTCTGAGCCAACCACCAACTCGTGGGTCCCCTGAATTCATCTGGTGCTAAACCTGTCCTTTCTAATTATTAGGCTTATTAACTCCTGCTCTTAATGTTACAAGATGTTAGTGAAAAAAGTTTCAAAGGTTGGTTATATGCATTTGGAAGTTAATCTTTCTGGGAGAAAAAAACAGTGGAGAGATTTGCTTTTAAAAATATAAATCTCGGGGGTGCCTGGGTGGCTCAGTCAGTTAAGCAACTGCCTTCAGCTCAGGTCATGATCCAGGGGATCCCGCATCCGGCTCCTTGCTCAGCTGGGAGCCTGCTTCTCCCTCTGTCTGCCGCTCCCCCTGCTTGCGCTCTCTGTCTCTCTCTCTGACAAATAAATAAAATCTTTAAAAAAGATAAAATAAAATAAAATAAAAATCATATTTTTAAAAAAAATTTTAAAAGAAATATATATCTGGGGGCGCCTGGGTGGCTCACTCGGTTAAGCATCTGCCTTTGGCTCAGGTCATGATCCCAGGGTTCTGGGATCAAGCCCTGCATCAGGCTTCCTGCTCAGCGGGGAGTCTGCTTTTCCCTCTCCCTCTGCCCCTCCTCCCTCTCCCTCTATCCCTCCTCCTCACTGTGCTCTCTCAAGTGCGCACTCTTTCTCTCTCAAATAAAAACAAAAATGTTAAAAATAAATCTTTCTCAAATAAATAAAAATCTTAAAAAAAAATATATATATATATATATAAAATCTGGGGCACCTGGGTGGCTCAATCAATTAAGATTCTGCCTTTGGCTCAGGTCACGATCCCAGGGTCCCAGGATTGAGTCCCGCTTCAGGCTCCCCTCTCAGGAGGGAGGCTCCCCTCTCAGGAGGGAGTCTGCTTCTCCCTCTGCCCTTCACCCAGCTCATGCTCGCTCTCAAATAAATAAAATCTTTAAAAAAAAAAAAAAAAAAAAATATATATATATATATATATATAAACCTACTCTTAAAGTGATGTTTATAACCATGTCTTGTAAAACTTAAAATGAAAGAGCAGTTAACATTGTTTTTGAAGACTTAGCAAAGTAACACTTGAAAAATACTTTAAGAGATTTACTAACAATCAATGTCTGAAGTACAGTTTTACTTTCTGCTGCTAATGACTGTTCTGTTAATATCCTATTAGAAATCTGAGAAACACGTATAGACACATTTTCTGGAACAGATGTGAGAGATCCAAGTGCTGTTGTAGTAATTGTGTCTAATGCAGAGACACTGGAAGACAGCAGGTTACCTATACCAAAAAGAAAAAAGATACAAACTTTGACATAAATATATTAATACAGTTAGAAGTACTTTAAAGAGGTTGAGAAAATTACATCCTTGTGGAAATTTGTAATAACAAATAAGCTTAAAATAATTGGCTCATTACATCAGCTAGGAAACATTTCAAATATAAATTATTTATGTTCTAGAGTATTCTGCAAGCACATGTCATATTTGTCAGTTTATCAGACCCATCACTATAGTTCACAGTAAACCAAGAATCACTGTGATCTCCAGCTACAGGTAATCACGGTATTATAATAGGTAAAAGAGGTTATAAAATTAATAAACCAAACTTAAGAGTGGTTGGCTTAGAGCAACTAGACTCTAGGTGATTTTTACAAATTTTTACGTTTCTGTATCTTACACGTTTTCTATAGTGAAGATAATACTTTCACATTAAAAAACTAATATTTAAGAGTTTTTTTCTCTGGGCACCTAGGTGGCTCAGATGGTTAAGCCTCTGCCTTCTTGGGATCGAGCTCTGCGTCAGGCTTCCTGCTCAGCAGTGAGTCTGTTTCTCCCTCTCCCTCTGCCCCGCCACCTGCTTGTGCTTGCTCGCTCTCTTGCTCTCTCAAATAAATAAAATCTTAAAAAAAAGTTTTTTTTCCCTAAATGAAGATAACAAACAATGGGTGTGGTTAAACTTACTTTATAGAAAACAGGAAAAAAAAAAACCAAACCCAGCTAAGATTTGTTTTAATTCAAAGGCAGTAAAAGATAATCCCTAGTCTGACAGATAGTGTGTGCACTGGAGGGGACTAGTGACATGGTCCCCTGAGTTTTTTAAGATAGTAAATGATCAGTTTTGAAATTAGTCTCAAACTAATCACACAAAGACTAATTAGAAATGCTTGAACTTACCAAACAAAGTCTTGTGAGTCTCTAGCATGGCCTTTTGTTTTGAGCTGCTATCCTTAATTAATTCTTCCATATTACTAAACAGACTATTCAGGTTTTTGCCAAAAATATCCTGAGCTTCTGCATTGTGCTGATCGATTGCCTTCTTACGATCCAGTTTGGAATGGAGACCAGATACATCTTTTGTAGTTTCTTCAACTGTGGTAAGCAACTATATATGATTTTTTAAAATAAATGTTGGTAAGATGGATATGACAAAACAGTCTAATGAAAATATCTGTGCTACATAAGGATTTCTCCTGATGAGGACTAGTAAGTTTTAGATATTGTATCAGAACACATTTTCAATTCATGCCAATTTATCCAGTTGCCCAGGAATTTCCCCTCATCTAGCAATCTAGGCAAGGAAAAGGGATTTTGCCAACCTAATATAGTAATTATGCTTCCTCACAAATTTTTCTATTATGTGTTACTATTTCCTCTAACATGCACCTAATAAACAATTCTTTCACCATCTCCCACCATTAGAAGGTGCTAAATTCTTTATGACTGATTAGTTCCAATCATGACCAAAGGGGAAAGTACTGCATCATTGTTCTCAATGTCCCCAAAGTACATTAAAATTATTTTCTTTTTACAAAACTTCAGGAATGGTTTTTTCCTTAAGTCGGAAACTCTAGTGAGGAAAATTCAGATGAAATAGTAAAATATGTTCTTTAAATTGACAGAAATATCATTTGGGGTGGATAAATAGAATTTCACAGTTAATGCTTAAGCAAAGAAAGTTACTTCTATCCATTCTCTAATTTCTTTAATGCAAGTACAAATCAAAACAAAAGACAAACCCTGCTGGCAGCATCATGAAGTTTCTCCTCAGTACTTTCCAAAGCTGATGTAATATACTCTTCTTCAACAAGTTGTAATTTAGTTTCTTGTAAATGTTTTTGAGTGGTTTCAAGTTCCTGTGTCTTATTTTGCAGGTCAGACTTACACTGGTCAAGTTCATTTTTATTGTCCATAAATAACTCTGTAACCTAAATATAACATTTAAACATTTTTTAAGATTTACAAAATGCTGAACTGGTTGGTGAAACACCTGGCTAGTCCATAATATAATAGAAGAATCAAACAAATTATTTCCATGCAAAAGCTGTGACAAGTTGTTAACAAGTCACCAGGTAGGTTAGCGCATTTTATATGTTACCTGGTCTCTTCCTGTAAATTCATTAAAATTTTTGAGATTAAATACCAGGTCTAGTGTAGTGGTGTTAGTTCTTCAGGTCCCTTTCAACACTGACAATGTGAGGGTGGCATAGAAAGGTCACGTCTTTCCACCTTAGTTATTCAACATCTGGTTTCTCCTAACATCTGCATTCCCTCATATGATACACAAGGTAATGAAAATGTCTCAGCATTATTTAGCTTTAACAATAAAACCGCACAATTCAGTTAATTTCTCATAATGCTGCCTTAATGTGTTAAAATAGACAGTTTCTTCATCGTTGATTACAGTAAAATTATGATACAACTTAATTTTAGTATAAGAGTCAGCAAGAAAAAAAAAATCTTAAAAAATATCGGGGGGGGCGCCTGGCTGGCTCAGTCGGTAGGGCATGTGACTCTTGATGTCAGGGTTGTGAGTTCAAGCCCCACGTTGGGCATGAAGCCTATTTTAAAAAAAAAACAGTGGCTTGTCTGAACTGAAATATACAGATGAAGCACACATGGGATTTCAAAGACTTAGTACAAATTAAAAGAATGTTATAAAAGGCGGGGGGTGGTGCCTGGCTGGCTCAGTCAGTAGAGCACGAGATTCCTGATCTCAGGGTTTCGGGGATGTTAAGTTCAAGCCCCACATTGGGTGTAGACATTACTTAAAAATAAAAAATCTTTAGGGGCGCCTGGCTGGCTCAACCAGTGGAGCATGCAACTCTTAATCTCAGGGTTATAAATTCAAGCCCCATGTTGGGTATAGAGATTACTTAGAAAAAATAAAATCTTTAAAAAATAAAAATAAACTAAAAATCTTAAAAAAATATCAGGTCCCTCAAGTTCTGAAATTTTCTTTTAATATTTGCTTTTCATGTAACATACAATACTGTTGTGTTTTGGGGTTTTTTCATTCAATACGGTTTTAAATGCTTACCCTATTTAGCTCCTCCTCAATGGCACCAATTTTTTCAATCAATTCTACAATCTGTTCTTCTTGAACAGTTAGTTTTCCACTCATGGCTCTAAAATAAAGTTTAATGAGTTTAACAGTTAATATTTTTTCCTAATTCCTTTAAAACTTATTCTAACAAAACTGTGGGAGTTACACATCATCTCTACCATTTATCACTTTGATAATGATGCCTAAATATCAATAAGTAATAAATACAAATTATAAAAAACAAATGTATTCCTTGCTCTTGTCTTATAAATGGACTATTCTTCTTGTGACCTCCATTTTGAAACTGAGAATCCCTACCTATGAGGGGAAAAAAGCATGTGTATATATAAAATTTGAGAAGCTACCAAGCTGACAAAGGACTATAACTCACAAAGTAAAGATGGGGAGGGATACAACCTAAGCGTCTGCAATCAGGAATATGGAGTATAAATAGGACCCACAGAATCCAGGAAAGGCTTGGGACTTAAAGGCATCAGGTGTCACAGGAGGAGGGGGTGAGATAAGGGGCAAAATGGGAGAAGTGAGTTAAAGTATATATACAAAGCAATTATACCTCCTACCCCCTGCACACATACCCCAATATGCACCCCAACACACACCACCACTGATGTTTTACTAAAGTTATGCAAGAGATAATGAGTGGGGAAAACAAGTGAAAAATACATGGGACCTCTCTGTATTTTTCTTGCAACTTCATGGGGATCTATAATTATTTAAAATTAAAGCCATATAAAAATTTTTAACTGTTTGATAACTACCTGTTAATGTCAAAAGAAAAAGAAGCATTTATAGGAAGCACTAGATATAAAGATTTTAGTTACTGTCACATAAGTAAATTTTACTTCAAACACCTTGCTATCAGGAAATGATTATTCTTGGAAATTAATTTCCACATCCAAGGTCTTACCTAAAATTTTCTTCAGAAATGTACACCCCATTTTTCTCACGGGCTGCAGCAAGATCTCGTTTCAGACGCTCTATCTCTTCTGTATATTCCTACACAAGAAGAACATTGTAGGTGTCAATTTAGCATTTAACTTTTTGTTCATTCATTTTGGGGAGGATATTTAACAAAACATGTACTTAGCCCTTTTATGTTTTTTAAAGCATGAAAAATAAAAGTCATAATCATACTTTTCATTCAATATTAATCTGTTTAGAATAAAGTCTTTCAATAGCTTAAATAAATTCTTTAAAAAAAAAGGGGCCATATAAAGAAGATAAACTACAGACTAGGAGAAAATGACTGCAAACCACATTTGTGACAAAGGACTAGTATCTGAAACATATTAAGAACTTTCAAACCACAATAATTTTTAAAAATCCAATTAGCAGGGAGCCTGGCTGGCTCAGTGGAGCGTGCGATTCTTGATCTCCAGGTTGTGGGTTCAAGCCCCACGCTGGGTGTAGAGATTACTTAAAAATAAAATAAATTCTTTTTTTTTTTTTTAAGAGGTGGGGGGCAGAGGGAGAGGGAGAGGGAGATCTTAAGCAGGCTCCACACCCATCTCAGAGCCTGACTCGGGGCTCGATCTAATGACCCTGCGACTGAGGTCACGACCTGAGCCAAAATCAAGTTAGACACCCAACCAACTGACCCACCCAGGCAGCGCCACCAAATTTTTTTTCAAAGATTTATTTATTTATTTGAGAGAGAGACAGAGAGAGAGCACAGAGTCAGAGGGAGACAAGCAGACCTACGTGAGGCTTAATCCCAGGACCCTGAGATCATGACCTGACCCAAAATCAAGAGTCAGATGCTTAACCAACTGAGCCACCCAGGCGCCCTGAAACTTTTTTTAATAAAAACATTAAAAACCCATTAGAAAATGGGCCTAAAGACATGAATAGACATTTCACCAAAGAGGATATGCAAATAGCGAATAAGCACATGAAGAGATGCTCAACACCATTAGCCATTAGAGAAATGCAAGTTAAAACCACAGTGAGATATTTAGCACCTATTATACTCATCATAATACCTAAAATAAAAAATAGTTACAACACCAAATGCTGGTGAATATGTGGAGTAACTAGATCACTCCTGTATTGCTAGTGGAAATATAAAATGGCACAGCCACTCTGGAAAACAGCTTGGCAGCTCTCTAAAAAAACTAAATATTCAATTACCATACCCAACAACTTATACTCTTAGGCAATCATTCCAGAAAAGTGAAAATTTATGTTTACACGGATACCTATAACCAAAATGTTCACAGCAGTTCTACTTGTAATTGTGAAAAACTGAAATCAGTCCATATGTCATTCAACAGGTAAATGGTTACACAAACTATATGTATGATATATACATACCACGGAATACTACTTAGCACTCAAAAGGAAAGATCTATCAATGTGCGCAACTCAGGTGAACCTCCAGAAAATTCTGCTGAGTAGTAGTGAAAAATGCAATCTCAAAAGTTTACATACTGTATGATTCTATTCAATAACATTTTTGAAATGGCAAGAGTTTATTTTATTTTATTTTTTTAAGGTTTTTTTCTTTTTTTTTTTTTTAAGATTTTATTAATTTGACAGACAGAGACACAGCAAGAGAGGGAACACAAGCAGGGGGAGTGGGAGAGGGAGAAGCAGGCTTCCCGCAGAGCAGGGAGCCCGATGCGGGGCTCGATCCCAGGACCCTGGGATCATGACCTGAGCCGAAGGCAGACGCTTAACGGCTGAGCCACCCAGGCGCCCCGAAATGGCAAGAGTTTAGATATAGAGCACAGATTAATGGATACCAGAGATTAGGGAGAGGAAGTGAGAGTGGGAAGGAAGTGATTATAAAAAGGCAATATGAGGGACCCCTGTGGTGATGGAACTGCTCAGTATCTTAACTGTGGTGGTTGATGCACAAACCTACACATGTGACAAAATTGTATAGAACTAAATACACACACATAAATGAGTACAAGGAGAACTGAGGAATAAGACGAATGGACTGTTATTAATGTCAATATCCCTGTGGTGATACTTTACTGTAGTTTAACAAAATGTGCTAAGGATCTTTCTGCATTATTTCTCTCAATTATCTCAATGAAAACTTCAATTAAAAAAAATAAAATTGGGGCACTCTTTTGGTGAGTTTCTGGTTAACTTTCTAGACATTTCTTAAATGGAATCATGCAATATTTGATCTTTTGCATCTGACTTCTTTCACTTAGCATAACATTGGGGCTTCATCTATGTTGTAGCATGTATCAATAGACTATTTCTTTCTATTGCCAAATGGTATTCCATTAAATGGATAATAACACATTGTGTTTATCCATTCACCAGCCAATGAACATTTGGATTATTTCCAGTAATGCTGCTATGAACATTAGCATATAAGTCTTTGTGTTGATGTATTTGCAGTCTTCTTAGGTAGATACCTGGCAGTTTAATTTCTGTGTTGCTCAATAAGTTTATGTTTAACTCTTTTAGAAACTGCTTTCCACAGTGGCTGTACCACTTTAAATTTTCATCAGCAGTGAATGTGTGAAGGTTGCAGTTTCTCCACATCCTCTCCAACACTTGTTATAGTCTGTCTTTTTAATGTTAGCCATTCTAATAAGTGTATAATTGTACCCTCAGTGTGGTTTTAATTAGCATTCCCCTAATGAATAATGAAAATGAGCATCTTTTCACATGCTTATTATCCATTTGTATATCTTTTTTGTGAAAAGTTTACAAACTAGATTTGTAGAACAAATCTACAGACAAAAAGTACATCAGTGGCTGGCTGACTGTTTGCAAAGGGGCAAAGGGGAACTATATAGTGAAAGAAATGTCCTAAGTAGATTATAGTGATGTTGCACAGCTCTATAAATGTACTAAAAATCATTGCATTGTAGGCTTACAATGGAGGAGTCTTATGGAAATTATACCCTAATACCACATTAATGTATGGTGATTATACACTAAAGCTACAAATAAATAAATTTTGTAAATGTAAATAATTACAAATTTTGCTGACTTGATAGAGCTGGTAAAGTCACATTAGCATTAGAAAAAAACATTTTAATATATTAGGTAATTAATTAAAATCATTAGATGAAAAGCCTTACCACAGGCAATTGAACAAATCTTTTAACAATTACCAAAATTCACAATTACCTTAATAAGAGCTCTTTTGGTGAGTTTCTGGTTAACTTCAGGCTTATTTAGTATGTTCTTTGCTCTATGAGCATATTCCAATGTACTCAGAGTTTCCTGTGAAGAAAATGCCAATTACTAAAGATATTATAAGAATAATGTAGTTCTGTTATATAAAATGTACTGTAAAATAACTTATAAGAAAAAAAATAACTTACAAGAAATAATTTATGGTTGTATCTAACCTAAAAATCTATCATCCACTAGGACCACTATACCCTAAGAATTTTTTACTTCAGTCTTCACACTCAATGAACCCCATCAGCTGATGAATAAACAAAACATCCTATATTCATACAATGGAAAATTACTCACCTACAAAAAGGAATGAAGCATGGATACACGCTAACCACATGGATGAACACTGAAAACATGCTAGGTGTAAGAAGCCAGTCACAAAAGAACACTTATTGCATAATTCCATTTACACGAAATGTCCAGACTAGGCAAATCTATAGATTAAAAAGGTAGGGTGGGGCACCTGGGTGGCTCAGTTGGTTAAGCGTCTGCCTTAGGCTCAGGTCATGATCTCAGGGTCCTGGGATCTAGCCTCACATCGGGCTCTCTGCTCATTGGGGAGTCTGCTTCTCCCTCTCCCTTTGCACCCTCCCTTCCCAGCCCCCCCCCCGCCCCCGCTTGTGCATGCACTTTCTCTCAAATAAAGAAATAAAATCTTAAAAAAAAAAAAAAAAAGAAAAATATTTTAAAGTAGGTTAGTAGTGACCTAGGGCTGGGAGTGAGGGCAAATGGAGAGTGATTCCTAATGGGTTACAAGGTTTCTTTCTGGGGTAATGAAAATGCTCTAAACAGACTTTAGTGATGGTTGCACAGCTCAGCAAATATATTAAAATCATCAAATTACATATATTTTTTTTTAAAGATTTTACTTTTTTTTTGACAGAGAGAGAGACAGTGAGAGAGGGAACACAAGCAAGGGGAGTGGGAGAGGGAGAAGCAGGCCTCCCGCTGAGCAGGGAGCCCGATGTGGGACTCGATCCCAGGACCCTGGGATCGTGACCTGAGCCGAAGGCAGACGCTTAACGACTGAGCCACCCAGGCGCCCCTCGAATTACATATTTTTAATGGGTGAATTTAATGGTATGTGAATTATATCTCGGTAAAGATGTTTTTTAAAATGAAAGGAGAGTTAGAGACCTTATAAAACCTTTCGTAACTCCACTTAAAGGAAACAATCATAATAAGAGATTTCACCATCTTTTTTGCTTCTCTTGGTTTTACCACCTGTTCTCACACATCCAACCCATCTTCAGTGCCCTCTAAGAGCTTCTACAACACTAGCATTCACTTAACCCACTTTTAAGTCCTCACTTAAATCTCTGTAACCCGCCCCCCATCAGGCTCCCTGTTCAGCAGGCAGTCTGCTTCTCCCTCTCCCCCCACTCATTCTCTCTCTCAAATAAATAAAATCTTTTAAAAAAAAAAAAATCTCCATACCCCATGTAACCATGCACTGCTAATGACCACAGCAATTTCTTTTGAAGACTGTGTGGGAAAAGCCATTAAGTAATTGGCTTTTTAAGATTAAAAACTCTGCCAGGAAGGAGAAAGACAATTTTTTCAGTTGTGTCCTCCTCTATGTCCATGTGTAATATCCAGATTCTTTTACTCTTGCTTAGAATGAATGAAGCCAATTAATGAACTTTTTAAATATGTGATAAAAAAGTAAAATAAATTATGTGATAGCTAAATAATAATTACACCTACTACACTTGCAGATACCTATTAAAGGGCTTACCTCAAGATTGAGAGATGCAGGAGAAATTGTTGCAATTATAGATGTTCTTGTACGTCCCCCAAGAGAATCCTGGAGGATTCTAGTTAGTTTAGATTCTCGATAAGGAACATGAGGTGTTCTTTCTACAAGAGCAGTAATAACCCTTCCCAAAGTCAAAAGGGATTGATTGATATTTCCAGCTTCCCGGGCTCTCTTGTCAACTGCTCCAGAACGGCCAATGTTCTCACTTCCCGCAAGATCAACCTTGAATTTCGAAAATAAAAGTAGGTTGTTAGTTCCACTGGATTTGGACACAAAGACTTTCATTCTCAAATATAATATATTAAATAGCTAGCAAAATAATTTTTTTATAATTAACAATCTACTACAAAGCTAATTACCTAGTGACTTCAAAACTATTGTCTAGAAGTACAGAATTTCAAGCTGCTCCGAGGTGGTCAAGAATGAAACAGTTGAGGGGGCCTGAGTGGCTCAGTCCATTAAGCATCCAACTCTTAATTTTGGCTCAGGTCATGATCTCAGGGTCACGAGATCAAGCCCCATGTTCGGCTCCTCGCTCAGCCAGAATTCTGCTTGAGATTCTCTCTCCCTCTCTCTGCCCCTCTCTCCTCTCTAAAATAAATAAATCTTAAAAATAAATAAAAGATTCTCTTTCCCTCTCCCTCTGCCCCTGCAACCTCTCTCTCCCTCTCAAAAAAAAAAGAATGAAACAGTTGAAAAGAACTACCATATGATCCAGCAATCCCACTTCTAGGTATATTATCCAAGGGAAATGAAATCAGTATCTCAAAGAGATATCTGCACTCCCACGTTCAATGCATTATTCACAATAGCAAAGATATGGAAACTGTGTCAGCTGATGAATGAAGGGAGAAGAAATGGGGGTGCCTGGGTGGCTCAGTCGTTAAGCGTCTGCCTTTGGCTCAGGTCATGACCCTAGGGTCCTGGGATAGAGCCCCGCGTCGGGCTCCCTGCTCTGTGGGAGGCCTGCTTCTCCCTCTCTCGCTCCCCCTGCTTGTGTTCCCTCTCTCGCTGTGTCTCTATCAAATAAATAAATAAAATCATAAAAAAAAAAAAGAATATAGAGAAGATATGGTATACATATACAACGGAATATATTTATTTAGCCATGAGAATGAAGGAAATCCTGCCATTTGTAACAACATGGATGAACCTAGAGGATGTAATGCAAAGTGAAATAAGCCAGACAGAGAAGGACAAATACTATATGATCTCTCTTATGTGTAGAATTGAGGAGGTGGGTGGGGAGAAGGAAAGTTCACTGAAATGGAGAGAATGACGGTTACCAGGAGCAGGGGAATGGGGGAGAAGCAGATGCTGGTCAAAGCGTGTAAGCCTTCAGTTATAAGATGAATAAACTCTGGGGATCTAATGTACACTATGGTGATGACAGTTAATAATACTATACTGAAATTTGCTAAGAGTAGACCTAAACATTCTTACAGCAATCCCCCCAAAAGTAACTATGTGAGGTGAAGGATATGTTAATTAACCTGATTATGGTACTCATTTCTCAAAGCGAACATGTATCAAATCATCACATTGTACACTTTAAATATATAATTTTATTTGTCAATTATACCTCAATAATGCTGGAGGGAAAAAAAAAGAATGAAACTATATTAAGGTAGATACTTACCAAGTTCAACTTTCCAATTTTAACAAGCTCCTCTCCATCAATTGTAGTTTCTTTCATATGTATTGTAACAGAGAAAACTGAGTGGGAACGACTAGAAAACAAGATCAGATTGTCCAGTCATTATAATGTAAAACATTATTTGCTTTCTATAAAATATTAAAAAGAACAAAGAAAGATCAAACTCCACAAAGCAGAGAAAGATAGTATCAGACAGGAGACATTAATAAGATTTTGGAAGACAGAGGGTAGATAGAACAATGCTTAGGTTTTTGCTTTCTTGTACTTGCTGCCTCCAAAGGGGACCCCAATAAGAAACTACCTGTAAACACCCTAAAAGACTTAGGAACTAGAATCCTCAAGACCTCTAAAAGCTGGATGTGGGGTCGGTTTGGGACAGTTGCCTGGTATGTCAGAGGAGAAGGCTTGCAATCAAGCTTCTTATTTATAAGAATCTCTTGAAATACGTCATTACCATAAATTCAAACAGTACCACACAAGTCATCAGATTACTTGCTTTCAATGTCAACTGTTGTAAAAATATATTGCTCTGCTTTGAGAATGTCATCAGAAATAGTTAACACCCTCTCTTGAAAAGCAAACGGTAAATAGCAATGATTACTGAAATACTACAAGATAATCACCACTAGACCATAAAGTGTTCCGATGTCTATCTTATATTATATACTGACATTCAGTTTTTATCTGAGGGATACAAAAGTTATATAGACAACCAAAGACCTCTTTTATTCCCGTATCAATGACATTTGGTGAACATTCCTATGTTTGTTAATGTCATTGATGATTAGTGAGGAATATGATAATTTTTAATTTTCTTATTTGCACTTTTCATGTTACTTGGAAAGTTTTCCAGTAAGAATCATATTTTATTTATTATTTAAAATTACAGAAAAGGGCACAGGAAAAATATAAAGAAACTATAAATCTGAATTCAATATATATTTCATATTTTTCTATCATTATTTACCCATTTCTAATCCAAGATTATGGAATTAATGCAATTAAGCATAGAAGTCAACTATGATTTTGGAAAATTTAATGTTTTCCTTCACTTTACCACATACATTCATAAAGAGACCTTTACTCAAGTCTACATATAAAAAAATGAGTCCTAGGGGTGCCTGGGTGGCTCAGTTGGCTAAGCATCTGCCTTCAGCTCAGGTCGTGATCCCAAAGTCCTGGGATCAATAAAGTCCAGAGTCAGGCTCCTTGCTCAGCAGGGAGTCTGCTTCTCCCCTGCCCCTCCGCGCCCCCCCCACCCCCGCTTATGCTCTCTGTCTGAAATAAATAAAATCTTAAAAAAAAAAAGGAGTCCTAAATTATACAAATTTATGAAAAAGCAGGAATTTATTTAAAAGAAAGGTATTTAGAGAAAAGAAATATTACTTAGTCTTAAACTCCTTCCTCCAATATATAATTTTTTAAATGGAAAGCTATTATAGGAAAATTTAATTAAAATCATAAAAATCACCCATAATGTCATGATTTTCATTACTTTCATCTTATTTTTCTTCTTTAAATGTATATGTAATTTTTTATAGAGTTGCAGAAATTTCCAGTTATAAGGGAGCAAAGAAATAAATGATCTAATTTTTTTTTTAGGTTTTATTTATTTAAGTAATCTCTACACCCAACGTGGGGCTCAAACTCACGACCCCGAGATCAAGAGTCGCATGCTTTTCTGACTGAGCCAGCCAGGCACCCTGAGATCTATTTCTAATAATTATTTTGTAGGTCAGAGAAACTGATACTCAGATAAATTCACTTATTTCCTTAAGTCACATGTTTGGTTAACTCCAAAACTAGAACTAAACACAAATATCTAACTCCCAATCCATAGCTCTTTTAATTACACTCTGATGCTTCCTTCAAAGACCGGCAGAAAAAATATCCACCTGACTTGGTAAACTGCTTTTCTAGAAATTGGGATTCATTCTATAGGGGGTGCTATCAGCTATGCCCCTTTCTACCCTGGAAAGCCGTGTTAGTGACCATGTCTTCCTATATTAAAATGAAGCCATATGAGAAAAGTTTATGTTTTTTTATATTTTTCCAAAATGTTGGACAACCTAAATATATGTAATTTTTGTCAATCATACTACAATAAAGCTGGAGAAAAAAAATCAAATGAAGCTATCTGACTTTCTTCTAATTCTTATTTAAACCATGGGCTTTCAAACTTTGTTCTAGGTATCCATGGGCACCCCAAAAAAGTGCTCAGGGAAAACCTTCATGAGGCTGAGGAAGTAAGCCTCTGAGCATCCCACCCTCAAATCGACTACAGTAAGCACATGTTAATCTAGGCTCCTGTGTACAATTTCATTTGAGAAAAAATAATCTACTTAAAAAAGTTTAATACTTCTCTAATTCACTTGTCTTTGTTCCCTTTTCAATATTCTTCCAATACTGGTGCTTGCCTCTAAATCTCAAGCCAATTACTAAAGCATGAAATCAAGCATACATACAATCTAGTATGCGACTCACATACTTTGACCCACCCCAATTTGACTTCCCATGTTAAAAAGAAAATGGAGGGGCGCCTGGGTGGCTCAGTTGTTAAGTGTCTGCCTTCGGCTCAGGTCATGGTCCCAGGGTCCTAGGATCGAGCCCCGCATCGGGCTCCCTGCTCCACGGAGAGCCTGCTTCTCCCTCTCCCACTCCCCCTGCTTGTGTTCCCTCTCTAGCTGTGCCTCTCTCTGTCAAATAAATAAATAAAATCTTAAAAAATAAATAAATAATAAAAAGGAAAAAAAGAAAAAAGAAAATGGAGAGGTGGGGGGAGGACACTGGCTTTCTTACCTGGAGTATGCATTCATCAGAGTTGCTGCAGTTGTCCGTTTTGCTGCTCCCTTCTCCAAAATCTGATAGACTTCATCCTTGTTGTGTACTGTAATTTCTTCTAAACCTTTGATTATCACTCCCCTCTGACCAATATCAAAAGATCATCCATTAGTCTGACAAAAAATATATATATACTGATTTCTCAAAGCATCACACATTAAAATCCAGAGACACTTCATTCTCAAAGACTGAGTTACCTTGTTACGGGGATCATCAAACATCTGCAGTCTCTCAGAAACATCAGAAGATGGATTAAGGAGATCAAAAAGTTCTTCATTATAGATTTCCAACAGAGACACTTTGACTGAAAATTCAGTACCATTATCAGTAAGTTTCTCAAAAATTTGATGAAGAGTACGTGGAATTATCCCAGCCAAGGGATCCTGAAATTATAATATTAATAAGGACTAAAATAAGGGAAGAACGCCATTTACTATGGCAGTTAAAACACATATAACAAGGGCCTCTAAATATGAGGGGCACCTGGGTGGCTCAGTTTCCACAATATTCTACTCCAACTATTCTGTCTCAAACAGACCCCTCTCTTACCACTTAACTGTGCCGTATGTATTGGTCCTTTCTCTCCTAATGACGCTGTTTCTTAAACAGGAACTATACCATATACTTTAATTTTGCTAAAATAGTAGTTTATCCTACAATCATGTTTGACATGGGTATATTGATCTTCTCTATTTCAAGAAAGAGGCCTTCTACCAAGTTTTCTATTCAGTTATATTTCAACCACTTTAGAGACAGAAATCTATTATAAACAATAAATACCTCCTCCCAAGTGTACTCTTCATTAGGTGACCTCTCACCTTCCATTGTAAAGGTTTTTCCAGTGCCAGTTTGGCCATATCTGTCAAAATTAACAAAAGTGTTAATTAGAAAACAAATACATGCATCTAAACCTTTCCAGCAATTTGAAAAATAGTGTTTTACTCACGCAAAAATAGTGCAATTATAACCCATAATAACTTCATCCAGAATTGGACAAACAACACTTCGGTAAACATCAATTTGTTTAGTAGAAGCTCCAAAAACCTATCCCAAAAAAAAAAAAAAAAAATCAAAGCAATTCTTCAGGAAAAAAAATACTCCAAAATTACTCACTTTAAGAATTTTGTTTTTAGGGGCGCCTAGGTGGCTCAGTTGTTAAGCGTCTGCCTTCGGCTCAGGTGGTGATCCCAAGGTCCTGGGATTGAGCCCCGCATTGGGCTCCCTGCTCTGCGGGAAGCCTGCTTCTCCCTCTCCTACTCCCCTTACTTGTGTTCCCTCTCTCTCTCTCTCTGTCAAATAAATAAATAAAATCTTTAAAAAAAAAAAAGGAATTTTGTTTTTAGGGCGCCTGGGTGGCTCAGTCGTTAAGCATCTGCCTTCAGCTCAGGTCATGATCCCAGGGTCCTGGGATCGACCCCCACATCAGGCTCCCTGCTCCGTGGAGAGCCTGCTTCTCCCTCTCCCAACACCCCCTGCTGTGTTCCCTCTCTTGCTGTCTCTCTCTCTGTCAAATAAATAAATAAAATCTTTAAAAAAAAAAAAAAAGAATTTTGTTTTTAGGGGTGCCTGGGTGGCTCAGTTGGTTGGGCGACTGCCTTCGGCTCAGGTCATGATCCTGGAGTCCCAGGATCGAGTCCCGCATCGGGCTCCCTGCTCAGCAGGGAGTCTGCTTCTCCCTCTGACCCTCCTCCCTCTCATGCTCTCTCTCTATCATTCTCTCTCTCTCTCAATAAATAAATAAAAATCTTAAAAAAAAAAAAAGAATTTTGTTTTTAATATATTAACTCATTCAGCCCACTAGAAACCATACGACAACTCAGTCAACTGAAACTTGGAATTGTACACTAGAACCTAGAGGAAATGTGTATCTGAGAATAACTTTACATAGTAAATAAAAAAATAATAAAGTAAATAAATAAAAAAAATAAATAATTATTTACATAGTAAATAATAAATAATAAAAGTAGCAGCATTTTAAGAAATAGGTACCAGGAGCACCTGGGTGGCTCAGCCGGTTGGGCATCTGACTCTTGATATTGGCTTACGTTCTGATCTCGGGGTGGTGAGATCGAGTCCCATGTTGGGCTCTGCACTCAGCACGAGTCTGCTTGTTCCTCTCTCTCTGCTCCTACCCCACTCTCCCGCACATGCTCTCTATTAAATAAATAAAATCTTAAAAAAAAAAAAATAGGTACCATATCAAAAGTATATGTTTTCCTTGAGCTCTTGTCAGCCAATCCTCCAGTTCGTACACTAACTTCTTTTCGTACATGATCACAGTCTACTACAGAATGGGCATTAGCTTTCCGTTCTGCCAAATTAAATGGTCTATAAAAAGAAATGTACAAAGTTATTTTAAAAACTCTTAGTTATCAGGTTACAGATGACATTGTCATTAATACCTTAGATAATAACAAAGTAAAGTTTTTTGACAACACTATTGGTGACAAGGATTAAATGGGGGACTAAATGATACCGCTAAAGCAGAATTTTTAGTTTCTACTCCCAGAAATAAAAAATAGGTTTTTTAATTTTCAAAGACATGTAAAACATGATAATTCTGACAGCTTCTTGGAGTAGATGTTAACAGAATTAACTTGTAAAAAAAATGCCAAACTTATTTTTCAGATTTCTGTTTCCACTATTCTTACAGTCTGAGAAAGTTATGTTATGATGCAGTAGAAAGAACATGCCAAATTTGTGTTCAAAATACTAACCTGTCAGTGGATAACTGGCACAAGATAAAAAATAGATAAAAATAATGACTAATACATTGAGTATTTACTATATGTCAGGTACTCACTATTCAAAATGCTTCACATGTGTTAACTCAGTTTGTCCTAGCGGGGAATAGCAACATAAAACAAATGATTATAAGAGAAGTAATGTTTAGGGGTGCCTGGGTGGCTTAGTCGTTAAGCGGCTGCCTCCGGCTCAGGTCACGATCCCAGGGTCCTGGGATCGAGCCCCGCATCGGTCTCCCTGCCCGGAAGGAAGCCTGCTTCTCTCTCTCCCACTCCCCCTGCTTGTGTTCCTGCTCTCGCTATCTCTCTCTCTGTGTCAAATAAATAAATAAAATCTTTAAAAAAAAAAAAAAGAGAAGTAATGTTTAGAAAGGGTATGTAAAGGGTGCTGTAGGAATATATAGCAAAAATTTAATTGATTGGGACAGGGAGGGGTGGGGGGAAGCATGGGTGATGGGAAAGACTCCCAAAGGAAGTAATCTTCTAAGCTAAATTCCTTCTTGGGCTTTCTGTAGAGTGAGGACTCTTGATCCAGTCTGCTTGGGCAATGTAGCCCTGTGTGCATACTTCCCCATTTGAAAAATGGGGCTAAGGAATAGCACCAACCTCACAATGTAGGAAAAGAAATCCTGCTTAGGGGCGCCTGGGTGGCTCAGTGGGTTGAGCATCTGACTCTTGATTTCTGCTCAGGTCATGATCTCAGGATCGTGGGATTGAGCCCTGTGCTGGCTCTGTGCTGGGAATGGAGCCTGCTTGGGATTCTCTCTCCCTCTGCCTCCCCATGCCCTTACTCGCTCACACACATGCCCCCTCTCTCTCAAAGAAAAGATATCCTATTTAGTTTACAGTTTCCCAGTGGCTCCTACTGTGCTTGGCACATAGGAGGCATCCTAATATCTGTTAAACTACATACTTAATAAATGTCATCCTAAGAGGAATGATGGAAGAGCTGAAAAGAACCATAGTCCACGAAGTGGCATCATTCAGATATGCATATACCTAACACACATCTGGGCCAAAGAGAGAAATGTACTCTTGACCTGAGTTCATTTTTCCCATTCAGTATCACATATTATGAAAGGAAATGGCAAATAGGAAATTATCTTTCTCCTCATCACTAGACAAACCAAGTTGCTGTTTATTTTAAAAATGATACCTCAACATCCTCTGGCATGTCCCATCCCTAGTATATTTTTGACAGTCAGAAAACCAAATTTGTGATCCTGGGAAATTTAACTCACCAACTTCCTGGTAATATATAATAATGCTATCGATTGTCAAATGTAGTGAAACCTACAGAATGCACATAACCCATGACATGCAATATTATTAAAAGTTCAACAAACCTAAGTCAAAACCAACTTATACTGAGGTAGGCCAAGAGTATCAAGTAGAATGAATTGCTCTCATGTGGTTAAAGGTTTTGCAATTAGTCTATATTCTTAGCATCTCTCAACTAATCTCTTTGCCTGGATGTGTGATGATGTTAACCACATGAATACCCTTCAAGATGTCACAACCAAGTCGTAGATAATCACAAAGATTACACATTTCTAAAAGTTATCAAAACTCCCACTGAAGAGCTTTAAGGACTATTTGTACTATAATAAAAAGTATTGCAAAGCCACTATATTCCTAACCAAACTTCTCTAATTAGAAATTGTAAGGTTCCTGTTAATGATGTTAAACCCATCAATTTGTTGGCCTCACTACAGTTACATTACATTCATTTATTCATTCCATAAATATTCATCTAGTACTTATTATGTGGTAGATATTTGTTTAGGAACTGAAGATATACCAGTGAACAAAACCAAGTTTCAAAAAAAACCAAAACACCCAAGTTCCTATTCTCAGGGAGCTTTTATCCTAGTGTTATAAATAGATACATCAAAGTAAATAAAACAGACTAAGTGGGATTGGAATTAATGATGGGGGAAAATGGGCAGTTGCTATTACTATTTTAGGGTGGTCAGGGAAGGCTTCTCTTCTCTGATATTTAATGATATTTAAGCAGAATCTAAAAAGTGAGGGAGCCAGTCATGTAGCTATTTTGGTGGGAAAGCTTTCTAGGCAGAGTGAAATTGCAAAGGCCCTGTGGTAGAGCCTGGTAGATTGGGGGGGGGGGGGCGGTGCCCACAGGGGAGTTAAGTAGGGTGTAATAAAGATAGCCAGTAGTTAGATCATGTGAGGGGTCTATAACCTTCAATCTGTGAGCCAAACCTGGCCTTTTTCATACCAGAGACCTAGAATGATTTTTACAATTTTAAAGGGTTGTTTAAAAAAAAAAAAAAAAAAAAAAATCAGATACTGCAGTGGTAGCTGTTCTTTAGCAGATTCATTCCACCACTGAAAACCTGAAAACAACGGACCACACAGTCTTACTGATTTCAGGTAAAAGATGTCCAGCAAAACAGCAAGCACCAACAAACATAGCCCAGGCAAGAACTGTGCAGCAGTTGAGATCAGAAGCCTCCATAAAAGAACAAAGGTTTCAGTGGCATCATCGGACCTTATGTTCTACTGTGAGGAGCATGCCAGGAGTGACTCTTTGCTGACAGGGATACCAACTTCAGAAAATCTTCTCAAGGATAAATCTGCATCATCTTAAACTGGAAGAATGAAACAGTTCTGTGTCTCTTCCTAACAAAGCTAATTACAAGCAGCTCCTTAAAGAGATCGACCTTCAGCTTATTTGGTAACCACTGCTAATAACTAAAATGCTTTGAACTTGGAATAATGAACTCTGAAGTCTTCATTTTCCAAGTTGTCCTTTCTCTAAAATATCCTTTGCTGATTTAATACAGCATTAACAGTCTTGTTCTCCGTTTGGTAACTATAGCATCACATTGGGTTACTGTTTAAGGAAAGCTGGTCTGGGCCTTTTTAAAAACACAATTAGGGGCGCCTGGGTGGCTCAGATGGTTGGGCATCTGCCTTTGGCTCAGGTCATGATCCCCGGGTCCTGGGATTGAGCCCTTCATGGGGTTCCTTGTTAGTGGGGAGTCTGCTTCTTCCTCTCCCTCTGTCTTTCCCCCTGCTCGTGCTCTCTCTCTTTCTGTCTCAAATTAATAAATAAAATCTTTAAAAAAAATAAAAAATAAAACACAATTATACACTTTTAAAATATATGAATGATTCATAAAAGTTCAGATCTAAATTGCTAAAGCACTTGTCTAGATTCAAATGCCAAAATTAACTTAAATCCTAAAACCTTTATATTATGTTCTTAATAGGACTTATGCTAACCTGCACACTTATACAAGGGGGAGGAATGTTTTGCATATATGTCTTTGTATATACATATATCAAAGCCTATTTCCTTATTAAAACTTCTCTCTATAAAAACTATCAGTTCCTCAATTCCAGAAATTATATCTTTCTCTTGAGCTGTGTATAGGTAGAATAAAAAATTCTCTTCATATAGTTATAATACTAGTAAAGGACATAATAAAGATTGTATTCATTGTAAGTAAGTAATAAAGTCATCTCTCTCGTGAAATCTTGCTGACCTCTTAGGTTACAATAAACTGTGCCAATTAAAAATGTAAAATTAAAAAAAAATCAGAGAATATGTGACAGAGACTACATGTAGCTTGCAAAGCCTAAAATACTTTAAAATATTTACTATGTGAGCCCTTTACAGAAAAGATTTGACAACCTCGAGGGCCTCATAAGTTGTTTATTTACTGAAGCTTAAGGACATATTTGCCCTAGGAAAGATATTTGAAAAAGAAAAGAAAGCATGAAAAGAAAAACATCTCTTTATACAAAAATTACTGTAAATAATTAGACACAACCTAAGCACTTTTCATGAATGACAAAGTAAAAGAAATCTCTTTTTAGGTAAGACTTGAAATGTATGGGGATAATAAACATGAATAATGTTTAATCTTGGGGAGAGGAAGGGGGCTGGAGAGGGATACAATGGGGCTCCAATTGTAATGATTGTTTTGTTTCTAATTTAGGTGATGGACACACAGATGTTTGTTACTTTGTTCTCCATAACTTTTTATAGGTTCTGACATATTTTGTAACTAACAATAAAAAAGAAAATTAAAGAAAATAAAACCATCCAGAAAAAGCAGTATTGTCTAGCCTTATTAAACGATCAAAATAATCTAAAACTTTGCGTCTGTGGGGGCCTGGCTGGTCAGTAGGTAGAGCATGCAACTCTTATCTCTGGGTTGTGAATTCGAGCCTCACACTGGGTGTAGAGATTGCCTAAAAATAAAATCTTTAAAAAATAAATAAAAATTTGCGTTTTTTATTACAGGCTGTTATTTTTTTTTTCAATCTTCAAAACAAGTAACTGTTAACAGAAGCTCTAGAGTACAACTAGTAAGTGGTCGAACTTAAGGTTACCATCAAATTTCCTCTCTGACACCTAGTTCAGAAAGCTAGCTATTATCTTTGACATCTACAATTCAAGTCACCAAAGCTGAGGAGGCAATAATTTAAGACAGTTTCTTCACACATTTTTAAAATAACCCCTTTTTAAAAATTTTAGAACTTTTGGATTTACAGAAAAGTTGCTGATAGTTGGTAGAATTTTTAAAACAACAGCAACAAAAACAGACACACAAAACACACAGACCAGTAAACTGTGGAGGGCTTCTAAAAAGCTGAATAAATCAATCTCTAATTAAGCAACAGTTTGTATAACGAGTATGTTCTTCCTCTACTAATTTTGAAATTGGGGAGTTATTTGGAAATCAATCTGGGGAGAGCTGAACACCTCCACCCCACTCACCCCGAAGAAACTATCTCCCTTGGTCTAAGACCATGTTGCAGTACAATCAGAAAGCTATACTGGCTTAAGTTGTCTCCTTTTAAAAACATAAACTCACTCTATAAACTAATCTTTAAAATTTAAATATAATGATGTTTTCTTGTTTGGTAGGGATTAAGAAAACATTTTATCTACAAGAAAGAGAACAAGTGATCGATTGTGCTTTTAGAAATGATGGAGAAGACGGTAATCCCAACATCAGTACTAAAACATCTGCAAAGTAGGTATGCAGTCTTTCTTATTTCCAAACTGAGAAACTGCAAGAAGTGGCATATACAAGTGCCACCTAAATCTTTTCCAACATTAGTTTTTTAAAAGAACATACTTTTCCCTAAAGACCCGCGATCAAATTCGCCTTCTGAATAGCAGTTTAAAATATAACCTCCTATACGAATACCCTTTCTTCGGAAACAGGCACTAATTTACTCACAGCAATCTGGTGTCATTTTTATGGACCGAACGCGGAAAACTGCGAAACAGGAAGGTTTGCTCCCCGCAGAAACTGCAAACAAAATTCCTCTCTCCGGACAACACAGGAGGGAGCCTAGCAGCAAAGCCCCGCACTCCCAATCCTGCCGGGTTCGCCTACCTGCATCTCACCACCACCTGGATGTTCTTTCCCTTCTCCTCTTTCTTCTTCGCGGAGGAATTCGGCTGGGAAGCCATGACGATCCCCGCGCGAAGGTCGAGGCCTGGCTGTGGACTCGGGAGCTGTGGGGCGCGGAGGGGCCCTGCGGTCGGCGCGGCCCGGGTGCCCACCTCCCCCGCCGGGTACTGACGTGGCTGGGGAAAGCCACGCGAGCAGCTCGACGTCTCCGCTCTCCACCAGGGGCTCTGACTGACCGAGGCGCCTGTCCCGCACTAGCGGGAGCCTCGGAATCACCAATATCGTCTCCGCCCGAACCTCGGAAACAGAGCAACGACTCGGCGCCTCAATTTGAAAAAGGAGCCGAGACGCCGAGCCAATAGCAGCGCCCTGGGCGCGCGGGGCACCATGGGACGCGGTGTCGTCACCAGGGCCCCCGCCCTCGGGGCGTGGCCCGCGGGAAAGTAAAAAGCTGGTCTGTCCTTACTCGCCTGGAACTTAGTCCGATGGGGGAGACGCGCGAGTAAACACTGTGACTCTTCAACGTGACCTTGTCCAAGTTACATAACGTCTGTAAACCAAGATTTCCTCATCTTCAAAATGGAAATAATAGCAACCATTTCAGAGGGTTCGGTGAGAATTGAGCTAGCGCGGGCAAATAGCTTAGACTAGGACATGTAGTGTCAGGAAAGCTGGCCATGATTATAATTATTAGCGAATTGTACGACAGTGTTATGGAAGCACATAGGAGAGGTCCAAAGCGAGCCCCTTTCTCGGAGGCAGCGTCCAGAATAGCCTTGAGTAACTAGGAAGTGTTAAGAAATAAGGTTACCACGAGTACCAAATCGCGATGAAATGGATGTTAAATGTCACTTTTAGGACTCTGAATTTATCCTTTAACTGATGAGAAGATGTCACCGTTAAACGATTCCAAGCAAAAGGCAGTACTGCACTTGCCTTTTCGGACTACCATTCCGGAACGACTGACGCAGGCTCAGGGCGCGCTTCGCTCCCTCTACGTGGCGCCGCATCCCCCTCCCTTCCCCCGGGGCGTCTCAAGGAGTTTGAGCCAGCGCTCGCAGCCGTCAGCCTACAAATCCCAGCAGGCTCCGCTCCTTGGGCCCCGCCCCCGCTGGGTAACTTCCGGCTTTCCGTAGACGTATTGCGAGCGACCTGGCGCTGTTAGGGGTGGCTGGACAGCTTCAGGTGTAGGACCTGGGCCCAGGAAATACTGAATCATGGGCCTATGCCGTAGTCAGCTCAAGGAGCTGAGCTTCTGGGTCACACTTAGCCCACAGGAACCTAGGTATCATTTAATTTTTTTAAGGGCCAGATGGAATGGAAAACTCTCAGGCGCCTTTTGTGTTCCTCTACTTACTAACTTCCTGCATTCCCCCAAGGAGACGTCTCAGTGTACAGCTCGGATCGCTGGTCACCTTCATTATGCATAGCTAGGTGTCTACTGTTACCTGTGATGGCTCACCAGCATCTCAAAGTGGACCTGTACAAAACGAAACTCTTTATCCCCCTCACCACCACCCTAATCCTCATCTGGACCCAGGCACTAACCAGACCTTTGATTCCTTCGTCCTCCACCACAACCAGTGCACTCCTGTTGGTTTTACTGCCTCCGCCATCACTCTAGGCCAAGTCTCTCTCTCTCTCTCTTTTTTTTTAAATTTAAATTCAATTAATTTCAGAGGTAGAGTTCAGTGATCCATCAGTCTTAAATAATACCCAGTGCTCATTACATCACATGCCCTCCGGTCCGTCACCCAGTTACCCCATTCCCCCCACCACCCTCCCCTTCAGCAAACTTCCAATTTGTTTCCTATGATAAAGAGTCTCTTAATGGTTTGTCTCCCTCTGTGATTTCCTCTTGTTTTATTTTTCCCTCCCTTTCCCAATAATCCTCTGTTTTGTTTCTTAAATTCCGCATGAGTGAGATCATATGGTATTTGTCTTTCTCTGATTGACTTATTTGGCTTAGCATAATACCCTGTAGTTCATCTATGTTGTTGAAAATGGCAAGATTTCGTATTTTTTTTTGATGGCTGAGTAGTATTCTACTGTGTGTGTGTGTGTGTGTGTGTGTGTGTGTACCACATCTTCTTTATCCATTCATCTGTTGATGGACATCTGAGCTCTTTCCATAGTTTGGCTATTGTGGACGTGGCTGCTATAATAAACATTGGGGTACAGGTGCCCCTTTGGAGCACTACATTTGTATCTTTGGGGTAAGTACCCAGTAGTGCAATTGCTGGGTCATAGGGTAGGTCTCTTTTCAACTTTTTTTTTTTAAAGATTTTATTTATTTATTTGACAGAGAGAGTGATAGCGAGAGCAGGAACACAAGCAGGGGGAGTGGGAGAGGGAGAAGCAGGCTTCCTGCCGAGCAGGGAGCCCGACGTGGGGCTCGATCCCAGGACCCTGGGATCATGACCTGAGCCGAAGGCAGACACTTAACGACTGAGCCACCCAGGCGCCCCTCTTTTCATCTTTTTGAGGAGCCTTCATTCTGTTTTCCGGAGTGGCTGCACCAGTTTGCACTCCCACCAACAGTGTAAGAGTGTTCCCCTTTCTCCGAACCCTCACAACATCTCTCATTTCCTGTGTTGTTGATTTTAGCCATTCTGACCCGTGGAAGGGTGTATCTCATTGTGGATTTGATTCATATTTCCCTGATGCTGAGTGATGTTCAGCATTATTTTATGTGTCTGTTGGCCATCTGTATGTCTTCTTTGGAGAAATGTCTGTTTATGTCTTCTGCCCATTTCTTGATTGGATTTTTTGTTCTTTGGGTGTTCAGTTTGGTAAGTTCTTTATAGATTTTGGATACTAGGGGTGCCTGGGTGGCTCAGTCGTTAAGCGTCTGCCTTCGGCTCAGGTCATGATCCCAGGGTCCCGGGATCGAGCCCCACATCGGGCTCCCTGCTCTGCAGGAGGCCTGCTTCTCCCTCTCCCACTCCCCCTGCTTGTGTTCCCTCTCTCGCTGTGTCTCTCTGTCAAATAAATAAATAAAATCTTAAAAAAAAAAAAAAAGATTTTGGATACTAGCCCTTTATCTGATAAGACATTTGCAAATATCCTCTCCCATTCTGTCAATTGCAGGCCAAGTCTCTATCTCTTCTCTGAAACACTGTCCTTAACAAGTCTTCCTACATCGGCTCTTTTCTCCTCTCCCCACTGCATTCACTCAGCAAAGGGAAGGATCCTTTAAAAGAATCAGACCATGCCCTTCATTTACTTTTTAACCTCACAATAGCTTCTCATTGAACTTTGAATAAAATCCAAACTCCTGACCATGTCCTGTGAGGCCTTCATTATACCGCCTTTGCCTATCCCAACATCAACTCCAGCTACTAACCACATAGCTCACTACCGTGCTCCAGAGCTTCTAAGTGCTCTCTTGTAGACAGGCCTTTGCATTTGCTGTACCCTCTGCCTGTATCTCTTTTAGTTTGGTTCTTTCCATGATTTACTCATTCTTATCCTTCAGATCTTAGCTCCACTTTCTCTTTTAAAAGGCTTTTCCTGGCCACCCTATCTAAAGTATTTTACTCCTGTTTCAAGACTCTGTTTATTTCCTTCATAACACATATTACAGTCTGTGATTACATTGTCAATGTATTGTCTCTCTACTCTGCTAGAATGTAAATTTCATCAGGGACTGTGGATTGTCTTATTCAGTGTTGTTTTCTTGGTGTTCTTTAACACAGCCTTACACAAAGTAGTCACTCAATAAATATATGAGGGCTGGAAGGAAATTACTTAACCTTTCTCTACTTTGGTTTCCTTATCTGTATAATGGACATAATAATGATTACTATTATTGTGAAGATTAAAATAATAATATATATAAAGTGGCTAGTACATGGTAGACCAAAAAAAAAAAAAGCTAATTTCTTCTTTTTTTCTCAGGAAATACCTGAACAATGTTTATATTAACAGTCATTTGGGTCAATGCAAGAAATTCCAGGGTCTCCATTTGGTAATAGTTATAGCTTCCATTTGTCTAGAGCTACAATGTGTCAGACTCTATGAAAGGTTTTGTATGCATGATCTCATTTAATCTTCAGAACAATTCTCTGAAGTAGGAACTATTATTTCTCACTATTTTATCAATACATAGGTCAAGTAAGTTTATTGTCTGTACTCACACAGGTAATAAGTGACAGAGAAGGAACTCTGAATTCTTTCTGATTCCAAATCACAGGTCATTCATTAACTGCTATCTCCCCCACCTATCTTTTCTTGTTCTCAGTGCACATGCATTCACTTTCATCACACCCTTGTTGAGTGCTTGACTATGGTCCAGGCAGTGAAAAGATAGGCTATATTATAGTTCCTGCCCTCAAGACTAAGTCTGATGGAGACAGCCAGGGTCTAATGGACATTTGTAAGAGGTTTGTTACACCACACAGGTGGCTCTCTCTGATACGGTATTTTGTACTGCCCCAGTAGAGCCCAAACTACTCAAGCTAATCCACACTTCTCTCTTGAAAGTCTATCTATGATTAGAAAATAATTTTAATATTCTAAGAATAGTTAACCTGGATTTCACCAAAGCAACATCACTGCCCATGTGTTTGGTCTGGCATTTTCCTTTCAATAGTGTGTGTACTTCTTATATAAGTTAATTGATTTTTTAAAAATAAAACATGGACATTGTTCTGAGATTTAAATAGTATAATAGATTAAATAGATTTAAATAGCCTGGGTGGCTCAGTCAGTTGAGTATCTGCCTTCGGCTCAGGTCATGATCCCAGGGTCTGGGATCAAGCCCCACGGCGGGCTCTCTGCTCAGCTGGGAGTCTGCTTCTCCCTCTTGCTCTCCCTCTGCCTGCAGCTCCTTCTGCTTGTGTGCGCTCTCTCTCTGTCAAATAAATAAATAAAATCTTTTTTAAAAAATAGTAGTAATTGGCTTATAACAAAAAGGTATTTCCTTACCTTATCCCACTCCAATCCCTCCAGGTCTCTACTCCAGAAGCAACAACTTTCAATTTGTTTTAGCTATTTTTTTCTAGTATTTACACATTTCCATTTTTGTAAGGATTTGTATCTACTGTTATCTTTTGATTACTCAACTTTAGACTTTATTTATTGACTACTTATTATGGAAGATAAGGATTTAGTTATCAAATGTTATGATCCCCTCTACTTTCCCTCCCTCATACATCCAATATTACGATGTTTGTTAAATCAAAAATCTATATTTAGGTTATTATGCCTATTCATAGCTGAGCATTTCAGACTAGTGAGATTATGTTTTCTTTCTTTTTGTCTATCCTAAAGTTAATAACTGCCTGGTTTTGTTTGCTTATTTTTTCCTTGTGCATTTCCAAATTCTTCCTACAGCTCCCAATAGTCTCTTACTAAAATTTTCCACCAGGGCGCCTGGGTGGCTCAGTCGTTAAGCGTCTGCCTTCGGCTCAGGTCACGATCCCAGGGTTCTGGGATCGAGCCCTACATTGGGCTCCCTGCTCCGCGGGAAGCCTGCTTTTCCCTCTCCCACTCCCCCCGCTTGTGTTCCCTCTCTCGCTGTGTCTCTCTCTGTCAAATAAATAAATAAAATCTTTAAAAAAAATTTTTTTTCCACCAATTCAATGCATCAGAAATCTATTAGTTTCAAGTTGTTTCTAATTGGATTGCTTACTCTCTAGACCTGCAGCCCAGCTGCCATCCCCTTCTTTCTTTCTTATCCTTCTTTCTTATCCCAGGAGTTCCTTTTGCCTTTTTCCTGGGTTGGATATGTTTTCTGGATTTCATCTGTGTATTTTTTCTTGGTTTACTCCATTATTAAATGGATCACATCCTGAAAAAGAGTGTAGAGGAGATAAATTGCTTGGGAACTTGCTTGTTTTTATTCTACCCTGACATTTGATTGCTAGGCAGATTATATGGAGAATTCCAGAATCTAAGTATTTTTACTTCAGATTTTTTTCAGGGTGTGTGTGTATTAGTTACTTATTTAAATTTATTATGGCTGCTATAATAAATCTCCACAAACTTGGTGGTTTAAAACAACAAATTTATTTTTTCTTTCACAGTTCTAGAGGCCAGAAGTCTAAAATCAATTGCAAAACTGTCTGGCCATTCCTAGACTTACCACCTGACCCAGCAATTCCACTCTTAGGTATATACACAGTAGAAATGAAAACAAATGTCACATAAAAATCAGTACGCAAATTATTCATAATAGCCAAAAAATAGATAAAACACAAATGTCCATTCTTTCACAGTTCTGGAGGCCAGAAGTCTGAAGTCAAATTCACAAGGTCAAAATCAACATATCAGCAGGGCTGGGCTCCTCTGGAAGTTCTAGGGGGAAAATCTGTTCCTTGTGCCTTCCAGCTTCTGGTGACTGCTAGCATTCATTGGCTTATGGCACATCACTGCAATCTCTGCCTCGATGCCTTTTTCCGTTCTGTGTCAAATCTCCCTCTGACTCTCTCTTATAAGGATACATGTGATTACATTGAGGGTTTATCTGAGTAATCAGGGATAATCTCCCCATATCAAGTTTTTTTTTTTTTTTTTTAAGATTTTATTTATTTATTTGACAGAGAGAGACACAGGGAGAGAGGGAACACAAGCAGAGGGAGTGGGAGAGGGAGAAGCAAGCTTCCCACTAAGCAGGGAGCCCGACATGGGGCTCAATCCCAGGACCCTGGGATCATGACCTGAGCTGAAGGCAGACGCTTAACGACTGAGCCACCCAGGCGCCCCCATATCAAGATTCTTAAGCATATCTTCAACGTCCTTTTCTGCTGTATAAGGTAACATTCACAAGGATTAGGAAGTTGATGTCTTTTGGGGAGCCATTCAACCTACCATAGGAAAGAGGTCATAAAAATATTTATTCAGCTGCTGTGCTGTTAAATGTCTTAGTCTGTGCTGATAAGGATCCTGGATTTATATTCTAGGGGATTAAAAATAGAGGTTTCATTAGCAATGAAAAAAGCTAAAGCAAAGACCCCAAGTAAGATTAAATGTAGTTATATTCTGTTCTCTTATCAAAAGTGAAAAATTTTCTGTGTGCTGTCATTTTGAATGTCTAGCTGTCAATGGTTTTATTGTAAATCCAGTTTTTATCCATCAGAAATATAATCCTCCAATATTTGTATAATTTTCAGGGGTATATAATTTTTTTAAAAGATTTTATTTACTTATTTGACCGAGAGAGAGCGCGCACGCACAAATGGGGAGCAGCAGGCAGAGGGAGAGGGAGAAGCAGGCTCCCCATTGAGCAGGGAGCCCAGGACCCTGGGATCATGACCTGAGCTGAAGGCAGACGCTTAACCAACTGAGCTATATAACCTCAGGGTTATATAATTGATTTAGATACTTGTGGGAAGTCATAAAACAAGGCTAGAGTAGGAGATAGTGATGATTCATTAATTGCACTCATTAATCACTTCAGAAATAACTGAATCTTGAACTTTGAAAAGCTCTTTTACTGATTAAAATAATCATTAAAATAATTGTTCCGGGGTGCCTGGGTGGCTCAGTCGTTAAGCGTCTGCCTTCGGCTCAGCTCATGATCCCCGGGTCCTGGGATCAAGTCCCACATTGGGCTCCCTGCTCAGCGGGAAGCCTGCTTCTCCCTCTCCCACTCCCCCTGCTTGTGTTCGCTCAATCGCTCTCTGTCAAATAAATAAAATCTTAAAAAATAAATAAATAAATAAAATAATTGTTCCCCAATTAATATTTATTCTATAATCTATAATAAATAATTGTTCCAAAAATACTTTTAAAATCTCAATGTGGAGATACTATCTCACATTCACTAGTATATTAAAGGCAAAAACAAAAAAACCAACAGATAATAACAAGTGTTGTAAGGATGTAGAGAAATTGGAATCCTCACATGTTGCTGGTAGGAATGCAAAATGGTGCAGCCACTTTGCAAAACAGTCTGGCAGTTCCTAGATTTACCACATGCCCTAACATTTCCACTCCTAGGTATTCAGTCAGTAGAAATTAAAACAAATATCCACATAAAAATTTGTATGCAGGGGTGCCTGGGTGGCTCAGTCAGTTAAGCGTCCGATTCTTGATTTTGGCTCAGATCATGATCTCAGGGTTGTGAGATTGAGCCCCATTTGGCTCTATGCTGGGCTCTGGGCTGGGCGTGGAGCCTGCTTAAGATTCTCTCTCTCCCTTTCCTTCTGCCCCTCCGCCCTCGCTCATGTGCATGCATGCTCTCTGTCTCTTTCTCTCTCTCTCCCTCTCTCTCCCTCTCTTTCCCTCTCTCTCCCTCTCAAAAAAAAAAATCTTAAAACGGCAAATTTTGTGGTATATGAATTATATCTCAATAATAAAAAAATTCAATGTGATTTTTGTTATTTGAAATGGAAATACTGCTATCTTCTCTCTGTAGTGATTCATTTTTAAGTATAAAAAGTGCTGGGTCTGGGGCTCCTGGGTGGCCCAGTCGGTTGAGTGTCTGACTCTTGGTTTCAGCTCAGATTGTGATCTTGGGGTGGTGAGATCAAGCCCCATGTCAGGCTCTGAGCTCAGCATGGAGTCCAATTGAGATTCTCCCTCTCCCTCTACCCCTCCCACTCGTGCACTCCCTCTCTCTCTGGAATAAATAAATAAATCTTTAAAAAAGGAAAAGAGTATCAAAAGCATATGTGAGGGAGGCCTGGGTGGCTTAGTCGGTTAAGCAGCTGCCTTCGGCCCAGGTCATGATCCCAGGGTCCTGGGATCGAGTCCCACATTGGGCTCCTTGCTCAGCAGGGAGCCTGCTTCTCCCTCTCTCTCCCTCTGCCTGTGCTCTCTCTGTCAAATAAATAAAAAAAAATCTTTAAAAAAAAAAAGGGCATATGTGATACCATATAATAATAATAAAAAAAAAGTGCTGGGGTGCCTTGGTGGTGCATTCGGTTAGGCGTCCATCTCTTGGTTTCAGCTCAGGTCACGATTTTGGGGTGGTGGGATTGAGCCCTGCCTCCAGCTTCATCCTCAGTGTGGAGTCTGCTTGAGATTCTCTTTCCCTCTCCCTCTGCCCCTCCCACTTGTGCTCTCTCGCTCTCTCTCTAAAATAAATAAATCTTATTAAAAAATAAATAAATATAAAAAGTGCTTTTGGCAAAAAAAATTAATTTAGACACAAACCTTACACCCTTTATAAAAATTGACTCAAAATGGACCACATAAACATAAAATATAAAACTGTAAAACTCCTCGAAGGCAACACAGGAAAAAATCTAGATGACCTTGGATTTCGTGATGACTTTTTAGATACAACACCAAAAGTACAATCCATGAAAGAAATAATCAGTAAGTTGGATTTCATTAAAACTAAAATTTTCTGCTCTGTGAAAGATACTATCAAGAGAATGAAAAGACAGGCCACATACTGGGAGAAAATTTTAGCAAAAGATGTGTTTGGACAATTATGCAAAAGATGCAAAGAACACTTCAAACTAAAAAATAAGAAAACAACGCAATTATAAAATGGGCCCACGTTAATGGGAGGACTCCTTTCACAATGTATACATACATACATCACCACATTGCACATTTTTTTTAGATTTTTTTAAAAGGTTTTATTTATTTGAGAGAGAGTACAAGCATGAGTGGGGGAGGGGCAGAGGGAGAGGGAGAGAAGCAGACTCTTCACTGAGCGCAAAGCCTGACACGGGGCTCCGTCCCAGGGCCCCAACATCATGACCTGAGCTGAAGTCAGATGCCTAACCAACTGGAGCCACCCAGGCACCCCAATTTTAAGATTTTATTTTTAAGTAATCTCTACATCCAGCGTGGGGCTTGAACTCACAACCCTGGGATCAAGTGTCGCATCTCCACCTAGCGAGCCAGCCAGGTGCCGCCACATTGTACACTTTAAATATAATTTTGTCTGTCACTTATATGTCAATAAAGCTGGGGAGGGGGCTGGCAAACAGGCCAAAGACCTTAACAGAGACCTGAGCAAAGAAGAATACAGATGGCAAATAAACATGTGAAAAGATGCTCCACATCATGTCATCAGGGAAATGTAAATTGAAACAACAAGATACCCTACATACCTATTAGAATGGCCAGAATCCAAAACACTGACAACACCAAATGCTGGTAAGAATGTGGAGCAATAAGAACTTTCATTCATTGTGGGTGGGAATACAAAATAGTATGACCACTTTGGTCGTTTCCTACAAAACTAAACATATTCTTACTATACAGTCCAGCAATCACGCTACCTAGTATTTTTTTTTAAAGATTCTATTTACTTATTTATTTATTTGAGAGAGGGAGAGAGAGAGAAACAGCATGAGAGGAGAGAGGGTCAGAGGAAGAAGCAGGCTCCCTGCTGAGCCGGGAGCCCGACGCGGGACTCGATCCCAGGATTCCGGGATCATGACCCGAGCCGAAGGCAGTCGCTCAACCAACTGAGCCACCCAGGCGCCCCATGCTCCCTAGTATTTACCCAAAGGAGTTTTATCTTTACATAAAAAACTGCACACAGATGTTTAGCAGCTTTATTCATAATTGCCAAAATAACGGAAGCTACCAATATGTTCTGCAGTAGGTGAGGGCATAAACAATCTGTGGTACCTCCAGACAATAGAATATTTACCAGCACGAAAAAAGTGATGAACACTTAAGCCATAAGACGACATGGAAGAAACTGAAATGCATATTATTAAATGAAAGAAGCCAATCTGAAAAGGCTATATACTATATTATTCCAACTATTTGACATTCTGGAAAAGGCAGAATTATGGATACAGTGAAAAGATCAGTGGTTGCTAGGGGTTGGGGAAAGGACGAATGAATAGGCAGAGCACAGAGGATTTTTTTTAGAGAGAGAGAACAAGAGCAAGTTGGGGAAGAGGGGCAGAGGGAGAGGGAAAGAGAATCTTAAGCAGGCTCCATGCCCAGCACAGAGCCCAATGTGGGGCTCGATCTCACAACTCTGAGCTCAAATCAAAAGTCAGCCGGCTGCTTAACTGACTGAGCCACACACTCCTAGCATACAGGATTTTTAGGGCAGTGAAAATGCTATGTACTATACTATAATGGTGGATGTATGTCATTATATGTTTGCCCAAACCCATAGAATGTACAATACTGGAGCCCCACGTCAGGCTCTTCACTCAGCAGGGAGTCTGCTTGAGATTCTCTCTCTCCCTCGTCCTCTGCCCCTCCCCCACACTCTCTCTCAAATAAATAAATAAATCTTAAAAAAAAAAAAAAAAGAACATGCAATACCAAGAGTGAGCCCTAATGTAAACTAAGGACTTTGGGTGATAATGATGTGTCAATGTAGGTTCATCCATTGTAATAAATTGATGGTGGGTGAATATTGATAATGGGAGAGGCTATGCATATGTGGGATCAGGAATATATGGGATATCTATATACCTTCCACCCATCTTTTCAGTTAATCTAAAGCTGCTCAAAAACAAACAAACATACATAAATAAATAAATAAAGTTATGGTGCTTGGCTGGCTCAGCCTGTGGAGTATGTGACTCTTGGTCTTGGGATTATGAGTCTGAGCCCCATGTTGGGTGTAGAGATTACTTAAAAATAAAATCTTTATATTTTTAAAAATAAAAATAAAGCCTTTAATCCCTTGGAAAAAAAGATTCTAATCATTTCACAGAGCTTTATTCTTACCTTGACAACAAAGAAAAGCATTTTTATTATTTTTTATTTTTTTTAAGATTTTGTATTTATTTATTTGACAGAGAGAGATAGCGAGAGCAGGAACACAAGCATGGGGAGTGGAAGGGGTAGAAGCAGGCCTCCCGCCAAGCAGGGAGCCCAATGTAGGGCTCGATCCCAGGATCCTGGGATCATGACCTGAGCTGAAAGCAGACGCTTAATGACTAAGCCACCCAGGCACCCCAAAGAAAAGCATTTTTAATAGGCATTCTACTATCTTAGTACAGAATTGCATTTTATTGAAATATAAATTTGTGTTTTGTTCTCCCTGTATTTCCTTCCAAGCAAGTAGGTAGGCCTTTCTGAATAATTGAAGGATGACAAATGTTTGCTACTGTCTTGGACTTTCTATTTGCAACCTTTTGGAAATTACTAGTAATCTGGAGAAATGAGTGTTTTATATAACCCACAATCTCATTAGCATATTTTCCAAAAATATTAGTTTATACCCATGATTATTACTACAACTTTATGTCTTTAAAGTTTACCCTAATAATTATTATAGTAGATATGATTTTATAATCACAAACATGGGTAGTTTGTATAAGAAATATCACATATTAAATATGATCCTGAAAAAAAAAATATGACCCTGAGTTCTTCTTCCACCTGGAAACATCAGTCTTGATTACTATTGCAAATCCCTCCCACATTCACACTCTGGGATATGAAGAGGTCCAGGGGTTTTTCACACAGAGAAAACGTGTGGAGAACCTTCCAGGTTTTGATTTATACAGGTTACTTCTGAGATGCCTATTTGTACAACTGCAAGTAATTCCTGAAGACTGGGAACTCTGTGGCCTCTGTGCCACCATTAGGGCTGGGCATTTTTGCCCCAGAATTTTGAAGACAGTGTTTTCTAGTTTCTGCTACTGCTGAGACAGTCCAAAGCCATTCCAATTCCTGATCATTTGTATGTGGCCTTTTTTTCCCCCCTCTTTGGAACCTTAAGCAATCTGCTCTTTCCCTTCAGTGTGCTGAAATTCTGTAATGAAATGCCTTGGTGTGTGTCTACTTTCACCTATTGGGCTGGGCATTTGGTGAATTCTTTCAGTCTGGCAACTCATTTCCTTCAGTTGTGGGAAATGTTTTTAAATTATTCATTGAGGGCACCTGGATGACTCAGCCGGTTAAGTGTCTTTGGCTCAGGTTATGATCTCTGGGTCTGGGAATCCAGCCCCAAGTTGAGCTCCCTGCTCAGCAGGGAGTCTGCTTGTCTCTCCATACCTCTCCCATCTCATGCTCTCTCTCTCACACAAATAAATAAAATCTTTAAAAAAAATAAATTATTCTACTTGTTTTCTCTGTTCTTCCTTTCTGGAATTCCTACGTGTGGGTAATAGATTTCCACCATGTAGTGATTACCACTGTTAATGTTTTGATGTACTTCTTTCCAATTATCTATATGTATATTTTTAATAATTGAGATCATAAATATGTAGTTTTGCAACCTGAATTTTTATTTAACATAAGCATTCTTCCAAGCCCTTGAAAATTCTCCATAAATATATATTTTTTAAGATTTTATTTATTTGACAGAGAGAGACATAGTGAGAGCGGGAACACAAGCAGGGGGAGTGGGAGAAGGAGAAGCAGGCTTCCCACTGAGCAGGGAGCCTGATGCAGGGCTCGATCCCAGGACCCTGAGATCATGACCTGAGCTGAAGGCAGATGCTTAACGACTGAGCCACCTAGGCGCCCCTCCATAAATATTTTTATTTGTATGATCTTTTAAGGCTCTTGAGCAACATCTATACAAATCTTTAGTAAACAGTTGAGGAGCACTTGACTTTAGCTATCTTTTTCCATAGTTGCCAGAATCGTGTTAGGTTCTGTGGGTATGCATGCCAAAGAGAACAAACAGTATGTCTGCATGTCCTTATAAACTGAGGGAAAAAACACAGTTCATGAACTGTTCATAAGCCTATAAAAAAATCATAAAATCCTTAAGTATAGAGTTCCCCAAATCCAAATTTGTGTTGCTGTAGTGTCCTAATAGTAGAATCTCAGTAGCAAAGGTTAGCTGTGAGAGAACAGGAGAGGCTTCCAGTTCTCTGGGCTTCTGGCAGATTCCGGATTATGCCAGACTCTCTCCTCTCCCAAACTATTGCAATTGATATTTCTCCACTGTCTGGAGTCTTTCCCTCACCTGTTCCTATAACTGGCTCCCTTTCAAGGACTTCAAGGTCACTTCCTCAGAGGAAACGCCCCCTTCTCCAACCACTCTATCTGAAGTAGCCCCCAGAACTCTTTCATGAAACTCAATTTCTTTCTTTCACCACATAGCGAAAGAAGATGCTGAAATTTTACTCTTACAGGTTTTTCTTTCTTTGTCATACCTCAAAACCCTTTCTAGAGACCAAAGATGTCCAGGAGAATTAGGATTCTTACAGCAGGAAAGCAAAGAGAAAAGGGGATATTCGGTGTTTGCAACTTTTAAACTAGGCTTTTAAGGGAAAGCCCTGAGAAGAGCCCTAAGTAAGACGGTGACATAAGGGGAACCAGATGGCTGCCCCTACGCAACTTTCAAACTCGAGTTGAGAAACTCCTGGCTGGAACATTAGATGGGACAAAAGGGATTTAGTAAGAAGCTGATGGGGAGAATAGGAACTAGAGAGAGAGAGAGAGGGAGAGGAAGAGAGAGAGGAAATCCTAGGTGAGGTTCTGGTGGGGGCTTAACCCATGAGAAGGGCCACAGAAGCTGGCTCTCCATTGACAGCTGCCTCTGCAGCCCGAACACTGAACCCTATGCTCTAAGTTTTTGCTGATCTCCCACCTAAACGGTCCCATGTATACACTCCTGCTGTCAATAGCCCAGGACATGAATAAGCCCCTTTAATACAGCTGGTGAGAACTTGCCACTTCCCCCCACCAGTGGGCAATAGTGATGATGGAGGGAAAGTCCCAGAACTGTTACTTGGGTGAAGCTAGACAGCAGAAAAACCCACCCTGGTTACATCATCATATCATCATTTTATTTTTATTTATTTAAAAAAATTTTTTTTAAACCATTTTATTTATTTGAGAGTGAGAGTGAGTTAGAGAGCACAAGCAGGGGGAGCAGCAGAGGGAGAGGGAGAAGCAGGCCTCCCGATGAGCAGGAAGCCCGATGTGGGTCTCAATCCCAGGACCCTGGGATCATGACCTGAGCCGAAGGCAGACTAATGAACTGAGCCACCCAGGTGCCCCCATATCATCATTTTAAAGATTTATTTATTTAATTATTTGAGAGAGAGAGAGGGAGTGCATGAGCGGGAGGGGTAGAGGGAGAGGGAATCTCAAGCGGACTCCATGCTGAGCGGGGAGCCTGTCACAGACTTGATCCCAGGACCCCGATATCATGACCTGAGCCAAAACCAAGAGTCAGATGCTTAACCTATTTTGCCACCTAGGTGCCCCACCCTAATACTATTTTAATTATATTATGTAATTGTTTTATATAATTATTAGTTTACTTCTTTCTCTCGCTATAATGTAAACCCCACAAGAATAGAAACCTGGTTTTTCTTTTCTCTGGTGTATCCTCAACATATAAAGCAAGTGGTGGGCCCATATTTGTTGAGTGGATAAATCAAGAGTAGTTGTTAACTGTAGAAAATATGAGTTATAGATTTTTACATTAATATTTCAAGAACTGTACATAAAGTAACTCAAACTTACCTTCAAGGACTAGCAAGTAAGTCATTTAGAAAAAGTCTTAAAGAACAAATTTATAATTAATAAATCACATATAAACATCTTTAAAAATTCATGTTGCTTTTAGGTATTTTATTACCATAGTACTATATTTAAAACTACCATACATTATAAAACTTTTTTCTTTTTTTTTTTCTTAAAGATTTTATTTATTTATTTGACAGAGACAGAGATAGCGAGAGCAGGAACACAAGCAGGGGGAATGGGCAAGGGAGAAGCAGGCTTCCTGCTGAGCAGGGAGCCCAATGTGGGACTCGATCCCAGGACGCTGGGATCATGACCTGAGCCGAAGGCAGATGCTTAACGACTGAGCCACCCAGACGCCCCATAAAACTTTTTTCTTAAGTAGACTCCATGCCCAATGTGGGGCTTGAAGTCTGACCCTGAGATTAAGAGCCACGTGCTCTACCGACTGAGCCAGCCAGCCACCCCACAAAGCTTTTTATCATAGAAAATTTCAAACATACACAAAATCAAAGAGGATGGTATAATACCCTCCCCACCCCAGCATGCATTATCCAGCTTCAATAATCATCAGTTCAGGGGCGCCTGGGTGGCTCGCCGTTAAGTGTCTGCCTTCGGCTCAGGTCATGATCCCAGGGTCCTGGGATCAGGGCTCTCTGCCAGGCGGGACAAAAAACCTCTCCCACTCCCCCTGATTGTGTTCCCTCTCTCGCTATGTCTCTCTCTGTCAAATAAATAAATAAAATCTTAAAAAAAATCATCAGTTCATGGCCAATAATATTGTTTTATCTGTATTTTCCCCTCCTCCCTCATCCGCCACTGAATTTTCTGAGTTGAATCTCAGGCATTGAATTATTTCAGTATATATCTCAAAGAACCCTAAAAAGAAAAATCCATAGCCATTAACACACCATCAGAAGTAACATGATTATTTAATATCATCAAATATCTATTCACTATTCTTACTTTTCTGATTATCTCATAAATGCTTCTTTTTCATAATAGGTCTACTCAAATTAAGATTCAAATAAAAACCAAACATATCATTTGATTAATGTATTTTTTGTTTTCCATTTTTTAAATTTTTTAAATTTTAAGTAGGCTCCACGCCCAATGTGGGGCTTGAACTTGCGACCCCTGAGATCCAGAGTCTTGTGCTCTACCGACTGAGCCAGCCAGATGCCCCTGTTTTGCATTTTTAAATATTATCTTTTGAAGGTGTTACTGAAGTGCTCCAAACAGAAAAGTAAATAAATCATAAGTGTACAGCTCAATTTATTTTCAAAAACTCAATATAACCACTTAAAACATAACCCAGAAGCCCCCTTTATTCTCCCTAACCACTAATCTTACTTTTAATACTATGCTGCAGATTAGTTTTGCCTGATTTTCAACTTTATATAAATGGGACCTATATAGTAAATACTCTTTTGGGTCTGGCTTCTTTCATCATGTTTGTGAGAATCATCCATATTTTTAAGTGTAGTTTTTGTTCATTTTCATTGCTGTACAGTATTCCATTGTGTGAATATTCCCCAATTTATTTTTCCTGTGCATTTTACTGTTGATGGGCTTTGGATTGTTTCCAGTTTGGGACTATTATTGATTGTGCTGCTGTGAACATTCTAGTATATGTATTTTTGTGGATGCATATTTACATTTCTGTTGGCTATATAGCTAGAAGTTGAATTGCTAGGTCATAGCATATGCATATATGGAGCTTTAATAGATATTGCCAAATAGTTTTCTATGGCCTATTTGTCTGCCCTCATGCCATTATCATATTATCTCAATTACTATAGCTTAATAGTAACTTTTAATACTTGGTACTATAACTGTTCCAGATTCTTCTTCCAGACTGGCTTGGGTCTTCCTGCCCTTTGCATTTTCATATAAAAGTTTATGAACAGCTTGTCATAACTTGTCAATTCTAAGTCCCCTTTAATGCGTAGGTTTCTCCTTCCTCTCTTATTATGCAATTCAGGTCACTTTTCCTGTAGTGTTCTAAACATTCAAAATTTTGTTGGTTGTATCCTTATGGTGTGATTCAGCATGCCTATATCCTGAATTTCCTATGAATGGTAGTTACATCTAGAGGCTTAATCAGATTCAGCAAACATGCAGTTGATAAGTGTTAATTAACTAAGCACTGGGCTTGCTGCCAGGTGAGATACAAAAATGTCTAAGACATCATTCCTAATCTACTGCTTCTTGCAAGCATGGAAGGTTAAAATTCAAATAAGTGCCTTTGGAGAGAGGCCAACTACTCTGGTAGCTAAGATCAGAGAGTGGTTACTTCCAATAAGGTATGTGAGGAATGGAAGTGAGGGAAAGTTTTGTAAAGGCAACACTATTTCAACTGGGCTTGAAAGTTGCTAGAGATCTGACAAGTTAGTATTGTTATAAGCATTAATTTGCTGTGACAGCTGTGTGAATTGCAGTTAGTAGAGGGTGGGGGTAGAAGCTGGAAAGGTGGGGTACCGAGTTGAGTGGTGGTCCCCAAAATATGTGTCCATGTCAGAACCCCAGGAAGCTGTGTTACATTATTTGGAAAAAGTATCTTTGCAGATGCAATCAAGTTAAGGATGAGATGAGATAATCCTGGATTATGTGATTGTGCCCTAAATCCAATGACGAATGTCCTTGCAAAAGAGAAGAAAAGACACACAGAGGAGAAAGCAATGTGAAGATGGAGGCAGAGATTGGAGTGATGTGGCCATAAGCCAAGGAAACCGGCATCCACAAGAAGCTGAAGTAGCAAAGAACAGATTCTCCCCTAAGAGCCTCTGTAGGGAGTACAGCGCTGACAATACCTTGATTTTGGACTTCTGGCCTCCAGACTGTGAGAGAATGAATTTCTATTGTTTTAAGCCACTAAATTTGTGATAATTTGTTAGGGCAGCTACAGGACACTAGTAGAGGTGGGTTGAGGCTAGAATATAATACTGTGGAATTTTACTCTACATTGCACTAGGAGTGCTTCCTCATTTCTGGTACCTCAGTTTCCATCCATCCAACGGTTGCCTTTAGCCGAAACTGTATTTTTTTTTTTTTTTTTTATCCCTGTAGCTCTTTAATGAATCATCCATTTGATTAAGGGAACCTCCTCCTGAATTCTTAATTTGAAGCAATAATGGGATTCAAAGCATTATGACTGCAGCCCTAGGCCCGCCACGACGGAGACTTAAAGGTACTCAAGCTAGGGAGTCACTATCCCTAATTGCACTTTGTCCTAAAGACCCCCGTAAAATGGAAATGTAATCGAAAGTCAGATCCCTAACAACTATTAGGTTGTTCTTGGATGCACAACACCATAAAGCCATCAGGGGAAAAAGTCTTGTGTTATAAATAGTGACTAAAGTAAACCGACAATAGAAGTACTATATATATGTGTGTGTGGTGGTGTTTTAATACGGCAGTAGTAGAGAGTAGGAGTTTCTACTCTGGATTTGAAAGTCCACGGAAGCTTTTTTTCGCCGTGGCCAGTCCATCTCCCCCTTGCTCCGTGAGGGTCTGCTAACTTCCCCCAGGTCCTCGCCTCCCTCTCGTGGCCCCCCTGCTCTAACTCCCCCCGGGGCCCACCGCGCTCTAGAGGAAGCCCGCGGGCCGCGCGCCCCCCGCAGAATCTTTCGCCGTGAGGCCGCCTAATCCTCGGACTTCGTTCCAACACCTGCACCGCCCAGAGCGACAGCCAATGGGGGCGCCTCCGCAAACATGGCCCCTTGTGCTCTCACAATATTCGTGAGACTGTCCCCTACATACACTTAGCCAGGTACACCTCCCCGCCCTCCCACGTGCGCCCCGTCTGACCCTGCCGGTAACCCCCAGCCTGGGAAAGCCTGGTTGCTGGGCTCCCGCCGCTCCCCGGCCAGACTCCGTCCCGCTCGCTGGCTCGGGCCTGGGACGCCCGCCTCCCCGACCCTGTCGGGTTCCAGGCAAAACCCGGAGCGCCGGCCACTCAGAGGCTCCCGGGAGGCGGCGCGGCGCGGCGGACTGAGCATGCGCAGTGGGCAGGGCCGGCTCCCGGCGCAAGAAGGAAGCGTCCGCGGTGCTCCCGGCGGCTGTGCTGGGGTATGCGGTACCGGCTAGCGTGGCTGCTGCACTCCGCGCGGCCCAGCACCTTCCGCTCCGTCCTCGGCGCCCGCCTGCTGTCGCCGGAGCGCCTCTGTGGGTAAGCGGAGCGGAGCGCCTGGGCCCTCGGGGCCCGCGGGTCACGGTGGTTTGGAGCTCGGGTTGCAAAGTGGTGATTCAGCACGTAAAGCCGCCGCCGCCACCCCTCACGCCGCCAGTCCCGCCGGCCTGGGGCCCGGACGCCCGCGCAGAGGCCGCCCCGGGGCCCGGAAGGGCAGCCAGCCGGGCGGGAGCGCGGGGCCTTGCTGGGAGAGGAGGGCGCCCCTCGGGCCGGTGAGGGCGGACGGGGACTGTGACCCGGAGTCACGGGGCGTGTGTCACAAGTGCGGGGGGCGCGGGCGCGGACGGAGTGACCCCGGCCGGCTCCCGGGAGCCTTGCCGTGCCACTCTCCTGGGAGTCTGCTCGTGAGGGGCCGGGAACCTCAGTCCGACTGCCCCTGGTCATGGGGTAAAGGAATCCGAGTCTAGGGAGACCGCTTCTCACCCTCCTCTCAGCCCTGCTTTTTTCCATGGGGACGGAGTTTCCACTACTGTATGGAAATGCCTGCGTTGGGAACCGTAAAAGTTTGCCTGCCTGCGCCTGAGTGAGTAGACGAGTGTTGGGTTTCCTGTCCGGGGGGATTCGGGAGCCGAAGGATACCTTGGGATCCATCAAAGCAGCTCCCTTGTTTTACACCTGAGATAACCGAGGCCCAGAGATACTGTGTGATTTCCCAATCGCAGGGCTTGTGGCAAAAACCAGGATGGGGACGCGGGTTTTTTTTTTTTTTTTTTTTGCCATCCGGTGGCGTGCTCACTCCACTTTGCCGCTCAGTGTATACTAGAAATACATAGCCTCGTAGCGAACGCTGAATGCCCTTTACTGTGAATAGAGAGGAATTGGCAAAGATGCGCAGTATGGTCTTGCCTTACTTAGATGTATCATTTGAACCCCTCCTCTGGTTTTAATAATATCTAGGACCTAAAAAGTGCAGGGCACTGTGATAGACCCTCTGTGTAAGTATGTGGTCTGCCTTCCAAGGAACTTTGACTTCGTTTGAGCCGATTAAGATGCCAAGAGAGTATAACCAGCTAAAAAGGATGTTTGACTAGGGTCAGAAGATGGGCAGTCTGGTCAGTGCGTGCTTTGGGAGCACAATTTAGGGCAGAGATAGAGGAGGGGGGTCTGGGCTGGCCTTTGAAGGAAAAGCAGAAAGTGGGTGGGAGGGTGAGCAGTGGTGTTTACGTAATCCAGCCTAGGCATGCAGGGTTTGGGGTCGGGGACGGACAGTGAGCAGATTAGTCTAGTTGGAGCCTTAGAGAATTTCAGTGTGGGAAGTAGGAGGAAACCAATTGTGTATTATAAAAGTAGGATAATGCTAGCCTGGGCTTTGAATGTTAGTTGGGCTTTTCCAGTGCATAGTATTGGGAGCTGTTAAGAGTTTTTGAGGTGGGGAGTGCTCTAATGAAACTGGTAATTTAGGAAATTAGTTTGGTGCTATGCACAGGTTATAAGGGAGTGGAGAGACCTGAAGCAGAGAAATTGGTTGGGACTTAGTCTTTCCTGACTGAGCTAGGGTGGTAGTAATAATGGTGCTAAAAAGGCCAAGTGCAAATGAAAAAATCTGTGGAACTTGTTTTCCCTCTTTCCCACTCTATGCAAAATCCACTACAACATGGATAAAGATCCCTGAGTTTAGATAAAGAAGTGGGAGTGGTGAGTATAGGCAGGGTACCTTTGTGGGCCTCCTTCAGGTCAAAATTTTTTTTGTACTTAATTTGTTGCTAATAGGCTGTGCTTAGCTCCATATTGTCTCCAGTGTACAGCATTTGGGATTTTATTTTTTATTTACTTTTTGTTAAAGATTTTATTTTTAATTAATCTCTATACCCATTGTGGGGCTCAAACTCACAGCCTTGATATCAAGAGTCAAATGCTCTACCAACTGAGCCAGCCAGCTGTCCCAGAATTTGGGATTTAAAGAAAGCACCAGTTTTATACAACAAAGAGGTTTGTATGTTCTACCTACAATCCAGTTTTCTCTGTGCTTTTCTCCCATTGCTCTTCACTTTCAGAGCATGGGTTGTTGAACTGCCAGAGCTTCAAGATAAGGTTGTTCTTGAAGAAGGAAATTCAGGAGATTGAAAGATAATGAATGAGTTTAACCATCTAGAAAGCTCTACATTAAAAATTAGTGGTTGAGGCTATTAAGGAAAATACAGGTCCAGTCAAAGGGATCAGGGTATAGTTATAGGAAGGAAAGCTACCATCTAAATCTACCCCATATTCAAATCTTAAGGAAGGTAATTCTGTGCAAAGTAGGGAGATGTATTTTTTTTTTTTTTTTTAGATTTTATTTATTTATCAGAGAGAGCAAGAGCGAGCAGGGGGAGCTGCAGCAGGAAAAGCAGACTTCCCACTGAGTAGGGAGCCTGATGTGGGACTTGATCCCAGGACCCGGGGATCATGACCTGAGCCTCAGGCAGATGCTTAACCGACTGAGCCACCCAGGTGCCCCAAAGTAGGGAGATATAGTAACAGAGAAGGTTACAGGGCTATTTACAGGGAGAGTTGGGATTTAACCCGTGTCCGTCTAGAGCCAGAGCCTGAGCTCTTAACTGGAATTCTGCCTTTGCCAGTGTTGAGGCATTCATCCCTGTTCTAACTTTTTGAGAAAGAGATGGTCTTAAAGCATTTGTATAGGATTTATTCATTTAAAAAGCCGAGTCATTTTCCTCTTTTTAGCCATATTGGATAAGTTGGGGCTGTGTGTAATTATCTGAACTGCTGGGGGAACCTAGAAGTAATAGCCCAGTCCCTGGCAACTACTTGGAACACCTGTGCATCCGGCCTCTCACTTTGCAGGCAGCTCTACTTTGCGTTTCTCTGTTCTATGGGTGTAGGTAACAGTGGTATGCCAAATGGACTAACTATTAAGATCTAGGCTTTTAAATTACTTTTTTTTTTTAATGGTGTAAGCACTATGTATGTATGTATATATGTATGTATGTATGCATGTATGTATGTAAGCAAGCTCTACACCCACCGTAGGACTTGACTACTGACCCTGAGATCAAGAGAGACATGCTCTACTACTGACTGAGCCAGCCATGTGCCCAAGCTTTTAAATTACTTTTAACCAGAAAAATATCTTTTAATGGTCTAAAAGGAGAGGATGCCCTTGAGTATCTTTAATTAGCATTAGCCCAAACCCTACACAGTAAAAAATTACATTCTTTCTGCCTTTAAGGTTAGGGTTGGGGATAATCCTACCAGGGAGTAGTGTGGGGAGCAGAATTTCAATATATATTTTCATAAGAATTGATTTCCTTTCTGTTTTTCTATTGGTATTTTAGATCTCCTAAAGAGGTACCCAGATAATCAGCCTACCTTCAGCCAGGGTGACAGGGCTAACACACTTTCACAGGGGTAGATCCTCTAGGTATGCTGGGTAGAGGCTTGGGTAGGGCATTCCTACTTGTTTTTTCTTGAGTCCGCTCTCACTCTTCTCTCTTCCTTTAGCCATCATTTGAATATCTGTTTTGTAGTGATCACTCACTGCAGTGTGCTCAACACTGTGAGGGATGCAAAGAGTCAGTGATAAATTCGTCCTCAAGAAGCTTTCAGTCAAATAGTAATTCCACTCCTTTACTTAAGATCTTTTACTGAACAGCTCCACTTTTGCATTGTTGCCTCTTTCCATTTATTTTGAAAAGCAGCTCAATATTTTTATTATAGTACTCTCTTCCCTTTTTTTTTTTTTTACGATCTTATTTATTTGAGAGAGCATGAGAATGAGAGAGACAGAGCATGAGGTGGGGAGGGTGAGGGAGAAGCAGACTCCCCGCGGAGCAGGGAGCCCAATGTGGGACTCGATCCTGGGATTCCAGGATCATGACCTGAGCTGAAGGCAGTAGCCCAACCAACTGAGCCACCCAGGCGCCGTATAATACTCTTTCTTTTAAAAGTGGGACTTAGAAATTGTTGTAGCATTAAAAGCTATAAAAGCTTTTATTCCCCTCAAAGAACTGTATAGTTTCTCTTTGCCTATTAAAAATGTGTAACTGGGGGTGCCTGGGTGGCTCAGTCGGTTAAGCAGTTGCTTTCGGCTCAGGTCATGATCCTGGAGTCCCGGGATCAAGCCCCACATCTGGCTCCCTGCTCAGTGGGGAGTCTGCTTCTCCCTCTGACCCTCCCCCCCTTGTGCTCTCTCTCTCTCTCTCTCTCTCACTCTCAAATAAATGAATAAAATCTTAAAAAAAAAAGTGTAACTGTTTAAAAAAAAAAAAAGGGACCCACAGGCTGCTCTCTGAGGGGAAGGTATCACATTCTGCCTGACATATTTATTGCATGAATTAATGAATGGTCTCTTTTCAAAACCATTTTTCTGTTGACTTCCCTAGTTTTGCAAATATTGGTATTAATCATTTTCTCGGTTTAGCTTCAGAATTGGAGTAATCTTTGCATCTCTTTTTCTGTCACTGTCTGTTCTGAAGACCAAACTCTTGATTGAGTCTTTCATCCTAAAGTTTCTTGGAGTAAAACTTAATCTTCCATTATTCTCCTACTTTAGGCTATGATTATCTTCCCTGACATCTCACATCTACAAGTTCTGTATATATATATTTTAACTCCAGTATAATTAACATATAATGTTATATTAGTTTCAAGTGTACGATATAGTGATTTAACAATTCTATACATTACTCAGTGCTCATTGTTAATAAATGTACTCTTAATCCCTTTCACCTATTTCACCCATTCTCCTCCCTCTTCCCCTCTGGCAACCACCAGTTCTCTATATTTGAGAGTCTGGTTTTGTTTTTTTGGTTTTTGTTTTTTTTCAAGATTTTACTCATTTGAGATACAGAGAGAGAGCATGAGCAGGGGGAGAGGAAGAGGGAGAAGAAGAAGCAGGCTCCCCACTAAGCCAGGAGCCCGACGTGGGGCTCGATCTCAGGACCCTTGGATCATGACCTGAGCCGAAGGCAGATGCTTAACCATCTAAACCACCCAGGCGCCCCTAAGGGTCTTTTTCTTCGTTTTTCTTAAATTCCACATATGAGTGAAATCATATGCTATTTGTCTTTCTCTGACTTATTTCACTTAGCATTATACTCTCTAGATCCATCTATTATTGCTTATGGCAAGATTTCATTCTTTTTTATGGCTGAGTAATAGTCCATTGTATGTATATACGTGTGTGTATCTTCTTTATCCATTCATCTATGGATGGACACTTGGGTTGCTTCCATATCTTGGCTATTGGAAACAATGCTGCAGTAAACATAGTGGTACGTATATCTCTGTAACTGATTTTTCCAGACTCCTGTCTCCCTACTACTTGATCTTTATCATCTGATTAATTCTAATATACCACTTTCCTCATGCCATTGTCTTGCTTAGAAACCACCAATGGTTCTGCACTATTTAAAGATCAGGTCCCGGGCACCTGGCTGGCTCAGTTGGTTAAGCGACTGCTTTTGGCTCAGGTCATGATCCTGGAGTCCCAGGATCGAGTCCCGCATCGGGCTCCCTGCTCAGCAGGGAGTCTGCTTCTCCCTCTGACCCTCCCCCCTTTCATGCTCTCTCTATCTCATTCTCTCTCTCAAATAAATAAAATCTTTAAGAAAAAATAAAGATCAAGTCCAAATTTCTTGACCCAGCATTTAAGCATCTCATAAGCTGGCCCTAGCCTAACTTTTCAACCTAACTTTCCTCTTCTCTAGTCAGACCCACCAATTTCCTGTCTCATGTACACAAGCTGTTCATTCCCAACTCTCAAATGCCCTCTGTCTTTTCTTTTATATGACTAAATCTGTCATTCTTTTTTAGACCTTATTTAGGTCACACAGTTGTGTTTCCTTTTTCTAAGCTTAAAGATTTATTCGAGATTTTGAAACATCCATTGACATTTAACCATATACTACTTCATATTTTTTTTTACTCTTAATATCATACATGGCAGAGTATATAGGATAAAAAATAAACAGTTTAGGAAATAGAACATTTCCCTTTTTTTATTTTTTATTTTTAAGTAGGGGGCTTGAACTCACAACCCTGAGATTAAGACCTGAGCTGGGGTCAAGATTCAGACACTTATCCAACTGAGCCAGCCAGGTGCCCCAGATATAGAACATTTCCAGTAACTTTGAAGCTCTCTGTGTTTACCTCCCCAGTTGCAACCTTCTCCCTCTTCTGGAGAGGTGGTGTTATCCTGTATTTGGATAATAATTCCCTTGATTTTCTTTATACTTTATCAATCTGAATATATTCTTTTTTTTCTGTCATGAAGATAGAAGTATGTTTATTTATTTTTAAATTTTTAATTTAAATTCAATTTAACATATACTATATATATATGTTTTTTAAGATTTTATTTATTTATTTGACAGAGAGAGACACAGCGAGAGAGGGAACACAAGCAGGGGGAGTGGGAGAGGGAGAAGCAGGCTTCCCGCGGAGCAGGGAGCCGGATGCGGCGCTCGATCCCAGGACCCTGGGATCATGACCTGAGCCGAAGGCAGACGCTTTAACGACTGAGCCACCCAGGCGCCCTAATATATGCTATATTATTAGTATCAGGGGTAGAATTTAGTGATTCATCAGTTGCATATAATATCCAGTGCTCATTACATCAAGTGCACTCCTTAATGCCCATCACCCAGTTACCCCATCCCCCCACCCACCTCCCCTCTAGTAACCCTCAGTTTGTTTCCTAGAGTTAAGAGTCTCTTATGGTTTGCCTCCCTCTCTGTTTTCATCTTATTTTTCCTTCCCTTCCCCTATGTTCATCTGTTTTGTTTCTTAAATTGCACATACAAGTGAACTTATATGGTATTTGTCTTTCTCTGACTTATTTTGCTTAGCATAATACCCTCTAGTTCTATCCATGTCATTGCAAATGGCAAGATTTCATTCTTTTTGATGGCTGAGTAATATTCCATTGTATATATATGCCATATCTTCTTTATCTATTCTGTCGATGGACTTCTGGGCTCTTTCCATATTTTGGCTATTTTGGACATTGCTGCTATAAACATTGGGGTGCACGTGCTCCTTGGAATCAGTACGTTTGTATCCTTTGGATGAATACCTAGTAGTGCAATTGTTAGATTGTAGGGTAGTTCTATTTTTAGCTTTTTGAGGAACCTCCATACTGTTTTCCACAGTGGCTGCACCAGTTTGCATTCCCACCAACAGTGCGAGAAGGTTCCCCTTTTTCCACATCCTCGCCAACATCTGTTGTTTCCTGAATTGTTCATTTTAGCCATTCTGACTGGTGTGAGGTGGTATCTCATTGTGGTTTTGATTTGTATTTCCCTGATGCCAAGTAATGTTGAGCATTTTTTCACGTATCTGTTGGCCATTTGTATGTTGTCTTTGGAGATATGTCTGCTCATGTCTTCTGCCCATTTCTTGACTGGATTTTTTGTTTTTGGGGTATTGAGTTTGATAAATTCTTTATAGATTCTAGATACTGGCCCTTTATCTGATAAGTCATTGCAACTATCTTCTCCCATTCCATAGGTTGCCTTTTAGTTTTGTTGACTGTTTCCTTTGCTGTGCAGAAGCTTTTTACCCTGATGAAGTCCCAGTAATTTCCCTTTGCCTTTGATGTGTCTAGCAAGAAGTTGCTGCATCCAAGGTCAAAGAGGTTGCTGCCTGTGTTCTCTAGGATTTTGATGATTTCCTGTCTCACATTTAGGTCTTTCATCCATTTTTTTTTTTTTTTTTACTATTATAAAAGTTTATTTAACAAAAAAGTTCAATATGAAAATGCACACGACCTGATTTTGATATTGGAGATAAAGGTTAGGTTTATTCCTAGGTATCTTACGGTTTTTGGTGCAATTGTAAATGAGATTAATTCCTTGATTTCTCTTTCTTCTGCTTCAGTGTTAGTGTATAGACATGAAACTGACTTCTGTGCATTGATTTTATATCAATAAAGATGAATGTGTGGACATGTCCCCTCCACATGTGGAAGCAGTTGATTTCTTTTGATGAACACACCCATTGTTTATACTCGCTCCAAGGCTTCTAACATGATGATACCATTTCCTCGTATTACCACCATTCCAATATTGTTCTGTTGCCCACTAGTTGCCATCTCCACACATTCATCTATCACAAGATTCATAAACGGATCGAACCCCCGCAGTATTCCTTGGACATGTCTGCCACCATTTAATTTCAATGACAATTTCTTGTCCATAAATTTTTTCAACTCAGGAGGGTGAGCTTTGCTCATGGTGTCTACTCGGCGAGCTCAAAGATGCCTCCAAATGGAATTAGTGGCGTCCCTCACGCTCCCCCCTCTTTCATCCATTTTGAATTTATTTTTGTGTATGGTGTAAGAAAGTGGTCCAGTTTCATTCTTCATGTGGCTGTCCAGTTTTCCCAACACCATTTATTGAAGACACTTTTTTCCTTTGGTTATTCTTTCCTGCTTTGTCAAAGATTAGTTGACCATAGAATTGAGGGTCCATTTCTGGTTTTCTCTTCTGTTCCATTGATCTTTGTGTCTGTTTTTGTGCCAGTACCATACTTTTTTTTTTTTTTTAATTTTATTGTTATGTTAGTCACCATACAGTACATCATTGGTTTTTGATGTGGTGATCCACGATCCATTGTTTTCGTATAACACCCAGTGCTCCATACAGTACGTGCCCTCCTTAATACCCATCACCCGGCTAACCAATCCCCCCTCCCCCCTCCCCTCTAAAACCCTGTTTGTTTCTCAGGTCCATAGTCTCTCATGGTTCATCTCTCCCTCCAATTCCCCCCCCATATTCCCTTCCTTCTCCTAATGTCCTCCATGTTATTCTTTATGTTCCACAAATAAGTGAAACCATATGATAATTGACTTTCTCTGCTTGACTTATTTCACTTAGCATAATCTCCTCCAGTCCCATCCATGTTGATGTAAAAGTTGGGTATTCATCTTTTCTGATGGCTGAGTAATATTCCATTGTATATATGGACCACATCTTCTTTATCCATTCATCTGTTGAAGGGCATCTCGGCTCTTTCCACAGTTTGGCTATTGCGGACATTGCTGATATGAACATTGGGGTGCATATGGCCCTTCTTTTCACTACATCTGTGTCTTTGGCAGCACCCTACTGTCTTGATGATTACAGCTTTGTAATACAGCTTGAAGCCTGGAATCGTGATGCCTCCAGCTTTGTTTTTTGTTTCAACATTACTTTGGCTATTCGGGATCTTTTGTGGTTCCATACAAATTTTAGGATTATTTGTTCCAGTTCTGTGAAAAATGCTGATAGTATTTTGATAGGGATTGCATTGAATGTGTTGATTGCTTTGGGTAGCATAGACATTTTAACAATATTTGTTCTTCCAATCCACGAGCATGGAATGTTCTTCCATTTGTTTGTGTCTTCCTCCATTTCTTTCATAAGTGTTCTATAGTTTTCAGGGTACAGATCCTTTACCTCTTTGGTTAGGTTTATTCCTAGGTATCTTACGGTTTTTGGTGCAATTGTAAATGAGATTAATTCCTTGATTTCTCTTTCTTCTGCTTCAGTGTTAGTGTATAGACATGAAACTGACTTCTGTGCATTGATTTCATATCCTGAGACCTTGCTGAATTTCCTGTATCACTTCTAGCAATTTTTTTGGTGGAGTCTTTCAGGTTTTCTATGTAGAGTATCATATTGTTTGCAGATAGTGAAAGTTTGACTTCTTCTTTGCCGATTTGGATGCGTTTTATTTCTTTTTGTTGTCTGGTTGCCGAGGGTAGGACTTCCAGTACTCTGTTGAACAACAGTAGTGGGAGTGGACATCCTTGTCGTGTTCCTGACCTTGGGGGAAAAGCTCCGTTTTTCCTTGTTGAGGATGATATTTGCTGTGAGTCTTTCATATATGGCTTTTATATCGAGTTCTGTTCCCTCTATCCCTGCATGGTGGAGAGTTTTTATCAAGAAAGGATGCTGTATTTTGTCAAATGCGTTTTCTGCATCTGTTGAGAGGATCATATGGTTCTTGTCCTTTCTTTTGTTAATGTGGTGTATCACATTGATTTGCGGATGTTGAACTACCCCTGCAGCCCAGGAATAAATCCCACTTGGTTGTGGTGAATAATCCTTCAATGTACTGTTGGATCCTATTAGCTGGTATTTTGGTGAGAATTTTTGCATCCATGTTCATCAGGAATATTGGTGTGTAATTCTCCTTTTTAGGGGGTCTTTGTCTGGTTTTGGGATCAAGATAATGCTGGCTTCAGAGAATGAGCTTGGAATTCCGTTTTCCTTCCATTTCTATTTTTTGGAACAGTTTCAGAAGAATAGGTATTAATTCTTCTTTAAATGTTTAGTAGAATTCCCCTGGGAAGCCATCAGGCCCTGGACTCTTGTTGGGAGATTTTTGATTACTGATTCAATTTCTTTGCTGGTTATGGGTCTGTTCAGGTTTTCCATTTCTTCCTGGTTCAGTTTTGGTCATTGATATGTTTCTAGGAATTTATCCATTTCTTCCAGATTGCCAAGTTTGTTGGCATATAATTGCTCAAAATATTCTTATAAAATTGTATTTCTTCGGTGTTGTGATGTCTCCTCTTTCATTCATGATTTTATTTATTTGGGTCCTTTCTCTTTTTGATAAGTCTGGCTAGGGGTTTATCAATCTTATTAATTCTTTCGAAGAACCAGTTCCTAGTTTCATTGATCTGTTTTACTCTTTTTATGATTTCTGTGTTGTTGATTTCTGCTCTAGTCTTTATTGTTTCTCTTCTCCTACTGGATTTAGGCTTTATTTGCTGTTCTTTTTCTAGCTCCTTTAGGTGTAAGGTTAGGTTGTGTGTTTGAGATCTTGTTTCTTGAGCAAGTGAATATATATATATATATATATATATATTTTTTTTTTTTCGGTCTCACATTTATTACTGAACCAACCTACTGGTGTAGAGGCATAGTAACAGAAAAGTTGTTTCCCTGATAAAACATGTCTATTGGCCAGGTAGGAGGAATGTTTACAAGAGTGATAGGATAGGAACACATAATCTTCATGCAGCTTAAATATGTGTGCCAATTAGGTGTGTCATATCATGATGTGTGATGCCTTATAGACCCAGCTTGGTTCTTCTCCAGTGTCTCCTCTTAGAGTTGTACCTGATTTTTTTTTTAAATTTTATTTATTTATTTGACAGAGAGAGACACAGCGAGAGAGGGAACACAAGTGGGGGGAGTGGGAGAGGGAGAAGCAGGCCTCTCATGGAGCAGGGAGCCCGATATGGGGCTCGATCCCAGGACCCTGGGATCATGACCTGAGCCAAAGGCAGACACTTAACGACTGAGCCACTCAGGCGCCCTGTACCTGATTTTATTACCAGTTTTCATCTGAATCCACTGGAGAATGAGAGGATTCTACTTTTGTTTCTTGGCCAGGAATTGCTTGATTCTGAAAGTCTTGGGAGAAGACATGGTGAGGAACAGTCATCCACACACACCAGGATGGCGGCGAAAAGGAGAAAAAGCGGAAGTGAATATATTCTTAAACAGTATACTTTTTAGTTTTTTCTGCTTTTGATCTTCGTAGAAAATTTTCTCCTCTAAGTTACCTTTTTTTCATTTAACCTTGTTTTGGGATTCACATAGATATATCCGTTCACTGCTGAATGGCGGTCTTATGTGAATATGCCACTGATTATTTTTCTATTCTTTTGTTGATGGAGATTTGGGTTGTTTTTTTTTTTTTCCTCCTATGATCCATGTTGTTGGCGTGCCCCAGTACCCAGTCTTTGGACATCTTCTCTCCCTACACTCAGTTAGGGTTCTCATTCAATCACATTGCTTTAAATATTATTTATATATGCTTTGTCCACTATGTAGCCATGAGGCACATGTACTTATTCAAATGTAAATTAATGAAAATTAACAATTCAGTTTTTCAGTCACCTTAGCTGCATTTCAAGTCACATGTGGCTCATGGCTGCCATATGAGGCAGAGCAATTACAGAGCTATTATCATCACTAATGTTTTGTGAAACCCACCTGATCTGTGTTCCAATAGTTCCCAAATGTATCCCTCCCCTGAATTTCAGATTTAGGTAATAAACTTCCTACTCACCATTTCCCTTGGATGACCTATATATCTTAAACTTACCATGTTCAAAACCTGCTTCTCCCGTGATTTTCTCCCTCATCTCAGTGAATAACATCTCTCTTCTTCCACTTGTTTAGGCTAAAAACTTGGAGTCATCCTTAACTCCTTTCTTGTTTTCATATCCCTCATCAGTCAGCATATACATCCAGATTCAGACCACTTCTGCCTGCCACCACCCTGGTTCTAATCACACTCTTTTACCCAGATACTGTAATAGCCTCTTAATCAGTTTCCTTTCTTCTGCCCTTGCCTCTCTCTGTATAGCTTGTTCTTGTCACCACAGGTAGCATGATCTTTTTGAAATCCAAGTCCTATATCTTCGCTAGTGAATGCTTAAAACCTTGCGGTTGATCCCCATTTTGCTCATAAAGACAAAATCCTTATAATAGCCAGGAAGGCCCCGTGGGAGCTGGCCTCTCATCACCTCTCTAATCTTGTTTCCAAAATAATCACTCTCACCCCATTCTAGTCACACTGGTCTATTTACTTGACTCAGTCTTAGATTATTTGCACTGCTTTCCCTCTGCTCAGAATGCTCTTCTACCGTTGATATCAGGGAGGGCTTCACAGAGAGCATAGGGTTTGAGCAAACATCTTTGAAAGAAATAAAAAATTTGGATGAACAGAGAAGGGGAAGAGAGGATATTTTAGAAGGAATAGTGTTAGCAAATCTCAGAAGTAGGAAAAATCGCCATATAATCAAGGGACAGTAGACTTTATCCTGTAGGAAGTAGAGAGTCTGTGATGCCTTTTGAGCAGTTCAGTCACATATGAAAACTGTTTCTTGTTGATAAATCTTGCTGTTTTTTGGAAGCACAGTTGAAATGCAGGCAGAGACAAAGGATAAAGAAGAAGTACATATAATAAGGAAAGGAGAGTGTCTGCAGAGGGTGTGTGTGAAAGAAGATTTCAGCAGCTTTGATTGAGTATGGGGGGAGATGGAGGAATCCCAGAGGCCTAAGGTCTTGGTCCTGAGTGATTTTCAGATTAGTGCTGAGATGAGCCTTGGCTAGGGGGGCCACCAGGGTAGAGAAGGCTCTTGTTGGGAGATTCACCTCCAGGCAGTGGGAAGAAGTCCAGTTAGGTGAGATGTTGGTCCTGGCTGGTGGGGGGCTGGTGTTCTAAAGACATGCCAAGAGAACAGGTTGGTCAGGTGCAGGGGTGGGGCAGTCTCGTAGGCACTGTTAACCGTCTCATAGCTAGCCTTTAACCATCAGGAAGATGGGTGACTCAGGGTCCCTCAGGGTAGTGGACAAGATTGAGCAGTCCTTAAATACCCAGAACCAAAATGGTGATCCAGCTTGCAGATTGTAGTTAAGGAAAGAGTTCAGTGTAAAGATCACAACCTGGTTGATGATTCCTGAACAGGAGTGTCTAAAATTTCCACTGTTTAAGGAGCCTAGAACAAGACTAAGCTGCAGTGAAGGCTAAGTAGACTCAGCTGTGAGGCTCTTGACGTTGCTGTTAAAGTGAACCATGAAAGATTTAGTAGCTCATATTTATTGAATGCCTATTAGGTGTTTTGCCTTGTATTTTGAGCTTCCCATGTGTTGTTTAACGGCCACAATAGTTCTGTGAGAGAGAGACTGTGGTTCTTTTCTTTTTTTCAGATAAGGAGATTGAGGCTCAAAGAGGTTAACTTGCTCAAGGATATACTAGTGAGTGGTTTAGCCAGAAGTGAATCCAGATGGGCTCACTCAAGAACCTCAGGGGTTGGTCATTATATTATTTACTACCTTAGAGGTAGCTCGGCATCTGTAGTAGAGATGGGGAAGTCAGAACAAGGAGGTTTTGGAAGGGATCAGCATGGTATATGGTGAGTTGGTGATATTGAGTCTGGAGCTATTGCTGAATAGTGAATGGGAGGTTTGAAGCATTGGAAATATGGGTGGACCTTGATAAGAAGGTCTGAGCAGATTTCCTACATCAGATAGTTGTGTATAGAGGTGGTGGTTGAAGACACTGAGATGGATGGGTATATGGGAAATATCTGTGTAGAGATAGAGGGCCCAAGTTACACCCTGAGGAATGCTGACATTTAGGGATGAGGAAACAGAGTTGGAGAGGTTGGGGGTTAGAGAGGCAGAAGATGATATCAGACGCAGAATGGTTAGAAGTGCCAGCCAAAGAGGTTTGGTTTGTTCTTTTTTTTGAAGATTTTATTTATTTATGGACGCCTGGGTGGCTCAGTCAGTTAAGCATCTGCCTTCGGCTCAGGTCATGATCCCAGGGTCCTGGGATCGAGTCCTGCATCGGGCTCCTTGCTCAGCAGGGAGCCTGCTTCTCCCTCTGCCTGCCTCTCCCCCTGCTTGTGCTCTCTCTCTCATAAATAAGTAAAATCTTAAAAGAGAGAGATAGTGAGAGAGAGCAGGAGAGGGACGGGAGGGAGAGGGAGAAGCAGACTCCCCACTGGGCAGGGAGCCCATCTCGGGCCTCGATTCCAGAACCTGGAGATCATGACCCTAGCCGAAGGCAGATGCCCAACTAACTGAGCCACCTAGGTGCCCCCAGCCAGAGAGGTTTTAAGCAGACTGGGGCCTTGGGAAAAGACCAAAGACCATTTCATTGGTAACCTGCAAATAAAGGGGAAGGAATAGACGCCAAGTTTCATTGAGCCCTATAGAGTGACTTTGAAAAAAATGTTGGTATTGGGGCGCCTGGGTGGCTCAGTCAGTTGAGCGGCTGCCTTCAGCTCAGGTCATGATCCCAGGGTCCTGGGATCGAGCCCCGCATCGGGCTCCCTGCTCAGTGGGGAGCCTGCTTCTCCCTCTCCCTCTGTCCTCTGGCTCGTGCTCTCTCTCTCACTCTCACTCTCTCTCACTCTCTCTATCTCAAATAAAATCTTAAAAAAAAGTGTTGGTATTGAATTGGAGTAATTAGGTAGTAGCTGGAAAGAGCAGGGTTGAGCAGAAGTGTGGTAGGAGAAATAGGGAAGTTGGTACTGGTGGCTAAGAGGAAGAAGCTAGTGGAGGAGAATTATGCCTAAGGGAAGGCCTGGAGAAACTGGATGTGAAGATGCAGGTGAAGAGGGTAGCATTGGAAAAATAAAGATTTGTTCAAGATAGGTCTTGATTTAAGAGGGCAGTTGCTTATAAAGAATTAAAAAAGGTAAGTGATCCTTAAAACTCTGGGCCTCAGTTTCCTCATTTGAAGAAGGCATCCTTCTAGTTCTAAGTTCTGCCATTTTTCTCTATGCTGTTAACACCAGCAGCTAAAAGAATGTCTGGATTTTTTAGGAATGCTCCCAGGGTCTAGTAGGAGAATGGGTTCCAGTCCGGTTAACATGGTGATTCTTTGTCCAATGCTACAGGCTATTTTAGGACCTCTAGAGTTATATTTGGAGCCAGGACCTCTGAAAACGCAAAGATCCCCTGTAATGGTATTGCTGGCACCTAGCACAGCGTCTGGCACATCGTAGGAGTTTAGAGTATCTTGGACGGATTTGTCCAGAGACATGGGCTCCTGGAAGTAGGGGGAGCCCTAGTCATGAACTTGATCTGGTTTTTGTTCACAATTTGTCACTGTAGCTAGTAAGCAGTATTTGTGTGTGTTTTCTTATTATAAAGAAATTAGAGGTAGAAGTGTGTTTTAAAGATTTCTTGTGTTTCTGAGTTAGTCATAGGAACTAAGGTGGTTTGAAAAGGGATTGGACATAAGGGACAGGACAGTGTGGTGGAAAAGAGCTCTACATTACAAAGGCTCAGTTCCATTGGATTCTAGTCTTGTTTTTGTTTTCACAGAAAATTCTTTTTATTTAACATTTTGGAAATCCCACTGTGATTAGTTCTATTACTATTCTATTAGCATTAGTTTTCATTTTATTCGTGTTTTATTAGGAATGGATTTTTTAATTGAGGAAGTTTGGTCCTAGTGAGTTAAGATAGATAAGAAAAATAGCTTAAATAGTAAAGTTGTTGTGGGGTCACAAGATCTACATTTATTTATTTATTTATTTTTAAAGATTTTATTTATTTGAGAGAGAGAGAGCACAAGCAGGGGGAGCAGCAGAGGGGGAGGGAGAAGCAGGCTCCCCACTTATCAGGGAGCCTGATGCGGGGCTCGATCCCAGGATCCTGGGATCATGACCTGAGCCTAAGGCAGACTCCTAACTGACTGAGCCACCCAGGTGCCCCAAGATCTACTTTTAATGCTCCTCTATTTTTCATGAGTTATAAATCAAAAGTAAAAATTACTGTACAACTGTGTCAGCATTAATTTAAGTGCTTTGGATATAACAGTAAACAACAGAGACAAAAATCCCAGTTCTTCTAGTGGAGACGACAGATGATTAGATCAATAAAGCAAATGTTTGTCTTAAAGCAACATGGAATTGAGTGCATTTAAAATCCTGACAGTTAATTTTATAGAATTGAAGAGCTTTAGATATTTGTCTTAAAGCAACATGGAATTGAGTGCATTTAAAATCCTGATAGTTAATTTTATAGAGTTGAAGAGCTTTAGATTTAGTCAGTGCTAGAGTAAAGCAGTAGCTTGCTCCTGGCATTACAAAGAAATAAAGCATTTCACGTCAGTGAAACCTTGTCCTGTGAAAGTTATTTGCTGTATATTCTACATTTTTTAAATGTTTGAGGTAAAGTTTTTAAATTTAGTATTGATATTTTTATAGACTTTGAAACAGTATAATAAGCATAATTTAACATTTGATTATTCACATCTATTTTTTTATGTGTGGTTGACACACAATGTTAACATTAGTTTCAGTTGTCCAACATTGTGATTGGACAAGTCTATACCTTATGCTGTGCCAACCACAAGTGTAGCCACATCTGTCACCGTACAGCACAACGCTGTACCATTAAGTATATTCCCTGTGCCGTACCTTTCATCTCCGTGACTTGTTCATTCCCTCGCTGGAAGTCTGGATCTCCCACTCTCCTTCACCCATTTTGCCCATCCCCTGACATGCCTCCCCTCTGGCAGTCACCAGTTCTCTGTATTTATTGGTCTGTTTCTGCTGTTTATTTTTAGATCCTACATATAAATGAAATCATGTGGTATTTGTCTTTCTCTGACTTATTTTCACTTAGCATAATACCTTCTGGGTCCATCTGTGTTGTTGCAAATGGCAAAATCTCGTTCTTTTTTATGATTGAGTAATATTCCCTTATATTGCACATATATATATACACATCACCTCTTCTTTATCCATTCATCTATCAGTAGACATTTTGACTGTTTCCATAACTTGGCTATTGTAAATAATGCCGCAATGAACATGGGAGTGCTTATATCTTTTTTGGTGTGTGTGGGAGGGTGCATATATCTTTTTATTGTTCTCTTTGGGTAACTAACCAGTAGTGGAATTACTGGATCATATGGTATTTCTATTTTTAATTTTTTGAGGAAACTTCCATACTGTTTTCCACAGTGGCTGCACCAATTTATATTCTCAACAACAGTGCATGAGGGTTCCTTTTTCTCTACATCCTCACCAACACTTAATTCTTTTTTGATTCTAGCCATTCTGACAGATGTGAGGTGCTGTCTCATTGTGGGTTTTTTTTTTAATTTGTTTGTTTTGTTTTTTAATTAGGGAGAAACAGAGAGCAGGGGGAGGGGCAGAGTAAGAGAGAATCTCCAGCAGACTCCCTGCTGAGTGTGGAGTCATGTGGGGCTTGATCTCACAACCCTGAGATCATGACGTGAGCTGAAATCAAGAGCAGGATGCTTAACTGACTGTGCCACATAGGCGCCCCTCATTGTGGATTTTTTTTTTTTTAAGATTTTATATATTTATTTGAGAAAAAGACAGAGGGAGAAGCAGACTGTCCGCTGAGCAGGGAGCCTGATGCAGGGCACGATCCTGGGACTCCGGGATCATGACCTGAGCCAAAGGCGGATGTTTAACCGACTGAGCCACCCAGGTGCCCCCCTCATTGTGATTTTGATTTTCATTTCCTTGATGGTTAGTAATGTTGAGAATCTTTTCATCCGTATGTCTCCTTTGGAAAAATGTCTTTTTAGGTTCTCTGCCCATTTTTAAATTATTTGGTTTTTTGGTGTTGAGTTGTATACTTTTTTATATATATTGTATATATATATATTTTTTTAAGATTTTATTTATTTGTCCAAGAGAGAGAGTGTCTGTGTGCACACAAGCAGGGGGAATGGCAGGCAGAAGGAGAAGCAGGCTCTCCTCTGAGCAGGGAGCCCGATGCGGGACTTGATCCCAGGACCCTGGGATCATGACCTGAGCCAAAGGCAGAGGCTTAACCGACTGAGCCACCCAGGTGCCCTATATTTTGTATTAACTCTTTATTGGACATATCGTTTGTGAATATCTTCTCCTGTTCAATAGATTGCCTTATGTTTTGTTGATAGTTTCCTTTGCTGTGCAGAAGCTTTTTATTTTGGGGTAGTCCTAATAGTTTATTTTTGCTTTTGTTTCCCTTGCTTGAGGAGACATAGCTAGAAAAACTTTGCTAAGGCCAGTGTTCAAGAGATTATTCCCTATGTTTTCTCCTAGGAGTTTTATGGTTTCAGGTCACACAAGTAGGTTTTTAACTCATTTTGAGTTTATTTTTGTGTATGGTATAAGAAAGATTCTTTTGCATGTAGCTGTCCAGTTTTCCCAACACCATTTGTTGAAGAGACTGTCTTTTCCCCATTGTATATTCTTGCCTCCTTTGTCGTAGATTAATTGACCATTATAAATAAGCATGGGTTTGTTTCTGGGCTCTCTGTTCTGCTCCGTTGATCTGTGTGTCTGTTTTTTGCCAGTACCATACTGTTTTGATTACTACAACTTTGTAGTATATCTTGAGATCTGGAATTGTGATACCTCCAGCTTTGTTTTTCTTTCTCAAGATTGCTTTGGCTGTTTTGGGTCTTTTGTGGTTCCATACAAATTTTAGTATTATTTGTTCTGGTATTGATATTGATATTTTCATGGGGTTTACGTTGAATTTGTGGACTGCTTCTCTTTCTGTTATTTCATTATTAGTGTTGCTGTGGCTAGGACTTCCAGTACTATTTGAATAAAAGAGGCAAGAGTGGACATTCTAGGGGCACCTGGGTGGCTCAGTTGTTAAGCCTTAGGCTCAGGTCATGATCCCAGGCTCCTGGGATCAAGCCCCGCATTGGGCTTCCTGCTCCGCGGGGAGCCTGCTTCTCCCTTTCCCACTCCTCCTGCTTGTGTTCCCTCTCACTGTGTCTCTCTCTGTCAAATAAATAAATAATAAAATCTTAAAAAAAAAAAAGAGTGGACATTCTAGTCTTGTTCCTGATCTTAGAGGAAAAACTCTCAGTTTTTCACCATTGTATATGATGTTAGCTGTGGGTTTTTCATATATGGCCTTTATTATGTTGAGGTATGTTCCTGCTAAGTCCACTTTGTTGAGAATTTTTATCACAAACAGATGCTGGATTTTTGTCGAGTACTTTCTCTGCATCCATTGATTGAGATGATCATATGGTTTTTATTCTTTGTTTTGTTGATGTGATATATCATGTTGATTGATTTGCAAATATTGAACTATCCTAAAATTTGTAAAGACCCTGAATGGCTAAAGCAACCCTGGAAAAGAAAAGCAAATCTAGAGGCATCATGATTCTGGACTTCCAGCTCTATTACAAAGCTGTAATCATCAAGACAGTATGGTGCTGGCACAAAAACAGACACATAGATCAATGGAACAGAATAGAAAATCCAGAAATGGACCCTCAACTCAGTGGTCAGCTAATTCTCGACAAAGCAAGAAGGAATATCCAGAGTTGGATGTTTAACCAACTGAGCCATCCAGGCACCGCAGGGTAACATTCTTGAGCTCAGAATCTGTCCTGGGAAGAGATCAGGGAGCTTGACTCCTGGTTCTGAGTTTGTACTCCAGACTGCCATTGGTGACAGAATGTCTTATTTGCTCTATAATTATGTTCTCTCGGGAACCAGTGTGATGTAGTGGAAAAGTCACTCTGTCTAGTGGTCAGAAGGTCTGAGGTAAAGCCCTCTTTGGCACAGATTGGCTTTGTTATCTTGAATGGGTCACTTTGCATGGGCCTCCTTTTACTAGACATCAAACTAAGTAGCTTCAAAATCCCTATGAGTGCTAATAAGTTTTGATTTCTGAGCAACATGGGCTTCTGGTGTGTGGTTCCTTTTCTTTCCTTGTGCTAAAATGTCAATACCTTCTCACTTTGTGTTGTTGTTTTAAAGATTTTATTTGAGAGGGAGAGAGCACATGTGAGTATGAGCAGCGGGGACGGGGACAGAGGGAGAGGGTGAGAGAATCCTCAAGCAGACTCCTGGCTGAGCACAGAGCCTGAGGCGGGCTTGATCCCAGGACCCTGAGATCATGACCTGAGCCAGAATCAAGAGTTGGATGCTTAACCGACTGAGGCAGCCAGGCCCCAGCTTTCTTTGTTTTGATGAGGCCATCTCCTGCTTTTATTTTAAGTGGATTGAATTGGTTGCAGTGGTTCTCATCCATTTTTTTTTTTTTTAAGATTTTATTTATTTATTTGACAGAGAGAGAGAGAGAGCACCAGCAGAGGGAGAGGGAGAAGAAGGCTCCCCGCAGAGCAGGGAGCCCAATGCAGGGCTCGATCCCAGGACCCTAGGATCATGACCTGAGCAGAAGGCAGACGCTTAACTGACTGAGCCACCCAGGTGCCCCACATCCATTATTTTTGGATAATGAAGTCAGAACTATATAATAGTGTCTTCCACCCTTGACCCCTTTGACACTTTGGGCTGGATAATTCTTAGTTGTGGGGACTGTCCTGTGCATTGCAGCATGCTTAGCAGCATCCCTGGCCTCTATTCACTATTTACCAGTTTCACCCTTTAGTTGTGACAATTCATTTATGACACATAGCCAAATGTCCCACAAAATTGTCACCTGTTGAGAACCACTGACATAAACAGTGGCCTGCCTATAGCAATTATAAAGGGATAATTATTTACCTGTTTTTCTGATAGTCTTATAAAGTACCGTGCTATTACCAGCCTGTCCGGTGAATGTTTTTGACCTCTAGAGATGACAACATACAACTGGAATTTGCATGAGTATATAATAAGAACACTGGTAATAACATGGTGGTTACTGAGGTGGGTCTGTTTGCATATCACCTCCGTGGGACCATAATAATGATGATTATAATATAAGGTTACCATTTGTGAGTGCCTACTGTGTACCAGACACTGTGCCTTGATGAAGTTTTGTTTTGTTTTGTTTTATACCTATCTTACAAGAGAAATGCTATAAACGCTGCTCAAGTCTGATGGACTTGTAGTTACCTCTGTCAAGTTTAACAGACTCATATGAACACATGACTTTTTTTTTTTTTAAAGATTTGTTCATTTATTATTAGAGAGAGGGAGGGCATAGGTGGGAGGGATAGAGGGAGAGGGAGAGAGAGAATATCAAGCAGACTCCCTGTTGAGCACAGAGCCCAATGTGCGGCTTAATTTCATGACCCAAGCTGAAACCAAGAGTTGTACACCCAAGGCACTGAGCCACCCAGGCACCCCCACCTCACATAACTTTTTTTTTTAAATATTCATTTTAGAGTGTGAGTGAGTGGGGGGGAGGGGCAGAGGGAGAGAATCCAAGCAGACTCCCCTCTGAGCATGGAGCCTGATGTGGGGCTTGATCTCATGACCCATGAGATCATGACCTGAGCCAAAACCACGAGTCGGATGCTTAACTGACTGAACCACCCAGGCGCCCCTTAACATGACTCTTGATTGGCAAAACTAGATGAGGCCCAAAAGCCCAGTTTGACCAGAAGAGTCTAATAGTATCTAAAATCTGAGCAGTAAAGGGGTCATTTGGTAAAGGTGAAGGTATATAATTACTGAACACTTGCTGGAAGTGGTCAGTGGGTCAGTGCTGGCATGGAAAATCATTTCAAGGCAAAGTCCAGGTCTAGCTTTCTGATCCAGCATTATCTGAAGAGGGCAGAATTCTGTCAGAACCACAGGGTACATATGGTTAGAACTGAGCCCTCAAGTGGAAGTATACCCCTCTGTGTAGAATTGAGTGTTTATGGTTTGCTTTTCTTGGAGGACTGTCATGAGAGAATTAGTTACAGGTTGATAATTTCTTAGCTTGTGATTTGAATTAATCTTTAGAGACCATGACAATGATCTTTGAGCTGTCCTTGCTGTTTGTTCTGGGATCATGGAGCATCTATGAGGATGATGACCCATGTGTAAAAATAATTCTGAGTTTGAAGAAATTATAACTTTTTTTTTTTTTTTAAGATTTATTTGTTTGAGGGGCGCCTGGGTGGCTCAGTCATTAAGTGTCTGCCTTCGGCTCAGGTCATGATCTCAGGGTCCTGGGATTGAGCCCCACATGGGGCTCCCTGCTCCTCGGGGAACCTGCTTCTCCCTCTCCCTCTGTGTGCTGCTCCCCCTGCTTGTACACTGTCTCAAATAAATAAATAAAATCTTAAAAAATAAAAGATTTGTTTGAGAGAGAGAGCACATGTGCATGTGCACATGAGTGAGGGGAAGGGCAGAGGCAGAGGGAGAGAATCTTCAAGCAGACTCCCTGCTGAGCTCAGAGCCCGAGGTGGGGCTCAATCCCACTATCCATGAGATCATGACCTGAGCTGAAACCAAGAGTCCAACATTTAAGCCACTGAACCACCCAGGAGCCCCAAGAAATTTTAACTTCATATAGTATTCTTTTTGTTTTGTTTTAAAATAAAGAACCTGTCTCATATCATGGGTTAGAAGTTGATGTAAATGTTGAAAATTGTTGAGGGGAGAATTTAAAGTTTCACCATTTTGCTTTTATTTGGATTATATTTGTTGCTTGTCACTCTTGGTTGGTTGCTGGGAGTATCAAGTTTTATTTTTAAATCTTAACTGAGGTCTAAAGTAAGTAATTACTCCAAAGCTAGTTTTCATATCATACTTAGTGACTAAAGACGAGTTAAAATATTTAACATCTTACTTTATTATTGACTTAGTTAAATTGACTCATGTTGTACTTATATGGGCCTCCTGTTTCTTCTGGCCAAGATGACATCAACAGAAATAGTTGTCTCAAAGACACACCTGAGAAGGGTTAGATAATTATCATGTTAATTGGACTATTGTTTCTTAGTGAGCCTTCCTAGTTTAGCACTTGTTTGATTTTGGACAGCTACTTCTCAGTTTCCATGTGGCACCATTTCCAAGATGACTTTTTGTGCATGATAATATTAGCCTTGAGTAATTCATGTATCTCCTTCCTCTTTTATTTTATTGTGTTTGCTCTTTTTAAAAACTCTATTTAAAAAAACTTTTAATTGAAATATAAGTGTTCAGGTTGATGAATTTTCACAAACCAAACATATCTGTATAACCAACATGTGACCAGTGTCCCAGAAACCTCCCTCATGTTTCCTTCTAATGACTGCTCCATGCCCCCAAGGGAAACCACTATCTTGACAAAAGGTTTAGCTTGATTTTACTTGTTCTTGCACTTTATATAAATGGGAGGATACAGTATTTAGTCTTTGCATAAAGCTTCTTTCACTCAACCTTGTGTTAGTGAGATTCATCCTTATTGTGCCTTGTTCTAGCTTTTCATTTTCACTGTTGTATACTATTTCATTGTGTGAATATATCACACAATGGACTTATCTTTTCATTGTTTTTTTTTTTTTTTTTTAAAGAGACTTTATTTTTTTAAATTTTTTTTTAAGATTTTATTTATTTATTCATGAGAGACAGAGAGAGAGAGAGACAGAGGCAGAGTTTGGAGAAGCAGGCTCCCCGCGGAGCAGGGAGCCCGATGCGGGACTCGATCCCAGGACCCTGGGATCATGACCTGAGCCGAAGGCAGACGCTTAACCAACTGAGCCACCCAGGCGTCCCATCTTTTCATTGTTAATGGACATTTGATTGTTTCTAGTTTTGGCTATTGTGAATCATATTGCTATGAACATATAAATGCATTTATTTCAGGTATATATCTAATTTATGAATTGTTATGTCATATTGTCAGCTTTAGTGTAGACTGCCATTTTTCTAAAGATGTTGTTTATTTTAGAGCACTCCCGTGGGGGGGAGGGGCAAAGGGAGAGGGAGGGAGAAACCCAAGTGGACTCCGTGCTGAATGTGGAGCCCAACGAGTGTGGAGCCTGATGCTGGGCTTGATCTCATGACCCTGAGATCAGATCTGAGCCAAAACCAAGAGTTGGTTGCTTAACTGACTGCGCCACCCAGGTGCCTCTAGACTGCCAGTTTTTAAAAAATGGTTGTACCAACTTGCATTCCCACCAGCAGTGTATGAGAGTTTGGGTTACCCTGTAAGTTCTGTATCACTTGGTATTTTCCATCCTTTTCATTTTAGCCATTCTGGTGGGTATGTAGTGATAGCTCAGAAAATCTGTGACAAAAATCACCTATGGATTTGGGGCATCTTGAGCCTTTAATCTGTCACACCAAACTCATGCACCCACCAAAGCCTTGATTATCTTTGTTGAGTAGAGTCCTTCTTCTTAGGCCAAGTGTGATCTTCAGTCTGCATTCAAAATTAGCAAATACCCTCAGAGAAGAAGACAGATGATGATCATCAGCTCACCCAGAGAGTTCTCCCATCTCTGGGATTTGCAGTTCATCCAATCCTCATTTCTTCCACAACTCTCCAACATCTTTGAAAATGTGACTTTCTAATTTATCATGGCCTTTTCTATTTATTGAAGCTGAATCTGGTTGCCATAACCTATTATTATCCCATCCAGAAATGGAAGTTGTCAGAGATTCTTGGGGTTTTCCTCCATCCTTCAAAGGTTCTTCTGGCTGGTCTAAGAATTAAATTGACAGATTAACAGGATAAAATCAAATTTAATTTTGTATGTATAGGAACCATACACAGAGGAGAGGTTCAAAGACAGAAAGGTAAAATGAGGTATATATGACATCCCGAGCTAAGGAGTGGGATGAGTCCTGGGGCCTCAAAGAGGAGGAGGGCCGTTCACAGGCAGTAAGAAGAACAGATGTTTGATAACTAGGTGTTTGCCCCCCATACATATGAGTCACTTAGATAAAATTTATTTCTGGTAATAACTCTACTTCTGGGGAAGACCCCCAATTTAGATTCTTTTAGGTAATTATGGGAGGTACCAAAACTTCTCTTGAGCCTGCAGGGTCTTGATTCCCTTCAGCTCAAAATAGTCCACATGCCAAAGTGACACATTTTGGGGAGACTTGCTCTGAACCCCTTCATACACAGTCATGTCACCTATGAATAATGTTAGTTGCTCTTCCCCTTCTTTCTCATGTTTATGTGTTTTATTTTTCTTGCATTATTGGACTGGTCAGAATCATCAGTCCATTGTTGAATAGAAGAGAGGATAGTGACATCCTGTTTGTGGGGAAGGGGGTTGCGGGTGTCTGCATTATTTTACCATTGAGTATGATGATTGCTGTAGTTTTTGTGGATATTTTTCAGATGAAGGAATTTTCTTCCTTCAATTTCTAGTTTGCAGACTTAAAAATTGTTGAATTTAGTTACTTTTTCTGCATCTACTCAGATAATTGTGATTTTTTCACCTTTTTATCTGTTCACGTGGCTCACTGTATGCTTCTGAAAAATAGCCTTAGCCCTACCATATATATTGTAGTAATTATCGTATTCCCTTTCATGCATGAGACAATTGTACATACACTTCTCTCTCTTTAAACTTGCTATACATTTAATCCTGCCATTGGTTTCCTTCTTATTTTTTATTATCGAAGTATCATGAGACAATATGGTTCTCAGCCCAGGGACTCTGGCAGATTAGAAGCATTCTTCCAGGCTCCTTTCTACTACCTATCTCTGTTTCCTATGGAGAGAAAGGAGTAAAAGAACTGGAGCATTTATTTTGACCTATATTAATTTTTGTTTCCTTGTTTTTGTTACTTGGGATTGTAAGGGAGGGGAATGAGATCAGGGCAGGGCTGTGGGGGTGGTAACTGGGAGCTGAGGAAGAAAGCCATATATGATTTCTTTCAGTACTGCCTTCTGCTCCTCCCTTCCCACACTTCCTCTTTGTTGATAGTTCCAGCTCTGCCACAAATCAATTGTGTAAATGCCCTTGGGCAAGTCGCTTAATCACTGAGCTTTTATTTCCTCTTCTGGGGTTGAGGAGAATGACCAACAGCTGCTGTGACCTGTCACTTAGGGAGAATGGGAAAATTAAATGAGTAGTTTATAAAGCATATGACACTTTAAAAATGAGAGTAATTGTTAGTATTGGTTTGTACTGTGGCATCTTAAATTTTCTAACAGCCTGAAGGCTACCTGTGGGAGAAAGAAGGTGTGAAACACCCTCAGTCCTCAAACTACAACTCTAAGAAACCTGTAGTTAAGTAACTGTGTGGCAAGAGGTATAAAATGGAGGTTTTGTTCATTTGCTTCAACCTCCATAAAGCCCGTATAAAGTGTTCCATGTTAAGCTTGTCACTTTTGAAATGAACAGCCATTGATATGTATGCACCAAAACTAAAAATTTGCAAAAGCGCTTATCTCTAAAATGATGCTGCTATAGGATTCCTTTATTTTTCAAAATTTTATTTATTTCAGAGAGAGTGCATGCACGCATGCAGGGGGAGGGCCAGAGGGAGAGGGAGAATCTCAAGCCGACTTCACACTGAGTGGGGAGCCACTGCAGGGCTTGATCTCACAACTCTGAGATTATGACCTGAGCTGAAATCAAGAGTCAGACCCTTAACCGACTGAGCCATCCAGGTGCCCCTGTAGGAGTCCTTTAATTATAACCACCCTTACTCATTCAAGGTTCATTTTTTCATGGTAAACTTCTTTCCAGAGGATGCAGAGTTAGAACAGCTGACATTCTGCCTTGAACAAAGAAAAAGCATCTCATCACAGGAAAATAAGATTTAATTGACAGGATTTTAGTTTATACCCACCTTTATAATCGAGCTGGTATATAAAGTGAGGTATAGTGATACGTATAACTGAAGAGCCATGAGTATATGCTTCCCTGAGAGATGTTGTGATTTTTTAGGTCAAGCATTTGAGAATACGTGATCTTATATTGAAGCATCCTAGGGCTTATACCATCACTACCTTGATATTCTCTCTCTTACTTCTGTCTTCCTCAGGGAAGAAAGGATGTTTATGGTGTGGTTCTGATTTCAGGCATTTTTCTCCTCCCTATTCAGGAGCGCCGTAGGCAAGCTCAACTTCTGCCTATGGTTTTAGGAGTGGGTGGATGGATTCCACAGAAGGGAGGTTTTGATTTATAATTTTGCTATTAGCATGGTCATTCACCTGTTCGAGTTTATAGGTCATGCATTTAGAAATTAGAAATAGATGAGGTCTACCTTTAAATATGTCTGAAGCTATGGGGGTGGGTAGGGAGCAAAACGCAAAATAAAATTTCTCAATCTCCTGTTAAATAGTCTGTGAAACAAAGAGATATGAGAAAAAAAAGACTGTAAAAGGTCATCTGAATAAAAGATTATTTGCATAAAAAATTTCCTCTTGGTATGGGAATTTGGAGATGACCTGTTTGGGAATTTGATTTTGCACACCTGCAGTTTAGGTCTTTACTTGTCTAGATAAAAATCCGTGATCTTTCAGGGGAAGTTCTGGTCGTAGTTCTATTAACACCAAGCTCTTGTTTTTCTGCTTTATGCCTCCTGTTTTTTTCTCACCACCAGTCCTTTGCTCAGGTATGTCCTTCCTTTTATTTGGCATGCTTCCACTTACTTCCTCTCTTTCCCCTCTCTCCCCTCTTAGACAGTTAGGTGTCCCCCTTTTCATTATTCCCATAGTGCCCCGGGAACAACTTTGTCACTACTTAAAAGATAATGACCTGTATTCTCCTCGCTAGCCTGGGTTCCTTCAGAGCAAGGACTCTGGGGCACTCATCTTTATAGCTAACATACATGATGTAGTGTCTGCACCTTAAGAGGCCTCCTTAAATATTCCTTTAGCTGTGAGGGAGCTGGAGTGGACACAGGACTGGAAGTTAAGAGTTGAATTCTAATTGTAACTTGCTGTATGATCTTGGACAAGCAATTTAAGTTCCCTGACCTTCAATGTCCCTATAAGTAGGATGAGGGGACTAGCCCACTTGGGGATCTTGTTCAAATGCAGATTCTGGCTCAGTGGGTCTCTGGTGGGTTCTGATATCTTGCATTGTTAACCAGCTCTCAGGAAGGGCCAGTGCTGCCAGTCCACGTACTGCAAAGGACTAGATAACAAGTAATGACTCTTCCAGCTTTTACCTATTGTGATTTTAGTCATTGTTTTAAATTCTGAACAGAACTACAAAATATGCTGTAATTACTAAATCTCTCTCCGGTTTATCAGAATGCTGAACACTGACAATGTTGTGCCTTATGAAGTTTCCAGTGTATGATAATGTCACTAAAACGGAAAGCAGTTTTATTGCTCCTAAGATTTTGACTTAGGTTAAAAATATCAAATAAGTGTCTGGGAAAGCATTTGAGTTAGCACCAGCCTGTCATCTGAAAGTCAGAATTACTCCTGAAGGCTTTATGCTAATGAGGGAGCTGGGATGTGATCTAATGAGTATAAATACAGAGACAGGCAAGCTGTTGATGAATTCATCGTCAGAGGAGTTCCCGATCATTTCCTTCAGTTCTCCAGAAGGTGAGAATCAAATTGTTGTAGGATGTGCTGATAGATAGGCTGTAGGGATCCAGACTGTGCCTACTGAATATAGATTGCTGGGGATGGATCTTGTTTGAAGATGTTGGTACTGTTTCTTTTGGCTTTTACTTCCTCAAGAAGTCATGATGTTTGATTTGGTAGCATTGCCAGCATAGAAATTTATAGTTGTCCTTGATTTCTGGTACAAAAGTCTAAAAGTAGTTGGATTAATTTTTATATTTGACTTAGAGAATAAATCCATCTCTTTGTGGTCAGTCACAGCAGGGATATCAGTCAGGCATGCCTTCAATATCTGAATGAGTTCTGTGCGTGCCTGTGATGAGCTCCGATGGTACGTATTTTTTCCTCTGAAAAAAATGAAAATCTGGACAAGGGGAATGTAGCCTGTAGTGGAGGGTGGTTATCTTACTTCTGATGAGTTTTTCACCTCCCACAGAATAAGACCATCCGTCCTACAAAAGTGAGCTGTATTTCATCTCCCCACCACAGCTTGGGTTGGACAGACTTTTTAGAGCTCCATCATCGTCATTACATTTTAGTCATTTGTAGTCCTTGGTTCTCCTAGGCCAGACTAACTGGGCCAAGCACCGTAGAGGGAGTTAGGTGGAAACAATGGCAATGGAATAAAAATAAATAGCCTTTGGTTTTTGCTCCCACTTGGTGAAATCCATTACAAGAATCCCAACCCCTCTCTCTAGTAGAGCATTACAGGAGGGAGCGTAGGTTATTCTCTGTGGTACACACTGAGCTTTCCTATTTTCTTTTAATGCTGCCCTTCTTCTTGAGGGTCTTAATGGAGGCTGTCTCGTGGTTTATTTAATCTTAACCCAGGTTAAAGTCCTTGAAATCAGATACGTACTGAAGGCATTTGTCGTAGTCCAAACAGATTGTCCTTTGGGAAATACCTTAGCCAGGATTATTATCCTTGTGCCCCTCTTTGGAGGCTCAGGTAGATAATTTTCTGTTACCCTGAGATTTTTTTTTTTTAACCACAGAACACCTTTTTTAAGACTTTGTACTCAGATATTTTCATCTGTCTTGAACATCGAACTTCAGTGGCTTGTGACTAATGAAATAGAAAGGAGTTGTTAATACCTTATAACTCCCAAATTGCTTTTGATTTTTCCAATGGTGATCTTATATCCCAAAAATGTTAGCATTATATTTTATGCTTTGTTTTTCAAGAAATAAGTTTTACTATAAATAGGGCATGACTATTAGCACTATGTGATTTTAAAAAACCAGTATTATATATTTAGTATGACTTACAGTATTTTAAAATTCCAAAGAGTCTTCTCAAAAGGAGATCTAGACAACAATCTTAATAGGAGCAAACCTCTTTTTTTTTTTTATCAATTGTTACTCAGAAGAATAGTTAGATAATTTCAGAGCGGAAGGTATTCTTTTTTTCTTCTTTAATTTTTTGTTATGTTAATCACCATACATTACATCATTAGTTTTTGATGCAGTGTTCTGTGATTCATTGTTTGTGCATAACACCCAGTGCGCCATGCAGAACATGCCCCAGTTAATACCCATCACCAGGCCAACCCATCCTCCCATCCCCCTCCCCTCTAGAACCCTCAGTTTGTTTTTCAAAGTCCATCGTCTCTCCCTCCGATTTCCCCCCCTTCATTCTTCCCCTCCTATCTTTTTTTTTTTCTTAACATATATTGCATTATTTGTTTCAGAGGTACAGATCTGTGATTCAACAGTCTTGCACAATTCACAGCGCTTACCATAGCACATACCCTCCCTAATGTCTATCACCCAGCCACCCCTTCCCTCCCACCCCCCCCACTCCAGCAACCCTCAGTTTGTTTCCTGAGATTAAGAATTCCTCATATCAGTGAGGTCATATGATACATGTCTTTCTCTGACTTATTTCGCTCAGCATAACACCCTCCAGTTCCATCCACATCATTGCAAATGGCAAGATCTCATTCCTTTTGATGGCTGCATGATATTCCATTGTATATATATACCACATCTTCTTTATCCATTCATCTGTCAATGGACATCTTGGCTCTTTCCACAGTTTGGCTATTGTGGACATTGCTGCTATAAACATCGGGGTGCACGTACCCCTTCGGATCCCTACATTTGTATTTTTGGGGTAAATACCCAGTAGTGCAATTGCTGGATCGTATGGTAGCTCTATTTTCAACTTTTTGAGGCACCTCCATACTGTTTTCCAGAGTGGTTGCACCAGCTTGCATTCCCACCAACAGTGTAGGAGGGTTCCCTTTTCTCCGCATCCCCGCCAACATCTGTCGTTTCCTGACTTGTTGATTTTAGCCATTCTGACTGGTGTGAGGTGGTATCTCATTGAGGTTTTGATTTGGATTTCCCTGATGTTGAGCGATGTTGAGCACTTTTTCATGTGTCTGTTGGCCATTTGGATGTCTTCTTTGGAAAAATGTCTGTTCATGTCTTCTGCCCATTTCTTGATTGGATTCTTTGTTCTTTGGGTGTTGAGTTTAAGAAGTTCTTTATAGATTTTGGATACTAGCCCTTTATCTGATATGTCATTTGCAAATATCTTCACCCATTCTGTCGGTTGTCTTTTGGTTTTGTTGACTGTTTCTTTTGCTGTGCAAAAGCTTTTTATCTTGATGAAGTCCCAAGAGTTCATTTTTGCCCTTGCTTCCCTTGCCTTTGGCGATGTTTCTAGGAAGAAGTTGCTGCAGCTGAGGTCGAAGAGGTTGCTGCATGTGTTCTTCTTTAGGATTTTGATGGACCCCTGTCTCACATTTAGGTCTTTCAACCATTTGAGTCTATTTGTGTGTGTGGTGTAAGGAAATGGTCCAGTTTCATTCTTCTGCATGTGGCTGTCCAATTTTCCCAACACCATTTGTTGAAGAGACTGTCTTTTTTCCATTGGACATTCTTTCCTGCTTTGTCGAAGTTGAGGAGTTGAGGGTCCATTTCTGGGCTCTCTATTCTGTTCCATTGATCTATGTGTCTGTTTTTGTGCCAGTACCATACTGTCTTGATGATGACAGCTTTGTAATGGGGCTGGAAGTCTGGAATTGTGATGCCGCCAGCTTTGCTTTTCTTTTTCAACATTCCTTTGGCTATTCAGGGTCTTTTCTGGTTCCATACAAATTTTAGGATTATTTGTTCCATTTCTTTGAAAAAAGTGGATGGTATTTTGATGGGGATTGCATTGTATGTGTAGATTGCTCTAGGTAGCATTGACATCTTCACAATATTTGTTCTTCCAGTCCATGAGCATGGAACGTTTTTCCATTTCTTTGGGTCTTCCTCAATTTCTTTCATGAGTATTTTATAGTTTTCTGAGTACAGATCCTTTGCCTCTTTGGTTAGATTTATTCCTAGGTATCTTACGGTTTTGGGTGCAATTGTAAATGGGACCAACTCCTTCATTTCTCTTTCTTCTGTCTTGTTGTTGGTGTATAGGAATGCCACTGATTTCTGTGCATTGATTTTATATCCTGCCACTTTACTGAATTCCTGTATGAGTTCTAGCAGTTTTGGGGTGGAGTCTTTGGGGTTTTCCACATAAAATATCATATCATCTGCAAAGAGTGAGAGTTTGACTTCTTCTTTGCCGTTTGGATGCCTTTTATTTCTTTTTGTTGTCTGATTGCTGTGGCTAGGACTTCTAATACTACGTTGAATAGCAGTGGTGATAGTGGACATCCCTGCTGCATTCCTGACCTTAGGGGGAAAGCTCTCAGTTTTTCCCCATTGAGAATGATATTCGCTGTAGGTTTTTCATAGGTGGCTTTTATGATATTGAGGTATGTACCCTCTATGCCTATACTCTGAAGAGGTTTGATCAAGAAAGGATGCTGTACTTTGTCAAATGCTTTTTCTGCATCTATTGAGAGAATCATATGATTCTTTTTTTTTTATTTTTTTATTGTTATGTTAATCCCCATACATTACATCATTAGTTTTAGATATAGTGTTCCATGATTCATTGTTTGTGCATAACACCCAGTGCTCCATGCAGAACGTGCCCTCCCCAATACCCATCACCAGGCTAACCCATCCTCCCACCCCCCTCCCCTCTAGAACCCTCAGTTTGTTTTTCAGAGTCCATTGTCTCTCATGGTTCTTCTCCCCCTCCGATTTCCCCCCTTCATTCTTCCCCTCCTGCTACATTCTTCTTCTTCTTTTTTTTTTTAACATATATTGCATTATTTGTTTCAGAGGTACAGATCTGTGATTCAACAGTCTTGCACAATTCACAGCGCTTACCAGAGCACATACCCTCCCCAGTGTCCATCACCCAGTCACCCCATCCCTCCCACCCCACCCGAGAATCATATGATTCTTGTTCTTTCTTTTGTTAATGTATTGTATCACATTGATTGATTTGCGGATGTTGAACCAACCTTGCAGCCCAGGGATAAATCCCACTTGGTTGTGGTGAATAATCCTTTTAATGTACTAGCCAATTGGATCCTATTGGCTAGTATTTTGGTGAGGATTTTTGTATCCATGTTCATCAAGGATATTGGTCTGTAATTCTCCTTTTTGATGGGGTCTTTGTCTGGTTTGGGGATCAAGGTAATAGTGGCCTCCTAAAATGAGTTTGGAAGTTTTCCTTCCATTTCTATTTTTTGGAACAGTTTCAGAAGAATAGATATTAATTCTTCTTTAAATGTTTGGTAGAATTCCCCTGGGAAGCCATCTGGCCCTGGGCTTTTGTTTGTTGGGAGATTTTTGATGACTGCTTCAACTTCCTTAGTGTTTATAGGTCTGTTCAGGTTTTCTATTTCTTCCTGGTTCAATTTTGGTAGTTGATACATCTCTAGCAATGCATCCATTTCTTCCAGGTTATCTAATTTGCTGGCATAGAGTTGCTCATAATATGTTCTTATAATTGTTTGTATTTCTTTGGTGTTGGTTGTGATTTCTCCTCTTTCATTCATGATTTTGTTGATTTGGGTCATTTCTCTTTTCTTTTTGATAAGTCTGGCCAGGGGTTTATCAATCTTGTTAATTCTTTCAAAGAACCAGCTCCTAGTTTCGTTGATCTGTTCTACTGTTCTTTTGGTTTCTATTTCATTGATTTCTGCTCTGATCTTTATTATTTCTCTTCTCCTGCTGGGTTTAGGCTTTATTTGCTGTTCTTTCTCCAGCTCCTTTAGGTGGAGGGTTAGGTTGTGTACTTGAGACCTTTCTTATTTCTTGAGAAAGGCTTGTATTGCTATATACTTTCCTCTTAGGACTGCCTTTGCTACATCCCAAAGATTTTGAACAGTTGTGTTTTCATTTTCATTGGTTTCCATGAATTTTTTTAATTCTTTCTTTAGTAGGGTGCTCTTTAGCCTCCATGTATTGGAGTTCTTTCTGACTCTCCTCTTGTGATTGAGTTCTAGTTTCAAAGCATTGTGGTCTGAAAATAGGCAGGGAACGATCCGAATCTTTTGGAACCAGTTGAAACCTGATTTGTGACCTAGGATGTGATCTATTCTGGAGAATGTTCCATGTGCACTAGAGAAGAATGTGTATTCTGTTGCTTTGGGATGGAATGTTCTGAATATATCTGTGAAGTCCATTTGGTCCAGTGTGTCATTTAAAGTCTTTATTTCCTTGTTGATCTTTTGCTTAGATCATCTATCCATTTCAGTGAGGGGGGTGTTAAAGTCCCCCACTATTATTGTATTGTTGTCAATGTGTTTCTTTGCTTTTGTTATTAACTGGCTTATATAATTGGCTGCTCCCATGTTAGGGGCATAGATATTTACAATTGTTAGATCTTCTTGTTGGATAGACCCTTTAAGTAGGATATAGTGTCCTTCCTCATCTCTTATTACAGTCTTTGGTTTAAAATCTAGTTTGTCTGATATAAGGATTGCCACCCCAGCTTTCTTTTGGTGTCCATTAGCATGGTAAATGGTTTTCCACCCCCTCACTTTCAATCTGGGGGTGACTTTGGGTCTAAAATGAGTCTCTTGCAGACAGCGTATCGATGGGTCTTGTTTTTTAATCCAGTCTGATAGCCTGTGTCTTTTGATTGGGGCATTTAGCCCATTTACATTCAGGGTAACTATTGAAAGATATGAATTTAGTGCCGTTGTATTGCCTGTAAGGTGACTGTTACTGTATATTGTCTGTGTTTCTTTCTGGTCTATGTTGCTTTTAGGCTCTCTCTTTGCTTAGAGGACCCCTTTCAATATTTCTTGTAGGGCTGGTTTCGTGTTTGCAAATTCCTTTAGTTTTTGTTTGTCCTGGAAGCTTTTTATCTCTCCTTCTATTTTCAATGACAGCCTATCTGGATATAGTATTCTTGGCTGCATATTTTTCTCATTTAGTGCTCTGAATAAATCATGCCAGTCCTTTCTGGCCTGCCAGGTCTCTGTGGATAGGTCTGTTGCCAATCTAATGTTTCTACCCTTGTAGGTTACAGATCTCTTGTCCCGAGCTGCTTTCAGGATTTTCTCTTTGTCTCTGAGACTCGTAAGTTTTACTATTAGATGTCGGGGTGTTGACCAATTTTTATTGACTTTGAGAGGGGTTCTCTGTGCCTTCTGGATTTTGATGCCTGTTTCTTTCCCCAAATTAGGGAAATTCTCTGCTATAATTTGCTCCAGTATACCTTCTGCCCCTCTCTCTCTTTCTTCTTCTTCTAAGATCCCAATTATTCTAATGTTGTTTCGTCTTATGGTATTGCTTATCTCTCAAATTCTGCCCTCGTGATCCAGTAGTAGTTTTTCTCTGCTTCTTTATTTTCCATCATTTGGTCTTCTATATCACTGATTCTCTCTTCTGCCTCATTTATCCTAGCAGTTAGCACCCCCATTTTTGATTGCACCTCATTAATAGCCTTTTTGATTTTGACTTGGTTAGATTTTAGTTCTTTTATTTCTCCAGAAGGGGTTTCTCTAATAACTTCCATGCTTTTTTCAAGCCCAGCTAGTATCTTTAAAGTGATGATTCTGAACTCTAGATCCGACATCATACTAATGTCCATATTGAGTAGGTCCCTGGCAGTCGGTACTACCTCTTGTTCTTTTTGTTGAGGTGGTTTTTTCCATCTTGTCATTTTGTCCAGAGGAGAAAAGATGAATGAGAGAACAAAATGCTAACAGGGTAACAACGTCCCCAGAAAATATACTCTAAACAAATCAGAAAAGACCTGAAGCAGGGGGAAAAGAAAGGGAAAGAGAGAAAAAAGAAAAAGAAAAAGATAAAGATAAAAACACACAAAAACAGAACAAAACAAAACCAGAGTATGATCAAATATGATCAGGCTGGTGCATAGATCAGTGCCACACACTAGATTTTGGGTGTATTTTGGTCTGTTAGAAGAAAGTGCCTCCCAAAATTTTAAAGAAAGAAAAACTTATATATGTACAAAAATAAGGGTTGATATGATGAAGGGATGGAATATGACTTTAAAGATGAAAATTATAAAACATTTTATAAAAGGAATTGATAAGTTGTTTGAAAAAAGAAAGAAGAGGATTAAAAAAAAAAAAGAATGTGATCAGGCAGGAGACTAGAACAAAGCCATACATTAGAGATTTAGGGTATATTTTGATCTGTTAGAAGAAACTGTATCTCAAAATTTTAAGGAGAGAACAACTTATATATATATGCCAAAAATAAGGGTAACTAATATGAAGGGATAGAATATGACTCAAAATGAAAAATAAAATTTTTTTTAAAAAAGGGATTGATAAGATGTTGGTTGAAAAAGGGAAAAAGAAAAATGCAAAAAAAAAAAAAAAAAAAGACAGTTAAAATAAAAAAAAATTAACTTTGAAAGACTGAAGAATCATGGTAAAAAAAGCCATGGATTCTATGTGCAGTATTCCCCTAGTGCTGGAGTTCTGCAGATCTCATTGATCGGTAAACTTGGTCTTGGCTGGCTGTTCTCTGATCTTCTGGGGGAGGGGCCTGTTGCCGTGGTTCCCAAATGTCTTTGCCGGAGGCGGAATTGCCCCGCCCTTGCCTGGTCCGGGCTAAGTAATCTGCTCGGGTTTGCTCTAGGGAGCTTTTTTGTTCCCTGCAAGCTTTCCCTACAGCTTTGGGGGAGGAGAGTGAAAATGGCGGCCTCCGAATCTCCGCCCTGGGGGAGCGGAGAACTCAGGGCCCAGCTGCTCTGTGAGCCCCCAGAGAAAAGCAGTCAATCACTCCTGTCTCCCCGGTCTCCGGCGGCACTCCGTGCTCACCCGGCCTGTGACCGAGTGTTTCTATTTCTGGCACCCGACTAGGTGTGGAGTCTCTAAACCCAGCAGATTCCTGCGGTGCGCTCCCGCGCCGCTCCTCCCGGGGGAGGAAGGGGAGTCTCCCGGGATCTGCCGCTTGTTGGGTCCCTGCTGGAGGAGCAGTGGCCCGACTGTGCCGCGGATCACGGTTTGTAGCAACCCCGAGCTGAGAGCCTGCGCCTGGGCTCGGTCTCTGCAGCCGGCTTCCCCGCCCCGATCCCTGGGAGCTCTGCCGCACTCAGGCACCCCCGGTCTTTCTGTGACCCCGAGGGTCCTGAGACCACACTGTCCCACGAGGTTTCCACCCCCCGCTTAGCCACTGGAGCGATGTCCCACAGCGGAGCAGACTTCTAGAGTTCCGATTTTGTGCTCCGTTGCTCTGTCACTTGCCAGAAGCGGCGATGGAGGTCCCCTCCCCCACCGTTTATCCTCCTGAATATCGCCTCGGATTCACTTCTCCATACGTCCTACCTTCCAGAAAGTGGTCGCTTTTCTGTTCAGAGAGTTGTTGCTATTCTTTTCTTCCATCTCCTGTTGAGTTTGTAGGTGTTCAGAATGGTTTGATCCCTATCCAGCTGAATTCCTCGAGAGGAAGGTATTCTGATAAAAGCAAACTGAATTTTTCCTTCCCTTATTTTCCATATATTTTAACACGAAAAATAAAGGTTTTATTGAAGATAATAATATGCCTATTTATGCCCCTTCTGATTTACCTTTAAATCTTGGACGTCTGTCAGTCTTTAAGGAGCAGACAGATCTACTTCTTTTATCTTCCAGGTAAGAAGAAAATATGCTAGCATAGGGTCATTTTTCCTCTGTAGTCTCAGATGTTTTGGGCTTTACCCGATTAGTCTATTGGCCTATTGATGATAAGAGGCTTATTTTTGTCTCTTGTATGATCCCCAACATAGACAAAAATAGCATATACTCTTAGTCTCAAAAATATACATAATCCCAGACTCTGGAACATCTCTTCCTTGCACTAATACCAGACAGTACTCCTACAGAATTCTGTGTGCTAACAGCCTCTTCCCATCTTGGTAACTCAGCTTTCCTAGAGAGGAAAGGAGAGGACTACTTCACCAGATTATAAAAATTACTTGGGATCTTTCCCACTTTTTGTTTGAATATACTTTTTCTTTCTTTTTTTCTGCCTTCATAGGTTAGCCCAGGTCTCTTATTTGTATCAGGAATTCACAGGTTTTTTTTCTCATTGGTAATTGTCGTCCCCTATGTTCTGAGCATGTGCATATCAGACCCATGAGTTCTAGCTCTGTCCTATCTTTGAATATCATCAGGTTGAGCAATGTTTGGCTTGGTCCTATAATAACCTTTACACAACCTCACATCTTACTTTAGTAAATATTTCTGAAATATGTGGGGAAGTGGTTATTGGTAATTAAAAACCCATTCTAGGTCAGCCCACTGACCAGCTCATCACCCAGCCTATCCTGTCTCAAATACGCATCCATCCCAGGTGCTCTCCTAGATCAAATAGGACTCCACAAAAACAATATTGTTAGCATTTCTCTAACAAGAATGAGGGGTAAGAGGGAAGAGAGGAATTAATACCCTGTAGATGAGCTATAAAGTTTTCTCCAGATATTTTTTTATCTGATGATGTATTATATGGGTTTGCTTGATATTGTTCTTTATTCTTTAAAAAAAATTAAGCCACAATGCAACAATTAATACTTTTTTTTCTTTTTAGTTTCCAAGAGAAGACTTACAGCAAGATGAATAATCCAGCTATCAAGAGACTAGGAAATCACATTATCAAATCTCCCGAAGACAAGCGAGAATACCGTGGGCTAGAGCTGGCCAATGGTATCAAAGTACTTCTCATCAGTGATCCGACCACGGATAAGTCATCAGCAGCACTTGATGTGCACATAGGTACAATTTAAATTGTGAATTGAGCTTGGTTCTGTTTTCTTGATCTAATGTTGAGATTTATTAGAACTCTCCATATGTGTGCAAATAAAGACCTCCTAGTTACAGTTTGATCTACCCTACTTTGTACAATAGCCCTGTACAGCTATTGGCAATCTACATATGTCAAAATCAAATAATCTTACATTTATTTACCAAGACATTTTGTTAGTTTCTCAGCTAAGGTGACCTAGCAGCAACGAAATTAATTCCAATCCTTCAGTTAGCAGTGGTAATGCTTTCGCTTTTGTACACTTTTGGTACACTAGGAAATAATCATATTTTCTAGATTCTTGTGTGCACATTTCCTTTTAAATTTAATGTGGCTTTAATCAATTGATTCTTACCTGTATGTACATAGGTGTGTTTCTTTTTTTCCTCTCTGAAAAGCTTTTATTTAACTCAATGGCATTTTAAAATTGAGAAAATAAGGTAATAACCATCATGTATTGAACAAATAATTATTGCCAAGTACCGCATAGTGCATTTTGCAAGTATCATTTGATTTGAGTTCGCACAGCTCTCTAGATTAGGTATATATAGAAAAAGTGACTGCGGCAAGATAAGGTATTGTGCTCACAATTTCACAGTCAGCAGAGCTGGTAACCCTAAACCTATGCTCTTAGCACTACACTGTATTATCTCCTGCAATAAAATGTCAGAGCTAGAACGTTCTAGCTCTTATAAAACAGTGAATTTTCAACTCTTTCTTTTCCTCCAGTGTGATGTGTGAGGAAACTAACATCCAGAGAGTTTAAGTAATCTGCCCAAAGTCACCACCTAATTAATATCAAAAGCTAAGGCTAGAATGGAAACAGAACCGTTTTAGAGCAGCCTGTGCCTAACTTTCTCTGACTGTGTGGTCGGAGTTGTCATGTTAATGGAAGTTCCACATCATCTGCAATCCATCCGTATTTTATAACTTCCAACATAAAAAAAAGATTTGTGGTATGTATTTTTTTCTTTTCTTTCAGGTTCATTGTCAGATCCGCCAAATATTGCTGGCTTAAGTCATTTTTGTGAACATATGCTATTTTTGGGAACAAAGAAATACCCTAAAGAAAATGAATACAGCCAGTTTCTCAGTGAGCACGCAGGAAGTTCAAATGCCTTTACTAGCGGAGAACACACCAATTACTATTTTGATGTTTCCCACGAACACCTAGAAGGTGCCCTAGACAGGTAATGCTGAATACCGTATGAATTTTCCAACTTTGTGCACTTTATTACATTAATAGTAGTAACAGTTACTATTTTTACGAAGATGTCTTCACAGCTTTATAGCTTAACAAAAAGTATTTTAACCAGTATTTCCCCCTGTGTTTTATAAAAAAGAAAAAAATAATGGGTGATATTATATATTTTGTGGTAGAGGAAAAATAATGGTGTGACTTTAAACCAGTCTTTAGCCCTACATATTTTATTGACTTATAAAATTCTCACCAGCTCTCCCCATTCTAACTGGTATTCCATATGAAGCATGTCATGAAGAATAAACTGTAGTAGTGTCATGGATTTCTTTTCAAACATGCTCCTATTCCAGAATGCTATAGTTACTCTAGTCTCAGGGATACTTAGTGGATATAGAATTTTTTTTTTTTAATTGAAGTATAATAGACATTGTATTAGTTTCAGGTATATAACATAATTATTCAATATTTGTATACATTAGAAAATGATCACCATTATAAGTCTAGATACCATCTGTCATCATACAAAATTACAAAAAATTTTTTTCTTATGAGAACTTTTAAGATTTACTCTTTTGCAACTTTCAGGTTTGCAATGCCTTATTATGGACTATAGTTACCATGCCATACATTATATCCCCAGTGACTTTTCTAACTGGAAGTTTGTATCTCTTGACTCCTTTCACTCACCTCCTACATCCCCTTTCTTTTGACAACTGCCAGTCTGTTCTCTGTATTTATGAGTTTTGTTTTGTTTTTTTACATTCCACCTATACGTGAGATCATATTTGTCTTTCTCTGTCTGACCTATTTCATTTAGCATAATACCCCTAGGTCCATCCATGTTGTTGCAAATGGTAAGATTGCATTCTTTTTTTTTTTTTTTACAGCGGAGTAATATTCCGTTGTGTATATACACTGCATTTTCTTTATCCATTCGTCCATCCATGGACACTTTGGTTGTTTTCATATCTTGGCTATTGTAAATAATGCTGCAGTGAACATAGGGGTGCTTATATCTTTTCAAATTAGTGGTTTTTTTCCCTTGGATATATACCCAGAAGTGGAATTGCTGGATCATATGGTTGTTTTAGTTTTAATTTTTTGAGGGTTGTCGTCCACAGTGGCAGCACCAATTTACATTCCCACCAACACAGGGGTTCCTTTATCTCCACATTCTTGCCTACACTTGTTATTTCTTGTCTTTTTGATAATAGCCATTCTGGCTGGTGTGAGGTGATATCTCATTGTGTGACACAGAATGTTTTGACCAGCTGTTTCAACCCTGGGGACGTTTTGTGAAAGTATTTTCTGGAGCAAGCTCCATTAGGCCGATTTAATTTTTTGGTCAATTTTCTACACAGCTTACAATTTGTAATTTTTTGTCATATTAGTGATTTGACTCATTATCCAAAGTGTAATTTTTCCTTGATAACTTTTTATAGTTTTCTCTATTGCCGAGAAGGTGCAATTCTGCAGCTTTTTGATGGGTCTGTAATGAATTTTGACTTAGCAGTTTTAGTAATAGCTTTATTTGCTTACTTACATTAATAATAGTCATCACATTTTTTAAAAAACCTAGTAGTTTGACTTTATTCCTTAGCGGAAAGAACATTAACAGGGAAGAGACATGGGTTTGGGATACATGGCTGGGTCATAGTAGCCTGTTTCTTACTTATTCTAGTTATGTTTCAGTCTTTAGGCAGCAGCTTTGAGGTGTAATCATCTTTTGTATGTATTCCCAGAAGACTTCCATTAATGAGTTCCCTGGGATCATACACTGAATTTAATTTCCTGCTTTACAAATGCTACAGCAGATGTTCATTATAATCTCTGTATGATGGAGGATGTCTGTTACTTGACTCAGAGGATTAAAAAAAAAAACAAAACAAAAACACTTGTATAAGAGCATCTTCTTTTTTTTAAGATTTATTTTAGAGAGAGAACATGTGCGTGGAGGGAGGGCAGAGGGAAAGGGAGAGAGAATCTTAAGCAGACACTGGACTCAGCGCAGAGATGGTCATGGGGCTCCATTTCACGACCCTGAGATCATGACCTGAGCCAAAACCAAGAGTCTGACACTCAATGGACTGTGCCACCCAGGCACCTCATAAGAGCATCTTTTTAAAATATTGATTATACTGTGTCGTTATCATGACCCTTTTACTTGGACCTATCCAGCTATGATATGTAGCTTTTAGGCACTTTTCCCAGCTTAAGCATATTGAGATAGGTAAAAGAGCTTACATGTCCAGAAATATCTGTATCTATGTATCTTTGATTATAGGCTCCAGATAGATGGAGTTTTCCTTTGGATTGGTATGTGTAAAGTGCTTAGCATAGTATCGTATTTACTATGTGCATAAAATAAGTATCAAGTAGTGATTACAGTCTGTCTGGCAGCTGAACTGTGAAGTACAGTTGCTGAGATGTCTATAGATCCAGGAGCCTGTTAGGCCCTATTCAGACAACCTCTGCTTGTGGCTTCATCTGAATTCTGGATCTTGTTTTTATAAGATGAGGTCTAAAGTTTCTTAAGATTCACTATATGAAATCATGCTTTAAATTGCAACCTGATACAGGAGAGTTAACTTATAACTAAAGTTACTTTATTTTTTAAAAAAGATTTTATTTATTTATTTATTTGAGAGAGAACATGAGTGGGGGCAGGGTGGGGGAGGCAGAGGGAGAAGCAGACTCCCTGCTGATCAGGGATCCTGATGCAGGCTCGATCCCAGGACCCTGGGATCATGTTCTGAGCTGAAGGCAGACGCTTAACCAACTGGGCCAGCCAGGTGCCCCCCTAAAGTTATTTTAGTTTAAACTTTGGTACTACTACTAAAGGATAGCCTCAAGAGAAGCATTTGATTACTTATGTTAGAGTTACGTGCCATGTTATTTGTTGAATCACTGGTTATTAAAATTTTTAAATTCTCTTAATATTTTATAAAAGCCCACAATTGTGTCTTAGTCAAACTACTGTGTCATAGGATTTTCATTCCATTATTTTTTCCCCACTAGTTAAAGTTTGTTTTTCTCCATAAGAATAAAAGATATTCAAATAGAGCCTTTAAAAAGTGGGTCACTTGGGGTGCCTGGGTGGCTCAGTTGGTTAAGTGTCCAACTCTTGATCTCAGCTCAGGTCTTGATCTAATGGTCGTGAGTTTGAGCCCCATGTTGGACTCTACGCCCAGCGTGGCACCTACTTAAAAAGAAATTTTTAAAAATGTAGGTCACTTAGTTTGTCCTAAAATGTCTGAACCTTATTGCAGTTGCACCTAAAACTGTAAATTTAAGATTGATTTGCCCAAGAACTGTCACCTGCCTTTTCCTTTTTTGGAGAATTAGCCATACATAAGAAGGATTTTCATGACTTGCCAAATTGCATATCTTAAATAGATTGCTACAGTCTTTGTAAGTCTGCCTTGACTTTTTGCTGTTGTGATATTTTTACTTATATTAAGAAATATATATTTGGTTTTTCTGTCTATTCCTGGCCCATACCTCATAAAACCCTTGGAATTTCCTAAATGATGAGAGTATTAAAGGTGTCTTTTGGTATGTTAATAAGGTGACTTTGGGGAAGCCCTTAGGTAACCTGAGGGGGGCTGGTTTCCAGGGCAACTAGCCCTGTGATTGGAAGGTTGGAACTTTCACTCCTGTCCCTAGACCTTCCAGGAGTGGGAGGAGGGGCTGGAGTTCAGTCATCAATGGCTTGTGATTTAATCAGTCATGCTCACGTAATGAAGCCTCCATAAAAACCCAAGAGGACAGGGTTTGCAGAACTTCTAAGTTGGTGAAAACATGGAGGTTGGGGAGAGTGGCCTCCATGCCTCTTCCTGTGTACCTTGCCCTGTGCATCCTTTCCATCTGGCTATTCCTGAATTACATCCTTTTATAATAAACTGGTAATCTAGTAAGTAAAACATTTCTCTGAGTGCTGTGAGCTGCTGTAGCAAAATAATTGAACCAGGGGGTGGTGGCAACCTCTGGATCTGTAACCAGTTAATTAGAAGCCCAGGTACAACGTGGACTTGGGATTGGCATCTGAAGTGTGTCGACTGAGTGTATTTTCACTAATATCCCTGGGGTAGATTGATTTCTCTGAATTTACATATGTCTAATATTTTTCTTCTGTTACTTGGAACTTATTTCGCATTTCTTTTCTCTTGGTAGCAATGGTAGTTTTTTTGGTTCTGTAGAATTCATATTTCTTATCTGTTAAGTTTCAAACATATTTTTTAAAGGCCACTCTTTTAAAATAACAGCTTTTGAATTGTTAATTATGTTTCACACCCTTAGGTTTGCACAGTTTTTCCTGTGCCCCTTATTTGATGAGAGTTGCAAAGACAGAGAGGTGAATGCAGTTGATTCAGAACATGAGAAGAATGTGATGAACGATGCCTGGAGACTCTTTCAGTTGGAAAAAGCTACGGGGAATCCCAAGCATCCCTTCAGCAAATTTGGGACAGGTTTGTCAACAGCGGCTTTCATGCATTAGTTTTCTCTGACCTCATTTAAACCCATGGCCTCTTTTCACAGTATTGTATTTTACAGTTCAGATTAGAGGATTTTAGAACTCCCCATTCCTAGTACCCTGTTCTTTATAAACTCACAGTCCTGAGAAAAGGTTGTTCTATTGTTGGTACTCCCTGTTATTGCTTACCGTACCCCTACACTTAATGTTATCTATGTTACACTAATGTTAATGGTCCCTGTGTAGGCATTTATATTTGTGGCTTGTGACCTGAAATGAGGCTGAAGCTTAGGTGTATGAGCTTCATGGAGAAAGTGATGGGTTATTAAGAAGAGTGATCAACTATGAAGCAAGTTTGTTGGATAAGAAGATATAAAATGGAATTCAGAGTTTAGAAGCAGTAAGAGTGAAGTCACTCTAACAGGTGACTAGCATTTTGGCTGGTAGTTCAAAAAGATGTCAGATGGGCTCTTGGCAATGGACTTCATACATAAAATTTGGGATGATATTCTCAAAATTATGGTAATAATGACCTAAGCAATTATTTAACCCTCTAGAGGACTACTCTGGCCATCATTCAAACAGGGGTCTGAATGTTTAAGGAGCACAGCAGTTAGAGGTGTGAATAGAGGTTAAGTAGCATTTCAAAGAGAGAATAGATCCTTGTATTCTGAAGTCTACTTTCCAAATAGAAGTGCTTTTTTAAATGCTCACTTCAAGGCTTGTTGAATTGTCTTGCTCCCATCACCTCCACCTCTACTCCCTACACATGCTTAGCATCCCTCATGGGGATGGCTCTGTGGGAGCTTGAACGCTGTAGAAGACCCACTAGGTCCCTGCTCTCAGAGTGCTGCAATCTCCTGGAAAGAGATTAGAGGTGGGGATGACAGGGAGTAGAATAACATCAATGTGGGGATTCTGATTTCATAATTGTACCCTTTTTCTTTATTCAATTTTTCATTAAAAAGTACATGTTTAATTTAAATATTTAAACAGTGCAAAAGTCCTTTCAAAAAAAAAAGCAAAAACAAAAGCTCTCTTTTCCTCATCTACTCCTGCCAGTCCCACTCACCAGATGTAATCGTTGTTAACAGGTTGCTATGATTAAAATACTGCTTTAGGGATTATAAAATGGCATAAAAATAATAGATTGTTCAGTGCACTTACAAATTTATGCATCTTATATAACTTAATTTGGGAACGTTTTTTAAGACTATAAAGACAGCTTTCTTTCAGTTTGGATACCATTCTAGTATATCCCAACAGCAGCCAGGGAATTAGCATAGCTTTGCAGAATTAGAAGGAGTTTTTTTTTTTTTTTAAGTTTATTTATTTGTTTTTTAGTAATTGCTACACCCAACAGGCACAAACTCCATGACCCCAAGAGTAAGAGTCACATGCTCTTCTGACTGAGCCAGCCAGGTGCCCTGAATTAGGCGTTTTTATTTATTTATTTATTTAATTAATTTTTTTAAAAGGATTTCTTATTTTAGAGAGAGAAAGAGGGAACAAGCAGGGGGAGGGGCAGAGGGAGAGGAAGAGAGAATTATAGGAGTTTTTAAACATTGTGACTAGAAGCAGTAATATTATATTCTTTAGACTTACCATACTTGGCACTCAATGTCAACATCATTGCTAAGATGAATACTGTGGTCCCTAAAATGTCTATGTAATGCTGAGTTGTTTGAAGGTAGCTTTTGGGTGCACCTAGGTGGCTTAGTTGGTTAAGTATCTGACTCTTGATTTTGGGGCTCAGGTCATGATCTCAGGGTTGGGAGAGATTGAGTCCCATGTCAGGCTCTGTGCTGGTGTAGAGCCTACTTAAGATTCTCTCTCTCCCTCTCCCTCTGCTCCTCCCTGCCCCCCCCCCCAAAAAAGAAAGAAAGGTGGCTTTTGTAGAGAGCGTCGGCATGCATGGTATATCAAGAAGGGGCTGTGAGTTGTAAAAAAAAACAAATTTCAAAATAATTACATCCAAATGGTTGTTGTCCTTTAAGTAGTCTCTCTGGTAGGGTAGATTACTTACACCAACAATGCTGCTATTGTGCAGAACATGTTGGAGCTCCTCTTTGAGAGTTGCTTTCTTTTAAATAGCCTCACTGGTGACAAATCATAATCAGCATAATCAGGAAGCAGCCACAAATCTTCCAGAAATAAATCCGGTGAATAAGATGGGTGATATTACTTCTGGTCGCAAGCAAGGAACAATCTTAAAATGTTCTAGAGGGGGACGCCTGGGTGGCTCAGTCGTTAAGCGTCTGCCTTCGGCTCAGGTCATGATCCCAGGGTCCTGGGATCGAGCCCCACATCAGGCTCCCCGCTCTGCAGGAAGCCTGCTTCTCCCTCTCCCACTCCCCCTGCTTGTGTTCCCTCTCTCTCTGTATCTCTCTGTCAAATAAATAAATAAAATCTTTAAAAAAAAAAAAAATGTTCTAGAGGAAGGTTTTAGGAGTGATGGGCGAAGAGAAACATTGAATGGTCATATATGTGTGGATGGATTCTGAGGGCATGCTTGTTTTTAATAAACCACCGACAAGGCTGGGCAGTTAGTGAAGTATGAGGTAATATAAACAGTTAAGAGATGACTAAGCCAGACTCAGTACTAAAGTACAGAAAATGTGATAGAAGTAATGCAAATGCCAAGTTACCTTCTGATTTTAGAAGTATAGTTTCTAGGGGCGCCTGGGTGGTTCAGTCAGTTAAGCGTCCAACTCTTGGTTTGGGCTCAGGTCGTGATCTCAGGGTCGTGAGATTGAACCCCGCATCAGGCTCCGTGTTCAGCAGGGACTTTATTTGAGATTCTCTCCCGCTGACCCTCCCCCTACTCGTGCAGGCACACACACTCACATGCACGCTCGCTCTCTCTAAAATAGTCTTTTTAAAAAAATGATTTTTAAAAGAAATATAAACTAACATTGAACTTTTTGGAGTAGAGGTTCTGTCCATTTTTAAGGTCACAGATATGTTTGGAAACATGATGGAAGCTGTATGCCCTCACCCTAGAAATACACATATAACATTTTATAGAAGTGATCCTTGAAAAAGAATCCTTGTCAGAAATTTATAGTTTCCTTTTTTACTTTTAGTGACTTCAGATGTTTCTGTGAATGTGGGTCATTTTCTCCATCAAGGGATTAGGACTTATTATGTTAATAATAATAATAATACTTAAAATATTAAAATAAATTTAAAACTTTTTATTTTTTTAAAAAGATTTTATTTATTTGACAGAGAGCGAGAAAGGGAACACAAGCAGGGGGAGTAGGAGAGGGAGAAGCAGGCTTCTCGCTGAGCAGGGAGCCCAATGCAGGGCTCAATACCAGGACCCTGGGATCACGACCTGAGCAGAAGGCAGACTCTTAACGACTGAGCCACCCAGGTGCCCCTAAAACATTATTACTTAGATAAAGATAACAGGAAAAGCTGAGTATTTTTAAATGAACAAAAGCCAAGCATTGTGCTATTTATTTTTAAGAAAACCTTACAGTAAGAGGTTTGGCCTTTATAGTGGTTTTTCATGCTTCAAAATAGTATAGATCAGTTGCTTTCAAACTTTTTTGTATACAATACACTGTAAGAAGCATGTTTTACTTAGCAACTCAGAGCACATATATGTGTGTTTGTGTAAGCAGCTAAAATGAAAGTTTTACTAAACAATATCTAATATCTTGGTCCTCTGTTATATTCTTTCTTAAAAAAAAAAAAAAAATTCTGGCCTGCCAATACATGAAATTTATTTCATTATAATCAATAGGTCCCAACCAAGTGTTAGGCAGTCATTTTGGTAGGCTCAGAAAAAGCATCTGTTAAAGCTTAGCACTTGTTCATGAACAAAAACAGCAAGAGGGGTGCCTGGGTGGCTCAGTTGATCAAGTGTCCTGACTCTTGATTTCGACTCAGGTCATGATCTCAGGGTCCTGAGATCAAGCCCCACTGGGCGTGGAGCCTGCTTAAGATTCTCTCTCTCTTCCTCTCCCTCTGCCCTCCCTCCCCATCCCAGCTTGTGTGTGTGCACATGTGCATGCACGTGTTCTCTCTCCAAAAACAAACAACAACAAACTCTTGAGCCAATAAAACCCTGCACCAAACATAATTAATGTTGGGGTTTCAAAAGGATTTCCATTGAAAGGCAAAAACAAAACAGGAATACTGTGTAATCACTTTTTCGTTCAGCTACCATATTATAGTTACTAATCATTGCAATAAGGGAAGGCAATGTGATATGTAAGAGGTAGAAAGGAAGCAAAAGAAGACTTACTCCATGATTGTCTGCATAAAAATATTAAAGCAAATCTTTAGATCAATCATTAAAAATAAGATAATTCATCAAGGTTGCCAAAAGACAAGAAACACTAAAATTGCATTCTTTTATCAATAGTAATCAATTAGAAAAACGTTACAGGAAAAGTGATTTCACTTACAGTATAAAAATATCTATAAGGTATTTAGAAATAAATCTAACGAGGTGCAAGAAATATATAGTGCATATGAAAGAATACCTGAGTAAGTGGGAAGATAAACCATGTTCATGAATGGATAAACTCACCATCACACAGATGTAAGTTCACAAATTTATCTTAATCCAATGCAGTGCCAGTTGAAAGCCCTAGTTTTGTTTTGTTTGTTTGTTTGAGGAACCTGATAATCTGATTATAAAATTAGTAAGAAAGAGGGGTGCCTGGGTGGCTCAGTTGGTTGAGCATCCGACTCTTGGTTTCAGGTCAGATCATCATCTCGGGGTTGTGAGATTGAGCCCAATGGCAGGCTCCCTGCTCAATGGGGAATCTGCTTGAGATTCTTTCTCTCCCTCTCTCTCTGCCTGCCCCGTCCCCCCCGCTTGTGCATGCTCATGCTGTCTCTCTAAAATAAATAAATCTTAAAAAAAAAAAATTAGAAAAAATAAAGGGCCAAGAATAGCAAAGATGCTTTTGAAGAACAACAAAGAAAGGACTAATTCTACCAGATACCAACACTTACTATTAAGGTCTTGTTGTTACAGTAGTGGAACTGGTGTAAGAATACAGGAAGATAACAGATTATAGACCCTAGAAATATACCTACACATATATGGAACTTTGACCTAAGACAGAGGTATGTTACAAGAGGTGAAGAAAGGGGAATTACCCGTGTAGAAATAAGTAAAATTAGATGCTCATCTCATACCATACACAAAGATAAATTCCAGGTCAATTAGACCTAATTATGGAAAGAAAACTTCACAACTTGTAGAAGAAAATACAGATTTTTTTTCATCTTAAGAAAAGTGTTCATAAAAGGGGAAAAAAAAAGAGACAAACCAAAAAACAGATTCTTAACTATAGAGAACAAACTGGAATTGATGGTTACCAGAGGGGAGTTGGGTGGGGATGGGTGAAATAGGTGAAGGGGCTTAAGTATACACTTACCATGAAGAACACTGAGTAATGTACAGAATTGTTGAATCACTATACTGTACACCTGAAACTAATATAACCCTTTATTTTATTTATTTATTTTTAAAGATTTTATTTATTTATTCATGAGAGAGAGAGAGAGGCAGAGGGAGAAGCAGGCTCCCAAGGAGCAGGGAGCCCGATGCGGGACTTGATCCCAGAAGCCTGGGATCATGACCTGAGCCGAAGGCAGACGCTTAACCGTCTGAGCCACCCAGGTGCCCTAATATAACCCATTATGTTAACTATATTGGAATTAAAATTTTTTAAAGTGTTATTAAGCACACAAAGCACAAATCATATCTTTTAGAGATAAAGATAAGTCATAGGTTTAAAGATAAATTTGACTTCATTAAAATGTTAAATTTCTGGGGGTGCCTGGGTGGCTCATTCGTTAAGTGTCTGCCTTCAGCTCGCTCAGGTCATGGTCCCAGGGTCCTGGGATTGAGCCCCACATCGGGCTCCCTGCTCGGCGGGAAGCCTGCTTCTCCCTCTCCCACTCCCCCTGCTTGTGTTCCCTCTCGCTGTGTCTCTCTCTGTCAAATAAATAAATAAAATCTTAAAAAAAAAAAAAAAAGAAATAAAAAGCCCCGATAGTTTTATTATTTTTTTAAAGATTTTATTTATTTGAGAGAGAGAGAACACGTGCACTAGCAGGGGGGAGGGGCAGAGGGAGAAGGAGAAGCAGGCTCCAACTTAGGGCTTGAACTCCTGACCCTGAGATCAAGACCTGAGCTGACATCAAGAGTCGGACACTCAACCGACTGAGCCACCCAGGTGCCCCTTGTTATTTTATTTTTTAATTTTTAATTTTATTTTTCCCTGATTTTAATGATTTGAACATCTTTTTAATGTTTACTCGAATACCCTCTTCTGTAAACTCCATATTCATATCCTTTGCCTATTTCTCTAATGAGCTGTTTTATCTTTTACTTATTTACTTACAGTTTTTATGTTATATGCTTTGCAAATCTCTTCACTGGGTGTGTGGATTATCTTTTGCTTTTAGGTCTACTGAATAGAAATTTAAATTTTTTTTTTTTTAAAGATTTTATTTATTTATTTGACAGAGACACAGCGAGAGGGAACAAGAGAAACAACTTTAGTCATTGTGCACACGGGAACATATGCAAGAATGCTCAAGAAGCATTTTTTGAGCTAGTGAAAAGTAGGAAATGACTTAAAATGACTGTCAACAGTTGAATAAATTAATATATTTTGGTCTGTTAATACAGTGGAATATTCTATAAAAGTTAGAATGAGTGAACTAGGGCTCCTGGGTGGCTCAGTCGTTAAGCGATCTGGGATTGAGCCCCGCATCAGGCTCCCTGCTCTGCAGGAAGCCTGCTTCTCCCTCTCCCACTCCCCCCTGCTTGTATTCCCTCTCTTGCTATGTCTCTCTAAATTCAAACTGAATTCTCCTGAAGGGTAGGTAGGATTTTCTTAAGCAGAAGGAAGAACCATTCAAGAGGAAAACTAATATTTATTGTATGAGTATTAAATGCCACACACTGGGTAGGTATTCTACCTAATAAGATTTCACTTAACCTTCACCACCAGTACTGAAATTTCATCACGCCCTTTGACAGATGCCGAAACGAACTGAGAGAGGGCATGCAGGGAGAGGGAAGTAGGGGGATAATAGAAGTTTCTGTGTAGGTTAGAAGATTTGATATCAAGTGGTCTTAACTCAGAGCCTGTGTTCTTTGCCATAATGTTAACTTGGCCCCCAAAACTGTGACAAGAAGAAAAAACTAAGGAATGAGCCCAGTGTCTTTTAGAGCACATGACTTAGAATCATTTAGTTATAACAAAGGACACTTTTCCATAGGAAGAGGAAGGAACAGAGCAGGAAAATGGATTAGAACTGAAAAATATGAAATATAAACCAGAAGGTATTTGAATGACTCCTGATCTTGGGATGATGATAATGACACAAAATCAGACCCTGGTAACAGTAGATAATGACTCTTTTAAAAAACAACAAAAATAACATTATCACTAATCTCCAATATCTAGTTTTCAAATTTCTAGTTGTCTCATAAAAATATATAATTTTTAAGTTTATTTGGATTAGGGTCCACATAATGTTGAAATGTTAGCAATTGATAGGTCTTTAAATATCTTTTGGTCTATAGGTATAGGTTCATCCTTCATCTCCTTCCCCTTACCCCCCTAGAATTTATTTATTGAAGGATTAGGTTGGTTGCTGTATAGCGCTTTTCATAGCCCAGATTTTCCTTCATGCATCCCAACAATGTAGTTTAACATATTCCTCTGACCTCTGTCACAATTTCCACAAATTGGCAGTTGGGGTTTTTTGGACAAGACTTCATAGGTGGTGATCTGTTCTTCCATCAGGGGCATATAAGGTCTAGTTGTCTCTCTATTTGTAGTGTTGCAACCATTGATCCTCAATGCATCGCCTCCCTAATTCTAATTTGGTTATTTCTCCTCCTGTTTGAATAGTAGTTGTTATAGGAAAGGCAGGACAAATGCTTGATTCATTCCCTCATTTACAGTTTTCAAAATAATGAGTTGGTTCCCTAGCATCCTTGAATGATGACTCATTTGTTTGGACATTACAAATATTTGATATGTTTCAGCCCACTTAGTCATTTAATATTTCCTGAGTTTTTCCATGGATGTTGTTACTGCCTTGTTTTTTTCCTTGCTAGGGTATGTGTCTCTGGAAAACTAGAAATTTACGGAAATCCAGAACTGGATTAATCAAGTGTACAGGTGCTTTATTAGGGCCTTTGTGAGGTTTTCACTTATAGTTCTGTGTCATAACTTGCATCTTGTACTTGAATGTACTAACCCAGGGGCAGGAGAATTGCCCTTTTTAATTCTATAGGAAAAATCATATGTGTCTCAAAAGGGTTTAGTCTCTTCCAGAATTTTTAGAAGATTTTACAGCAGGAAGAAAGAACTTTTTTAGAAAAAAAGATTTATAATACAGTCAATCCTTGAACAGTGTGGGAGTTGCACAGTCCCCTATCGGAGCCAGCCAGGTTGCCCCTCTTGTGTAACTTTTGACTCCCTAAAAACTTAACTACTAATAGCCTATGTGGACCAGAAGCCTTACCAATAACATAAACAATCAGTTAACACAGATTTTGTATGTTGTATGTATTGTATACTGTATTCTTAAAGTAAGCTAGAAAAAAAATGTTAAAATCATAAGAGAAAGTACATTTATAGTATTTAATTGTATTTATTTACACACGTACTGTATTTATTGAAAAAAAGTCTGCATAAGAGTGGATCTGTGAAGTTCAAACCCATGTTGTTCCAGGGTCAACTGTAATTTCAAGTAACTAGCTTTAGATAATACTAACTTTTAGAATCTTGGGTTTTCAAAGAACGTTTAAGATTTTCATGGTTATAACTGTCAAGTTGACCTTTCCTTGAAAACCTTATCAGACATACGGTTGGAGACAGCTTTAGATTCTAAAACAGATTTCTAAAACTTCAAACTCAGTCTTTCCTACAATGTAAGGAATATATTCCTGGCTTCAGAAGTTTCCAGGAAAATCAGTATTTGTATCAGTACGAGTTTGTAAGCTTTTCTCTTTTTAATAGAATTTAAAGTAGTTGTTACAGTGAAAGTATAAGATCGTATTTACTGAGTTTTATAGTTTACAAAACCTTTTTCATCTCCATTATCACTTTTCATCAGCTTCACAACAACCCAGGTTAATATTAAATAATTATGGTCTGACAGGGGCTATGCTAAGCCTTTACACGGACTATTCATTTAATCCTAGCAATCCCGTGAGGTTGGTTCTCTTATTATTCTGAGTTACAAATAAGGAAGCTGGGGCCTAGTGAGGTTAAGAAACTTGCCTGTGTCTCACAGCTGGGAGACAGAGGAGTCAGGGATTGAGCCCCAGCTCTTAACAACTGGGCATGTATCCATATTGCCCCTATTTTGCAGATCAAATAAATGACCCCTTGGAGATATTGAGAGGTTTTTCCAAGGTTGCTTAATTGATATATGATGGAGTCAGGACAAGAAACCCTGATTCTCCCATCTGCCAAGCCAATGTACTCTCCAGCGGGCCCAGAGTGGAAGTGTCCCAGTCAGCAGCCTTGATGTCCTCAGTCCACTGCTGGAGCTCTCTGGAATGGTAACAGAGCCAGAAAGGTAGGAGTCAGGGTTTTGGTAGCGGCGTTTCAGTTTGCTAGGAGTGACCTCGCTGAGTTAGCACTAAATTAGGACAGTGTGTGTCTCGAGACTGAACTGGTTGATATTTGGTATCCCAGCCATATTCACATTGTTCTCCATGCATGGATTCTTAGGTAGAGGAAAGTCTTCTAGAACATTTACTGAGCTTTCTTCTCTACTTCAGTGCCATGGTTTCTGTGATATTGTCAGAAGCCGGGTTTCCTTCCTACAGTTCACATCGTAACAGCAGTAGCTGCTGTTTATTGTGAGTTTATTTTGTTAATACATCAAGTATTCTATTGAATACGTTAACATTTTTACAGATTTATTATGTCATAAAAGAGGTTCAAAAGCATTTGCCAGATCATTCTCTACATAGTACTTAAAGACACAGAGCATTACAAATACAGCTTGAGCATCTGATGTACTCTTCTCCACTTGCATTTTCCCCCCTGCTTCTGGGACATAACCACTACCTTAAGTTTGGTGACTGTCAAGTCTTACGTGTTTTTTTTTTTTTTTTTAATATCGCTAGTCATAGGTGCCTCGTTAGCACAGTAGGTAGCGCGTCAGTCTCATAAATATCGCTAGTCATATATTTACCTCTAAGGAATATGTTGTATAGTTTTTAGTTTTACAAAAATGGTATTTTATTGTGAGTAATCTCTGCCACTTGTATTTTTTCATTCACCATTTTATTTGTAAGAGTTGGTGAATGTACCTCTGGTGAGTTTTTAAATTTTCATTGCTGCTATTTGAAAAATTCATTGACTATATCACTGTTTATCTGTTTCCTGTTAATAGAATAGTGCTGCTGTGAGCAGCCTTGTACATGTGTCCTTCTGCACAGAGTTCTTTAGGGCACATGTATCCAGCAGTGGAATTACTGTGTAGTAGAGTATGTACCTCTTCACATTCAGTAGATACTGCCAAATTGTGGCTTATAGCAGTTGATTCAGCTTATACTTTCTCTTGCAGTGGCTGAGTTCTCATTTCTCTGCATCCCTAAACAGCAGTTGCTGTCATCAGACTTTTGTATTTTTGCTGTTTATTGAATGTTAAATATTACTCGTAAGCTTTTTTATATGAATTTTTTTTCTAATTTGGTGTAAACCTACCAGTGTCAGAATCGAGATTGAGCCTAAGAGAAGTAAAGTAACTTGTTTAAGGTCATGCAACCAGAAGATGGCTGAGGCTGGATTAGGGGAGAGCTCTGTGAACACCAAAGCCGGTACCTGTTCCTTCGCAGCTCTCTGCGTAAGGGTCTTGCCACCAACACTAGCAGAGCCCAGTTGATGTAGGACTAATTATGGAGTTCTGTGCTTTATGTCCTGCTTTTCCTTTCATTTTCTCATCTCACTGTTTCTTGAGAAATTCCATTAGTAGCCTTCCTGTTTTTAGTAAACTCTTTTAAGGATTTATTATAAAAGGATTAATAAACTTAACGGCAAGCCTGTTTGGCCCATTTGTTTTTTGGATTTTTAAAATTATTATGGGGCGCTTGGGTGGCTCAGTCGGTTAAGCATCTGCCTTCAGCTCAGGTCGTGATCTCAGGGTCCTGGGATTGAGCCCTGCGTTGTGCTCCCTGCTCAGTGGGGAGTCTGCTTCTGTGTGCTCTCTCTCTCTCAAGTAAATAAATAGAAAGTCTTTTAAAAAAATAAAATTTGGGGGGCACCTGGGTGGCTCAGTCGTTAAGCGTCTGCCTTTGGCTCAGGTCTTGATCCCAGGGTCCTGGGATCGGGCTCCCTGCTCGACGGCAAGCCTGCTTCTCCCTCTCCCACTTGCCCTGCTTGTGTTCCTGCTCTTGCTGTGTCTCTCCCTGTCAAATAAATAAATAAAAAATCTAAAAAATAAAATAAAATTTTTATTGTATTTACAAAACAGTACCCATTTATTAGCTCCTAGTTTTATAGGTCTGAAGTCTGGCATGGCATGGAATTCTCTGCTCGGGGTATCACAAGGCTGAAACCAAGATATTGACTACATAAAGTTCCCATTTGGGAAAAACATCTTCCAAGGTCATTCTTAATCATTGGCAAAATTCAGTTCCTTTTAGCCATAAGACTGAGATCACCATTTCCATGCTGGCTGTCAACCAGGGGCTGCTCTGAGCTCCTAAATGTCACCTGCATTCCTTGCTACATGGTCCCCTCTGGCCGTGATGGTGTGCTGGTCAGTTCTTTCTTACTCTTTGAATCTTTGACTTCTTCCTCTGCCACTTGCCAGGGAAAATGCTTTGTATATATATAGATTTATTATTTTAAAAAATATTTTGGTTGGCTCATCATACCTGGTATCCATGTTTCTCTGTCAGTGGATTGAGAGCTGACTGTCCTGATCCCAAGAGAGTCATAGTGGAGAACCTCTTCCTCTTTCTGATTGGGTACCTCTGAGGATATGGAACTGCCATGCTGGGTTGTGTTCCCAAATGGACTGTAATTTCCTTTTGTCATCATATATGAAAGAATGAAAACATCTAGGCAGCAAAGACATGAATATGTAGATTCATAGAATAGTATCTATTTATAGCTAAAAGCCACTTTTCAGAGCAAATGGGACTGAGCTTCTGTTTAGCAGTTTGGCCAGAGATCCCATATCATTAAATTTAGGACCTCAGGTGAGCTAGATTGTTGTTGATAGTGGCTCCTTTGGCTCTTTTTTCCTTTTAACTTTGTGTTGTAAAGTATAGCAACTATGCCGAAAAGCGTGTGTGTGTGGTTCTGATAGATTATTGTTGTTGTTTTTACTTTTGCTGCTATTTGAAGAATCAAGTAGATGAATGTTCTGCTATTATTTATGTATGAATCACTGAGTTTTCGAAAACTGAGCACACCATGGAACCAGTGAAGAAACAGAGCATTACCTGCACCTCACTAGCCCTCTTTGTGCCCCTTTGTAGTCACTATCCATCCACTAAGGGTAACCTCTGTCCGACTTCTAGTAACGCAGGTTAGTTTTGCTTGTTTTTATGCTTTATTAAAAATGAAATGAAAAAGTGTATATTCTTTTGTGTCTGACTTCTCTCACTCTACCTTGAGGTTGTGAACTTCATTTATATTGTTGCATATAAACAGTGGGTTATTCATTCTCTTTGCTAGTCTAGTATTCTGTCACAGTTCTTTGGTTCATTTTAATATAGCATTGTGAGTGTTTTACCATGATCTGTGTTTTAGTGTGTTTGGTGTATGTTCCTACTTTATCTCTATTTTTACTTTTATTTAATTTTTTAAAGATTTATTTATTTTAGAAAGAGAGTACGTGCACGTGAGTGGGCGCATGTGGGCACAGGGGAGGGGCAGAGGCAGAGGGAGAGAAGCAAACTCCCCACTGAGCACAGAGCCACGAGATCATGACCTGAGCCTCATGCCCTGAACCGAAACCAAGAGTCAGATGCTCCGTCGACTGAACCACCCAGGCACCCCTATCTCTTATTTTTTAAATGGGCCTAAAGATAAAGGATAGGGACTAGAATGGTAGGATATTCAGGTGCATTAAATTAAAGCAGAATATTCCAGAGCTGGCTAACCTGAGGGAACTTTTAAGTTCTAGATGGAGGCCATGATCTTGGTCTTCATAATCTTTGATCTGAGGGCTTTTTTTAAACCGAGAATATTGACCTGATTGTGAGTAGGCAAATCAGATGACATTTAGACTAAAAATCTGGTTTTGATCTCACACTATCACATTTATAGTCTATTGAAATAAAGCTTAATTTCTCCAAACTTGAGTGTCCCGGTGTGTCATTTAGTTCACATATTATAGAAATCTGAGCTTCTTAGTCTGAATAACTAAGGAAACTGTAAGGACTAATACCTCTGGAATTGAGGCTTTTAGAATCTTCAATTAGTAGAAAAGGAAGGCACCATCAGTACTCAAGTTTTACCTTAATATGAGTGAACTTCAAATCATTACCCAGCAAAAAGTGGTTTTTCTTCAAGATTATATTTATTTATTTGAGAGAGAGAGAGTGAGCACAAGTGGGGGGCAGAGGCAGAGAGGGAGAGAGAGAGAGAGAAGCAGACTCCCCGCTGAGCAGAGAGCCTGATGCGGGATTCGGTCCCAGGACCCTGAGATCATGACCTGAGCCAAAGGCAGACGCTTAACTGATGGAGCCACCCAGGTGCCCCTCTTCTGGATACTTTTAAGAGCACCTGAATCCCTCAAGTAGAGTGAGGGGATATCTCAGGACCCCAAGTAGAGCAAATCTGGGATTGAACTGCATCTTAAGTAAGAAACTGAGAGGACTAGTTAAGAACCTGAAAACTTGGCTAGGAGGCTATTGCTAGTGAATATTGAGTACATTTGATCGCTTTGTGACTAGAAAATTTTAACAAGCACTTGCTAGGCTGTTGCTTGCACACACTCTCCACTAGATCTGTCGATTCAAGCATTGAGGTATGACATCTTCGCTCAGGACCATGCAGCTGTACAGGGCTAAAGACTGGATCTAAGAACGCTCTCTGGTGGTTCTCTGTAGCTACCCAACTTAATGAAAGGGACTCTTCCGGTGCCAGTTCAGCACAGCCATTATAATGACTCAAGGAAAGAAAATATATAAAGAATGTGTTTTTTGTTTTTTTTTAAGATTTTATTTATTTGACAGAGAGCACAAGTAGGCAGAGCGGCAGGCAGAGGGAGAAGGAGAAGCAGGCTCTCCGCTGATCAAGGAGCCCGACATGGGGCTCCATCCTAGGACCCTGGGATCATGACCTGAGCTGAAGGCAGACGCTTAACCGACTGAGCCACCAAGGCGCCCCAAGAATGTGTTCTGCTATAGTTTCATCTCTGCAGATGAAATACAGCAACCCATTTAGTAGTGTCAGCAGGAACAACAATAAAGGTTGTTATATGAGGATTTTAGGGTATTTCTAGTCAAGATGCCATTCTTGGGGAGACACCAATCATTAGAATTCCATCTCCGAGTCTCTAAATGGCAGGATTTTTATTAGCAAGGTAGTACTTAGAGACTGTGACCATTTGCTTTTGACTTGCCTAGTTTACCCTAATTGAGTTATTAAATTTCCTAAGAGATCTCCGTGGTATGTGTGTATGAATGGATGTGTGTGTGTATATGTATACACATTGCTTGAGACTTATAAAAATAGCATTGCATCCTATTTTTACCAGTCTAGATCAAATCCATGAGAATTCACATCACAAATTTAATGTTTCAGCCAAGAATAGTACATTTCTTTCCACAAGTAACTTGGCAAGTTCCAAAAAGATCCCTCAGTGACTTTCTTCAATTAATTATGGAGCACATAGGGAATTGAAAATTAAAGTGTGAATGGAGGCCATGTAGATCTCATTTTGTCCTATAAGTGCTCATAATACCTACTATCTCATAGGGATTTTAAGGTGTATAATTTTCATAAAGCCCTTTAAGTTCCTGAGGGAAGACTCTCTGTAGTTTAAAATGTTATTAATTTGTATTCTTCTTTCCTGTTTATCCAGCTTATGTTCAGACATATTAATTAATCATTATGTATGTTAGCTAGAACTCTGTTTTTTAAGTTTACTTTATAGCAATGTCAGTAATAATTCCATAACTTTAAAGTCCACATATTTTTCTTTTTCTAAGAAATGTTTTTCTTCCTTTTCAGGTAACAAATATACTTTAGAGACTAGACCAAACCAAGAAGGCATTGATGTAAGACAGGAGCTACTGAAATTCCATTCTACTTATTATTCATCCAACTTAATGGCTATTTGTGTGTTAGGTCGAGGTAAGAATCCTTAAAATTTTTCATAGAATTGGATAATCTTAAGTTTTCCATTTGGCTCTTTGAAAGTGTTGGGAGAAGGATATATGGCCTTTTATCTGCTCAGAGGCTTTTGAAAATGATTTCCTTGTTGGAGAAGGAACAAGGAATTTTGTTTTTAACTCGGTGTTCTAAAAAGGAGTATAGATGATTTAAAATGGAGACCTGAGAAAAATGTAAATTACTAGTAGGTACTATAAACATATAAAAGCAAAGAAAGGAAGTATAAAGGGAAAGATTAACAGATTTGACCTTGTAACAATTCAGAAAACTAGGAACAAGATTAAAAGACAGATAACAGGGGAAAAAAAGGCAGATGATGATACACTGGAAAAATGATTTGCAATATAAACAAAGGTTTGACTTTTTATTTATTTTATTATTTTTTAATTTTATTTTTTAAAGTTTTTAATTCCAGTTGGTTAATATACAGTGTTATATTAGTTTCAGGTGTACAGTATAGTGATTCAACAATTCCATACATCACCCAGTGCTCATCACCACAAAAGTGCACTCCTTAATCCCTATCACCTATTTCATGCATCCCCCTCAACTTCCCCCATGGTAACCATCAGTTTGTTCTCTGTCATTACGAGTCTGTTTCTTGATTTGTCTCTCTCCTCCGCCCCCCCCATAGTTTGTTTTGTTTCTTAAATTCCACATATGAGTGAAATCATACAGTATTGGTCTTTCTCTGACTGACTTATTTCACTTAGCATTATACTGTCTAGCTCCATCGGTGTTGTTGCAGATGGTAAGATCTCATCCTTTTTTATGGCTGAGTAGTATAATCCATTGTATATATACACCACATCTTCATTCATCTATCAATGGACACTTGGGCTGCTTCCATATAAAGGTTTGACTTTTTAAATGCAAATTAAGTAAGACAATATAGTGTTTCCTCCTGTTAAATTACCATAATTTTGTTTTTAAGTAATACTCATTATGGAGGAGCAGTGCCCTTTTGTATTGGTGATGATGTATACCATTTATGCAATTGTTCTAGACTTTCTGGAGAACAGGTTAACATGGTGCATCATCCTTAAAAAGTTTGTTTTTACTTCTGGAAATGCAATCTAAGGAAATAACCAGAGTTGTTCAAAAAGTTGATGCAGTAGGATATTTCTGTCAATATAGTATTAGTGAAAAGTTAGAAACGATCTGATTGTTCATTAATAGAAGATGGGTTAAATAATGATGTTATAGCTATGTAATAGGGCATCTTATAGAAAATTGCATCTCTTCTCTCACTTTCTGTTCTCCTACCTGCTTTATTTTTCTTTACAACATTTATTACCACCTGAAATATTAAATATTTATCATTGCCCACCATACTAGAAAGTAATTTACTTGAGAATAGAAGCTGGTTTTTTTTTTTTTTTAAAGATTTTTATTTTTATTTTATTTGACAGAGAGAGACACAGCGAGAGAGGGAACACAAGCAGGGGGAGTGGGAGAGGGAGAAGCAGGCTTCCCGCTGAGCAGGGAGCCCGATGTGGGGCTCGAACCCAGGACCCTGGGATCATGACCTGAGCCGAAGGCAGACGCTTAACGACTGAGCCACCCAGGCGCCCCGAGAATAGAAGCTGTTTTGTTCACTGCTTTGTCCCCAGTGCCTGAGTTAGTGCTTGACACATCATAGGCACATGGTAAAATATATATTAAATGAATAAATAATTTTATGACAGTGTTTTAATAACATGGGAAAATATTCTGAATGTGTCCAATAGAAAGCAAAAGCACTCTAAAAACTATGTGCTATATGATCCATTTGGGGATTTATAAAAAATTATAATAGACATATATGGTGTAGACATAAGACAAAATAGAAAAACATACTAGAAATTTAATGTGATATAGTAGTTGAGAACTCATGCTCTAGACTCTTACAGTTTGAGTTTGAATTCCAGATATAACACCTACTTAGCTGTGTGGCCTTGAGCTAACAGAGTTACTTCAGATCTCTGAACTCTAGTTTTTACATTTTTAAAATGGAGGTTTAATCAAGATAATGCAGAAGTGTTTAGCATGGTGCCTGGCACGTAGCAAATGCTCCGTAAACGGTAGCTACTTTTAAGCATCCCATAAGCATAAGATTATGGATGACTTTTGTTTCTTTCTTTTTACATTTGTTCTTAGTTTTCTACTTTTGGCAAATGTTACATTTGTAAGTAGAAAATAAGCAACTATATGTATTTTAAGTTGGTAATAAGAGCCAGGATATAAAATGGGTCTAAGGAGTGAAGCCAATGAAATAAAAAGTGTCTCTATAATTCTGTGTTCTTGCTAACAGTAGCTAGTTCTAGAGTGTTAAATATCACTTGGTATTTAGAGCCTAGTCCTGGGAATATTTTTGTCTGTGTTGTATTGAGATGAAAAACACTTGATTTCAGTAAGCACTTATTGGGCGAGTGATAATGACAACAGATGAATCAGGCAGCAGGCCTGCCTTCCTTGTTCCCTGTTTATTGGAAGTGACAGAGTAAGTGTCTAAAAGAAACAGATGTTTCAGTTCCCTGATTGCATACACATCACTCTCCTAGTGTGACTGACCTGTGCTGAGCTCAGTGGACTTGGTGAGGGACCTGGGAGAGGTGTCCTTGCAGCACAAGAGGTATGAGGAGGAAACAGGATCTCTCAGAGGATTAATAGAAAATCCGCTCCTTCTTCTAGGATGAGGGGAGAGAAAGAATAACCATGTGGAAGGATCTCTGTCACAAAGGGACAAAAAGGTTTTTCTCTGTTCTCCCACGGGATCATCCCTCTAGTTGTGGCAGCACTAATTACCTGGAAACTTGGCAAGTAGGTAACTATCAAGTACAGACACTGGGATTGCCAAGTCCTCACGATGTAACGATGAAAGGGACTCAGTTCCCTGACCTCCAGTAGCGCACTGCTTAGTGGGGAAGACAGACTGCAGTATCAGATAGCTGCTGTACCTTTAAAAAGCTGCACTGTGAACTTACGCTTTTAGGGTAGAAATACTCGAAAGGCACACCTGGTAGAACCTTGCTCTAAAGGGCCTCACTGTAGCCAGCACCTCAGGTTGATAAACCTTTGTTTACTGCCCACCTTGTTTCAAGTCATATGTTCCATCTGTGCATAAAGATATCCCTGCCATCTCTTTCTCCAGATACACCCACTCCGTCCCTGAGTTGACTTGTCATTTAACAAGCAGCCACTGGTCCGCCTCATATTTGGCTCTGGACATTTTAAGGTCCTGCATACCTATCAAAAAAATTGAAGGAAAAATATGTATGTTTAATAAGTAAAGTGCAAATGCCCATATTCATAGGCCTAAAAGAGAATTTCATATGATATAAAGGCAAATCTCAAATAGTGATTATGTGCTCTCTAAAGAGTTCATGGAAAAGTTCAAAATGGGTCATAGAATATCAAGGGAAATTTCTTACTTGATCCAAATGCTTCCTGACGGTAACAGGTGATGAATGTTTATACCATTTATAAATAACCTATTCTTGAGGAGACAGAATCAAGGTGAGGGGTTATCTTGTTTATAAAAAGATAACCTTTTGAGCACCTGGCTGGCTCAGTCAGTAGAGCATGCCACTCTTGATATCAGGGTCCATGAGTTCGAGCCCCATGTTGGACATAGAGATTACTTTAAAAAAAAAAAAAAAAAAAAAGAACCTTTTTTCACTTTTTAATTTTTTGAATGATGGAAATATGTGTACATGGAAAAGAATTTATCCCACATAGAAAGATATAAAGTAGAAATCAAGTTTTTCTCTTTCCTCCCATCCTGTGATGACAGTGCCCTCTCCTCAAATATCTCACCTTAAGTCATTTCTTGTTATACTTCCAAAAGTGGGATTTTGTTAATATACTCACATGTAAGTGTGCCTGTTAAAAAATTGAGATTGCCTGTAGTTTTCACTTCATAGGGCTTTCAGATACTTTTGTATCAGCACATAGAGATTTCTCCCTTATTAATGACTGCATAAAATTCTAATGTATAGACATTTCATAATGTTCACATGCTCATAGATGTTTAGGTCATTTCCAGTTTTTGTTATAAACAGTGCTGCAGTGAACATATTATACATCTTTATAAGCTTTTCAAGTATAACTCTATAAAAGAATATAGGTAGGCGATAACATAGAATAGCTTAAGTGGCCATATCATTCTAACAACAATTACAAGTCTTTGAATGAGTTTGGCACATGATGATACAGAATCATATAATGTTAGACCTTGGAAGAGACTTGTGATTATCTCACCCAGTGTTCTCATTTTACAGAACCTGAAGTGGTTAACCAGGTTGTCCAGGTAGTCAGTTGATATGGTTGGGGAAGCCAGGGTTAGGATCCAGGTCCTCTAGTCTCCCCACCCAAGATTCTTTTTATCATTTTGTACTCTTTCCCCACAGAATCACTCACAGACTCTAACATTTGACTTTTAACAATGGGCTTAGATTGTGTCTATTTATAAAGTATATGTTATAATCTATCAGCTGATGGTTTAGTATGTGCCTTTTGGCAATTGTAGATCAAATAGTTTTCCAAGTGCAGCCAATTATTCTATTACTGTCTTTAATACGTGTTTTAAATTTATTGCAAGACAACATTTGTGAAACAGTTTTTAAACTGTAAAGAGCTAGACATGTGTGAGTTATCATCATTATTGGTATTGCTTAGCTTTAGAAGTTACACAGGCACTGACAGGGTTGAATGGAGTGCTTCAACTTCGTCAGATGAAGCTTTAAAAAAATCGTAGATTTTCTTTTTAATAGTCGGAAGGTTTTTCAGGAGATCCTAAGGTTTTGTTTAGCTTTATTGAGATATAATTGACATGTAACATTGTGTAAGTTTAAGGTAAAAATCGTAGTGATTTTATATATGTATATATGATCTTAAGGTTTTAAATACTACCTGTCATGTTATGATAGTTTAAGTTCTGTTTTCATTGTCTGTTTTCTTACAGAATCTTTAGACGACTTGACTAATCTGGTGGTAAAGTTATTTTCTGAAGTTGAGAACAAAAATGTCCCACTGCCAGAATTTCCTGAACACCCTTTCCAAGAAGAACATCTTAAAGTAAGTGCATGTATTTCTGATTTTTTTTTTTTTTAAAGATTTTATTTATTTATTTGAGAGAGAATGAGAGAGAGAGAGAGAGAGAGAGCACATGAGAGGGGGGAGGGTCAGAGGGAGAAGCAGACTCCCTGCTGAGCAGGGAGCCCGATGTGGGACTCGATCCTGGGACTCCAGGATCATGACCTGAGCCGAAGGCAGTCGCCTAACCAACTGAGCCACCCAGGCGCCCCTATTTTTTCTTTTTTAATTCATGGACATAATATATGCCTAGTTTACCAAAGTGTAGATGTAAAATTTTGAAAGGTTTATTTATACAGGTTTTTTTCATCCTTTTTTTTTTTTAAGATTTTATTTATTTGAGAGAGAGAACGAGTGGTGGGGGGAGGCAAAGGGGGAGAGAGAGAGAAACAGACTCCCCGCTGAGCAGGAAGCCTGATACGGCGCTTGATTCTAGGACCCAGAGACCATGACCCGAGTCCAAGGCAGACACCCAAATGACTGAGCTGCCCAGGCACCCCTGTTTATACAATTTTTAATATTTGAATAATTGAATCAGTTTCACATTTATTAGGGATAATGTTTCACCAAAAAGATATCAACAGATACCTGATCTTTGCATGCTAAAAGTAGTTTTGGTAGTTAGAGCCGTGATAAACTGTAGAAGCTGTTCTCCAGTGCCAGAAGGCAAGCATACTGAGCCGCATGGTCGAGGGGACCAGAAATGGGCTGTGCACCAACTGTAATGAAAGTCCACTTAGAGAGAGCCCAAGCCAGTTACTTTTTGTGGTCAGTACAGTTTTCTCTGGCAATTGATTCTCTCTTGAATTTGGGATTTTTCCCTGAAAATCTGTATTCTTCATAGTTTATAAATATTTTATTCAGTAGGAGTTGATATAGCTAATCTTTCTTGATTTTTTTTTTCCAGCAACTTTACAAAATAGTGCCCATTAAGGATATTAGGAATCTTTATGTGACTTTTCCCATACCTGACCTTCAGAAATACTACAAATCAAATCCTGGCCATTATCTTGGTCATCTCATTGGTCATGAAGGTCCTGGAAGTCTGTTATCAGAACTGAAGTCAAAGGGTAAGTCTTTTGGGCACCGCTTTCTGAGTGTAGTACCCCACATCTTTTTACACTGGCTCTCGTTTTCTCCTAGATTTTTTTGTGTGAAGGAGCATTTCTGGGTAGGTTGGTTTGGGGTCTATGGGAGAGTGAGGTGGTAGCTGTTAGTGTGCTTTTGTTCTTTTTGCTTTGGGTTCCCCCCGCCCCATAATTTGTTTTACCCTTCAGAATTGTGCAGTGAAGTTTAGATTTTTCAAAAGATATTGTGCTACATGTTTTAAATAACAGAGAGGTTCGAAAGTAAAAGCTCACATTGGGTATTCTTCACCATCTCTGAAATAACAGTATACTTTATTTATTTGCCTGCTCTTATCCTTCAGACCAGAGGGTGTACTAGGATCTAGTCAGTAGATGATTTCCAAAGCCCCTCTCAACTCAGGCTCTGCTTTTATGTAATACTTAAGCATGGTAGTCTACTCTTGCCTGGGAACTGACTTGAAGAGTCCTGAGGAACCTCCCAACCCAAAAAATCCCATCAGTCTTCCACAGTGTCTGAAATGGTTTTTCTGAACCCATTTTTTCTGCTCTTTTCTGCAAGTGGTCCATTCTAGTATCTTGGGAACATATAGTATAAATTAAAAAGAACATTCTTTGTCTTAAAAGAAGCCACACATACAACCCTGTTTTGATTTCCTTTGAATGTTACAGGCTGGGTAAATACTCTTGTTGGTGGACAGAAGGAAGGAGCCCGAGGTTTTATGTTTTTTATCATTAATGTGGACCTGACTGAGGAAGGATTATGTAAGTATTGACCTTTTTGGTTTTTTAATGAAAATTGACTTCTTATGATACATTTTCTAAAATTTCTTCATGCTGTGGATCTGTTTTATGTTGTAAAGCCATAAAACCTTTAATTGGTATAATTCATCCATTTTATTTTTCATGCGCAACTTGGCCTTCATTTCATGAATGATTTTTTCTTCTTAACGACCTGTCATTATGTTGCACTTGTGAAATGTGTACTTGGCTTTTCATTGGCTCATTAACTTCCCCAAAGTCCTTTCTGTCACATATCCCAGACACTGGAGGGCCCTGTGTGTGGGACCCTAAAACCAGTCTCTGGTTTCTACTCACCTGACTTTACCTTAGGAGTGAGCTCACTGCTTTGATGGATTCAAGGACTGAATGGTTTTTAAGTATGCCCCTTTTTTTCCAGTACACGTTGAAGATATAATTTTGCACATGTTTCAATACATTCAGAAGTTACGTGCAGAAGGACCTCAAGAATGGGTTTTCCAAGAATGCAAGGTAATTTTGTTTCACCAAAATTTTTCTTAAGGAAATTTTTCAGAAAACATATATATGTGAATTAATTTAAATTTAAGGCTCGGTGAAACTTAAAAGTTTTGGGGGTTTTTGTTGTTGTTATTTAAACTCTAAAATCTTGCAATGCGTAGTAGCTTTAGTTAAAGCTTAGTTGTACTACTTTGATTGGCTATCTGGGGCACAATTAGGGCTAAGGCATCAAGTAACCTTTTTTTCCGAGGGAAAAAGACATTGCTTTTCTATCCCTCAGAAGAAAGCCAGCAGTTTCTTGAGCTTATATCTGTCAGGGTGTACCTTACTGTTTGCCTGAAGCTTCATGAGCCTCTGTTGTTTTCAGATCTGCTGACAAAAATCTACAATGAACTTTCAAAGAAATTGTGAATTGTTTTATATATATGATTGTGTTCTTTTTTTTTTTTTTTAAAGATTTATTTATTTATTTATTTGACAGAGAGATAGAGAGCACAAGTAGGCAGAGTGGCAGGCAGAGGGAGAGGGAGAAGCAGGCTCTCTGCTGAGCAGGGAGCTGGACGTGGGGCTCGATCCCAGGACCCCAGGATCATGACCTGAGCCGAAGGCAGATGCTTAACCGACTGAGCCACCCAGGCGCCCCTATATGATTGTGTTCTTAAAAGTGATTTTATTGTTGTATGTATGGAAAAGCCTGGCTGTCCCTTATTATTTTTTAATAAAACAAAAGTTCTCTGTCTTTCAAAATTTTATTATTATTTATTTTTTTATTTTTAAAGATTTATTTATTTGAGAGAGAGAGAGAGAGAGCACACAGGGGAGAGGGACACAGGGAGAGGGAGAAAGAGTGTTTTAAGCAGACACAGGGCTTAATCCCACAACCCTGAGACATGACCTGAGCCGAAACCAAGAGTTGGATGCTCAACTGACTGCGCCACCCAGGCAACCCCTTCCAGAATTTTAAAGCTTTCTTTTAAATGTTTTATAAAAATATGTACTTTATATTTAAGGCCTATTGAGATTCTGAAATGTATTTTAGGATGAAAGAAATCCTTTTTACTTAGGTAAAAGTTTAAAGGGATACTCTGCTTGTGGAACCTAGGACAGGAACTTCTAATCTGGGTGCAGTTCTCTGAATGGATCAACAAAATGATCATCTGTGCAACTGTTGATCTTGCAAGGTTCTTTCAGTTTTCCTAATTCTTTGACTAATAGTTTCAATAATTTAGGCTAAAGAATCATACTGTTTTGGTTATTTTCATTCATGTTCTGTACATTTCTAAATCAAGCATAGCCTATTTTTTCTGATAAAGTTAAATGTGGAGTAGAAAGTCTGTAGTGCAAACTAAACACTATAGAAAGAACCTTTTTTTCTTTAAAGTATTTCTAAATAGTAGTTGACTTATGTATAATTGGATTAATTTTCCATTTTAGGACTTGAATGCTGTTGCATTTAGGTTTAAAGATAAAGAGAGGCCACGGGGCTATACCTCTAAGATTGCAGGAATATTGCATGTAAGTTTGTTATTTTATGTGTACATTGGTATGTAGAGTATTTTTGTGATCCTGCGTATATTACCTTTAATACTACATGAATGATAAAAATTGAAGCTGCAGTATAAAAGTTTAGACTTTGTAGCAACCAGGCAAACTTTGATGCCAAGCAATGCTTAAAATCTTAATTTTCATCATCCTAAAAATTATCATCTATAGTATTTTTCATACAGAGGCATTTTGCTTCTTCGATTTAAATATTTTTCAATTCTACAATGTGCCAATTGCTAATTATGTGAAAGCTATATAGATCATCTACTTTTCTCCATTTCTGTTGCTACCACCCTAGTCTGAGCTACCATCATTTCTTGCCTTGACTACCATTATAATCTCTTACCTGGGATCTTGGTTTTCCCTCTTGTTCCACACTATAGTTTATTATCCCAGTCTTGGTAATCTTTTGAAAACCAAAATCAGATTGTTTCTCTTCTCTGTGTCAAGTCCTTCAGTAGTTTCCTGTCAGAGTTCGAATAAAATCCAAAACGTCACGTTGGCCTACAAGGTGATCTGGCCCCAGCCCGTCTCTCTAACCGTGTTCTATATAACTCCCCAGCTCATCCCTCCCATTCTCATTCCCCTCCAGCTGTACTGGCTGCCTGCCTGCCTGATCTTCAAGCATTAAGTTTGTTCCTCCCTCTTACTACCTTTTACATTTGCTGTTTCCTCTACCTGGAACTCTCTTCTCTCTTGTCTTTGCATGACTGGGTTCTTATCATTTGGATTTCCACTTAGGTGTCTCTTCCTCACAGAGACCTTCCCTGACATCCCAGTCATGCCCCGCCCCTTTTTAATTCATAGCACCTATCACTATAATGACACTATTTGTTTACTGTCTACCTCCCTCCCAATTACAATATAAGCTCCTTGGGTAAAATAAGTGAAGAGGACTAAGAGTGCACTTATCTTTTTTTTCTTTTTTTAAGAGTGCACTTATCTTGATGAACACTGAGTAATATAGAATTGTTGAATCACTGTATTTGTACATCTGAAACTATATAACACTCTATGTTAACCATACTGGAATTAAAAACAAAAAACTTTAAAACTCTGTTCACTCCCTCTCCTAACTTACATGTTCATTGTTGTTTAGTATTTTAGTTCAGCCTTGAGTCTTAATCCCCAAATGAATTACTGTTATTACTAAATGTACTATTGTATGCAAAAATAAAAAAAAATATAAGCTCCTTAGGGAGCAGGGACATGATCTGTCTTGCCTGGCACAGAGTAGATACTCGTTAAATATTTGTTGAATGAATGAATCAGTCTGAGTGTATTGGAGGTTGCTTTTACTAATAAAAAGCATCTTCGACATTATTTTTCTTCCCTAGCCAAAAATATAAGCCATTTCCCCCCACAACAACTTTCTAAATGCTTTTCTGATTTCATTCATAGAAATTTGAGAGGAAATTCTGTTTATAAAAATGTATGTACTTTATGTTAAGAATCCTATAGGTGTCAGCATTTCACTATCAAATTTTCTTCATTAACAAGTATTCAGTTTTTAGCCAGAAATATTACACTTTTCCCTGAAAAAAAAAAAAAATGTGATTTTGCTATCATGTAAATGTATATGGGGATTAACTGCAAAATCATTGTACAACAGGAAACTGCTTCAAGTGTGGTAAGAAAGAAAAAAGAAATTTTTCCAGCAGAGTAAAATTTAATTGAAGGAGGATGTGGGGTGTGTGTGTAAAATAATGGGTTTAATGTGTTAGAGATTTGTTTGCTTTAATAAGTTAGACTCTATAGTAGCCTTGCATATTTTATTTATCTATCTATTTTCCTTTTAATAAGTATTATCCCCTAGAAGAAGTGCTCACGGCTGAATATTTACTGGAAGAATTTAGACCTGACTTAATAGAGATGGTTCTCGATAAACTCAGACCAGAAAATGTCCGGTGAGTCACTCTACAGATTTTACTGCTACATACTAAATTTTCAGTAATGATTAGAAGCTGAAAATTTGGAATTGTGAATAAAATGCTTTTAAACTTGTTATCGAACATGATTAAAGTAGAAAGAATAGTATAATGAAGCAATACCAAACATCAGCAAATCAGTACGTGACCAGCCTTTCTTATCTTTAACTACCCCTCTCCTCACTCATCCTCCCTCCACTCTAGATGATTTTGAGGCAGGATCTCTAAAACATGAACACTTTTTTATTTTTTAATTTTTTTTAAAGATTTTATTTGACAGAGACATTGCGAGAGAGGGAACACAAGCAGGGGAAGTGGGAGAGAGAGAAGCAGGCTTCCCGCTGAGCAGGGAGCCTGATGTGGGGCTCGATCCCAGGACCCTGGAACCATGACCTGAGCCGAAGGCAGATGCTTAACAACTGAGCCACCCAGGCGCCCACATGAAGACTTTTTTAAAAAACAAAACAAGAGGTGCCTGGATAGCTTAGTCAGTTGGGCATCTGACTCCTGATTTTGGCTCAGGTCATGATCTCAGGGTCCTGATATTGAGCCCTGCATTGGGCTTCATGCTCAGAAGGGAGTCTGCTTGAGGATTCTCCCTCTCTCTCTCTCTTTTTCTCCCACTCTCTCTCTCTAAAACAAATAAATCAGTCTTAAAAAAATAATAATCATAATTTCATTATCATGAATAAAATGTAATAATAGATCATCGTAACCTGACTTCATCCTAACTCAAATACCCAAGGTGTCAGATTACATATCTGGCTTCATAATCATAAACAAGTGAGGACACCCTCTTTTTTCTTAAGTGGACATATTACAGTCTCAGAATCCTTCTCACTGACCAGTGATTAACCAAGAGATCAAAAGTTGGAGGAGCTCTTACAGTAACAGATATTCTTATTAGAGGAGGTTCAGCCCTAAAGAGCTGAGGAACTATCCCATGATATTTCTGCCTCAAAATTGAATTTCATCCATGTTTTCCAAAGTGAAATAATACTAGGAATATACTTAAGGGGCACATATTTTGCATTTTTTATTTTTTTCTTCTTTCCAGCACGTATTTCCAAAATTCTCCTGGGAACTTGGAGATTGAGTAAATATGTTTTTTGGAACAGTCATTTTATGAATAAAATCAACAATCTGGTAGAAGTTTTTGAAGAAGAAAAATCCTTCTGACAGAACTATTCCATCAAAGTCTTTTTCCTAGTTACCATTGTTTGCACTTTTCCAGACATGTACTAGCAACAAACGATGGGAAAATTAAAAGAAATATTATTGGTAGTTACACAATGTGATAAATATGATAAAATGACATAGAACTAACTCTGTACACATTCTATCAATGCCATTTTCCTAGTTTGGGTATTTTACTATAATTAATGTAAGAGTTAATTAACCATTGAGGGAACTGGGTGAAGAGTACACGGGACCTCCCTCTATTATTTTTGTGACTTCCTATGAATTTGTAATTATTTCAAAATTGAAAGAGAAAACATTTACAATAGCAACAAAAATGTAAATAACTAGGAATGAATTTAATCAAAGATAAGCAAGACTTCAACATATAAAACTACAAAACAGTGCCGAAAGAAATTAAAGACCTTGTTAGGAGATTTGCTATTAAATTCTCTCCAGTCTGATTCATAGACTGTGTAATCACAGTCAAAATCCTAGTAGCCGTTTTTCCTTTTAGTAATTGGTAAACTGATTCCAAAATACCTATGGGCATACAAAGGACCTGGATTATCCATAACACTCTTTTTTTTAAGATTTATTTATTTATCGTAGAGAGAGTGAGAGCAAGTGTGGGGTGGGGGGGAAGGGCATTGGGGGAGAGAGAGAATCTCGAGCAGACTCCATGCTGAGCCTGGAGCCTGACAGGGGGCTTGACCCCAGGACCCTGAGATAATGACCCAAGCTGAAATCAAGAGTCGATGCTTAACCGACTGAGCCACCCAGGTGCCCAGCCATAACACTCTGGAACATAAAAACAAAAGTTGGAGGACTCAAACTATTGGATTTGGAGGCTAACTATAAAGCTACGTTAATTACGACATTGTGCATTGGCCTGAGGATCAAAAAGAAATCATTAGAATAGAACAGAGTCCAGAAATAGGCCCACACATATATGTTCAGAGGATGTCTTTTTTGTGTGGTAAAAAAACACATAATATAAAATTTACAGTTTTAACTATTTCTAAGTGTACAGTTCAGTATTATATTCATATTGTTAAATATATTAATATTGTTGTGAAGCAGATCTCCAGAACTTATTCACCTTGTAAAATTGAAACTGTACCCATTAAATAAGTCCTCTTTTCTCCCACCTACCATCTCCTGGTAACAACCATTCTACTTTGTTTTCATGAATTGGACTACTTAACATATCTAATATCAGTGGACTCATACAACGTATCTTTATTTCACTTAGCATAATGTCTTTAAGGTTCATCTATGTTGTACCATGCGACAGGATTTCCATTTTGCCAAATTAAATCTACAAGTACAGCTATAGAGTCTTGGCCACATCCCCTGCTTAAGTCATAAGTAAATCTTTGTTTAGGAGGAGTTCTTGCTGAATCCATGCAGGTCCTAGGATAATTGTCTTCTTGTCTAAATGTTTGGTAGTCTGACAGTTGACTAGACTTTTGTGAGAGGTCAGTGCCTAAACCACTGGCTTACGCTTTTTTATTAGGCTCCACTCCTTTCCCTTTCTGAAAATTAGAGCATTTGTCCATCTCCATCTTCTGCATCTTCTCCTGTCCTCCAGTGTTTCTAAAAGTTGATGGGCAGTGATCCTACCTGGGATTTGTTAGTTGCCTAAGCATCAGAGAATGTGAATGATCTGCGTTGGAGATGTGAATTCATTTACTTGGCTGGCTCACTCATTAATCCTGGCCTGGGTTTCAACCCCCTTTTTTTCTGTTGTTTGGTCCACCTTTGCAGTTTAAAGACCCATGTTTTTTCTTTTTTTAAAAGATTTTATTTATTTGAGGGAGAGAGAGAGCACAAGTGGGGGGCAGGGGCAGAGAGAGGGAGGAACAGGCTCCTCACTGAGCAGAGAGCCCGACGTGGGGCTCGATCCCAGGACGCTGGGATCACAACCTGAGCCGCAGGCAACTGCTTAATGGATTGAGCCACCCAGGCACCCCGACCCATGTTTTTTCTAAAAACAGTATAAATAAGAGGTCAGTAGTCCTATCATCTGCCAACCTGAGACCAAAATGTGTAGCACATTTTGTTTTAGGTCTTGTGTCCTGTTGGATTATGAGGTCCTTCCAGGTAAGAACTGTGTTTTTTTCAGATTCAAGTTACCAAGGGCTCAATAAAAGTTGGTTGACTTCTCTAAGCCTTTAGCCTAATCTTTCTTGATTCCTTCTTTCTTTAAGAAACCCTTTTAAAAAGTGTTTTTTTTAGCATTTTTCATGAACCTCAATTTCTTCAGCACTGTGGCCTTCCTGTCACAATTCTTTAAGTTTGGCTTTGGGTCTCATCAATAGATTTTTTTTGTACCTTCTTTCTTCTTTGAGGCATGTCTTTTGAAAATATGATTTGATATCATGATATTGTAGAATTCTTCTAGTGGAAGGATAGAGTTCATCTACTTAGAATCCTTATTTAAAAAGTAGTGAAACTGAAGCCCAGAGACTTGCCTAATTTAGATCTTAACTGTGATTTTGGCAAGATCTCAAAGAAAATAAGTCAGAGTATTGACCAGAATCCAAGTTTCTGATGGCCAGATCTGTACCCTCTCTATTAATTCTGTTTGAATTCATCACAATTACCTGTGAAGCCTCTCCTCATTCTTGGATGTCTTTCCACCTTTGCTCTCTCAGGGATTATTTGCAAAAATCTCATGAGAATTCATATCTGGGGAGCCGTATTCCCTTTTAATGTCTATAGTCAGGATACTTACTGTTTCTGAATGAGTTCTGTAGAGCTTCAACAGCTGTTCATTTCCTCTGAACATTTCTAAATGGCTGACTTGAAGCCAGTTGGTGGGCATTCATTCTGGCCCACTGTTTCACTGTGGCAAGTTTCGGTATACAAAGAAAAGTTCTTTTTCTCTCTTCTTTCTAAGGACCATGTTAGTACCATATCAGCAGTCAATTCTTTATAGATAGAATTAAAGAATAGCATTGTCACACACACACACACACTTAAAAAAACTCCTCAAGACTATTTTTAAGCATAATTAGATTTCCAGCAGATAGTCTAAGGATGTAACAGTATCTGTGCTAGTTTTTCTCAGCTGTCTGCAGTTAAATATATTGCAGCTCTCCGTGGCATACTTAGATTATTGTGCCTTCTCTTCTTTTTTTCCTAACTTAAGTCTCTTGTGCTTTCACACTCTGGTTTGTAGATTTCTATGTAGGTCTGATGTGTATATACTCTGTCTCTTCTGTTATTCCCCTTGCTTACCTTTTATAATTTATTTTTAAATAGTTTTTCACTGTATGTTTCAGTTTTAAATTCCTCAGTGGTCTACTAGTTCTTGTTCTGCAAAGGTATCCCTCTTTGTCAGGCCAGTATTTGATGTTTGCCTTGTTTGAGGGAACTGTGTTTATTTCATATTTACTAGCATAACATTTCAAATGTTACCCATCCACTTTAGTTTGGTATACAGCTATCTAAATCCCTTAGGATTGTACCTGACCAATCACCTCTCTTCTCCCCATTTTTAACCTGAGCATTACTGAGCAGCCTCCAGTGTCTGTTGTTTTCTGTGTCCTAAGTCATCCTCCAAAGCACCTGGCAACCTTCCCTGAGCTTATTCACTTTCTCTCTCAGGACAGAGTTTAAGGTGCTCTTGTTTCAGGGGCCGTGTCCACTGCCACATGAATGCTTCAGTGTTCACAGGTTGTCATCAGTAGTTTGTACATTATTCTGATGTGTGGGCCATCATTCAGGGAGACCAAAGCCACCTATGTAACAAACTTGTCCAAAATCAGGCACCTCATGGAAGAGAAGATGGGAATACACCTGTCTACCAGGTTATTTTACTTCCTAACACAGTTTTCGGAGTTCTCCTTGAGAATCAGTCCATTCGTTTTTTAGGAAGTCAGCAGGAGCAGAAGCACTTTCTCGGGCTGAGTTTTAGGAGGCTCTGTCATGTATTGAATGAGTGTCCTTAACAAACATTACATATCCTTCATGTGGCCACGTGAGTTCTATACACACGCCACATATACCCTGCAAAAGGAATTCTCAAAATGCCAACATGGATCACTTCTTCTGGACACGATAACAGAGCTCTTCCATCCATTAAGCCCTATGATTCCTCCCTCTCTTTCTATGAAATACATTCTTAAGTGGTCAGAGGCAGCTAGGCCAGATCAGGAATACCATATCAGCAGCCAATTCTTTGTAGATAGAATTAAAGAATAGCATTGTCTCTCTCTCTCTCTCACACACACACACACACACACACACTTAAAAAACTGGCAAATCAGAAGATAGAGAGGTGTTTCTTGGTCTTGTTTCCTTTACCTCTAGAAGCATGAAGGCCAATGTACATGTACTAGATATATTTGATGGTAGTCTCTGGCAGGAAAAAAACCATAGAGCGCAAACTTAGCAAATAATAATAAAAGTGTTTTTGGTTTTTTGGATCTCTGGATGAGCCAACAAGGGTTGGGGTGGGCGGGTTAGCCATTTTTGTTAACCCTGGGCCTCGGCTGTTTCTGGAAGGAGTACTTTGTTTTGCTTTTTTAAAGACTATTTTACAACTGACTTTGTTCCGTTTTTTTCCCTAGCTACTCTTCTTTTAAAATTTTAGTCAGTAGCATTACCCACAAGAGTCCTGCACGCAGTTTTTCACATTAAAAATGAAGGGCTCCAACCAGAGGGTAACAGAGACCACGGTCAGAAACCTCTATACTTGGTTGCCTATTTTGACTAAGTGTTAGCGGATTTACTGGGTCTTAGAGGCCCACCATGTTCTTGGATATTATTTATATTTTAATGAGTAAGGTTCTATAAATTCATGTATCCAACGTGAGTTTATGGTGTCTGTTTTTTCCACTTACCTTTAGGGTTGCAATAGTTTCCAAGTCCTTTGAAGGAAAAACTGACCACACAGAAGAGTGGTATGGAACCCAGTACAAGCAAGAAGCTATACCAGATGAAGTCATTAAGGTAGGGTTTGCTCATCTGTGAATAAACTTGATGTGTGAGGGACACACAAGAGCATGAGCTCTCTACATCAACCAACTCACGGCCCAGAGTATGGAGAGTGATGGCCCATGGCTGTCTGTACTGTCCTGAGCAAAGTGAACAAGGAGATGGAGAGCTAGAGCTTAGGTTTTTGCATGAAGAAATGGCACTGTGGCTACCTTCTCATGTGTCTGTTAGATCAGCAGGGCTGAAAGCAGACTCCCAGCTTCATGCAGTCAAAGATCACTGAAGTCCAAAGTACACAGAGAAGCAAAGACACCAAAACAGGCAAGAAGAGATGGAAGTAGAGAGCATGACAGACAGATACAAGGGCTCCAGAGGCCTGATGGTCGTGCTGTATATATAGGTGGGAACAGTTCTGGGATTCACGCTGTCTTCACTTTAGGAGATGCTGTATTGTATGCCTCATATTGTCTCATTGCTCCTTTTGTCTGTGTAAGGGAATTAGAATTTGTTTCAAAATAGGTGTGTTTAGATAGTATGTTACCCCATTCATCAGTAGTCCAGATTTTGTTTTTGAGTCTTATCTACTTGTCTAGTATTTTTTCGTTTTTGATTTTCATTGTCACCATATCTTTGAGATTGTGTCCTTTATTCATGGGAAGACACCAGAAAGCCTTGCCCTGACTAGAGTCTAGTTAAACTTGAGTAATGGACATTTCTTAAGTGTACCCGTGTAATACAGAAAAAAGAAGAAATAGTTTAAGAAAATCATTGCTGGTACTTCTCTGACCTATTCACAGCACAGAAGGAGATCACTGGAGCCCTTTTGTGTATGAAAATATCCATCTAGCTAAACTGTGAGGAATGCTGATCTCCCATGAATTAATCCTAAAACAAAAGAGAACCCCTATTCACCAACCTCTGATGACAACAAACCTGCCCCGAATGGGAATTTTTTAAAAATATTTTATTTATTTAATTTAGAGAGTGCGCAAGTGGAGGGAGGGGTGGGTAGGGAGAGAGGGGGAGGGAAAGAACCTGACGTGGGGCTCGATCTCACGATCCTGAGCCTAAACCAAGAGTTGGATGCTTGACTGACTGAGCCACCCAGGCACCTCCTGAATGGGTTTTTTTTTTTTTTTTTTAAAGATTTTATTTATTTATTTGACAGAGAGAGACATAGCGAGAGAGGGAACACAAGCAGGGGGAGTGGGAGAGGGAGAAGCAGGCTTCCTGCAGAGCAGGGAGCCTGATGCGGGGCTTGATCCCAGGACCCTGGGATCATGACCTGAGCCTCAGGCAGACGCTTAATGACTGAGCCACCCAGGCGCCCCTGAATGGGATTTTTTTAAAAAACAAATTAAAAAATAAAAAAAATAAAAAAATAAAAAACAAATTTATCTGGGGCGTGCCTGGCTGGCTCAGTTGGTAGAGCATAAGACTCTGGATCTCAGGGTTGTGAGTTCAAGCCCCCTATTGGGGGTAGAGCTGACTTAATTAAAAACAAAACAACCCAAATTTATCTGGGAGTTTAGCAGTGAAATTATTTACTACGTATTTCCTAGTCCCTACTATTTAGCCATTCGGGAGACCTAAGCTGCTACTCATAAATAATACGGCCAACATCCCCACCATCCAGTGCCAAAAAGTATAAACTCAGGGACCAAAATAGAACTGCAGAAGTTACAAGGCTGTGCTAGATCATCTGGAGACCAAATTACTGAACCCTGGATTATTGGCACATGGCTGCTTTTTTTTTTTTTTTTTTTTTAATAAGTCTTAAAGAGTCCAACAATCACTGACCTGTGATCTGTCCCACTTAGCTTTTGGAACTAGCCCATTGAGCACATCCAATCTGCAGGTTGTATCAACCTTGTTGCACAATGCAAGCTTAAGACTCCTCTTTGTTCTTGACCTTGAATTACTGGTTCACTTGGAAGTTCACGTGGTCGTCTGGGACAGTTGTGGACCAGGCCTTAAGGAGCAGTACTGAAGTGAAGGAAGCCCCTCTAGTCTACCTTTCAGGCCATACATGGAAGTAATTTAGTGCAGCTGAAAGTTCAATTCTTCTGTAAACAACCAGTTGCAGGAATATATCCCTGTACAGATTATTCTTCCTTCTTTAAGGAGCTAGAGCCAATGTGATCTTCATATGGACCAAGTAGTCTCTCAGGTTTCTGTAGTCGCAGATTGCCCCTTAACCTCAGCTGGTCATTTTGGAAATATGTAAAGAGGAAAGGTGAATAAGTACAAAATGTTCATTAGTAACAGAGAGACCAACTCAAGTTTCACAAAAAGCCATCAGTGGATCTTGGGAGTGGAAAAGAAAAGCTGTGTGACATTTATCCCCTTAATATTTGCCTAGATATTAAGCAAAAGGCCTATTTTAAACTTTTGAATCCAACTTTAATTGCTTTTGTGTTTTTCATTATTCATCCAGAAATGGCAAAATGCTGACCTGAATGGTAAATTTAAACTTCCAACGAAGAATGAATTTATTCCTACGGATTTTGAGATTTTATCGTTAGAAAAAGAAGCAACACCGTACCCTTCTCTTATTAAGGTAACATATTAGAATCGGTGATTTTTAAATTTAGGGGATACACCTATTACACGGAAGGGACTGGAGAGATGATTTCTTTCATTTGGTACTGTTGGTTTTGGGGGCTCACATCCTAAGAGTTACCAGAAAGTTGTAGAAAGAATAGCTGCAAGGAATATTAAAAGGCTAGAAAAGTTAAAGCAAACAAACTACTAAACAATTTAGAATCTAGGGTATTGTTTTCTTTGCAGAAAAAAAAAAATGAAGTCTGGGCTACAACCACAGATCTGAAAGTTATCAGCCTACTTTCCATATTCACTGAAGACTAAGTAAGGAAGTTGATTTGTGCTGCATCATGAAAGTTAGAGATAAAGAGAATTTCTAAACTTTGGAAGAAAGCATATCCAAGGGAAGCTCTTGGATTTCTTGCCCTTAAAAATAATTCTCAATTTGTTAGAGTGGCTTTAGGAAGTTGATGAGAACAAGGAAGTTAGGAAGTTAATAAGCCATTGAGAACGATGATTGAGAAATGGAGCTTTTTTTTTTTTCCTTTTTCAGAATGTTCTTTTCGTGTCATTATTTCACACCTCGAGTAAATTGTGTAGAAAAATGGATCAAATTATTACTGCACATCCTCTTTCCTGAATTCTCTTTCTAAACTCACCAGTGTAGACATACATCTTTCTTTTTCTTTTCTTCAAAGGACCTAACATACAGATCAACTCAGTGAGATGAATTAGTGTTTAGAAACTTGAAATTTATCTCAAGCAACTAGATTATTAACTAGACAACCATTTTTCTTTAAAAATGACATTTTAAGGGAGGAGTTAAGATGGCGGAGGAGTAAGGGGACCTAAGCTTGCCTCATTCCTCGAACACAGCTAGATAAATATCAAATCATTCTGAACACCCAAGAAATCAATCTGAGCACTGAGAGAACAAAACTGCAAGTCTTCAAGTAGAATTGTGGAAGGTTGGAGCTGTGGAGAGTTGATTTGGGGGAGATTAGAACTGCTGGGGCTGCAGAAGGGAGGGAGCCCTACTTACGGAGACTACTGCAAGGTATTATAAGCAGCGGAACACAAAATCTGAAGTTTTAGAAGTCTCCTACTGCCAGGGTCATGCCTGGCTTAGTGGTGCTCCTGTGGGGAGGAAGGGTGGATACCTGGGAGTGGACAGTATAGTCTGAGGATCCCCTGGGTTGCAGGGGGAAACAGTTCCCCTGTTTGGAGTGCATTTAGGAGTGGCAGCAAGACCTCTCCACGGACAGAAGAAAGGGTGGCACCAATGTGTTGCACTGTTCCCAGGCATAGGAGCAGGGACACCAGCTGAGGGCAGGGAGTCTTAGTGCCTGCTTTTGGTTCTGCTTTGCCATAAACTCTGAACCGCTTTACAGTCCTGTGACCACTTTCCTGGGACTGGCTGCAAGCAGCAAAAGTGGGGAGACATCCTCCCCCGGAGGATCAGCACGGGGTGGTGCTGCGGGAGTCCCTAAAATTTGGAGTTTAGAAACCCAGCTGCACCCTGAGATGAAACAGCTTGGACACAGACAGGGTGAAGGCAGGGATTTGATGGAAGCTGGGGCACAAGAGGGGTGATTGTTTGCTCTTCTGTGAGAGCTTCCTGAATAGTGGTGGGCACAAGCTTTCCACTGCAGGGATGAGAGAGCAGAGCAGAGCTATATCCCCCATTCTTCCCCCTCACCCCCACCCCGTCAGCACTGACTGACCTCAGTGAGCTAAATAGTACCATCAAGTAGAGATTGGAGCCACTTACACCCCCCCTCTCTACAAGGCAAATAAGCCTGAGAATCAGTGCAGCAGGCCCTTCCCCCAGACCAGCACAAACCCCTTGCATGTACCAAGTCTACTGATCATAAAGTGCTGCAGAGCTTTAGCTCTAGGGGAAATAGGATCTAGCTTCTTTTGACAAGCAGACCCAAACACACCTAGGATCTAATTTTTTGTTGTTGTTTTGTTTTGTTTTTGTTTTTTCTCGACAAAATGACAAGATGGAATTCATCCCAAAAGAAAGAACAGGAAGTAGAAGTAATAGCCAGGGATTTAACCAATACAAATATAAGTAAGATGTCTGAACTAGAATTTATTTATTTACCTTTATTTATTTATTTATTTATTTATTTATTTATTTATTTATTTTAAAGATTTTATTTATTTGACAGAGAGACACAGCGAGAGAGGGAACACAAGCAGGGGGAGTGGGAGAGGGAGAAGCAGGCTTCCCGCGGAGCGGGGAGCCCGATGCGGGGCTCGATCTCAGGACCCTGGGATCATGACCTGAGCCGAAGGCAGACGCTTAACGACTGAGCCAACCAGGCGCCCCAACTTTTATTTATTTTTAAAAGATGTTTTTATTTGAGAAAGAGAGAGAGAGGACATTAGCGGGGGATGGGGGGCAGAGGGAGAACAAACTCCCCACTGAGCGGGGAGCTGGACGTGGGGCTCCATCCAGGGACTCCAGGATTATGACCTGAGCCGAAGGTAGACACCCATCCAACTGAGCCACACTCAGTTTTAAAACAGTCATTGTTTTAAACAATGATTATAAGAATACTACCTGGGTTTGAAAAAAACATAGAAGACACTAGAGAATCCCTTACTGTAGAGATAAAATAACTGGAATCTAGTCAGACCGAAATTAAAATGCTATAACTGAGATGCAAACCCTAATGGATGCCATAACAATGAGGATGAACAAAGCAGAGAAATGAATCAGTGATATAGAAGATAGAATTATGGAAAAAAATGAAGCTGAAAAGAAGAGGGAAAGGTATTGGATCATGAAGGTAGACTTAGGGAACTCAGCAGCTTCTTAAAACATAGTAACATTCTTATCATAGGAGTCCCACAAAGTGATGAGAAAGAAAAAGGAGCAGAAAGTTTACTTGAGCAAATTAACTGAAAACTTTCCTGATGTAGGGAAGGACACAGTTATTGAAATCCAAGAAGCCCAGAGAACTCCCATTAAATTCAACAGAGGCCAGGCATCACCTAGACATACATAGTCAAATTCACAAAACACACAAAGAATCCTGAAAGCAGCAAGGGAGAAAAGTCCTTAACCTACAAGGGAAATTAGGTTCACAGCAGATTTGTCCACAGAAACTTGGCAGGCCAGAAGGGAATGGCAGGATATATTCAGTGTGCTGAATGGGAAAATTATGCAGTTGAGAATACTTTATCCAGCAAGGCTGTCATTCAGAATGAAAGAAGAGATAAAGAGTTTCCCAGAAAAACAAAAACTAAAGGAATTCGTGACCACTAAACCAGCCCTGCAAGGAATATTAAAGGGGACCCTTTGAGCGGGAAGGAGAGACCCAAAGTAACAAAGACTAGGAAGGAACAGAGACAGTCTATAGGAACAGCGACTTTACACGTAATATAATGGCACTAAATTCATAGCTTTCAGTAATTACTCTGAATGTAAACGGACTAAATGCTCCAATCAAAAGACATAGGGTATCAGAATGGATTAAAAAAAAAAAAAGACCCATCTATATGCTGCCTACAAGAGACTCATTTTAGACCTAAAGACACCTGCAGATTGAAAGTGAGGGTATGTGAATGTATGTCAGAAGAAAGCCAGAGTATCCATACTTACGTCCGACAAACAAGGCTGTAATAATGAGATGAAAGGCATTATATCATAATAAAGAGATCTATCCATCAATAAGATCTAACAATTGTAAATATTTATGCCCCCAGCTTAGCACCCAAATATATAAATCAATTAATAACAAACATAAAGTCATTGATAATACAGCGATAGTAGGGGACTTTAACACCCCACTTAAAGCAATGGACAGATCATCTAAGCAGAAAATCAAGGAAATAATGGCTTTGAATGACACACTGGACCTGATGGACTTAACAGATATATTCAGAACATTTCATCCTAAAGCAGCAGAATACACATTCTTTTTGAGTGTATGTGGAACATTCTCCAGAAAAGATCACATACTGGGTCACACGCAAATCAGCCCTCAACAAGTACAAAATGATCGAGATCATTCCATGCATATTTTCAGACCACAACGCTATGAAACTTGAAGTCAACCACAAGAAAAAAATTTGGAAAGACCACAAATACATGGAGGTTAAAGAACATCCTGCTAAAAGAATGAATGGGTTAACCAGGAAATTAAAGAAGAAATAAAAAAGTACTCGGAAGCAAATGAAAATGAAAACACAATAGTCCAAAATTTTGGGGATGCAGCAAAGGCAGTCCTAAGAGGGAAGTATATTTGCAATACAGGCCTTCGTCAAGAAGCAAGAAAAGTCTCAAATATACAAGCTAACCTTACACCTCAAGGAACTAGAAAAGGAGCAGCAAATAAAGCCTGAAGCAAACAGAAGGAAAAATAAAGATTAGAGTGGAAATAAATGATACAGAAACAAAAAAACCCAGAATGGATCAATGAAACCAAGAGCTGGTTCTTTGAAAGAACTAATAAAATTGATAAACCCTTAGCCAGACTTATCAAAAAGAAAAGAGAAAGGACCTAAATAAATAAAACCATGAATGAAAGAGAAGAGATCACAACCAACACCACAGAAATACAAATAATCATAAGAGAATATTATGAAAAATAATATACCAACAAACTGGACAATCTGGACAAAATGGATAAATTCCTAGAAACATACAAACTACCAAAACTGAAACAGGAAGAAATAGATAATCTGAACAGACCCATAACCAGCAAAGATGTTAAATCAGTAATCAAAAATCTCCCAACAAACAAAGTCCAGGGCTAGATGGCTTTCTAGGGGAGTTCTACCAGATATTTAAAGAAGAGTTAACACCTGTTCTTAAACTGTTCCAAAAAATAGAAATGGAAGGAAAACTTCCAAACTCCTTCTACGATGCTAGTATTACCTTGATCCCAAAACTAGACAAAGACCCCACTAAAAAGGAGAATTACACACCAATATCCCTGATGAACATGGATGCAAAAATTCTCAAGATACTAGCAAATTGAATCCAACAGTACATTAAAAGAATCATTCACCACGATCAAGTGGGATTTATTCCTTGGCTGCGGGGGTGGTTCAATATTCACAAATAAATCAATGTGATACATTAGCTTAATAAAAGAAAGGATAAGAACCATATGATCCTCTCAATAGATGCATAGAAAGCATTTGACAAAATACAGCATCCATTCTTGATAAAAAACCCTCAACAAAGTAGGTATAGATGGAACATACCTTAACATCATAAAAGCCATATATGAAAGACCCACAGCTGATGTCAGTGGGGATACCCATAGCTCTCCTCAGTGGGGAAAAACTGAGAGCTTTTCCTCTAACATCCAAATTGGCAGGGAAGAAGTCAAACTTGCATTATTTGCAGATGACATGATACTCTATGTAGAAAACCCAAAGACTCCACCAAAAAGTTGCTAGAACTAATACATGAATTCAGCAAAGTCACAGGATATACTATCAGCGTACAGAAATCTATTGCATTTCTGTACACCAGTAATGAAGCAGCAGGAAAAGAAATCAACGAATTGATCCCATTTACAATTGCACCAAAAACTGTAAGATACCTAGGAATAAACCTAAGCAAAGAGGTAAAAGTTCTGTATTCAGAAAACTATAGAACATTTATGGAAGAGATTGAAGAGGGCACAAAGAAATGGGAAAACATCCTATGCTCATGGATCGGAAGAACAGACATTGTTAAAATGTCTAGACTACCCAAAGCAATCTACACATTTCATGCAATCCCTATCAAAACATCACGAGCACTTTTCACACAGATAGAACAAGCAATCCTAAAATTTGTATGGAACCACAAAAGACCCCAAATATCCAAAGCAACCCTGAAAAAGAAAAGCAAAGCTAGAGGCATCACAATTCTGGACATCAAGCTCTATTACAAAGCTGTGATCAGCAAGACAGTGTGGTACTGGCACAAAAACAGACACAGATCAATGGAATAGAATAGAAAACCCAGGAATGGACCTACAACTCTATGGTCAACTAATCTTTAACAAAGCAGGAAAGAATATCCAGTGGAAAAAAGACAGCCTCTTCAACAAATGGTGTTGGGAAAACTGGACTGCTTTCTTATACCTTACATAAAAATAAACTCAAAATGGATGACAGACCTAAATGTGAGACAGGAAACCATCAAAATCCTAAAGGAGAACACAGGCAGCAACCTCTTTGACCTCGGCTGCAGCAACTTCTTGCTAGACGTGTCTCAGGAGGCAAGGGAAACAAAAGCAAAAATGAACTATTGGGACTTCATCAGGATAAACGGCTTCTGCACAGCGAAGGAAACGATCAACAAAACTAAAAGGCAGCCTATGGAATGGGAGAAGATATTTGCAAATGACATATCTGATGAAAGGTTAGTATCCAAAATCTGTAAAGAACTTACCAAACTCAACACCTAAAAAACAAATAATCTAGTTAAGAAATGGGCAGAAGACACATAGACATTTTCCCAAAGAAGATATCCGGGTGGCTAAGAGGCACATGAAAAGATGCTTAACATCACTCATCATCAGGGAAATACAGATAAACCACGATGAGATAACACCTCACATCTGTTGGAATGGCTAACACTAACAACACAAGAAACAACAGGTGTTGGCGAGGATGTGGAGAAAGGGAAACTCTCTTATACTGTTAGTGGGAATGCAAACTGGTGCAGCTGCTCTGGAAAACAGTATGGAGGTTCCTCAAAAAGTTAAAAGTAGAACTACCCTATAATCCAGCAATTGCACTACTGGGTATTTACCCAAAGGTTATAAAAATACATGTTTGAAGGGATACATGCACCCCAGTGTTTATAGTAGCATTATCAACACTAGCCAAACAATGGAGAGAGCCCAAATGTTCATTAACTGATGAATGGATAAAGAATATGTGGCACATATATACAATGAACTATTACTCACCCATCAAAAAGAATGAAATCTTGTCATTTGCAACCCGGTGGATGGAGCTAAAGTGTATTATGCTAAGCGAAATAAGTTAGAGAAAGACAAATACCATATGGTTTCACTCATGTGGAATTTAAGAAACAAAACAGGTGAACATATGGGGGAGGGAGGAGATAAAAATTAAAAAGAGAGAGGGAAACAAACCATAAGAGACTCTTTTTTTTTTTTAAAGATTTTATTTATTATTCATTTGAGAGAGTGAGAATGAGAGAGAGAGAGAGCACACATGAGAGGGGGGAGGGTCAGAGGGAGAAGCAGACTCCCTGCTGAGCAGGGAGCCCGATGTGGGACTCGATCCTGGGACTCCAGGATCATGACCTGAGCCGAAGGCAGTCGCTTAACCAACTGAGCCACCCAGGTGCCCCCAAACCATAAGAGACTCTTAAAGATAGAGAACAAACAGGGTTGATGGAGGGAGGTGGGTGGGAATGGGCTCGGTGAGTGATGGGTATTAAGGAGGACACTTGTTATGATGAGCACTGGGTGTTGTATGTAAGTGATGAATCTCTGAATTCTCCTGAAACTAATATTGCACTGTATGTTAACTAGAATATAAATTAAAAGTTTGAGAAGAAAAAAATGACATTTTAATGAATTAGAGGTTAGGTTATTCAAAGAGAAAGCTTGTTTACCTCTCCTATTTTTTGTTGTTTGTTTTAAATAGGTCTTCTCAAAGTGAACTAAGGAGAACATTTATATCTCTTGTCGGAGTTGCAAGAGTTTTTAATACAGTATGAGTGAAGTGGAGAGTTAAAGTAGTGGCTTATTTGTTCATCTCTGGCTGTGTTACCTATTACTACATAACAAATTCCTCCAAAAATTAGGAACTGAAAACATTTATCTCCATGCAGTTTCTGAGGATCAGGAATCTGGAAGTGGCTTAGTTGGGTAATTCTGGCTCAGGGTCTCTTATTAGATTATAGTCAAACTGTTGGCTGGGGCTTCAGCCTCTGAAGGTTCAATTAGGGCTGAAGGATTTTCTTCTAAATTCAGTTGTGTGGTTGTTGGCAGGCCTTAGCTCTTCACCACATAGGTCTCTCAATAGAGTTGTTTGACATGGAAGCTGGCTTCCTCCAAAGTGAGTGATTCAAGAGAGAAAGAGGGTGATCAAGATGGAATCCATAATGTCTTTTAGAATCTAATCTCAGAGGTACCATGCCATCGCTTCTGTCATAGTCTTGCTCACATAGACCAATCCTGGTTCATTGTGGGAGAGACAACTATACAGGGATGTGAATGCCAACAGGTAGGGATTGCTATAGCCCCCCCTTGAAGGCTGGCTGCCGCACCCCGCTAAGGACTCCTGCGTCTGCCTCTCAGTGTTCAGAAAGACAGGGATAGGACAGTTGGTACTGGCTTCTCCAGTCTATCTCTTCCTCTGCTGTGTCCCCCATCTCCCTCACCCAGGGGAGACAGAAGGGTGATTTCTCTCTGCTACCAGAATCAGCAGTTTTCTCTCTTCACCTTCCCACCTGGAGACCCTCTGAGTATGCCTCAAGGCCATGAAACTCTCAACATTGCCTCTCCTACTCCTCTTGAAGAGTGGTTTGATTGAGCTTTTTGCCAAATGTGCCCATATTTTATTAACCAGATTGTTTCTCCGTCACAGGATACAGCTATGAGCAAACTCTGGTTCAAACAAGATGATAAGTTTTTCTTGCCAAAGGCTTGTCTCAACTTTGAATTTTTCAGGTATGTAAAATGAATCTGGCTACAAAGTTTCTTTTAAAAATCAATGATCCCATTCCTAAAAGTTGTCTTTGCTTCAGGGATGACCCATGTGTAGAAATGAAAGGAACTAGAGTTACGTAGCCTGGACCAGGGAAGGCTGCTGCTGGTAAGGGATATTGTAAAAGTCAAGGTTGTCAGTTCTTCCTTTGCACTGATGAGCACACCCTTTAACTGACGTGATTTATGTTAGCCATTAGGAGGACCTTCCTAGCCTTCAGGACTTTGGAGTCTGGGGAGGCTGTAGACTCACCCAGAAATTTCATTCAGGAAAGATTAAATAATTGAGGGTGTTTTCTGTTGTAGTTTCGGTTTTGTATTCTGAAACTCGCCCAGAGGGGGAGGTAGTAGTTACTACATGGTTTTGAGTCTTTTCCAGCCTTTAAACATCTGAAGCCCTTAGATATTGTTTTCTCTGTTCTTGGCGTGGTCACTTAAAAATGATTTAATTAAAAAGGAAGAACATGTTTAGTAACGTTTATGAATACTACTGTTGGAATGATTTCTCAGTATAAATCTGCAGTTCATCTCTGTCTCCTTTTATTTATTTCTGTAGTAAAGTATATCATCCAGTTCAAATTTTACTTTGTGAGTTTGTACTGCATAACTTTTATTTAAAATTCAATGGTGTGTGTTTATGAAATAAACCTAGCATCATGTAATAATGTTCACTAATTTTTATTGATTGACTTGACATGAAACTAAAACTAAATGCATTTTAAATGTTTTGGAATAGGGAAAAAGAAACTCTAAGTAGAAAATTAGTATTTCACCAACATGTATGGATGAGCTTGTAGGGGGATGTAAACATTGTATTTTATAGCACGAGATTCGTGGACTTATCTGGAGCTGTGCTGAGATTGTTTACTTTTCACACTAAACATGAACTGTCTGGCTGTGGCTTATTGTTGGTAGAAAGTATTACAAAGCTGGTTTTATTTTTTGATATTCAGAGTGATATCTGTAACATTCCAAGCAGCTTGTCACCATTTTCCCATTTGACTTCTATGATTATGAATTTCTCTACCTTTTGAGAGACCATTTGATATTTTTGCATTCTCTACACTATCCTGTGCAGTTCTTAGAACTAAAAACATCTACTTCCCAAAAGTCCCTCTCTCCGTGTTCTGCTATTCCTAGAGCTCACACTGTTAGGTTTCTTGTATATTCTTTAAGACATTTTGTGTGTGTATACCCTTTTAGTATCTTCAGAAATAGGATTATATTACGCATACTTAGTTACAGTTTTAAAATCTCTGATCCATATTTAAGCATATAGCACCTGAATACAAAATAAAAATTTTTTTAATTAACAAATGAACCAGAATGTAAGCATTGTGGTTGAATCATGTTCTCTCTTACAGCTCACCAGCACAGTTGCTGTGCTTGCAGCATTTTAGGACACTTCTTGGAATTGCATTCTAAGCTTGAGCCATATGGCTCTGAGCTCCCAGACTTGGCTTTTTCTAGCTTTTCACTTCCACGTGAGATCGGCACACAGGTGCCTGTGGGGCCAAGCCCTTCCTAGATTCTCTTTTATTTGATAATTTTGCTTTTGTGAATTGTGCTGTGAGTTTCTGAGCTGTTGTTTGCCTAAAGAAGGAAGTGTGTCATGTATATAATACAGTACTTAAAAAATTCAGTGACCGAGCATCCATTTAGATTTTTTCTTTCTTTCTTTCTTTTTTTTAAGATTTTATTTGTTTATTTGACAGAGAGGGAACACAAGCAGGGGGAGTGGGAGAGGGAGAAGCAGGCTTCCCGCGGAGCAGGGAGCCCAGTGCGGGGCTCGATCCCAGGACCCCGGGATCATGACCTGAGCCGAAGGCAGACGCTTAACGACTGAGCCACCCAGGCACCCCAATCCATTTAGATTTTCCGGATGGAGAATGTTTATGTAATTATAGAATTTTCTCTTTGATTTTAATTCTCTTAGCGGCTAAGCCTCCTCTATTTTTGTTTCATTATCAGCTTTGATAAAATTGTTGCCTTTGCTATCAGTACAGTAGTTATATTTACTATGCTACAGATACAGTGAAAGTTTAATTTGCTGCCAAACAAGCCAAGCAGGCACCTGGCCTTGGGTCCTTTGCACTGGCTGTTTGCTCAACCGGTCCCACCCAGATATCCCCAGAGCTTGCTCCTTTGCTTCCTTCAGGTCTAGGCCCAGATGTCACCTTATGAGAGAGGCATTGATCATCTATCTTATGTAAATTAGCAGTCTTCTCTTACTACCACCACCTTCACTCCTGTTCCTCTTACTCTGCTTAATTTTTTTCATAGCACTATCCCCACTTGATATATTAAAATTTATTCTCTCCTCTAACTAGACTATTAAACTCTGTCAGGTCAGTGACTTTGCCTGATTTTATTCCCAGTACCTAGAGAAGGGCCTAGCACTAGGCTCTTCTGAACATACCTGCTTCCGTGTATTATAGTAGTAAGTGTGTGATACACATTTGTTGAGTGAATGAGTCTTACTTGTTTGTCATAAAGGTAAGTGAGGTCATATAATCCAATGAGTAGGTCATTTGACTTGCATTTGAATCCGAATTCTGCCATTACCCGCCCAGGTTACATGCGGAAAGCTGTGTTTCTTATTCAAGAAATGATTAAGTTAGGTGATCTCTGTGGTCCTATTTAGTTTTTGTACTCTCTGATTGTTTCCTCATTTTGGTTGCTCTTTTTCACTTTAAGTATTTTTTTTTTTTTAAGATTTTATTGATTTATTGGTCAGAGAGAGAGAGCACAAGCAGGGGGAGCGGCAGGCAGAGGGAGAAGCAGGCTTCCCACTGAGAGGGGAGCCCGATGCGGGACTTGATCCCAGGACCCCGGGATCATGACCCGAGCCAAAGGCAGACGCTTAACTGAGCCACCCAGGCGTCCCTTAAGTATTTTTTTTTATTTTAATATTTTTTCGTAGCTCTCTCTGCAGTTATATGGTGGGAATTATCAATTATTTTACTGACAGTGCTATAGCTTTATTGGTTTGGGGGGAAACTCAGAGATGAGTTAACATTTCACAGGTCTCCGTTTTCTTGTTTAAGTTCAAAAATCACAGCACACAAACTTCTCAGTCTCATACTCAGGTCCACCCAGGGTATGGCTTGCTTAGAAGGAGGAAGACATGCAAATGTCGGATGAGCTCTGTCGGCCATGCCTCCTTTTTTTTTTTTAATTTATTTTTTCATTTTAAATAATCTCTGCACCCAGTGTGGGACTAGAGCTCACGACCCCAACATCAGGAGTCTTGTACTCTTCTAACTGAGCCCGCCAGGCACCCAACCATGCCTCCTCCTTTTAGCCTCAACGCAGGCATGCCTTTTAGCCTGTTCCCACTCCTTACCTGCCCTACATTTTTATTTTTTTAAAGATTTTATTTATTTGACAGAGAGATAGAGCACAAGTAGGCAGAGACAGAGGGAGAAGCAGACTCCCTGCTCAGCGGGGAGCCCGACACGGGACTCGATCCCAGGACCCTGGGATCATGACCTGAGCCAAAGGCAGACGCTTAACTGACTGAGCCACCCAGGCGCCCCAGCCCTGCATTTCTAACTTGTCAGTTTGGCCACACACCATCTGGGGCAAACAGTTGTTTCTCCCTCCTCGCCACCACCAGCACACATGGCGTACTTTGGGCTTCTTTTTCAGACATCTTGTGGTTTTTTGCCTCCCGAGAAGAACAGACTCAAGAATTCAAACCATATCTTCAGGAAATGATAATAACCGATGTTCAGTTTCTTGATCCATCTCAAAAGGCCACATCACATTGGGAAGTAATAAATCAGCTATTTTACTGTCAACATTTTCTTCCAGCCCATTTGCTTATGTGGACCCCTTGCACTGTAACATGGCCTATTTGTACCTTGAGCTCCTCAAAGACTCACTCAACGAGTATGCATATGCAGCAGAGCTAGCAGGCTTGAGCTATGACCTCCAAAATACCATCTATGGGATGTATGTAAGTACCCACGTCTTAGAGCCTTCCACTCATCAACATTTTTTTATATTGATTTGATGGAAGCGTTTTTGATTGAGGGTATGAGTTTAATTTCTTTTAAAAAAAATATTTATGGCTAATCATATTTTCTCATTTAATTTTTCAGTTAGCTCTTATTCTAAGTATTCAGTGATTACATTCACATTATGCAAATTTTCCTTGATTTCTGTTTTTATTTTTTTTTAAACATCTTTCATCAGATTGTCATATTTTTCTCCTCAAACAAAATGGGACCCTGATTGAGGTTTAAATCTCACCCATTCTCTATGTGAAATCTTGGTCTTTGACAACAGAATGATGTCTTCCTGGCATTGTAAAACAAGGTTGGCTGATTCTATTTCCCTAGACATTCAGATCATGAGGCTGCATATCCATACTCTTCGGTCATGTTTCTTCATTACCATGCCACTGCTTGAGGTATCAAAGCATTTCTTTTGTTTTTCTTTTTGTTAGTCGCTACATTTATGCTGATCCTCTCCATTGCAACATGACATACCTGTTTATCAGGTTATTGAAGGATGATTTAGAAGAGTATACATATGCAGCACGCCTCTCAGGTTTGAGCTGTGGCATTGCATCAGGAATGAATGCAATACTTGTAAGTAAAATGAAAACCAAAGAAAAGGTGCCACACCGTTTAAGCATTATGTTGAGCTTGGGAAAACTATTAACTTCTGCATTTTTTAAACAAGAAGGTTGATGGTTTTTTCCTTGCACCTTTTTGATGATTGAAGAACTCAAATTAGTAGTAGTTCCACTAATGAATGATTCAGTAGAGTTTCGTGCAATTTGTGAACATGTATGTGTGCTACATTTATTTGCATGTTCCCTCTGCTTGAAATGTGAAACACACTAATTCTGAAAGCATGTTGTTCTTTCCATGTGCTTGACTGTATTAACATCTGTAAGTGAAAAATAACTGTAGTTATTGTTGTGGTGCTTGAATTTCACTCCTCTATAAGCTTCCTTTATTTTTGCTGACAGCAGTAGAAAGCTCCTGTGTTCAAATACATTTGATGTTTTCATTTAATTTATTTTGTAGCATGCACCATTAACTACTTTTAAGTGTGTTTTAAAATAAGCATTATTAAAAACATCCCAAGAAATAACTAGATTTTTTTCTCCTGAAACTATTTCTGTTGTGTTTCCAAGCTTTTATCTCATTTCCAAATTAACATCCCTTCTATGGCACACATTCATCTTCACTTTTCTTGAAAAAATATTGTACATTTTAGTAACAACTAAAATGAGAGCATGTGCTGTGTACTCTGTACTCCTCTTTATGAATTTTTATGCAAAAGGTTTTAGGGTTTTAAAATTTTATTTTGCAGTGCCTTTTTTTTTTCCCCACAAGTAAAATTTCCAGTAGTTTTCATTTAATGTGGAGGTGTGTACATAACTAACCATTTTCAGCGTCTAGGGAAATTTGAAGCTCAGAGATCAAAATAAACTCCAAATAGAAAAGTAATAATCTGTTATTTTTTGCTATTGAGTTTTAGTAGCATATTACCATTAAAATAGGTAGTTTTTAATTTATGACAGAATGAGCTTTCTGCTAGTTGTCAATCTAGTTCCCATGGTACATGATGTGCTGTCCATGGCCAGTAATGACCTTCACTCCTGAGGTTCTCACCTATCATTTTGTATAAGGTAGAGGCTTTCTTGGGTATTCTAGTTGCGGTGTGTCCTCTATTGCTGTGGGTGCCACTGTGTGGAAATATAATAATAGGCATTCCCTGCTTTCCCCAGTGTTAGGTTTTGGAGACTATTAAAGTAAATTGTCCCAAGACAAAAGTCCTGATAGTACAGACAGTGTGTCCTCACAGTACATCTGTTTTGCCGTTGGCTTTTGATACATCAGGAGAACTCATTAAACAAGCAATGGTGAGATGTGTGGATCCTTTTTGGGCAACATTGAATGACAAAAATGGCAAAATGCCACAAAAATATACACACCCACACACAAAATTGGAGCTGCCTGACATCGCCAAAGAGGAATTTAAAAAAATATTTAAATAGAAACAATTTTGAGACATACCTAACAGTTGGCTAGATGATACTACTGGTAATTTTTACCTTCTTACCACGTCTATAAAAACCTTAAGCCTGCCATTCCTTAGAAGTTATTTTTGAAGATAAAACGTAAAACACAGTCTGTAGTTAATTTTGATTTAATGAGAGCTTGAATTTTGATGATATGGTGTGTTCTGTAATCTGGCATCAGGTGAGTTTTCCTGTTGTTGACTTTGTTTAGGAATAGCAAAATTAGGCTTTTGGGTTATTAGTAAATAAAGATGGTTTAATGTTCTCTTCCTAAGCTAAATTATATTTATGAGAAGATAAATCAGTTGAATTTCTTCTTCACTTTTATTTTAATATACCTGGCTTTGGGATTTTCTCGGTGTTTAAAAATCAAGCTTAAGGTGTTTATTTGGAGGTTTTTTCGTGATATTTTTGGACTTCTAATACCCTGAACTCTTTTTTGTAGCTCTCGGTGAAAGGTTACAATGACAAGCAGCCGATTTTGCTAAAGAAGATTATTGAGAAAATGGCTACCTTTGAGATTGATGAAAAAAGATTTGAAATTATCAAAGAGGCAGTAAGTTTTCTGAACTCATTTTTGTAATCTTGTTGTTGTTCATAAACATAAGGTGGTAATTTTGCCTTATTGTGAACATTCTTTTTTTTTTTTTTTTTTTAAGATTTTATTTATTTATTTGACAGAGAGAGAGATAGTGAGAGCAGGAGCACAAGCAGGGGGAGTGGGAGAGGGAGAAGCAGACTTCCTGCCGAGCAGGGAGCCCGATGTGGGACTCGATCCCAGGACCCTGGGATCATGACCTGAGCTGAAGGCAGACGCTTAACGACTAAGCCACCCAGGCGCCCTATTGTGAACATTCTTGAGAGGAGGAGAAGCACTACTACCCTTATGGCAGGCCTCTCACCCTGTCTTTGCTAAGTCCTATGCTCTCCTCAGAAAGTGACCCTGGGTGACTTGGGGACACCTGACCCTCAAGAGCTGGGCAGGTTGCAGCACTGACTTTCAGAGAGAAGCCTGAGGTAGACCTAGTAGCTGTGAGGGACCCCTTGAAAGTTTCATCCACCCTCCACTTCAGAAGGACACATGATTCTGTGACTGAGGTCTGCCTGCTGTGAGAACCTTGTCACAATAGGGCAGACTGTTTAGGCTTGATGTATCTTCCACTTAAACTCAACTCACAGTTGGCCTGATAATGGAAATATGGGGTGGATAGCAGTTTTAAAAGCCAAACTGTGACCTTAATTGTACACCAGAAGAAAAATTACCATTTTCAAATGTAGTTTTCAGATGAAGATCCAGTATTTTGTATATGTAAATGGACAGCTGCTTGCTTATAGAGACTTTGGGTATAGCCTTATGGTACAGAATCAACGGATACCATGAGATGCAGGCCCTGAAAACTGGGGATGACTTTCTGAGGAGTGAAAGATGTCCCATAGTGAGGACACTTAGAATACATGTCAGGCGCTGGGGATAAAGCAGCAGCCCAGACAAAGAAGAAGCACGCCCTTTAAGAATCAGAGAATATTAGAGTAAGCCCCATTCTAAATTACCTCACTTCAAAAAGGAGAAAGAAACAGATATTCCTGCATCCCAGTAACACAGGATTTATGCAGAATGAAGTTTGATTATAGTTGATCTTTTTTAAATGATTTTAAAAGGACTTATTAATGAACCTGTTTCTCCCTTTACTAGTATATGCGATCTCTTAACAATTTCCGAGCTGAGCAGCCTCACCAGCACGCCATGTACTACCTCCGCCTGCTGATGACTGAAGTGGCCTGGACTAAAGATGAATTAAAAGAAGCCCTGGATGGTAAGGCTCGTTTTCTACTTATAACACTCTTCATTTTTTTCTAAAATCATTATGATTTATCCTGGTATCTAGTGTTTATGCTTTCTAGTAACTTGTAGTTTTATTAAAGCCAGCTGTGCATTGGGGCACCTGGGTGGCTCAGTCGTTAGGCGTCTGCCTTCGGCTCAGGTCATGATCCCAGGGTCCTGGAATCGAGTCCCACATCGGGCTCCCTGCTCGGCGGGAGGCCTGCTTCTCCCTCTCCCACTCCCCCTGCTTGTGTTCCCTCTCTCGCTGTCTCTCTCTGTCAAATAAATAAATAAAATCTTAAAAAAAAAACAGCTGTGCATACTTTTTTTTTTTTTTTTTCAAATATAAAAGCAGTGGTGGCCTTTGAAATGGCTTTGGTATTCAGACAGTGTAGCCACATTTGCTGCTTTCAACCTGGACCCATAGCAGGTAGTTATTGCTGTTCATAGATTTCTGTGGCTGACTAAAGGTTTTGACCAAAACACTTACCTTGTTAATATTGAAGTTTTCAGAAGAGGATAAAAGGGCTGAGCTTCAAAGTCTTATCATATAGGAAGCATGCTCAGGCATCTTTGGATTTGTTCAGTTAAAAACTGGAAAATGTGTAAAGCTTAAAGAGTCATTCTTTGTTGCTTTTTTTCTAATCAGAAGTTTTGCTTGAAAGTCCTAAATTCCTTGAGGGCAGTGATTATGCCTTCTTTTTATTCTCTTTATTTGTTATCCAGTGTAAAGTATGTCCCCAGTATGCATCTAATGAATGCCTACTGAATGGAATGAAATTACTTCAGGATTGTTTTATTAGAAAGAATGTAGACTGATAGTACCCTTTATTGTTTTATCTCTCTCCCTTGTCAGCATTACTTTACCAACTAATCTTTTCCCCCACATGCTCAGCAGTAAAAGAATACTGTTGAATTTTTAATGACATTTTATGACAAGTCCTTATGCTTACTATGTAAGTATAATACTTTTGATGTCCTCAGTGACAGATCGAGCAGATTATTGACATTTTATTGGTTGCCTCAGACATTGGGTAGGCATATAGATTATAAAATTCATTAGCTAGAACTAATGCATTTTTCTTTTAAAGATTTTATTTATTTATTTGACAGAGAGAGACACAGCAAGAGAGGGAACACAAGCAGGGGGAGTGGGAAAGGGAGAAGCAGGCTTCCCGCTGAGCAGGGAGCCCGATGCGGGGCTCAATCCCAGGACCTGGGATCATGACCTGAACTGAAGGCAGACGCTTAACAACTGAGCCACCCAAGCGCCCCAGAACTAATGCGTCTTTAATCCAGACAGTTAATAGACTTTGCAAAATGTTTGAGTCACGTCTAGTTAACAGCAAGAATTTTACCTTTTTTTTTAAATCACATAATTGGTTTAAAAACTATTTTAAAACTTGAACCTGTACTCAGCATAATCAAAAAGCAAAAGTTTTGCATTTTTTCCCCCCTTTGTTAGATTCTGGGTCAGATGGTATATAAATTTTAAGCAAAATAAGCTCTATAAAGTATATCAAAGGCATATGAAATTTAAAATGTGTTTTTTATAGAGAAAGTGCTTTTTTGGTTGACATTCTCTGCTCAAATAAATAATCCTTCTACTGCGGTGTATGTATATACACATAGAATAATCCAGTAATGTCGACGTGGCTTAATGTGGCAACACTTAATGTGAGAGGCTGGCTCCCTCGTGGCTGCCAGTCAGTCGGCTGTCCAGGTGCCAGGGTAGCAGGAACCTCAGAGTCCAATTTGGTTCAACAGCATTTACTGACCGCCTGCTGTGCACCAAGCCCTAGACTTCAGTTGCTTGAGATAAACAGTGATCCATTATAGATGGGGTGTCTTGGATCAAGGAGTTCCAGTCTAGTGGCCACACCTGAATGTAAACAGATCGTTTCAGTAAGGCGAAGAGAGTAGGTGTTGTGGTAGAGATCTGCAGAGAGAGCTCACGGGGTCTGGAGAGCAAGCATGCACTTCAAGATTAGTCAGACCAGGGGTCAAGTGCCAGCTCTGCAACTTAACTTACTAGCTTGATGCCTTTGGAAAGAAACTTAAATTTCCTTCACTTTGGTTCTCTCACCTTTAAAATTGTGATAGTAGTGCATACTTTGAGGTTTATAAGATAACACGTATAAAGTGACAGACCCAGAGTAAGTAAGTAAGGTTAATTCCCTTCCCATGTCTCTCTTTGAATTTTAGTTACTGTTTTTAGCATCCATGGCAGCAGTTACTAGTATGATGTCCTAATGGAGAAGGAACAACTCTTTCTTATTGAAGAGTCAAATCAATTCATAGAAAAGGAATGAGGGGAACAGAAAAATCACTATTATGGTGCCATAATACTAATTGATACAGTGCACCATTGGATGCTAAAATTAATGAGTAAGGGAAAACAGGATATTTGTATAGTCTCAAAATATATTTTCCCCCAAATAAATATTTATTAATCACAATCGGGAAAGTCAGCATTGATGGGCAGATGGCTTTACCTAATTGCTTGTAGAACATACATGAGTTACTCTGTTATAACTGAAAGATAAAAACAGTGCACTTACAGTAAAGACATCTGGCAGACAGCACCGTAACCAAGTGGTCAGTGTTAACATCACCAGGACGACAGCATATCAACATCCTGTTCCCCTGATGTGATGCATTGATAAGGGCACATTACCTCTGTGGTATTCTTCCTAGTAGTTGAGTAGTTAAGCTCAGTTTAGTCATGGGAAAACACTGGACAGACTCACAGGGCATTCCATAAAGTAACTGAACAGTACTCTTCAAAAATTTTAGGGTCATAAAAGACAAGGAAAGATGGAAACGGTCATAGATTAGAGGAAACCTACAGCACTAAGGACACATAACTAAATGCAAGGTGGAATCATGGGTTAAATCGTGGAACAGAAAAGGAATATTAGGAAAAACTAAAATCAAATAAAAACCGTGTTAGTGACTAGTATTGTAGCAGTGTTAATTTCTTAGTTTTGACCGTTGTGCTATGGAAAGATACTAATCTTCGGGGAAACTGGGTAAAGGATATATGGAACTCTGTACTGTTTTTGTAATTCTTCTGTAAATCTTCAATTAGCTCAGGGTGGTTTCCTTTGAAAACTCATAGGTAGAGCTCACTATTTTTTACACCTTCATAGATGTCACCCTTCCTCGCCTTAAGGCCTTCATACCTCAGCTCCTGTCACGGCTGCACATCGAAGCCCTTCTCCATGGAAACATAACAAAGCAGGTGCGTGGTTGGGGTTTTAGCAGACTTTTATGGATCAGTGTAAGAGATTTTCTTTACCCTGACCTAAGACTATGCACCACCACAGTGTGACTGTAAGCACATTAGTGTTGACTTCTCTGCTCTATGGAGGAAGATAGGACAGCGTATGAGGGAGTAGAATGATGGTGGCTAACTGTGGACCTACTTTCATGGCTGCCTCCTCTGCTCTTGCCTGCCTTGTGCAATCACAGGAGGAAATGGAAATAATTATCCCTTCCCTGTGTAGGACAGCAGGACTGTGTAGTGGATAAGAGCACATGGTGTGGAATCAGCCTGCATTTAAATCCTGACTCTGCCACATACTAGATACTTATTCTTCCGAAATGTGTTAACCTCTCAGTACTCAGTTTTTTTATCTGTAAATTAGAGTTTAAAGATTAAATTAAATGATACATGCCACATGTTTAGCATAGGGAAGGCTTTCTGGAATTCCCATTCTGGAATTCTGGCAGCCTCTCTCAAGCCCCCACATTCTCGGGATGCCTGGGTGGCTTAGTCAGTTAAGTGTCTGCCTTTGGCTCAGGTCATGATCCCAGGGTCCTGGGATCAAATCCCGCATCGGGCTCCTTGCTCAGCGGGGAGCCTGCTTGTCCCTCTGCCTGCCACTCTCCCTGCTTGTGCTCGCTCGCTCTGTCTCTTTCTCTGACAAATAAATAAAATCTTAAAAAAAAAAAAGACCCCACAGTTTCCCTACTACTCTGCTACCCTGCCTCCAAAACATTATGCCCAGGGTCAGATGCTAATAAGTGGCAGAGACAGGATTTTTTTACTAAGGTCAGATTTATTTATTAAAGATTTTATTTATTAATTTGAGAGATAGAGAGTGCACGTGAGTGGAGGTGGGGGGCACAGGGAGAGAGAGAGAATCTCAAGCAGACTCCCCGCTGAGCACAGAGCCAAATGCGGGGCTCGATCTCACAACCCTGAGATCATAACCTGAGCTGAAACGAAGAGTCGGACGCTCAACCGACTGAGCCATCTAGGCACCCCAGTTTTATGTTTTTTAAAAGCCTTATGCTCACTCATTTCCTTTGCTTTGCTATAACCCCAAGTGTCTGTTGTCAGGGTCATTCACTTGGGACCAACTTTCCATCACCAGTACCCCTCCAGCTTCGGCGGTACCTTTTCCCGCAGCATTGAGATCATTGTCGATGCTGGTCTGGGTCTCTGTTTTTCTTCACCTCTACCATATTGACTGTATTGCCAGTTGACAAATTCAATGTTTATCCATTTGAATAGGATCAAATATATTTAAGGCTTAAAAATCCACTTTTATGATAAACTAGTGTATTTCACAAGCATGTTGTTTTCATATTGCATGGGCCACCACCCAGTATACTATTTTTATTTTCACAGACAAGATAACATTTGTAGTTTTGTAATGTGCTATGCCCTTTTCCCACAGGCTGCACTAGGAATTATGCAGATGGTTGAAGACACCCTCATTGAACATGCTCATACAAAACCTCTCCTTCCAAGTCAGCTAGTTCGGTATAGAGAAGTTCAGCTCCCTGACAGTAAGTTGGAATGTCTTATTAACTTTGGTAACGGACTACTTTGACATAATGTTGTGGGTGATTACAGGTGGGTTGAAGTCACTTGGATGATAACGTATAGTTTTATGGTAAAGATCTACTGGGATCCTCTACTATTTATAGAAGTATGGTTAAGGAGAAGTAATTCTGCCAGAAAATTCTCTGTAGGAAGGCCAAAGAGATGAAATTGGAGGTAGGCAATTATTTTGAAGAGAATGACATTGGGATTGACTGGTAGTTGAATGTAGAAGAGTTAGGAAGTAAAAAAGGTACAAAGCTAAAGAAATGTTGACTGTGAAGCATGAAATAAAATCTATTTATGAAAAATGGACACTAGAATCATCATACTGAATTGGAAGCCCATAGGAGTCTTTGGCAGAAATAGTTTTAGGAAACTCACAGGTGCAGACAACACCATGTATTCATTACATGCATATTTCATAAGGAATTAGCATAAAAGAATGGGTAATAATTAATGTACTGGGGTTTGCAGTGTTGGATTACTTTTGTATTAACAATGGTTTCTTTTCATAGAAAAACTCATTAAGCATTATTTTCAGTTATTGTTCAAAATTATATAATAGGTAGTAAATTAGACCGAGGATGAGAAGCATTGTTTTTTTTTGTTCTCTTTGTTGTTGTTTTTAGCTAAATGTGATTGTTGGCTGTTCCCCATGCATGTGTGGTCTGTGCTCTGAGCCGGCCCCTCTACACACACACACACACAGACACACACACACAAACACACACTGTTACACTCACACTATTTCATCTGCCTGAAATTGTGCTCCCTTTCCTTCTCTCTTCCTTATAGACATCTGTACCCTATTCTTCCTTCCAGGCCCCATCTTACAAACCACCCATTCCACTAAACTTTTCCCAAAACTCCCAGCTGGAAGTAGTCTTCCTCTTCAGACCTCCCAGCACAGGTTTTCTGAAGTTTTCCTTGTTGAAGCTACTGAGTACTTCTCTTGCATTGGGATTGAGGTGCATGTCCATCTCTATTGTTGGACTATACAATTCTTAAGGTCAGGGGCTGTGTCTGGATCCTTTGAGAAGCTGCTAAAGCTACTCCAACACGGTGTTACCTCAGGATATTGTTGTTGAACACTCAGAGATACCTTGAACACAGCTCTGCTCTTCTGCATCATCACAGACCTGGTAACGGTTCGTGTCAAACCTGTGCTGGTCTGTTCTCTCTCACCGCCACGAGGCAGACAAGAAGAATCAAGATCTGCCACTCGGAAACCATAGCACTTGGGCGTCGGGCAAAGGGAGGCCAGTCCAGAAACAGATGTTCAAATTGAAATCAGTCTTTCACACCTCTTTTTATCACACCTCCTGCTTTCTCTTTCCTCTTCTACGGCTTTATCTCTTTTGCTTTCCAGGTGCACTCGCCAGTTGTTTCATGCTCAGAAATAGCTCAGTTCACATCCCATTCTCCAAATGCTAGGTGTTAGGAAATCATTCTAATTTAGCCAGTTGACCAGGTGTGACTGTCTTACACAGTCCTTCAGTTAACTCTCCAGAAGACAATATTTATAATTTAAAAAGAAAATTTTCAGGCATTGTGAAGGAGGAGACAGTTTGGGATATATGTGAAAAGGCTAGAAATTGGGAGTAGTGACTTGTGATGAGAGGAGACTTTGTGCCGTCAGTATACGATCAGAAAGTGTGACTGTGGGTCAAACTTGGATCTGGTCAGAAAAATGAAATCGGTGAAATACGACTTCAGCTTGTGTGCCTCCCTTCACTGTTGATGTCTGAATCACCATCTGTAAGTGAGCAAACATCATTACTACTCTGAGAAGTTTTCTTTGGGAGTCTTATACTGAGTACTAAACACTATATATGCTCACTGACGGCTCATGAAGTAAAGTTATTAAATCCTAAAGCATGATCATCTCTTCGTAACTCTGGTGAGGTATTTGACAACACGTCTGAGTTTTAGTCTTCACTCTTCTCCACCATTCCAGTGTGGTGTCCTTAGACACGTCCCCCCACTTCTCAGGGTCCTAGTTTCCTCTCTCTACAGGGAGCTATCAGGCTAAGTTATCTCCAAGCATTGTACACATTTGTGTGAATTTGTGAAATGATCTTTAGTGTGGGTGTTGATATTGAGAATAAAATACTAAATTGAAATGCAGTAATAATAATAATAAATAATAAAGGCACAACTAGTAATTTTAAAAGAATTGTTTTTGTATGTTTATTAAAACATAAGTGGTATTTCCGTTGAGGTTCTTATCTGTATTAGCTACTTCTAATCTAGTACATACACTAACTTGTACATTGTATTAACTGTGGATCTTAATTAATAATTAATATTTAGCCATAAAATGGGTCTTTTGTAAGTTCTTTGTCCCTTAAATTCGATGAATGTTTATTGAGGGGCCTGCCAAGTTCAAATCGCTATATTTACCTAAGGATTCCCTTAGGTAAGTTAGTTGAGTTTCACATTCTTAATAAATTAATTGCAGTTTGGAGTTGCCGAAAAACACCAACCAAATAGAACAACTTTAAAAAGCCAGACAAAACATTGGCTTTATTAAACCCTAAATAAGTTTTTGAACCTGTTCTCTTTTTGAAACTTCCTAGGAGGATGGTTTGTGTATCAGCAGAGGAATGAAGTTCACAATAACTGTGGCATCGAGATCTACTACCAGACAGACATGCAGAGCACCTCAGAGAATATGTTTCTAGAGCTCTTCTGTCAAATCATCTCTGAACCTTGCTTCAACACCCTGCGCACCAAGGAGCAGCTAGGTGAGAGGGAAGCGGAGACTAGTACGATACCGTAGGCTTTGAGCAACCGTTGTCCTCAGAAAACATTCTCCACGTGTACGGTCCCCTTGCATGGTGCTGCAGCCTTGCTGTATTGAGAAAGGCTTGTGAAAACTTTGTTTATGGGGAATCTGCTTCTAAAAAATAAGCAACTAACATCTTATGGACATTAAAGCAGTTCTTAAGGAGAAGACCTTGTGTTTAGGGTACATACATGTCAATAAAGGACATTTTGGGTAGGGAGAGAGGATGCTAATGGCAGATTATTTATTATGGAAAGCAAGCCATGTAGAGAAGCTTAGATTCATGAAACTTTGGGTTCCCTGAGGGCAGGTATTATCTCTTATCCATCTTTTTATCCCAAGCCTGGGGCATATAGAAGGTACTCATTAAGTGTTTGTTGAGAAAATATTTCAGGCAGAGTTTTAGGCACTATTAAAAATCCTGGAGATCCTGGCAGGTTTAATCAATGAGAAAAGAACGAAGCCCCAGTAATGACTGGGAAGAACCAATGAAAGAGGATTTGAGTGAGTCTTTCCGAGTATTTTCATTTTTTAAACAACCACCACACTAGATGCTGGTCAAGGAAAATGGATAAGCTATGGATGGCCCTTCCCTTCAAGGAGCTCACTGTCGATCAGCAGCGAACAGAAGTGAAGTCCGTGCCCTCTCTGAGCTGACATTATGGCAGGGGAGACAGACCATGAACAAACTATAAAGGAAGAGTTACCGTGCAGTGTGGTAAATGTTGCCAAGAGTGTTCAGTCTGAAGGTCATGCTGAAGACAGTGACTTCCTCAAAGTGGGACCCGGAGACACCACAGCCATCAGAGGTGTGGTTCGGGGCCGAGCAGCTGCGTCACACAAGCCACAAGCCCAGTTTTAGAAGGACGTGGCAGAGTGGTCGTGCGTGAACTCACAAGATGACAATGCAAGTGTGACCTTCTGTGACTTGGTCTCTTGAAATTTTTAGTCCGAATAGAGTTGGTCCAGGAATGGATTCACATAAGGAACTTGGATGTGAAAGGAAACAGAGATGGAATCATGGTTGGGGAGGAAAATGAGTTTAGTCTATCCTAGGGATGGGAATGGCTTTAACATAGATTGAGGATGATTAGCTAGCACGCAGTGAGGAGTTGTGGGATGTGAGACTGAATAATGAGGAGGGTTTCTTCTTTTCTTTTTTTTAGGAAGAAAGAATTCTCTCCCAACTTTCTAACTGTTCTTCAGAGAGCTCTTTTGCTCTATCCTTAGGAACTTAGGATATCCTAGTTGTTTATATTTCTTCAGAGGTGGAAAAAATAAAGCCTGAAAGATTTTACTGCTCTGATAGAAGTTTTGAAGGATTAAAAGTGACCCAAGCTCAAATGCCAGGGTCCTGACTGGCTGGTGTTTGTGTTTCAGGCTACATTGTCTTCAGTGGGCCACGTCGAGCCAACGGCATTCAGGGCTTACGATTCATCATCCAGTCAGAAAAGCCGCCTCACTACCTAGAGAGCAGAGTGGAAGCTTTCCTAATCACCATGGAGAAGTCCATAGAGGACATGACAGAAGAGGCTTTTCAGAAACACATTCAAGCATTAGCAATTCGTCGACTAGACAAACCAAAGAAACTATCCGCAGAGTGTGCTAAATATTGGGGGGAAATCATCTCTCAGCAATACAATTTTGACAGAGGTAAGGCAAAATTAGGGCCCTGACATTTATGGCATATAAGTGTAACATTTGAGGACATGGAAGCCGTTCTACAAAGTGGTACTCGTCTTGTAGGTGATGTTCCAGTGCTAATTTGGTGGGGGTGTGGAGCATAGCGCTTCTAAAGAACCATTTTTAAAAATTTTTTTATCATTATGTTAATCACCATACATTACATCATTAGTTTTTGATATGGTGTTCCATGATTCATTGTGCATAACACCCAGTGCTCCATGCAGAACGTGCCCTCTTTAATACCCATCACAAGGCCAACCCATCCTCCCACTCCCCTCCCCTCTAGAACCCTCAGTTTGTTTTTCAGAGTCCATTGTCTTGCATGGTTCGTAAAGAACCATTTTTTTAACGTAATAACAGTTTTTATTAGAAACTTTATCTTTTTTTCTTCTCTAAAACTAGAGCTGGATCTACCTGTATCTCATAATAATGCAGTAATAATAAATCTAATTTCACTTTGTTGTGTTCAGTTAGTGTGCCCTGAGGCGCTGAGCACAGATACGTAGTTATCTATTTCCCATAATACTAAAAAAAGAAAAAGGAAAATGTGCAGATTGAACTCTCCTGAGATAAGTGCTGCCCTGGGGCACAGGGGTTTGAACATTTGCCTGCAGGGATCTCCAAAAGTGTGTCAGTGTCTTTACATTTGGGACCGCCGTGCTCCCTGAAGTCTCCCACTCATCGGCTTCCTTCTTCTACAGCAGAGATTAACAGTGTGGGGCGCTAAGCTGCCCTGGAAGTCAGGGGTTGGGTTGTGTTCTCATTCTGACACCAGCAAGCTGACGATCTTGGCCAAGACACCTTTTTTTGGGCCTCCGTTTCCTTACCTGTCATTGTTTTAACCATTGGTAATGGTACCTCCCATTTCTTGAGCCTTTGCCATGGGGGTAGCATCGTGTTACCATCATTCATCCTTTTCCTTTGTTCTCATGACAGCCCTTTAAGTAGTTATTATCCCCAATTTCCAGATGAGGAAACTGAGGCTCAGAAAAGTTGATGTGACCAGCCTACAGATCCAGTAGCTCCTAAGTAGAGAGCCAGGATATCTTCTTACTCTTCATTGATATTTATCCCCTTACTACTTGCAGGAGCAGGTGATCGCTTAAAAATAGGGATACCTAAGAGCACTGGAGTGAAGCATATTGTCATTTAATGTAGTATTCTGGGCTACTTAAGATGGAAATATTAGTAAATTATTGTTTGAATGCTTTTTCAGACAATACAGAAGTTGCATATTTAAAGACACTTACCAAGGAAGATATCATCAAATTCTACAAGGTAAGTTGAACTTACATGTTTAGATTTTGACTCATAAGCAACTGTTATTTGTGCTGTGTTGTATGTTACTGCTTTGAACCTACTGCCCTGCTTAGAGCTGCAGCTTCGGTCAGCTCACCTTCTCTGACGCTCTTTTACCCATGAAGCAGCGGCAGGAGCACGTGTGGCTTCTGAATGAAGACCCAGGGACTAGAGCTTCTGAGCTTCAGTTTCCTTATTTACAAAATAGAGATTAATAGGAGTGTTAATTGAAATGAGGTGCGCGAAGTGATTGGCACTTAGCATTTAATAAATGGTCTCTCTTGGGCCCCTGGGAGGCTCAGTCGTTAGGCGTCTGCCTTCGGCTCAGGTTATGATCCCAGGGTCCTGGGATCGAGCCCCACGTCGGGCTCCCTGCTCTGCGGGAAGCCTGCTTCTCCCTCTCCCACTCCCCCTGCTTGTGTTCCCTCTCTCGCTGTCTCTCTCTCTCTGTCAAATAAATAAATAAAATCTTTTAAAAAATAAAAAATAAATGGTCTCTGTTGCTGTTAGCTCTTCAGTAGTAATTCTCAGCCTGAGTTTTTTAAGTGTTTTAATCAGAATGCTTTAAATCAATGTTTTCCTCGTTAATACTATAAAATAAGTTTTAGTTGTGTTTATTGCTTCAGACTATTTGCTTTGTGAAGTTAGGTTTCTGTTCCCAGTGGCTTATAAGAAAGGGTGATCATGTTCAGCTCTTTTTGGTTTCTAAAGCATTCATTTAAGGCATTAATAGTTGTGGGTGTTTAAAAAGAGTGATGTCCTAATATAACTTACTCTACTGTTTCCACAAGCAATGAAGATTTTTCTCTTTCCCGCCACAAATTCTATTATTCATTTGAAATTACAAGTAGTACCTAATTACTGAATTTGTAAGAGTAGCAGTTATAAGACTCTTTCTTGTCTTAAAAAATGAGAGTTTAATTACCAAGCTTAAGCTAAGTCTAGAACATCGTTTCCCTAGCTGTGTTCCATGGTACACTAGTGTTCTGCAAGATATTAGTAGGGGCCCCTACAAAAAAGGGTTTCATGACCATGTAAGTTTGGGAAAGACTATACTCTTTATTCTTGTTTTTGGAGAATCACAGAGTGTGTTAGCATTTTAAAAGTTCTAAGAAACCCCACAATAAAGATTTCTTTAGCCCAGCATTTAATTTTGACTAACAAAACTTTTTTTTTTTTTAAGATTTTATTTATTTATTTGTTGGAGAGAGAGAGAGAGTGTGAGCCAGGGAAGGGGCAGAGGGAGAGAGAAAATCCCAAGCTGACTGAGCACAGGGCTCAACGTGGGCTCGATCTCACAACTCTGAGATCATGACCTGAGCCGAAACCCAAGAGTCAGACTCTTCACCGACTGAGCCACCCAGGCGCCCCTGACTAACGAAACTTCCTAAATTGATTCATCATGCATCCTTTTTTCTTTTTTTTTTCCCCTCCCCACAAAATACCTATACGTATCTCCTGGGACTCCAGTGTTCCTTAGAATACAGTTTGCAAGAAAATGCAATTTGTTTATTGGTTGGTTTGTGTTTAAAAAGATGGAGATTAGGGCACCTGGGTGGCTCAGTCAGTTAAGCGTCTGCCTTCTGCTCAGGTCATGATCCAAGGGTCCTGGGATGGCGTCCCCACATTGTCAGGCTCCCTGCTCCATGGGGAGTCTGCTCCTCCCTCTGCCCCTCACCCTGCTCTTGGGCTCACACTCTCTCTCTCTCATATAAATAAATAAATAAATAAATAAATAAATAAAATCTTAGAAGGAAGGAAGGAAGATAGAAAGATAGATGGAGATTGTCTAGCGTTGGTCGGGAAATTGAGACTAGTCTGAAACTGAAGAGGGTGTTAACGCTCTACTGATAAAGGTTGATAAGAGGGCAGTGAAGGTTTGGGTGAAAAGGGATGGTGACTAGATCTTTGGAAGCAAACTTTTTACTCAGTAGGTGAGACAGTCTTAGGTGAGGTACTGTGTGTTACTGGAGGCAAACCTGGGCCAAGCTCCTAAAAGAGGCTGGAGGGGTCAGGGCAGGCCTGTGGGCGTGAGAGGGAGCCACAGGAGGGAGCCACGGGAGGGAGCCACGGGCGCGTTTGCTGTGCACCGGCAGCAGGGTTTCCACTGCAACTGCACAGGACTTGTCATAACTGCTCCATAAACAGTGAGTGAGCTGCTGTGGCTTTGTCCACGACCTCTCCCTCCGAGGCTGTAATCAGGGAAAGCTTCATCACAACTTGTTTTTCCCTTTGGAAAAAACAGATAATGGTCCAGCATTAAGGAAAAGGTCAAGAGACACTTTCCCACAGGATCTACCAACTCACCAGTCCTAGTGTTCATGGTAGGACCTAGGGCAGTCCTTTAAAGCAGCCTGGTGGAGTGGAGAGAACCAGCTTGCTTCTCTCATACCATCACTGTGAGCTACGTGAAGCAAGTCATCATACCGCCCTGTGTCTCAGAGTCTGTGTCTCTAAAATCAGACCATCGTGACACTTAGCCTACAGAGGATCAAGTGTGCTAATGCAGGAGAGGGCCTGATGCAAGGTGGGACTCGAGAAATGTTAGTTTCCTTTCTCTTTTGGTAGATGAGGAACCATGGTAGTGCCCTGGTGCAGAATCTAAGAAGGTTCTTAGAGGAGCAGGTTGTGCTCGTCCCTTGACTAAGCTCAGGCCATTGCCTCTGGAGTCATTAAGATCACTAGATACACATTTGCAACAATGTGGATGGAACTGGAGGGTGTTATGCTGAGCGAAATAAGTCAATCAGAGAAAGACATGTAACATATGACCTCACTGATATGAGGAATTCTTAATCTCAGGAAACAAACTGAGGGTTGCTGGAGTGGGGGGTGGGGTGGGAGGGATGGGGTGACTGGGTGATGGACACTGGGGAGGGTATGTGCTATGGTGAGCGCTGTGAATTGTGTAAGACTCTTGAATCACAGATCTGTACCTCTGAAACAATGCAATATATGTTAAGAAAAAAAAAAGAAGAAGATAACAGGAGAGGAGGAATGAAGGGGGGGAAATCGGAGGGGGAGACGAACCATGAGAGACGATGGACTCTGAAAAACAAACTGAGGGTTCTAGAGGGGAGGGGGGTGGGAGGATGGGTTAGCCTGGTGATGGGTATTAAAGAGGGCACGTTCTGCATGGAGCCCTGGGTGTTATGCACAAACAATGAATCATGGAACACCATATCAAAAACTAATGATGTAATGTATGGTGATTAACATAACAATAAAAAAATTTGAAAAAAAGATCACTAGATATAGCCCTGCGTCACACCCCGATGAGTACTAGGCTATGTTTTCAATTCCAGCCCAGGTACTTATTAACTACAGGAGTTTGAGTATATCACTTAATCTCTGTGGACTCCATTTTCTCATTTGTAAAATGGGGTTAATAATAATTCTTGCCTACTGTACCTAATCTGTAGAGTTTAAAGGAAATACTCTTTTTTTTTTTTTTTTTTAAGATTTTACTTATTTGACAGAGAGAGATAGCGAGAGCAGGAACACAAGCAGGGGGAGTGGGAGAGGGAGAAGCAGGCTTCCTGCCGAACAGGGAGCCATCAATCCCAAGACCCTGGGATCATGACCTGAGCCAAAGGCAGATGCTTAACAACTGAGCCACCCAGGCGCCCCTAAAGAAAATACTCTTAAGTGGGGGGAAACATCTTTTCTGTTTCTGGCTATGTGAGAGCTGATTCTTGATATTCGTAAAAGAGTACTTCATTTTAAGTTCCTTAGTGGGGCAGAAGTGTCACCTGCTGTTCTTTCTCCCTAGGAAATGTTGGCAGTAGATGCCCCAAGGAGACATAAGGTATCCGTCCATGTTCTTGCCAGGGAAATGGATTCTTGTAAGTATTGAATGTTGACTTTTTTTAAAGTATATTTTTAGGTACATGATGGTTGTCCCTTGCCATTGGCACATCCCTTAATAGAGCATCAGAGAGTAAAGAGGTAGAGAAGGGGACTAACTGGAGGCAGGGTCTGCCCTATCAAAGCAAAAATAAGGGGCAAAGGGAAATGAGGCAGTGAAGGAGAGAGCCAGCAGTAGGTGGCCAAGCTGGTCACAGCTTTTCAAGAAAACACAGGATATCTTTGAAGAAACTGTGTGGGACCACTGCATGCAGTTTATCTGCTCAGTCCTTCCCATCTTCTGTCTCTGAATGGCCAAGGTTTACCCCACAACCATTAGCTCCCCTGGCCTTCTGAGTTGTTTTACTGGATCCTTCCTGGTGGTCAGAGCCTCAGGGTCCGGTGAGGCCAGATATGGGCACCAAAGTTGCTGTGGGCAAGGCTTTATAGCCACAGTAACATCATGAACCATCACTGGGGACAGTCTGGGTAGGAAGTAGGACAAGCAGTCAAGGTCTTAGGGAGCAGGAAGCCTGAGAGGACATGGGACTGGTACAGTTTCTTAATGAGCCAAGTCCGGTTTCAATTTTTTTTTCAGGTTGCCCTTGTATGCCAGTATTTATTAAGTAAGCAGTAAACCTTTCATTTTCTTCTAGGTCCTGTGGTTGGAGAGTTCCCATGTCAAAATGATATAAATTTGTCACAAGCACCAGCCTTGCCACAAGTAAGAAATGCAAATGTCATGTTAGATTACATGGTTAGAGGACTTCCTACTTAGAAGGAGCTTTTTCATCAGGACACCTAAGACGAGAGGTTTCCGGTCACCAGGCGTTTGAGCCTCTACATTCCCCTTAAAGGCCGGGTCGCCATTCTGACAGCTTCCAGGGGTCATGCCTTTGTCATCTGCAGACAGACTGGGCCTCTGAACTTGTTTGCCTTTGCTTCTAGTTTGAACAGTTATGTTGCTCTCCAGAGAGTTATCTCCAGCCACGTCGGTACCTAGCCCCTTCCATGGTGCCATCATATTTTAATCATCTGGAAAGGTTGGCATTTACTGGTAGGAGGAGGAAACTGGCAGTGTGACCAGGCCCTTGCTGAGTAGGTACACCAGCGCCTGCATCCTGCTGGAGACTTGAGTGCCAGCTCTTGTGTCCTAACCTTGTGTGCCCAGAGGAAAGCCAAGCGTCTTCTTTCTGGCCCTGGGTCCCACTGGGGACGCTCACCGTAGGTTTGCATAGACCCTCCAGCCCTACTGATCGAGGAAGATCAGATCATAGTATGTGGGGTAGAAACTAGTGTGTATGTAAAAAAAAAAAGTTGATGTCCTAGTAAGTCTGCTTTTTTAGACTATAAACACTAAGAGAACTTTTTTTCTTTGCAGCCTGAAGTGATTCAGAACATGACTGAGTTCAAGCGTGGTTTGCCACTGTTTCCCCTTGTGAAACCACATATTAACTTCATGGCTGCAAAACTCTGAAGATTCCTCAAGGGTGGGAAAGTGCAGACGGATGCATCCCTGAGCCTTCCAGGGGCTAGGAAAACAACCTCGGCCACTTTAATAGTTTCTGGTTCACTATTCGAGAGACAAACAGAAAAAAAAAAAAAAAAGGAGTTTGTCAAATGTCATTATGTAGAAATATTAAAAATCCAAAGTAATTAAATTACAAAATCTTATAGATGTAGAATATTTTTTAAATACATGCCTCTTAAATATTTTAAAATTTTTCTTTCCATTACTAAGAGAAATTTCCCTTCTATAACAGTACTTAAAATGATGAATGATATTCCTATAGAATCTTCCCTTCCCTATTCTGTAAAATAGTCACTTGTCAGAAGACAATATGTTAGGTTTTTTTTTTTCCCTAAAAGCCTCCTAGGTTGACAGAAAAGGCTTTAAAACCTTTAGAAAGGTGTAATACCTTTTTAAAAACTGATCCTCAAATTTGCTTTCTACTTGGTGGTTTCATGTAAATCAATGGAGAACATTAACTTTGGGCAAATAATGAACAAAGCTAAAATAATTTTCTTTTATTAGTGAAATTGCTGATTACATAAGGCATGGTTTTAATCTTTTTATAAAATTTGAACATGTTTTTTATTCAAACTAGTAAAATGCTGGAAAACCCTAGAACACCCTGCTTATTTACAACGTTAGAAATACAGACTTACATCAATTTTGTCCCAAACTGAATTTCTCAGGATTACTGTGATTTGTTTCTTTCTGATTGAATTAATTTGACATTCTTGTTCATAGTTGGTTTGCAGTGTTCCATCAGTTTTACCTTTTCCCATCAAAAACATTTATTGTATTTATTTAATGAGTACAAATAGGGTCGACTTCAGATCCCTCTGAGTGTGTGACATGCTTTTCCAGCATCAGCTATTATAAACACTTGTAACTTTTTACTGCCATGATACTGCAGTCGGTGTATGAACCGAAATATTTGCCCCATTATGAATTTAAAAGACAACAAGTACAAAGCCACCTTTTTGAAGGTATAAAAAAATAAAGCCTTGATTCTTAAATAGTGTGATCTCCAGAAGACTCTAAAATCCCTTTTTGCTACCAGTCTAATAATTGCCTTAAGTGTTAAGTTATTTTTTGAATATATAAATATAAACATACAAACAGAGATGAAGACTGGAGTGGACTTTTAAAAACTATTTTTTTCATGAGATACTATTTTAGATGAAATTGTTACTGTAGATTTAACAGCTGTTTTGAAATATTTACTGTTGTTCAACCTTGCTTCAAGAGAAATTGTGAATATCCTTCCACACCCAGGCACTAGTAACAGTACGCGGCCCCATTGTCCACTAACTCAGGCAAAGAACAGGATGGCATTCTCCGATGACATCTTACCTCTATGGGAGTGATTGGCCAGGACTTCTTTCTGTAGAGTCATGTCTTTTCACACCTTAGGTTTTCACATTTGCCATTTCCCGGATAATCTACATTTGGGGCAATAATGATAGAATCACACCTGTGGAGGCTGCTTTCGAAAGCGGGGCTCCATTTCCACTGTCAGATAAACGTGGTGCTGTACCCGTCTTTTTACCCCTACCTGCAGGAGCTTCCTTGTGGGAAGCCTGTCTTTGTCCATCAGAAGGTGCGTGAGCCATCACTTCCTTCTGGTTTTATGCATTTGTAGACTATGCAGCTTTTCATCAAACTGCAAATATATACAAGAGGGATCTAAAATTAGCCCTGAGTGTTTAAATCCACCATGTAAGAGTAAATAATCCACCTACCTTTTCTGTGGAGAATTATGTGCTATGGAGTAATTTTTAGCTCTTTTAAAAAAAAAAAATGGGTGAAATTTAACAGTGTCATTTTTATGAGAAAGTCACATGAAGAAATCTGAAAGGAATCTCATGTAGTCTTCCAGGAACCTGGATTGTTGTGCAAGGTGTTCCAGCATCGTCCGGTTGCCACATCGGATCTCGAGCTGCTGTTGGATCACTCAGGCATACTAATGGATTCATTGAAGTGGGTCCAAGCTGCAGTCCATGAGCAATAACAGACTATCCCGGATACTGCTGTTTACTCAGTGCTTAGTAAATGAGATCTGTGGGAAACAAACTAAGTTATTACTTACGACTTTTTAAAAAAGTCTTCTTTCTGCCTGGTTGATGTGGGAGAGCACGTGACACAGCCGGTATGGTGGAGTGCTAGGGTAATCCTGTTTACAATAAATTGCCTGGATTTAACCTCTGGCGTTTGCATTTGTATTATTTTTACAGATTTAGTGGCCAGCCTACCTCTCAACATCCCGATTTGACAATATTTCTTGCTTTCATTATTCCTAATGCAGAAAGCAGTGAATTGGTTTTTTGGAAAAAAAAAAAAAATTTTTTTTTTTTTTTTAGTGTATCTGGGTGACAGTGATTTAGTCAAATAAATGGTCCGATTGCACACTCATAAGAGTAGATCGCTGTTGTCAAAGGAATCTTGGTGTGAGAGGCTGAGCTCCTTGCTGTGTGTATTGTCACTGACCCCAAACCCAGAAAGATTTGTCCTTGGCATTCCAGGGAGAAAAAAAAGAGGGTAGAGAAAAACAAAAATATTTCCTCTACAGCTAGTTTTGCATCTTCTTGCCCCATGTCCAGCAGCGGGTTAGGCAGATATTTTGTCCAATTACTGGCCTCTGACGCCCTGCCAAGATCATCTTTCTACTAATGTGGTTGCCAGCTGGCTTACATGGGCATTTCAAGAGGAAATGTGCTCATTCCTCACTTTGCAGCCTAGACAATGGTGCATCCCACACAGTCAGCACTGTGCTCGGGGATGATGCAGCAGCCCTCTCCAGAGGCCCAGGGCAGCCCCAGGTTTAGGGCGTGGGGCAGTGTTCCCCTCGCACGGTGCATGGGGTTATCATGTGAGCTCCTTACCGTATTCTCTAATAATACAGCTTCACAGAATGTTTAGGTCTATGGTGAAAACAAAGGATTCTCACATACTCACCTCCCCTTTGTAGGGGTGGTTCCTACCCTCCTAATCTTTCCCTGGCAGGGCCTTTGACCAGTGGGCTCTGGATCCCAGGTATTCCGTGCTGCCTGTCAAATGAAGTCGATTGTCCTTGTCAGCCTGAACACTGTCCGCCCCGAGGTTTCTTGTGTCAGCGCCCGTTGGTGCCCTGAAATGCTGTTCTCACCCAAGGCCAGCTTTTCAAAGATATTATGGCATTTTGGACCACTCATGCCCTAAAAGAACATTAACCTCACAAAGTACTTCATAGATTGCAGACCGCCCTCACAGACTTCTTCCACAAAAATCTTTTGATACGGAAGGACAGTGATTACAAATTATCTTCATCATTGCCAGTTTTTGAGGGGTGGGAATAGGCTCAGAAAGGCTAAACCTTTGGCCCAGGACCGTGCAGGAAGCACAGATTGAAATCTCCACTCTGATCTTTAAACTCGAGACCTCATCGTTCCATGTGGATTTCCTATAATAAGAGCTACCACGTCCATGAATGTACTCGTGGAACAAAGTAGAAAAGCATTTGCTTTTGCATTTGTATGAAACTTCACCATTTTCATATGTACCATCTTAGTCTCCCAACCTTTGCCTGTCTTGGAGGGAGTGAGACCAGATCTCACAGTGGAGGCATCTGTCCAGTCCGTGGTGGTTTCTGCTCTGCTGGGCTGTCTAGTGGCCAGTTAGAACTTCCCTGTGCTCGGGTTAATCCAGACCATGCCTCCTGGCCTACTAAACCCTTAAGTAAATGCAGGCTCTCCTTTCTGGTGCTGCTGGAGTGATGAGAGTCTCTGGGATCCTTTAAGAAACTGAGGAAAGGAGTGCGAGGAAGAGTCCAGTTCACCTGTGACACCAGCACTCAGAGACAACCACATTTAGATCACGGGGTTGTTTTGCAGTTTTTTTCCTATGCAAATAGGATGGGGTCATATATTCAGTGTTGCAGCCTTTTCCTTCAATCGTCTATACTGAAATTTTTCCACGTAGATACTCTTGAGGAAAAAATGTGATTTTGTTTTTGTTGTTGGGTGTTTGGTGTCATGTACTGTCGTTTGTTTATCAGATCCTCTTTGTAGGATGTTTAGGTTGTTTTCAAACTTTGATGCGTGATAAAGCTCCTTGTGCTGAATACGTGTGTGATTTTCTGGTTATTTCTTTAAATTGCTGGGTTATAGAATATGAATATATCACTTAACCTTTTTCAAAAATTTTACATCTATAGAACAATTGTGAAAGTAGTATAATAAATTTCCATATGTCTTCACTGGTTTTATGTCTGCTACATATTGCTCTCTTCCTCTTTTAAGTCGGTCGCAGACATCATGACTCCTCACCCCTACATTCGTCACCAAGGCTCTCCTAATAACAGTCTACGGCCATCCCACCCTGAGCGTGCCCGATCTTGTCCGATCTCGGAAGGCTCTCCTAATAACAAAGGCAATGTGCGGTAAGGAGTTTGACCTCACCCAAAGGAAGGACCAGCCTTTGTCCCCTTTGTCTTTGTTTAGATACGATATACTGGTAAATTTGACAAATGAGATAGATAACTTTATTGAAAGACACAAATTACCAAAACAGACATGAAAAGAAATAGTTTGAATATTCCTGTACCTGTTTAAGAACTGTTCTTCCCACAAAGAAAATTCTAGGCCCAGATGTCTTCACTGGTAAAATTCTATCATACATTTAAGTATGAAATTATACCATCTTATGTAATATTTTAGAAAACAGGAGGGAACTCTATTAACAAAATATTAGCAATTTGAATCCAGCAATGTATAAAACTTGATGACAAAGTGGGGTTTTCTCAGGAATGCAAGGTTGGTATAATATTTGAAAATCAATTAGTATTATTTACCATAATAACAAAATTGAGAAACCACGTGATCACTTTACAAAGTTCACTAAAAGCATTTTACAAGGTTCATAAAAGCTCAGCAAATGAATAGAAGGGAACTTTTTCAACATAATAAAGGGAATTTATAAAATACCTAGTGGTAACATATTTAAGGATATACTGTTGAACACCTCCCCCCAAGATCTGCACTGAAATGTGGATGTATGCCTTTACCACTATTCAGACTTGTATTTGAGGTCCTAGTCGGTGCAGTAGATTAGAAAGGGTGAAGTACAACTGTCTATTCACAAATGACATGAGCACATACAAAAAAAAATCCTAAGAACTAAAAAAAAAAAAAAATGCTACTACTAATAATTAACAAGGTTGCAGGAGATAAATCAACATTAAATCAATTGCATCTCTGTATACTGTCAACGAAATTCAAATATAATTTTCCATAACACCAAAAATTAAGTAGGGGTAAATCTTTTTATTTTTTATTTTTTTTAAAGATTTTATTTATTTGACAGAGAGATAGAGCAGGAACACAAGCAGGGGGAGTGGGAGAGGGAGAAGCAGACTTCCAGCTGAGCAGGGAGCCTGACACAGGGCTCGATCCCAGAACCCTGGGATCATGACCTGAGCTGAAGGCAGATGCTTAACAACTGAGCCACCCAGGCGCCCCGGGGTAAATCTTTTTAAATGTGAAAAACCCTGTATACTGAAAACTTCAAAACATTACTGAAAGTTTTAAAGACCTGAATGAAAGGATATTTGTGTCATATCCAAGGATTGAAAGACAGTGCTTTTAAGGTATCTGCTCTCCCCTGTTGATTCTAAGCAATGCTTATCAAAATCCCTGCAGGATTATTTGGCAGATATTTACGAATTGATTTTGAAATTTACATGGACATACAAAGAATCTTGAATAGCTAAAATAATTCTGGAAAAGAAAAAAGTTACTCTGCTAGCAAATCTTATATAAAACTGTAGTAATCAAGAGGCTCCTGGGTGGCTCAGTAAGTTAAGTGTCCGACTCTTGATTTTGGCTCAGGTCATGATCTCAGGGCTGCGGGATTGAACCCTGCTTCAGGCTCTGCACTCAGTGGGGAGTCTGCTTGAGATTCTCTCCCTTTCCTTCTCCCCCTCCCCCTCCAAAGAAATAAATCTTAAAAAAAAAAAAAAAAAAAAAACACTATACTAATCAAGATAGTGTGGTATTGGCCTAAGGATAGATATAGACCAATGGAAGAGAATAGAGGGTCCACAAGTAGATCCCCGGGTTGATTTTAATTGACTTTTGACAAAAATGCTATGGTAATTCAATGGGAGAGAAACAGTCTTTTCAACAAATGGTTCAAAAATAAATAGATAGCCTTATGGAAAAAAAAATTGAACCTCAACTCTAACCCCACAGTATATATAAAACTCAAAAAAGATTTAAACAAAAACTAAAACTATAAAATTTTTAGGAGGAAAAAATATTTTTGAAGTTTGGTAGACAAAAGTTTCTTAGAGTGCAAAAGGCACCATCAAATTTTTCAAGTTTAGAAATGTCTAGTGTTTAAAAGATACCCATAGGGGCGCCTGGGTGGCCCAGTCGGTTAAATGTCTGCCTTTGACTCAGGTCATGATCTCAGTGTCCTGGGATCAAGCCCCACATCGAGCTCCCTGCTCAGTGCGGAGTCTCTTTCTCCCTCTCCCTCTGCTGCTTCCCCTGCTTGTGTTCTCTCTCTCTCTCGGTCTAAATAAATAAAATCTTTAAAAAATAAAAGATACCCATAAAGAAAAAAAGCTGCTGACTTGGAGAAAATACCTGCAACACTTAAATCAGACAAAGGACTTATATATAAGAATCACAGTTTAATCAAGATGGCCATTTCCCAGGGCGCCTGGGTGCCTCAGTCAGTTTAGCATCGGACTCTTGATTTCTGCTCGGGTCATGATCTCAGGGTTGTGAGGTCAAGCCCCTGTGGGGCTCTGTGCTGGGCATGGAGCCTGCTTAAGTTCTCTTCCTCCCTCTCCCCACCCACCCGTCCCCCCAAAACGATGGTCATTTCCCTTCCTTTCTATTTTTTTTTTTTTTTTTAGAGAGGGAGGGAAGGAGGGAGAGAATACCAAGCAGGCTCCATGCCCAGCGTGGAGCCCCATACAGGGCTCTCACACCTGGAGATCATGACCTGAGCCAAAAACCAAGAGTCAGATGCTTAACCAGCTGAGCCCCCCAGGTGCCCCTCTGTGTATTTTGTAAGGCATAGAGGCTGTCAGTATGTCACCCTTGGCCAAATCCCCAAAAGTGACCAGAATGGTGACAAATGAATTTTACTGGCTAATCTGATTCTTCAAAGACTTTAATTTATTACAGGTGACTAGCACCAGTTTTGAACCAGTATCTGAACTCTGTCTCAAAGTTTCACACACACAGTAAAGTCCCTAATTTCCCAAAACATGGAACTCATTAAGGAAATTTGGGCTTTGCTTAGATTGTTTCACGGCCAAAGAGGCTAAACTTGCATAAATGTGAGCCTTCATTATGGCTTTCTGAACCTAAGGCTTGAGCTAGCATAGCCTAACCTAATTAAGAGTTAGTTAAAAGCTTGGTCAGTTTGGTCCTTTGGTTCTAAAAAACTTATTTTATATGTAGGTGGGGTCTCGGGCTGACTCAGTAGGTAGAACATGTGACTCTTGATCTCAGGGTCGTGAGTTCAAGTTCCACGTTCAGTGGAGAGATTAGAATACTTAAAAATAAAATCTTAAAAAAAAATAAAGAGATGTAGGTACTTTCAATGTGCAACTAAAGTTAAGAGCAAGAGAAGCAATAAAAATTAAAGCTGCAGTGCACGCACCTTCCACACTCATCAGAACGGCCCAAATGGAAAGACTAACAATACCAAGTGACAGTAAGCAGCTGCAACGCTCATACCTGGCTGGTAAAGTGTAAGTTGGTGCAACCACTTTGGAGAACTGTTTGGCATTATCCCCTAAAGTTGTCTATCCCTCCCGATGGTCACATCTATTAACAATTCAAAATATTACTATTTGTGGAAAATGTTTTGGGAAGCACTGCCCTAGGTCCTTGATACTCATGGGCATCACCTGGGAATTTGCTAAAAATGCAAGGATCTTGGGTCCTACCCCAGAATACTGGAGCAAATCTGCCTCTTAACAAGAAGCCCAGGTGAATTATATGTACAATGAAGTTTGAGGAGCACTGCCCGTTACCTGTCATCAATTAAAACTCTCCCACGAAGGTGAAAAATACAAGGGAGACTTAATTTTTACAAAACTATTTTTAAATATCCTGTTTTGTTTTTAACTTTTTTATTGAATTGCACAAAATGGTATATAGTTCAATGAATTATCACAAAGTGAACACATCTATGTAATGACAAGTCAGAGCAATTAATAAATAAATCATTATCTCTTCTTTCCCCTTTGCAGTCACTATTACCTAAAGTAACAACTATCTTGACTTCTAACAGCATGGATTAGTTTTGCTTGCTTTGAGCTTTATTTACATAAATAAAAAAATTTAATGCACTGTGTCTGACTTTGTACAATATTGCATTGGTCGGGTTTATGCATCTATTATGTGTAGCCATCGTTTTCCCCCCCACCTTTATTGTAATATAGTATTCCATTGTATGAAGATATCATAATTTACTTATCCATTCTATTGAAGGACATTTAGGTTTCCAGTTTGGGGTTACTTATAAATAACAGGGGTACAAACATTCTTTAAACATGCCTTGGGTACACACTTGCGTGCATTTCTGTAGGTGTACCTAGGAGTGAAATTGCTATGTCATAGATAGATGCAATCTAAATGATTAAATAGCTTGATCAAATAAAATCAAGATGTGATTACTACAGGCTGGAAGATACTAAAAAAGCATTTAGAGGTTGGTTCCTAGTGTGCTAGAAACTTCTCTTAATAAAGACTAAGAATTGGGGCGCCTGGGTGGCTCAGTCGTTAAGCGTCTGCCTTTGGCTCAGGTCGTGATCCCAGGGTCCTGGGATCGAGCCCCAACATCGGGCTCCCTGCACCGCGGGGAAGCCTGCTTCTCCCTCTCCCACTCCCCCTGCTTGTGTTCCCTCTCTCGCTATGTCTCTCTCTGTCAAATAAATAAATAAAATCTTTAAAAAAAATTTTTTTTAAATAAATAAATAAAGACTAAGAATCAGGTATACCTTAGAAGCCACAACACTACCAATATCTCCCAACATCCACGTCCTGGTGGTAACTTGGGGTCAAGGGTTTTCCCCTTGATCTCAGAGGGTGCAACTCTCCTCAAATAGGCTTGAGACTTTGAATGATGGGCTACAAATTGTGGCCCTCAACTCTGGATGCACATTAGAATGACCAGTTACACACATCCCAGTCTCTACAGATGGGGTCCAGGTGATGGTATTTGTAAAGATCCTCGCAATGATTCAGCAAAGCCAGGGATTAGAAACATTACACCTTTAAGAAGAGAACTTGGGACTCATTTAGTCCAGGGCTTCTCAAACGTGTCTGTTCATGGGGCGCCTGGGTGGCTCAGTCGTTAAGCGTCTGCCTTCGGCTCAGGTCATGATCCCAGGGTCCTGGGATCAAGCCCCGCATCGGACTCCCTGCTCCGTGGGAAGCCTGCTTCTCCCTCTCCCACTCCCCCTGCTTGTGTTCCCTCTCTCGCTGTGTCTCTCTCTGTCAAAATACGTGGGAAAAAAAAAAAAAAAAAAAAACGTGTCTGTTCATAAGAATCACTGGGAAGAGTCTCATGCTCTTCTGACTGAGCCAGCCAGATGCCCCAGAACTTCCTCTTTTTAATAACTGAATTTTATATCAGTAATGCATGTAGCATGATGAAGGCTGAGCCGTTGTCAGTGGGAATTAGTTTGAGAAGCTTTTTCAAAGATCACAAGCTGAAAAGGAAGCTGATTCTGGCAATGTAAGATTTAAGCAAAAAGATGAAAGGAAAAGCAGGGTCTGAGGGGGCACCTAGGATACTGTAGGGTTCTGTGTTCTCAGGGGCTATTATCACTTGTGGGAAGAAAAATTACTCATTTTAACAAGTTCTTGAGATAATGAAATGAGAAAATATGTAAGAAAGTTTTCAGCAAATACATAACATCAAAATCAGATTGAAACTACCAGGAGCGAGTCTGATCTTGTGTGTGTGTGTGTGTGTGTATCTTTGCTCAGCACACCCAGCCTCTTACACAGAATCACGCAGGAAGTAATTTAGATTTCTTATATTCTTAGCAACACTTGCCAATTTCCCCTCTGGACGGTAGGGAAAAGCCTCAGGATGATTATAGAATTTACCTGAATAGATTGCTCTTCTTCCTTTATGGAAATCTTACAAGAGGAATGATTGTCCAAAATTCACCAATTTAGAGCTTCTCTTGCTCTTTAGTTGCACATTGAAAGTACCTACATATTATTTATTTTTTAAGATTTTTTTAAAAAGATTTTATTTATTTATTCGAAAGAGAGTGAGCAAGAGAGAGAGCATGAGCAGGGGGAGGGGGAGAAGCAGACTCCCCTGCTGAGCCATGAGCCCGGCTTGGGGCTCGATTCCAGGACCCTGAGATTATTACCCGAGCCAAAGGCAGTCACTTAACCGACTGAGTCACCCAGGTGCCCCAGATTTTATTTTTCTTCTAATCTCTACACCCAACATGGAACTTGAATTCATGACCCTGAGATCAAGAGTCACATGCTCTACCTAATGAGTCAGCCAGAGACCCCACCTACATATCCTTAAAAAGTACTGCTGCCTGGATCCTTTCCCAGACCTGATTGAAAGGGTCTGGGGAGGGGCCTGGGTATCCAGATTGTTTCCAGGCACCACTGGTGATCGTGAGGTGCAGCCAGGCCTGAGGACCACCGCTGACATTGCAAAGATGAGCTTGTCCGCCAGATGGAGACAAAGCACTTCTCTGTGGAAAAGGCTCCATACAAACAAAATCCATGCTCTGGGGCACCTGAGTGGCTCAGTCCTTAAGCGTCTGCCTTCGGCTTAGGGTCCTGGGATCGAATGCAGCCTCGGGCTCCCTGCTCAGTGGGGAGCCTGCTTCTCCCGCTCCCCCTGCTCTCACGCGCGCTCTCTCTCTGTCAAATAAATAAATAAAATCTTCAACCACAAAACAGATGCTTGAAAAAAAGAAAAAAACCCATTCTCTGACTTTACATCTGTACCAACTCCAATTTATGTCAGGTACCAAGCAGGGCAAACATGTGGGAAGATAGGTAAAATTATCCATGGTACTATTGCTTGCCAACCAGATATTCCTGCCACCACTGGGGAAATTTCCAGGAACCAATTTAAAAAATAACATGTGGCTAAAAATATATCTTATTCCCCCAACTACCTGAGCTAGCATCTGGAAATATTTTCTATCCTGTCCGAGTTCACTTTGATAAAATAGACCATATAAACTGACATCAAGACTGAAAATAAAAAAATATGGGAATATATAGAGGGGACATTTTGGAAATATGATCACTCCAAAAACTATGCAACTAGAAATTGACATCAGTATGAGCAAATTAGCTTAAGATACTCTCAGAAGATTTTAGGAAATATACAGGTATAATAATGTAACTTACATTTATTCCTAAGTCTGAAATACTTGATTGGCAGTTTTCAGCTTTCATGTCTCCCATCTCTAAGCTCTATCACAGAAGCTGTAAAAGCTACAGACTTGATCTCTGTCCTCTTGTAGCTGCAGATGGCCAATGAGATGTAGGTAAAAACCACCCGGAGGGCTTCCCGTCCAGAATAAAATGGCAAAGACTTAGTACAAGAAATTTCTTTACCCCTTCTTCCCCCTTCCTCCTGCCCCCATTTTCCTGGAGACACAAACTGTCCATGGGATGACAAGTATGAGGACAAAGTCAGTATAAGTAAGGAGGACAGGCAGGAGGAGCCTGGATCCTTCCTTGAAGAACATTATCTGAGCTTCTAAATGCATAGTTTGACATATCACCTGGTTATAGAGTGATTTCAACAGACTGGTGTTGGAAAGTCCAGGATGTCCCGTCACCCTGCTTGACAAAGCCTATGGTTTCTTCAGGGTTCACACTAGGTCACTAGTGTGTTCCTGAGTTGTGTCATATGTCAGCTTTGAGAGCAGCCCGGGGGGGGGGGGGGGATGGTGCACTTCTAGAAGGCAAAGGTAATAGACTATGAAGTAGGAGGAAGTAAATCCCTTTTTTTTTTAATTTTTTTTTTTTAGAGAGAGAGAGAGCACATGAACGGGGGTGCTCATGGGAGGGGGTGGTTGGGGGAGGGAGAGAGAGAAGGAGAGAGAATCTTAAGCAGGCTCCATGCCCAGCGTGGAGCCTGATGCAGGGCTCAATCTCACGAACCTGAGATCATGACCTGAGCCGAAATCAAGAGTGGGACACTTAACCGACTGAGCCACCCAGGTGCTCCCCTAAATTCCTTTAAATGTTGACTTTCATTAGGGTTCGCTCCTGACGCTCTTCTCACTTTCATGCTTTTTTTTAACGAAAAGACTTTATTTATTTGAGAGAGAGCGAGCATAAGCAAGAGGAGAGACGGAGAGGGAGAAGCAGACTCCTGCATTCTCAGTCCAGAGGGGCAGGCTGCCACGGGACAAATACGCACACAATAAGGACATATTTCAATCTGTGAGGACAAAGGGATGGACACAGGGTGTTATCTGAGATTAGGGAACTTTATGTCTCCTTTGACAGAACTTCTACCCACCTGTTCACCCAGGCTAGAAAACTGGGCCTGTTCTGTCCTTTCCCTCATTCCATTCATTCACAGCCAGCCACATCTCGCCTGTTTGGCCTTGTAAACATTTCTCAAACCCAGATCCTCTTTCTCTTCCTCATTAGCCTACGTGAGACTGTCTCCATCTTCTATGTGGACCATGCATTACTCTTTAATGCCAGACTTTGTACACTGTCCCCCTTGCCCTGACAGCCTGCAGGCAGCTTTCTCCAAAACCTCTATCTGACCATGCTGCTTTTCTGCCTAAAGCTGTCCTAGAGGTTTCCCTATTTATGTCAAAAATCAACCTACTTTTTTTTTTTAATTAACATATTTTATTCAAGGGGGAGTAGTTTTAGGTTCATAAAAAAACTGGGCAGAAAGTACAGATTCCAAAATATTCCATTTTCCCCCATCCTACCTCCCAACACAATTTACTTTATTATTAACTTCTCACATTACTGTGGTACATTTGTTATAATTGATGAATCAATATTGACTCATTAATATTAACTAAAGTCCATAGTTAACATTAGGGCTTGCTCTTTTGTGTTGTATATCCTTTGTACAAAGAGTTTTTGTACAAACACATGTGTCCGTCATTACAGAACCAAACAGAGTAGTTTCGCTACCCTAAAAATCCTGTTCTACCTATTCATCTATCCCTCCCCCGGAAGCCCTGTCAACCACTGATCATTTTCTGTCTCTATAGTTTTGCCTTTTCCAGAGCGTCATAGTAAGAATAATACAGTACGTGGTCTTCAGAATGGCTTCTTTCACCTAACAATATACATTTACTTTTCTTCCAAGTCTTTTTTTAGTTTGATAATTCATTTCTTTCTATTGCTGAATAATATCCCATTGTTGGATATACCACAGTTTATCTATTCACTTACTAAAGGACAACTTTGTTGCTTCTAAATTTGGGGAATTATGAATAAGACTGCTCTAAATGTGCACGTGCAGGTTTCTGTGTGGAATGAGTTTTCATCTGGGGAATTACCAAGGAGTATGATGGCAGGATCCTCTGGTAAAACTATGTTTAGCTCTGTAAGCAACTACCAATCTATCTTCCAAAGTGACTGTACTATTTCACATTCCCACCAGCAATGAATGAGAGTTCCTTTGGCTCTAGTTTCAGGCCAGCATTTGGTATTGTCAGTGTTTGGATTTTAGTCATCCTAGTAAGATGTATAGTGGTATCTCATTGTTTTAATTTGTAATTCCCTAATGACATTTGATGTTGAGCATATTTTGATCTGCTATTTGCCATCTTTGGTGTCTGTTCAAATGTTTTGTCCACTTTTTTTTTTTAAGATTTTATTCATTTGACAGAGATAGACACAGTGAGAGAGGGAACACAAGCAGGGGGAGTGGGAGAGGGAGAAGCAGGCTCCCCGCTGAGCAAGGAGCCTGATGAGGGGGCTTGATGCGGGGGCTCCATGCGGGGCTCCATCCCAGGACCCTGGGATCATGACCAGAGCCGAAGGCAGACGCTTAATGACTGAGCCACCCAGGCGCCCCTTTGTCCACTTTTTGATAGGGTTGTTTGTTTCCTTATTATTGAGTTTTAAGAGTTCTTTGTATAGGGGCGCCTGGGTGGCTCAGTTGGTTAGGCGGCTGCCTTCGGCTCAGGTCATGATCTCAGGGTCCTGGGATTGAGCCCCGCATCAGGCTCCTTGCTCAGTAGAGAGCCTGCTTCTCCCTCTGCCTGCCATTCCCCCTGCTTGTGCTTGCTCTGTCTCTCTCTCTCTGTCTCTCTCTCTCTGTGTCAAATATATGAATAAAAAAAAAATCTTTAAAAAAAAAAAAAAGAAAGAGTTCTTTGTATAATTTGGTTACAAGTCCTTTACCAGATGAGTGTTTTGCAAATATTTTCTCCTGGCCTATAGATTGTCATTTCATTCTGAGCAGGGAGCTTGACATGGAGCTTGATCCCAGGACCGTTTAGAATCAGTCTGTTGATATTTACAAAGTAACTTGCTAGGATTTTGATTGGGATTGTGAGGAATCTATAGATCAAGTTGGGAAGAACTGATATTTTAACAATATGAGTCTTCTTGTCCATGAATATGGACTAGCTTTCCATTTATTTAGAACTTCTTTGATTTCTTTCATCAAAGTTTTGTAGTTTTCCTCAGGTAGATTTTGTACATATTTTTATAATATGTATAATCTAACCCTATATTGTCTACAAGAGACTTATTTTGGATTCAAAGACATGAAGAGCATGACAGTTAATGGATGGAAAAGATATTCCATGCAAATAGTAACCAAAAGAGAGCTGGGTTTGCTATTTTATTATAAGACAAAATTGATTAATTCAAATTGTCAAATTTTTAGTTCATCAAGAATGTGTAACAATTTTAAACATATACACATCTAATAGTATAGTCCCAAAATATATGAAGTAAAAATGGACATAGCTAAAGGGGAATATCCAACTACAATGACAGTTAGATTTTTTTTTTTAAGATTTTTATTTATTTGACAGAGAGAGCACAAGCAGAGGGAGAGAGAGGGAGAAGCAGGCTCCCTGCTGAGCAGGGAGCCCGATGTGGGACTCAATCCCAGGACCCTGGGATCATGACCCGGGCTGAAGGCAGCCGCTTAACCGACTGAGCCACCCAGGCGTCCCGACAGTTAGATATTTTAATATCCCATTTTCAATAATGGATAAAACAACCAGACAGAAGATCAATAAGGAAAGAGAGGACTATAGACCAATTAGACCTAAGGGACATACACAGAACATTTCACCCAACAATAGCAGAATATACATTTGTCTCAAGTACAAAAAGAACATTCTCCAGAATAGACCATCTGTTAGTTCACAGATCAAATCTTAAAAAATTTTAAAAGGTTGACATCATACAGAATATCTTTTCTGATAGCAATGGAATGAAATTGAAAATCATTAACAGAAGAAAAAGTGGAAAACTCACAAATATGTGGAAATTGAACAACATATGCTTCAGCAACTAATGGGTTGAAAAAGAAATCACAACAGGAAATTAGAAAATACTATGAGACAAATGAAAATGAAAATACAATATACCAAAAATTATGGGATACAGCACAGCAATGCTGAGGGGGGATTAATAGCTGTAAATGCATATATTAACAAAGGAGAAAGATCTTAAATCAGTCACCTAACTATACGCCTTAAACAATTAGAAAATGAAGAACAAACTAAACCCAAAAGTAACAGAAGGAAGGAAATAATAAAGATCACAAAGGAGATAAATGAAATGAGAATAGAAAAAAATTAACAAATCCAAAATTTGGTCCTTTAAAAAGATCAACAAGATTTGTGGGCACAGAGTTGTTCATAACATTCCTCTGTTATCCCTTTAATGTCTGTGGGGTCAGTAGTAATGACCTATTTTTCATTTCTATTAGTCATTTGTGTCCTCTCTCTCTTTTTCTTGGAAAAGAGCCAGTAGCCTGGCTAGAGGTTTATTGATTTTACTGATCATTTTAAAGAACCAGCTTTTGGTTTCTTTGATTTTCTCTATTAATTTCCTGTCTTCAATTTCACTGAAGAAACAGAGAAATCTCTGCTCCAATTTTTAAAAATTTCTTTTCTTCCATTAACTTTGGATTTAATTTGCTCCTTTTCTAGTTTATTAAGATGGGACTTAGATGATAGATTTTAGATCTTTTTTCTTTTCTAATATATGCATTCAATGCTATAAATATCCCTCCAAGCACTGGTTTTGCTGCATCCCACAGATTTTGATAAGTGGTATTTTCATTTTCATTTAGTTAAAAACATTTTTGAATTTCTTTTGAGACCTCTTCTTTCACCCATGTGTTATTTAGAAGTATGTTGCTTAATTCTGTACTATTTGGAGGGTTTTTCCAGCTATCTTTCTGTTATTGGTTTCCAGTTTAATTGCATTGTGTTCTAAGAGCATACTTTGTTTGATTTCTGTTCTTGTAAATTTGTTAACATGTGTTTTATGCCCAAGAATGTGTTCTATCTTGGTGAATGTTCCACACGAGTTTGAGAACAATGTGTATTCTGCACTGGTTGGATGAAGTATTCTATAAATGTCAACAGATCCCATTGATGGATAGTATGGTTCAGTTCAACTGTATCCTCACTGCTTTTCTGCCTGCTCGATCTGTCCATTTCTGATAGAAGTTGGAGTCTCCAACTTTAACAGTGGATTGGTTTATTTCTCCTGGCAGTTCTACCAAATCTTGGCTCATATATTTTGGTGCTCTGTTGTTAGGTTCACCCACATTAAAGATTATTATGTCTTCTTAGTGAATTGACTCTCTTTTCTTTATGTAATGCCCCTCTTTATCCCTGATCGTTTTCCTCGCCCTGTGCTGGGCCACTGCACTCTGGCCTCAGAAGGCTCTCCATCCCTTTGTGAAGGAATGGATCGTCCCTCTTTCTCTGAGCTTGTTTTAGATGACCTGCTGTCATCGACAGAGGAACAGCCAGGAACCAGTCATGAAATGTCAAGCATCACTGTCAGAATTCCGGGCCTTATCCGCGACCACATCCACTCCCGCAGTGGTCTTTCGCCTTGGCTTATACTCCTCACGTTCTGCACCGACCACCTGCAGTTCTGCCCAGAGTCTAAGGTCTTCTCACTCTCCGTGGGCAACTTGCAAATGAATTTTCCGTTGTGCAATCTCTATCCTGGCGCTTCAACGCCTCTTACAGCTCCGCCACATTTGGCTGCCCTGCGTTCCCAGTCCCGGGAGCTGGGGCTCAGAGCGGGGGCCGCGAAGACATCCGCATCCGGGCGTCGGCCTTGGGCGGGGGGGTGGGGTGGGGTGGACCCGGCCTCGCGCATCGCTGCGGTTAAGGATGTTGTAGTACGTTACGAAACCGCCGTTTAGAAAGCCAGTCACCCTGTGGATTTCCATACGAAATCATTCAATTACTGCAGGACTGGATCTTATTTTGGGTACCTATCTTGCAATCTATTTATTATTGGGGAAAGAGGTTGAATTTTTAAAATGTATTCTTTTTACCATAAAAATGAGAAAAACGAATTCCCAGTAATGAGTCTGCCAGTCCAGATTTGTGGGTGGCAACTTGACGTGATTTACAGAGGCCCTGAGGTCTTAAGGTGCTGGACGTGGACTTAGACTTTGGAGCCAGACAGATGGGCTTGAATTCTGGTCAGACATTTATTACTTGTGCTATCTTAATGCCAATTTCTTCCTCTTTAAAGGATTGCTCAATTATATCTATGCAAAGGGCGGATGGATCTTGGTGAATAATAGTGGATTATTATCGAGTTAATCAGATGGTCACCCAGTTTAGCTGCTGTTCCAGATGTCTTTTCATTGTTGAAACAAATGGACACATTCTTTGCTGCCTGGTATATCTAAGTTGGAAATAATTCACCTCCTGAACGTTTGCTTATATACATAAATAATACATGTCGTTGTAAAGTATTCAAAACATAAATATAATCAGAGAGAAGAAAGTAAAGGCAGTCTGAAAGCTGCACCCTAAATTAGTCAGCAGGATTCAGGGAGCCCAGTGGACAAGGGGGCCAAGGGGTCCCACTGTCCAGTGTGCAGACGCCCACTTGGTCCCCTGTTTTTCAGCACAGCTTACTGCCTGCATGTGGGGCCTGGGGCCCTGAAGTCCAGAGTTCCTTTGGATGAACATCTCCAGAGAGTAAACCTCCAGTCTTCTGCCAGTGGGGAGTCGATAGGGACTTCTAACCACTCTGTATTCACACTTCCAGGGACTCCCCGGACTTTTCACCCACGTGCTCCCCCCCACCAGGGTCCCTGATGCTTACAGTTCTGAGCTTGAGAGGGGCCCAAGGCAGGAAGAAGCTTGCTCACAGGAGCTCTGCCCCCCGGGGGGCTTGGGCTTGGGCTCGCTCATGTTTGCTAAAGGGTCACTCCGCCTACATCTGCAGACTCGCTTCCCTCTTGTCTCTCTGCCACTTCTCTTTATCCTTGTGGCTCGAGCTTTTACTCCAACCCCTTTCCTATAGGAGGGAGTGGAGGTAGATGTCCATGTTCATTTTCTGATTAGTGGAAAGTGTCTCAAAATTCTTACGTTTTAATGCATTATTTAAGCTTCATCTAGTGTCCTAGAACCCTTAGAGCAAAGTCACTATTTTACTGTGTGTGTGTGTGTGTGTGTGTGTGTGTTGAGGATCAGAGGGCATCAGCGCTAGACTCAGATGCTTAGTTGAGCCTTAATTTTATCCTATTACTTAATCACAGATTGAATCTCCCTTACTCCTTTCCCCTCATATATTATAGTTTTTAAAATCTATTCTTTTACATATTGACATAAAATCTATGTCAAAGTTTGTTTCTTTCCAGGAACAAGTAGAACTTGTCTTGCTTGGAACTTAAAATGTTTTCAGAGACAGTAGGACCTCTTCTTTTTTTGTTAAACATGCTTTTGTCCCTCTTTAAGAAAAACTAAACCTTAAAAACTAAGAAAAAACTGTAAATAAAATTTACCAAAGCTCTCACAGATGGAGGGTTATAAAAATAAATCTATAATCATTTCCATTTTTATTCCCCATTTCCTTCTGAGAGGACTTAAAAGTACTTAAGTCCATTTATGTCTGTAGTCCAAACAAATAGAATCAATGTTAAGTGCCAATTTTATTTAAATATAGTTTGTTTATTCCAGATTCTCTTGCGTATAAGTAACAGAAACTTACCTCAAACTAATTGGAATTGAAAAGGTGATTTGCTGGAATACCTGGGAATTCCAAGGGTTTACTCAGCTCTAGTAAGAGTAGGATCAAGGGGGGTGTCAAATGATATTGTCAGAATTTGAGTGAGTGTTCTATCACAAATATTGTTTTATAAAATTTTATATGCTGTTGACAATATTTAAACAAATATCTGAACAAGTGTTTTCATTTAAGGTGGTTCCCTCAGGGAATTAATTAATTAATTAAATTAATTTTTCTCTTGGATTTTCCTTCTGGTAATGTGGATTAGAGCCACAGAAGGAAATCAGTCTGGTAATTTTATAATCCTGGGACATTTGCTGGTACCCATCTGATAAACTTTATCTTCGGGACAATTGTGTGTGTATTCCTTTAAGTCTGCTTAGCATCTGCAATCCCTTGTATGTTTGGTGTGTCCCCAGGTTTATTAGTCATAGTGGGATGCAGAGGCTGCCCCCCCACCCACAATGGGAGATGACAATGACAAACGCTTGCTTCCCCAGATTCCCTGGCAGCTATCACACGGTCAAGTGACTTGCATGGACTTGGGAGCAGGAGCCTGTGACTCAAAGAGGTAGGGACTGGGAGCCTCTACTTGGACTGAGTTCCTAGAGCAGTCGTGGCAGCGGGGCTGGGGTGGGATGGATGCAGGGTGCAGTGCTAGAGAGGTGGGTGGTGCAAGCTTTAGGGCCTTTAGCTTGCTGCTGCTGCTGGTGGGGATGCGCGCCCTCGATGAGCTGTGCCGGGGGGTCGTGGGCACTGATCCTGTGTTCCGTGGAACCTGGGTCTCCGCGCACATTGGCAATGTGGCAATCTACCCAATAACATTATCAGAAATTCCTTTCCTGTCGAGATCAATCTGAGTTGGTTTCTGTTGCTTACAATGGAGACCATGAACTGAAGGCCTTCTCTTCCTCTGTGTTACCTCTCCTTTCACTCTGTACTTATTAATTTGCATCTTAGATGACTTCTTTTGGCCCCTATGCTTGGATCTTCTGATATTAGCTGGAAGAGGGGGTCCGGGAGAAAAGATAGAAGAGGACAGAAGGCCATACTGGGCCTGGGAGGCAGAGAGAGCTGGGCCGGAGGCCCCTCGGAAATCAGGCCCTGCCGGCCAATTCCACAGGTGCAAGCTGCCAGCCACAGGGACCCACTCCCCCTCACCTTTGCTTCCATGACCCTGGTCCCGTCCACCATCACCACTCCCCTGGATGATGGCAATATTTCCTTGTGTTTCCCTACTTCTGCCCCGGTCCCCTAAACACTTTACCAAACACAAGGATCCTGTTAAAACATCAATCAGCTTGGAGCATCTGGGTGGTTCAGTCGGTTAAGCGAACGACTCTTGATTTCAGGTCAGGTTATGATCTCAGGGTTGTGAGATCGAGCCCCGCGATGGGTTCTGCGCTGTGCCTGGAGCCTAAGATTCTCTCTCTCCCTCTGCCTCTCCCCTGCCCCCTAAAAAAACCCCAACAACAAATCAGTCAGCTTATGTCACTTCTCTGTGACAATTCCAATGTCTCCCCGGTCCTCTCAGAGTAAAAATCGTATAGAGGCCTAAAGGTTCCCTTCCCCCATCCAAACATTCTTTTTACTATGTGTTTGATCCTGAGGAAAAATTAAGCGCAGGACGGATGCTGGGCGGGTGGGGCCCTGGCTGGGGTGCCCCTGGCCCCACCCCCCTCGGGAGCCAAGCCATGCCCTCCTGGACCCACTGGAGCATCCGGACAGTCCTACGGGGCAGGAATAGGCAGTAGAGGGAAGAGGAGCCCTCGATCTGAGCCTTACTTCTCAAGAACAGAAACCGCAGAGAAATACACTGAGGGATGCAGCGGGCCCCCCCCCCCCCCCCCCCCCCCCCCGCCCCGGCGCCCGTAACCACCCGTTCCCACTCCAGCAGCGAGGCTAGCAGACACGGAGCCACTTTGCCCTGCTTGTCCCCCAGCCCAAGGATGGACCACATTGTCCAGAAGCGACAGCTAGGGAGACACACTGTTGAGGTAGCAGGGGGGTGAGACAGGGTCACTGCGGTGGACCTAGAGTGTCCAGGTCAGTGCAAACCAGGGGGAAGAGGGTGATGGGCACTGGGTGCTTTCAGAGTCTCTCCTAGAGTGGAGAACGCTCAGTGTCCCTGTCACTAGGGAGACAAGTAGCCCAGTGGACCCCAGAGGAGCCCTGCAGGCAGTCCCCTCTGCACTCCAAGCCCTGGAGGGCAGCGGGAGAGGTGATGGCGCAGGCTGGAGGAAGGGGCCAAGCTCCCCTTTCACAGCACCTTGTGGAGAAGTGCCGGGCTCTGGGGAAGGAGGGAGGGCAGAGGGCTGGGGGTGGAAGGTGGCCAGAGCCCCCCAGCCACACCTCTGCAGCCCCAGACCCTGCCCCGGGGCCTGAGGTCGGGGCAGGACCGGCGGGTGGTCTGCCTGGAGGGAAGACGGGGAGAACGGGGTAGGAGTGGAAGTGGGCCTGGGGGGCCCTGAGAGGGCTCCAGCCCCGGCCCCCGGCAGGAACCCCCGCAGCTCGCGGTGGAGCCGGGAGGAAAGGTGGCGGCTGGCCCGCCAGCCTCCAGCCCGCACCGGGGAGCCTTCCCTTTGCACCGGGGAGCTTCCCGCGGCCCTGGCTGCTGGAGGCGCTGCTAAACGCGGGGAGGGTGGCGACGGGGCGGCCCAGCGGGGCTCCCGCAGCCTCGTGTGCTCTCCCTGGCACTGTGTCTGTCCCCCTACAGGGCCGGCAGGAGCGGTGTCGCCGGCGGCGGTGTGGCCGTCCCCTCCCGTCCCCGGCGGTCGCGGAGGCGCCGGGCCGCTGTTGGGTGGAGCGGCGGCCGCCTCCCGCCGCAGCTCGGGGCCCCGCGGGGCTGTCATCTCCGTCCTCTCGGGCAGCGCCGTCACCTCCGTCCACCTGCAGCGCGGCCGCCGGCGGTTCCTTCCTTCGGCGCCACCGGCTCCGCGGCCGCCCTGGAGCGCGGGTGTCGTCCCTCGGCCTTCGCTCGCAGGGTCATGCAGCTTCCTGCCGGCAGCCGTCGGACGAAGATTCTGCCTGGGGATTCGACCTGGAGCTGCCCGAAGACGCTCCCAGGGGCCCTGCGGGCAGCGGCCGTCGCCGCAGGGAGAGGCCGGGGTCTCCCCGAGGGCGGAATCTCTGGATCTGGCACCTGCCGGGCCGCCGACGGGGGCCGCTCCCTGTGGACACGCGGGGCTCCTCCCCCCGGGGACAGGGTGGGTAGAGGGGAGGCCCCAGGGACCTGCTGGGGGGGGGGGCGGGTGGCGTGCCGGGCGGTGGCTCCTCGCAAGGACTCTGCAAGGGCGCAGCCCAGAGGTCTGACCCGGCCTTGGGTTCCTGGTTCAGGGGCCCGGCGGACGGTGGCAGAAGCGGGGGGGGGGGGGGGGGGGGGTGCGCCGGGGCCCTGCTGGCTTAGCGTGTCTTTGCCGCTCTGCCTGGAGGCCTGGCCGAGGCTGGTTCTCTCCCAGAGGGAGGAATTCCTGCTCGGATTTGTGGCAGGGGAGAGGCTGGGGAGGGCAGCGGGGACACGGCGGTCTTCCCCTCAGGCCGCTAGAGGGCTGGCAGGCACGCGGGCTGCGCTGTCCCCTGGTCGTCCTCGGGAGCTGCGTGGCTCCTCCGAGTGGTCCTGGAGTAGCAGTTGGGGGGGGGGCTTGCGGTGGGCAGAGACCCGGTGCTGGCCCTGGGGGGGGGAGCTGCTGTTGGGTAGATCAGCTGAAGGCTCAGGCTTCAGGCGGGCCGCGGCCCTGGGGTCTCCCAGAAGCCGGGAGCAGCTATGTGGCCGTTGCCTCATCGCCCTCCCGGCCTGTGAGCGAGGCCCGGAGCTCTCCTTCCGTGCGCAACCCGCGGCCGCCCGCCTCCAGCCCGCCCGGGGTCCTTGTGGCGCAGACGGGCCCCACGGAGGCCTTCAGGTCCTCGGCGTCATGACCCACAGCAAGGCATGGAGCCCTCCCAGTATCCTCCACCTGCCTCTCTTACTGGGACGGGGATGAGCAATTTCTCTAGCAGATTTCCACATTCCGTGGACGACAGTGGAATGTGGTACCTTCTGCTCCGTGCCGCCCCCCCTGCTCCTTGACGTTCTGTCCCTCAAAAGGCAGGAACGTGCTGACCAGAGCGTGTAGGAGGACTCCCTCGGTTCTCCCCTGGGAGCGCTGGCGGCAGCGCAGGGGGAAGGCCGCAGACCGTGTCCAGCCTGTTGGAAACGGCGAATTTGTTGCTGAAGCCACAGTTGGCAATCGTGATGTTCCCGTCAGCTTCCAAGAGCGGGGTTTCTGCCTTCAGGTCTCTGTGGACAGCACGCCTCTGGGGACGGTTGGCACAGAGGACCCCGTCTGATGGAACTTGCCTCGGCCTCCTCCCCTTCCCGCTGCCCTGAGCCACTAGGGGCTCGAACCCGCTCCTCCGCCAGCGCCTTCCTCACCGGCCGGGAGCTTCCCCCGCGTCCGCACTTCCAGTTTTTCCCCGAGTGCGGGTGATCCGCGCCTTCACGGTGCCTGCTTTGCGGGGAGTCTCTGGAGGCTGGAGGGGTTCCGTGGCGTCTCATCAGTGATCTTCACGGCCATCGCTTTCCCGGTCAGGAGGTGCTGGGCCAACCTCCCCACAGCCGAGTCCCGCTTGCCAGTGGCCTGGCGGAGACGGTCGTCAGTCCGAGTGAGTCTGGGCTCAGCAGAGGCGGCGGGGAGGGCCCGCCGCGTGTTGGCCTCGCTGCGGCGCTTGGAGCCGAGGGGTCCTCAGGTCGGCTTGCATTTGGGAAAAGCTGGGGAGAGGCTTGGCCCAAATCACCTCAAAAGAGAATCGGTTCAAAGTTCACCCGAGGAACTGATCTTTGTAACGGAATCAAAACACAGTGCCAGACAAAAAGCAAATATCAACCAACTAAAATATAATTGAGTGAAAAACAATAAAAAATGATAAAAGTAAAAATTAAAAAAATGAGAAAAAGAAAAAAGAATAGAGGGGGGGAAAAAACCCAACAACCAAAATAGACCAAAGTGCCAAGGAGGAAGCAAGCTAACTTTGGTCAAAGTCCTTCAGGTCACTGAAAAACAACTTCCTGAGCTAGAAGGAATGATAACGTAGGCCCATCTAGGGATTTATTTGGTTGTTGGAATTACAAAAACAATAGCTCCGTATGAGGTCATAGGAAGAAACAGACCTATCAACAAGGTTGGGTAGGGATTATCTACAGTGGTCTTATCACTTTCTGGTCCCAAGTGAGACCCTTTACTCTCTCAAAATTATTGAGACCCCAAAGAGCTTTTTGTTTATATGGGTTATAACTATCGATATTTATCTTATTAGAAATTAAAACCTGCAGGATGCTTCAGTGCCTTTTTATTTCTAGATTGAAAAGCTGTACTAATTTTGGCTTTTAAAGAGCTTATATATGTTTAAAATATTTTGTTTAAATATTTTAAAATATTCAACCTTTTTTCTTTAAATGATCTCAAAATGATACCACAACTTAACTGGCATCGTGATCCTAAGAATGTTCTGTTGGATAAGATACAGTAAGGCCCCTTATCAGCATTCTTAATGCTGACGGGAAGAGACTGTCCTCATATTTTCATTTCTTGTTTACAGTTTTGCCCTGTTTCTTTGGAGTAGATCCTCACCCAGGAGCCAGAGAACTTGCCATGCCAGTTTCAGCGTCCGGAACCCTAGAGGTTGCAGCTGTGAGCTGAGAAGGCATGTCTTCTTTTTCAGGCAACAATCCCCGTGCTCGGTGTTGCTCTTATTCAGCGTGGGATGGGGGAGAGGGGTGTCTGCATGGAGGACCTGTCATTGCTCACCGTGGAGGGGGAAAGCAAGATGCCCCTGCATGATTTTTAAAAAAAACATTTTATTGAAGCATAATATTCAGAAAAGTGCACACATCATCAGTGTGTGACTTGGTGGCTGTCCACACATCAAACACACGTACTCAACTAGCATCCAGGTCAGGAAACAGGACATCACCAGTTCGTCCCCAAAACCCCATCCTCCTTTCCAGTCCCTTTCTCCACAGTGGTGACCAACCATCTGTCTTCCGACAGCATAGATTAGTTTTGCTTGTTTTTGAACTTTACATAAATGGAATCACAGTATTCTTTGTGTCTGCTTCCGTTGCTCACCGTTTTTGTGAGATTCATCCATATGGTTTACTTTGTTATTCTAAATGCTGTAGAGTTGCCCACGGTTTACCCATTTTGCTGTTACTGGGCATTTGGGTCGTTCTCAGTTGTCAGATGTTAAGAATGGTGCTTTTCTGAACGTTTTTGTTCCAGTCTTTGGTGAACATTTACATGGTTTTCTGTTGGACATATACCTAGAAATGGAACTGATTGCTTAAAAGGTATGCATACCTTTAGTTTCAGTATGCATCGCAATTTGTACCAATTTACACACGCATCAATACTAATTCCTAGTGTTGCCTGCCTTTGAATTTTAACCTTTCTGCGGGTGTGTGGAGGTGTAGCATTGTGGTTTTAATTTGCATTTCCCTGGTGATTAATGAAGTAGAGCACCTTTTCATATGCTCCGTGGCCATTTTCTTTTCTGTGAGGTGCTTGTTAAGTCTTCTGCCCGTTTTTCTATTGGGTTGCCTACATTTTTCTTATTGGTTTCTAAGTATTCTTATATAGTTTGGGTATAGATTCTTTGTGGGATATGGTCTAGTATGCAGGTCCTTTCCTCCCCGCTCATCCCTGTGACTCTCTGACGCCATCTCCTGCTATTTTACCCATTGAGCATCCCTTTCCCACCATTGACTTCTTATTCCTTGTACATGCCTTGCCAGGCACACTCTCGCTCTGCACTAGCTTCCATTTCTGCCTGGAATGTTCTTTCCCAGAGATCCACATGGATCTCTTCCCCATCTCCTTCAAGTCTTTGCTCCACCGTCCCCTTCTTGGTGAAGCCTTCCCTGATTTACATATTTGGTCTCACAATACCCTTCATCCACTGTATCTGCCACCCTTATCCATCACTTAAAAAAAAAAACTTTCTAACAACAAAATTTTCAAACATACACAAAATTAGAATAGTATAAAGGCCTTTCCTCATGTATCTATTATTCAGCATCAATAATTAGCATCATTTTTGCAATCTTATTTTGTCCATAAATACTTCAGTCTGCTTTAATAGATAAGTACTTTTTTGGGGAACAGTCACCACACCATTATCAAATCTAACAAAATTAATAGTATCATACAATGTTAGCCCATATTCAAATTTCTCAGTTGTCTCAGAAACGTCTTATTCTAGTTGGTATGTTTGAATTAAGGTCCAAAGTATGTACATCGCTTTAAATTGTTTCAATGGCAATATCACCATCCAAAATACTATACACTTTACACATTTATTTGCTTAGTGTCTGTCTCTCCCAATTGAACATCAACTTTAAGAGAGTAGGATTTTTGTTCTTTGCTAATTCTTCAGCACCTAGTAGGCTTGAATAAATGTAGAATGAATGAATTAACAACGTTGGCAGCATGGGCCCAATAGCCCAAAGAGTATGCTGTGTCACCTCAGTCAGATCTGTTACTTTCCAGCTCTAAAACTTTGGACAACTTCATGAGCTTCAATTTTCTTATCTGTGAAATGGGCCTAATACCAACTTTGCGGAATTATTAATGCAATTAGACAAAGTATGTGTACAGGGTCTGGCACCCAGTATGCTCTCAGTAAAGGTATTACATTAACTGTAACTGCCTTTATAAGATGTAAGGAGATGAGGGGCGCCTGGGTGGCTCAGTCGTTAAGTGTCTGCCTTCGGCTCAGGTCATGATCCCAAGGTCCTGGGATCGAGCCCCACATCGGGCTCCCTGCTCAGCGGGAAGCCTGCTTCTCCTTCTCCCTCTGCTTGTGTTCCCTCTCTCGCTGTGTCTCTCTCTGTCAAATAAATAAAATCTTAAAAAAAAAAAAAGATGTAAGGAGATGAAGCGTGCGTATAAGGAATTTGGCCTTGGCCAAAGAGGTCTGGCTTTCTTCTTCGTACCTGGGAGGTAACCTTTAAACCCTTGGAATTTCCCAAGGGTTATTCATGGTAGGCCCCTTAACCCACCCCCGATAGTTTATGCTGAGGTGACTCATGGTGGGCTGCTTAGACCAGGTGATATGAACCTGACCTCCAGGGAGTGGAGTGGGGCTAGAGTCTGAGCTCACATCTCATGGGCAATTAGTCACTCATACTTATGTAATGAGCTCCCAATAAAAACTTCAGACACTGAAGTGTGGGTGAGCTTCCCTGGTTGGCCAGACTCTATGCATATTGCCACACATCGATATCCATACCAGGAAGGGAATGCATTCTGAGGACACTTGGAACCCTTTCAGACTCTACCCTATGTGTCTCTTCTTTTGGATAATTTTGATCTGTACCCTTTCCCTGAAATAAACTGTATCTATGAGTATAATAGCTTTCAATGGTTCTGTGATTCCTTCAAGCAATTGTTCAACTTGAGGGTGGTTCTGGAACCTGAAGCTGAAGTTGGTATCAAGGGAAGCAGGACAGCTAGCTTCTAGTCCAAGCCCATGAACAGGCTGTGTGAACTAGGACGAGCCATTTGGCCTGAATGGCCTCAGGTTGCTCATCCATTAAATGAGGAGGGTAAACCAAATGGTCTCTTGGTTCTTTTGAGCTTTGTTGTTAAATGAAGTTCTTTTCTTCTCAGGGAGTATATGTCTCTGCCTCTCACACACAAACACACACAGGTGTGCAGAAACCGAGTCAAGTGAGAGGCCTTAACCCCTTCACTGTTAGGTGAAGACAACCAAAGACCATCTTCCTGGAGCAGTTGAGATGACTGGATCAATTAACGAATCACTTCTTCCCTGTTCCTGGAGAGAGTCAGCTGTGTTTGCTTCCAGGGTTGACAGATGCCTACAGATGCTGGGACCGCAGGGCCATCGTGACTTTCCAAGTGCCTCCTGAAGCCCTGCCCAGAGGTTTGCACCACACCAACCCTCCCAACTCCACCCCTTATCTTCTCTCTTCCAGGATCCTGCTCAGCCTCCACATCTCGCTTAAAGCCTGGAGGAAAGAGGGCTCCCCTGGGATCCCCCACTACTCCAGAGCCAGGCTTTAAGTCTTGCATATTCTAACACCTGCTACCAATCCTTGAGCACTTGTTATAGGCCAGGCAGAGTCTTTTCATCATTCACATCATTTCATATTCATAGCCCTGAGGGAGAGAGATTATTATTCTCATTTTACAGATGAGGAATCTAAGGCCAGAGTGGTGAAGCAACTTGCCCAAACACAGACAAAAAAGTAGACGTGAATTCAAGTCTGGTGCATCCCAAAGTCTTAATCACTCATTCTGCTGGTTTTTGGGCCTCTTTGATAATGGTGTAGCAGACTTGAAATTGGAGCTGGTATGGTATGGTAGATTGATTATGGCCCCAATTTTTCACCTCTCTGTATCCACCCCTTGGGTAGTGTCCTTCCATAACGACTCTGAGTTTGGTCTCACAAGTTGCTTTGACCAATAGAATGTGGTGGAAGTGACAGGTATGTCAATTTCAAGCCTACGTCTGCAGAGCCCTTACATACTTGTGTTCTCTCTCTCTCTCTCTCTCTCTCTCTCTCGGGTGTCTCTCACCACCTTTCAGAGAGGATAATGGAGCACATGGGAGGCAGCCCATCCTAAACCAACCCAAACCAGTCGCAAGGCTCGTGGTCCATCCTAAACCAGCCTGCAAACCTGCCCAAACATGGGAGAAAATTCAGCCACAATCAGCAGATTTCACAGCTGATAACTGTTGCAAAAATGAGCCCAGTAAAGAAGAAAAGAACCACCCAAATGACCTGTAGACTTGTGGGCAACGATAAATTCTTACTGTTTGAAGCCATTGAGTTTGGGGTGATTGGTTATGTTGCAATAACTAAAATATGAGGAAAACTAGTTACAAGGTTCATCAATTTTTTAGAGAAGAGAGAACTTCTAAAATCCTTAGTTCCTCTGATTTCTTCTCTGGGCCCTTAACACTCTCCTTCCCTGTGTTCCTTTGTACCATCTCTCCTCCAACTCAAAAGTAACCCTGTCCTCACCCCCCCACCGGCCCCGCCACTGAGATGAATGTTCCAGTCTTTCTGTGCCCTACTTGTTAGCCTGCCTGTCCTTCCTGCTCCACAGTAGCTTGCTCTCCTCTCAGAAGCCCATGGCTGTAAGGGGTGCCTGCGTGTCACAGTTGGTTAACTGTCCAATGCTTGGTTTTAGCTCAGGTCACGATCTCAGGGTTGTGAGATAAAGCCCCGCACCAGGCTCCATGCTGAGCACAGAGTCTGCTTTGGATTCTCTCTTCCTCTCCCTTTCCCCTCCTGCTCACGCTCTCTCTCTCTCTCAAATAAGTAAATCTTTAAGAAAAAAAAGTCCATGGTATTTCCTTCTTTTTAAGGCTGAATAATAGTCCACTGTATGTATATACCATGTTTTCTTTATTTATTCATCTACTGATGGACATTTAAATGGACTCCGTAAGTTGGCTATTGTGAACAGTGCTGCAATGAACACGGAAGCACAGACACCTCTTTGGGATTCCATGGATGAACCTGTGGACATTACGCTACGTGAGATAAGCCAGTCATTGGGGCGCCCGGCTGGCTCAGTCAGCAGAGCCTGCAACTCTCAATCTCAGGGTCATAAATTCAGGCCCACATTGGGCATAGAGCCTACTTAAAAAAAATAAAATAAAAACTATTACTTAAAAAAAAAAAAGCCAGTCATAGGAGAAGTCCTGAATGACTCCACTTACTGAGGTACCTAAAACATAGTCAAACTGATAGAAGCGGAGTGACAGTTACCAGAGGGTGAGGCGGGCGGGGTGGGGAATGAGGGGTTGTCGTTCAATTGGTAATAAGGTTTCACTTCTGCAAGATGAATTAGTTCCAGAGCTGTGCCATACAACTTATAGTGCCTAGAGTCCCTAAGACTGTTATGCACTTAAAAATTTAAGATGGTAGATCCCATGTTAAGAGTTCTTATCACAAGGGGGCGCTTGGGTGGCTCAGTTAAGCATCTGCCTTCAGCTCAGGTCATGATCCCAGAGTCCTGGGATCGAGCCCAGCATCGGGCTCCCTGCTCTGCGGGAAGCCTGCTTCTCCCTCTCCCACTCCCCCTGCTTGTGTTCCCTCTCTCCCTGTGGTCTCTCTCTGTCAAATAAATAAAATCTTTTAAAAAAAGAGTTCTTATCACAAAAACAAAACAAAGGGACACAAGGTGATATGTCTATTACCTTGATTGCGGTGACGGTTTTGTGGGTGTCCCCATAGGCCCACACTCATCAAGTTGTATATTAAATATGTGCAACTTTTTAATATGCCAAATACACCTCAATGGAGCTGTTAAAAAAAAAAAAAGCAACAGCCCATGAAACAGGTGAAGCCAGTCCTTTGGGCACCATTGTACGCTGTGGGCTTTGATTAAATCGGCCTGTTGGTTCCTAGGAGACAGGTGAAGCTGGTTTCCCGTTCACGTCTTTGGCGTTGGGGAGAGCAGGGCAGCGGCTGCACAGGACACCAGAGCTGGAGGAGCAGAAGCTTAGGAAGGAAGGTAAGCCCCGCGCTCACTCCTGGCCTTTAAGCCTGCGGGAAGTAAGTGCTGCTCTCGGGGCCCTGGAAGTAGCGGGTGGCCCAGGGCTCGGGATCAAATCCAGCTTCCTCCCTGGACCTGTAGTCTCTCCCATTCTTTCTGGGTCAAGGAACCACCATTGCCTCGGGAGGCACCCCGGCCACAGGTTCCGGAACTGTCAAACTGTTTTCTTGTGAGAGCTTTGAGCCGAAGCAGAACGTGACGTCACGTTTTCATAGGCGCCCCCTGCTTGCTGGTCCTCGAGGGAGCAGGGGCAAAGCGGCGAGACCCGCCAGGAGGCGAAGGCCGATGGCGCCTTAGATTTGGCTTGGGCCGGGCGGGGCCAGCAGTGTGGTGAGATGGGGTTGGATTCTGGATGTATTTCGGGAGGAGAGCCAGCGGGATTTGCTGACGGATTAGCTGTAGGGAGTGAACGCAAAAGGCTTCAAGATTTGGGGACCGAGCAACCGAAAGGCGGAGATTAACGGTGGCGGGGGGTGGGGGTGGGAACGGGAGGAGCAGGTTGGGATGGGGGTGGGGAGAAGACTAGGAGCTCCAACCGCTGGACTGGGAATCCGGAAATCAAAGTCCTGATCCCCATTCTGCCACACAGAAGGCATAGCGCTTACTGATCATTTATATATACCAGGCCCTCTTCTAAGCCCTTGACACACATCCTCCCATTCTCCTCACCGCCACAACCCGAGAAGGTAGATTTCACCCCTGTTTTGCAGATGACAGGAAATGGGCTCAAAGAGGTTAGTGAGATGCTGCCTGGGGGCACATAGCAGAAACGCCAGGCCTCAAACCCAGTGCATCTAACTCCAAAGCCCGAGCTCCTGAGCAGGTGCAAAACTGCCTCCTGAATCCTATATTGACGTTGACCTGCTGGGATCTAATCAAGCGGTTAGTGGGGAAGATGGTTATGTCCTGATTCTGTAAATGTGCCGAATGGGGGCCTATGCCTCCCTCTCTGAATGAGGACATGTAGTGCTGACGCTTAGTGCACCGATTTGGGAAGTAGCTGCAGTGAAAAGCAGGGCAAGGAAAATGCCAAGATGACCCACATTTGCAGTTTGAGAATATTGTGATGTATTATGAATGGGTCCTTCTGAAGTATGGTCTGAACACGTAGCTAAATAATTCATTCTCTGATATGAGGCGTTTTGAAAGCTAGGCTCTAATAGAATAATATTATTTCTTGTGAATTGGAACATTCCATTAAATATGACATTACATTCTTTTCTGCCCTCTCTAGCTTTCTCCTTGGGAAAAAAACAATCCTGAATTTCTCTGGAAAGCAGAGGTTCCCAAGCGCCCTCACAGGGGTTTTTCTTTGGTCATTAATAAGCCAATCTTACTGGGAGTAGGAGGAAAAACAGAATCTTGTTATGGGATTTTCACTCAAATATTAAGACCTAACCCTCCATAGGGAACCTAAGTGCTCAAGGCTCTGGTCTCTGGGCTGGGCCAGACCTCCGTGTGAATCCTGGATCAATGGCTCCACTAGCCAGGGAACCTGTTACAGATGCAGCGACCCTTTAGGGAAGGTTTCCCTTGTGAGTTATTTAAAAGTGCATTGTTTAATTTCCAACTATCTGTGGAATTGCTAAATTTTCTACTGTGTTAGCTTTCTAACTTCATTCTGTTGTGGTCAGAAAACCTACTCCCTGTGATTTCAATCCTTTCATATTTATTGAGGCTTGCCTTTTTTATTCTGTCGTTTTTATCCTGGAGAATGTTCTAACTGTGCTTGTAAAGAATGTATATGCTGCTGTCATTGGGTGGAGTAGTCTGTAATTGTCAGATCGAGCTGGAATGTGCTGTGTGTATATCCTTCCCGATGTCCTGTCTGGTTGTTCTAGTTCTCGTTCCAGTTGTCACCTTTTTCTTCCCATGTATTTTGAGTCTCTATTATTAGGTGCATAGACAATTATAATCATTGTATCTTCTCGATGTAGTGACCCTTTTATTATTATGATATGCCTCCCTTTGTTTCTAGTATTATTTCATAAAGTTCATTTTGTTTGGCATTAATACAGCTGTTCCAGTTCTCTTTTGGATACTGTTTGCATGGTATATCTTCTTCCATCCTTTTACTTTAAAATTATTTGTGTCTTTAAAACTACAATGTGTCTATGGAGTATGTAGTTGATCTTGCTTTTTTGTAATCCAATCTGAGAATTCCTGTCTTTTGATTGGGCTATTTAGTCTATTCATATTTAATGTAATTATTAATATAGTTGAATTTATAATCAGCCACTTTACTATTTGTTTTTTGTATGTATTATGTCTTGCTCATTTTCTGACTTTTGTATTAAATATTTTTGGTGTATCATATCATTTTAATTCTTCTGTTGACTTTTTTTTTTCCTGTCAATTTTTAAAATCTATTTCTTTGGATTATTTTCTCAGTGGTTGCTCTAGGACAGTGGTTCCCAACTAGGGGTGGTTTCCTCCCTCAACCTGGACATTTGGAAATATCTAGAAACCTTTTAATTTGTCACAGCTGGGGGGAGGGGGATGGGAGAATGCTACTAGCAGGAAGAGGCAGGGATGATGCTAAATATCCTACAATGCAAAGAACAGCCTACCACAAAGGAAAAATTACCTGGCCCAAAATGTCAATAATGCCAACAACTACAATACACATCTTATGTATCATAGTCTACTTACAATCAATACTGACTTAATTCTGGCAAAATATAGAAACTTTATTCCAGGGGCGCCTGGTTGGCTCAGTCGGTTAAGTGTTTGCCTTTGGCTCAGGTCATGATCCCGAGGTCCTGAGATCGAGTTGGCATCGGGCTCCCTGCTCAGCGGGGAGCCTGCTTCTTCCTCTCCCACTCCCCCTGCTTGTGCTCTCTCACTCTCTCTCTCTCTCTCTCTGTCAAATAAATAAATAAATCTTTAAAAAGAAAAAAAGAAACTTTATTCCAGTAAAGCTCCATTTCCTCCCCCTCCTTTGTGCTATTATTGTCATTTTTAATACATCTCTATATATTATGAATCCAACAATATATGTATATAAATATACATATGTATATTTTTATGCATTTTTTACATATTTTTATATTTCTTGGATAATTTTATTGATGTATAATTTATGTTCCATAAAGTTTACATGTTCAAAGTGTATAATTCAATGGTTTTTTAAGTTATGTAATCTTATTTTGTAAGAAGAGGAGAACAGAGAAGCATTTATATTTATAATTCTTTTAAATTTGCCCATATACTTAACATTTTGGGAACTCTTCATTTCCTCTTGTGGATTCAAGTTACTACCTGTGTGATTTCCCATCAGCCTGAAGGACTTCCTTTAGTATTTCTTAAAATGCAGGTCTATTAACAACAGATTCTCTCTGATGTTCTCTCTTTGGGAATGTCTTCCTTTTGTTTTAATTTTTAAAGAGTAATTTTGCTGAATCTCTATTTGTTGACTTCTTTTTAGTACTTTATGGCACTTCACTGCCTTTTGGCCTTGTTTCTGATGATGTATTGTGGTTCATCTGTACACAGTCTTTTTTCTCTTGTTACTTTCAACGTTTTCTCTTTGTTTTGGCTTTGAGCAATTTGACTATGATATGTCTAGATATGGATTTTTTTGTGTGTGTTTATTTTGGGGTTTGTTGAGCTTTTCATAATATTTGGAGTGATTTTGGCCATTATTTCTTCAAATATTTTTTATGTCTTTCTCTCCTCTCCTGCTGGGAGTCTCATTACACATATGTTGGCTGTTTGAAGTTTTTCCCACAAGCCTTTGAGGCTCCATTCATATTCCTTCATTCCTCCCCCCAGTCTTTGTTCATCAGATTGGATAGTTTTTATTGATCTATCTTTTGGCTCACTGATTCTTCCTTCTGCACTCTCAAATGTGTTGTTGAACCTATCCATTGAACCAAAATTTTCATTTTGGTTATTTTACTTTTCAACTCTGGAATTTCCATTTGTTCTGTTTTAATCTAGTTAATATTTTTGATTGGTATTCATTATTCCCTGAATTACTGTCATTATATTTTCTTTTAATTCCTGGGGCTCCTGGGTGGCTCAGTCGTTAAGCATCCGCCGCCTTCGGCTCAGGTCATGGTCCCAGGGTCCTGGGATCAAGCCCCGCATCGGGCTCCCTGCTCTGCGGGAAGCCTGCTTCTCCCTCTCCCACTCCCCCTGCTTGTGTTCCCTCTCTCCCTGTGTCTCTCTCTGTCAAATAAATAAATAAATAAATCTTTAAAAAAATTTTTAAAAATTCTTTAAATGGTTTCCTTTAATACTTTGAGTATATTTAAAATCCTTGCTTTGAAGTCTTTATCTGCTAATATCAACATTTGGGCTTATTCAGAGTTTCTATTGAGAGCTTTTTTTTTTCTTTGTGTGGAGCACATTTTCCTTTTTCTCTGTATGTCTCTCTCTCTCCTTTTTTTGTCGAAAGCTAAAGAACATTTAATATAACACCTAGAGATTCTGATTTTTTTCCTGAACGCTTCTTTTATTTTTTTTATTTTTATTTATTTATTTTTTTAAAAGATTTTATTTATTTATTTGACAGAGAGAGAGAGAGCAATAGCAGGAACACAAGCAGGGAGAGTGGGAGAGGGAGAAGCAGGCTTCCCACTGAGCAGGGAGCCCGATGCAGGACTCGATTCCAGGACCCTGGGATTATGACCTGAGCCGAAGGCAGACGCTTAACGACTGAGCCACCCAGGTGCCCCGAACGCTTCCTTTAAATGCGTTATTTTTTGTTTGTTTTGTTTTTTGTTTTTTTTTTGTTTTAATTTTTAGCCCCAATGTGGGGCTTGAGCACACGACCCCGAGATCAAGAATCACATTCTGGGGCAGCTGGGTGGCTCAGTCGGTTAAGTGTCTGCCTTCCCCTCAGGTCATGATCTCAGGGTCCTGGGGCTTTTCCATTTCCCTGGGTCCTCTCTTGTTTTCCTGAACATGTGTGTAGTTTCCCAGCCAACCAGAGAGACGTAGAGATCTTATTTAGGCCTTTTATTGCTCTATCATTTCCGTAGGGAGACCTATGAAATTTCTGGCTGATCCAGCACTCACCCCAACCAGGGACCACAGCCGCACGCTGGTGAAGCTGCGGATTTTCTAATTTCATTTTCTACGGAGCTTGCTGCTTTCATTGACGATGTTATCAGGCATGGACTTTCCACTTTCCCTACCAACTCCAGTGTGCCCCTACTTGCAGCCAAGCCCTCCTGCCCTGGTTGAGACGACTGCAGCTGCCGAGCTGGGTGGTGGGCTGGAAGCAGACTCCTGGTATTCTTAGACAAAGTTCTAGCAGTTCCTTAGGAATAAATATCTCTCAATTTGTTGTTTGCCTTTGAATGGTCTCCACAGCCTTGGCATGACTGGATTTTGATAATTTTGTCCGGCTTTTTTCTTGTGTTTTGGGAGGGAAGATTTGCCTACTTCTTTATACTGTCCTAGCTGGAAATCTCGCTTCTGCACATTTTAAAGTTTTTAATACCTGTAGTCAAACTTCTCTCAAGAAGGCTTTACCAGCAAGATTTTAAAACAAACAAACAAAAAAATAGACTTTTACATTTTATATTGGTCCTAGTTATCCAGATATTGCCTAACACTGAAGGGGACTTTTTACTTGGTTCTAGTAGTAAAACTCATACTCGTTAATACAGAATTAAGTTATATATTTAGCATTTTTTCAAGTCTTCATGGAGCATAAACAGAAACCGGAGAGTGACCTAAAGAATTTCAAATAATTGCATATAAATATTCTTTGTTTCTTTCTTTGCTTTTTCCCCCCTTGGTCTGTATCTCCTCAGTTTCTGTGGGGATATGGGTTTGGGAAGAAATCTCATCACATCGGCTTATGTTCTTAGCTTAGAGAGAAAGGGACAGTCGGTAAGTATCTTGAAAAGGGCATATCTGGCCCTACTAAGCTTTGGTGAAATGAGTCCAGATTTCACAGGACAAACTGATTTTGGTAGTTTAATGATATTTTAAAGACAATGCACACATAATAGTTTTTAAAATCTCAAACAATACCAAAAGATGAATGTATATTGTAAAGAATCTTTCTTCCAACCCTGTCAGGTTCCCAGTTCCCCACCCCAGTGGCAACCAAGCTTACCAATTGTTTGCATTTTCTTTAAGACGTATTCTATGTAGATTCAAGAATGTGAGTGTATCACTTTTTTACACAAAAGACAACATTTTTTTTTTTCTGGAATTTTGAACATTTTTGAATTTTGAAATAATTTCAGGCTTAAAAAATAAAATTGTAGGGGTACCTAGCTGGCTCAGTCAGTGGAACATGCAACTCTTGATCTTGGGGTTGTGAGTTTGAGCCCCACACTGGGTGTAGAGATTGATTAAAAAAATCTTTATTTTTTTTTTAACCTTGTTTCAAACTTTATTCCCAGGCTTCTTCAGCTTAATTAGCTGCAAAGAATGAATTGTGTATAAGCAAAAACTGAAAAGAGCTGCAGTGTCCAAGGGGCCTGGGCTTAAATATATTAGAGATCTAGATTTTATCAGATCCATGAACAAAATTTTAAAAAGCAGTCATAATATAAAATAGCAGCTCCCAGTAACTTCTTCAAGTTTTATCTTCTTCAGAAGTTGACTCAATTCAGTTTGCTACATTCTTGGATTAGTGGGTGAATAATCCAACGCTTGGTGAATTCTGCTTTACAATGGATACAAGGTCTAAGCAGATAAAAAAAAAATCTTTAAAAAATAAAATTGTATAAGTAGTACAAGAATTCCTGCATACCCTTTCTACAGCTCACCCATATGCTAACATCATCTATAACCACAAAACAATGATCAAAACCAGGAAATTAGTATTGACACAACACTATTCGTAATCTGACCTTATTCAAGTGTTTGGGATGATCTCTTGAATTATATTTTTCTGGCCCAGGATCAAATTCAGTATTATACATTGCATTTAGTTTTCATGTCTCCTAATTTTCTCCAGTCTTGAAGAATTTCTCAGACTTTTTTTGTCTTTCATGACTTTGATACTTTTGAAAAGCACTGTCCAGTGATTTATAGGGTATCTTTCAATTTGAGTTTATTTGATGTTTCCTCATGGTTACATTCAGGTTATACATTTCTTTTTTAAAAAAGAATACCACAGAATTTAATTTGTATCCTTCTCATCGCATCATATCAGGAGGCATATGATACCAATACATCATATTACCAGGGATATTCACTTTGAGCTGTTAGTTAAGTGCTATCTGCCAGATTTCTCCCCTGTAAAGTTACTATTTTTACCACCATTATTATTAATTTCATTGCTCAAACTATACCAGATTTGGCCATTGGGAGCTCCTTCAAGTCATCTCCTGACTCATTCTTTGTTCTGTTTTAAGTACCTTAATAATTTTGAATCATAATTAGAATATCTTAAATTTACACGTGACAATTTCTTTTTTTAAAGATTTATTTGTTTATTAGAGAGAATGAGAGAGCGCGAGCACAAGCTGGGGGAGGGGCTGAGGGAGAGAATCTCAAGCAGACTCCATGCTGGGTGCAGAGTCTCATGCCGGGCTTGATCTTACAGCTCTGAGATCATGACCTGAGCCAAAACCAAGAGTTGGGCGTTCAACCACCTGAGCCACCCAGGTGCCCCTACACTTGACAGTTTCTTTCTTTTTTTTTTTTTTTTAAAGATTTTATTTATTTATTTGACAGAGAGAGACACAGCGAAAGAGGGAACACAAGCAGGGGGAGTGGGAGAGGGAGAATCGGGCTTCCCACCGAGCAGGGAGTCCCATGCGGGGCTCGATCCCAGGACTCTGGGAACATGACCTGAGCCGAAGGCAGACGCTCAACCACTGAGCCACCCAGGCGCCCCTACACTTGACAATTTCTAAAGCAATTTCACAGTTATGTCATATGATCCTTGTCAGATGAAGCTTATATTATTTTAGCACAAGATAGAATTAATTGCCTGTGCCAACCAAACCTCATCCAGGGTCTTCACCCATCTACCCCCAACCACAGTCCACTGGACTAGGGACGGATACTTTACTCAAACAGCCATTTCAAAGACCAGCTAATATTTTATACCTTATTATATCCTTGCCCTGATGGATACAAAACAATCAATCAAATATCCTGTTCTGGAGTTGATTTAAGAGACTGAAAGCATTATAGTTAGTTGTGGGGCACTCAAACTAGAAGATGAGGGGCTCCGAGAGAAAAGAATGGCAGAACACAGGGAGAAGAAGAAACCATCCAAGAGACACGCTCACACTGCCCCCAGGAGAGACAGAAAATGTTCCCATGAAGCCCTGCTTTACTTCACTTCCTGTGCTTGGCTTCTTTGTGATCTCTCCGCCTTCCCACTCAGTATCTGCACATGTACATTTGACCTGGTGTGACTTGAGTAAACCTTGATTTCTTATATCCGGAAGATTGTGGAATAGAACAAACCCATTCTAAAGTGGAAAGCCAGGCCTTGAGTATGTCCTGAATTCCACAGATGATTGGCTACAGAACTAGAACCCAAGTCCCAGACTGCTGCTCTGTTCTCAGCAAATCTCCAAAACAACTTTCAAGGGTGGTATTTTACAATACTTTTAAAGTTCTGATTGTGTTCCTCTAACCTAGGATGGAATGAGGAAACATGAAAGGCATTTTGGCCCATGCTCTGGGAATTTTCCTTTGCTAAATCTCATCATAAATGTTCTTTACTTCCGAGAGGCAACCATGGATCATATTAATTATCAAGGTTGAGAGAGAAAAAATTGGTTTTAAAAATTTGATAGATCCGGGGCGTCCGGGTGGCTTAGTCAGTTAAGCATCTGCCTTTGGCTCAAGTCATGATCCTAGGGTCCTGGGATGGAGCCCCACATCCAGCTCTCTGCTCAGTGGGGATTCTGCTTCTCCCTCTCCATTTGCCTTCCCCTCCCTGCTCATGCTCTCTCTTGCTCTCAAATAAAATCTTTAAAAAAATTTGATAGGTCCAAAATATTTCTATACTGGTGATCTACCAAGAGAAGGTTTTGATTTCTAGTATTGCCAAAGATTGTCTCCCTAAGTAGGTTCAAAGTCAGTGGAATTTGCTCCCTGCCAACCAGCCCTGATGCCTGTGGGACAGGGAGCTGGGTAGGCAGACTCCAGTGAGGTACATCTTAATGTTCCAGGCATGGCATGAGCCCCAATTCACCCCTCTCAACTTCCCCCATAGGACCAAATAACATCACTACAAAACAAAACAAACAAAAGAGATGAGAGCAACAAGCCATGATCTCAAGGGGGTTCGGAACCCTTCACAATCATCTCTAGCCTCATATAAAGTAAGGAAAAAGGTTCAGATTGTGAAAACCTCCTCAATGTTGGGCTGGAGTGGGCCTAATAAATCAGATCTCCCTAAGCCATGGTGGCAGGGTAGGAAGACTTTAAGTAGACTGTCTAAATATTTTGCCCAGAACCCATTTCCCCAACAGCATTATTATAATAGCTAATATAATAGAGGGTAAGCAGTTTGTCCAAGGGACCCAACTAGTAAGTGGGATCTCCAAAGTTTAAGCATGCTCTTAACTATTACACTATATTTATCATGCCAGAACAAGTCAGTACCCTACCAAAGCAACCTTCCTTAATTTTAGGGAATAGTGGCAAGTGGTGTGGTGGTAGCACCAATCTTTTCCCTGTACATATACATATTTTATGTTTTTATAGATATTATTATACCTGCATATATGTAGCCTCCTTACTTATTTAACACCATATCATTAGTATTTTATCATATAAAAACTTTCAGATACTATTTCTAGTGGCCATATAATAATATCTCCCTGGAGGATGCTCCCTCTTCCCTGATTCTCAGTCTCTCTCAATGACTCAGACTATTTCTCTCTTAGCACTTGAATATGTTTTACTGTTTTATTTTGAAATATATGGCAAAGTCCAAATAACAGCAATGTGTAGTTTAACAAATAATCAAAGGTAAGCTCTCTGTAACAACTTCCCAAGCCAAGAATCAGACAAAAAGCAACCCCCAGAATCCACTGTGTCTCCCTCTGCTCCAGACTTACAGCTACAACATCTTAAAAGGTCAGTATAATAAAGATGTTCATTATCTAATGACTTTGCACCACATTAGATGGGCAACCCTTGTCCAAAAAGAGACAGATTATTTTCCTGGGCTTTGCATATAGCTCAGAGGCATCTGATCCTCAGAATTTGTTAAAAATTGCGCCTCTCTTGACAGTCATTCAAACACCATAACTTTGCCTTAACACTTTCCTGCTTAGACTCACTGGCTTTCAAGACATTTCTAATGACCATCCCCAGGTGCCTAGATCTGCTTGTCCTGCAATCCAGTCTTGCATGCCTAAAAATACCTTTCTTTTGTTTTACCCTGGCTTTTCAGATCTCCCTAGAGGTCTCTCATCTGAGCCCTTGCTTCTTGTCTAATTACCTCTGTCCCAGTACCTCTGCCAGGCAATTCTCCCTTCTCCTGTAATGCAAACATTAACCCACTTCAACATCCACTAATTGGAACTTTTTTCCTACCATAGCCAGACAGGGATACTCTCAAAACCACATGGAAAGGGTACAGGCATTTTTGTCATGCTTCCCTACTCCCATATGTGCCTCCTACTTGGAGAAATGATGCTCTGGAATTATACCACTGGGGGTCATTACCTCCAGTCCTGAAGTCCTTTTGATCCTTCAGTATTATTTTTTATGGGTCTAATGCTCCTGGGAGTGTAAATATCATACACATTCACTACCCTGCAGCACCATAGCTGGGAGCAAATTGAGCTCAATGTGCTGATGGAAGGGTTCACATTCCCCAGCTCCTCAGAGAGGACAAACATTGTAAATGTCACACAAAAAGCTGCCGTGAAATCAGCCATGGAAACCATGTAGCATAAGTAAAAAATATCTGTTTTTTAGAGAGAAAATAAAAACCAAGGAAATCTGTTAACACTTTGGTGACACTCAACCTAGGAACCTAGGACATTCTGCTGGTGGTGTATCAATATTTGTCCTGCCCAGTCCCCTGGACCTATCCATGCTTTTGACTCTTCTTTAGTCAAGTGATCTTTTGGCCATGGTTGGTTGAGGTTTTATTCTTGTTAGCTGATTATTTGAAAACAGTGATTATTTGAAAACAAATTAGAGCCGTTCCTTCCTGGCAACCCCTCAGCTTCTTTTCCTTGTTCTCACTCTGGCCCCAGCTCTTCTCCTCCACACTGCCTCTTCTCTTGCTTGGTTCAGAATTTGTAGAAGAGAATTTTTAGGAGGGGCTGTGTAAGAGTCCCCAGAGTCCCCAGAAAGGTAGTCAGATTTGGTTGCAAGTAACAGAAACCCAACCCAAACTGGTTTAAGCAACAAAGAGAATGTATTGGTTCACCTATCTGAAAAGTCCAGGGGAATGTCTGACTACAAAGCCACCTGATTCAGAGGCTCAGACAAGGTCATTTGAACCTGGCCTCCTTCTATCTCTCAGCTCTACCTGCCTCTGAGTTGGCCCTATTAAAATGAAGGACCTCACCTCACACCTCCCAACTCCATCCTTGGTTCACACTGGGTCATCTTACCGCAGTAACTGTGGTCAGGAAGTTGAGATAAGTTAGATGCCCTAGAGCTGGGCCAGCCTGGCCCAAACCTGAGAATGGAGGGGAATGGCTCTCCTAATAAGAACCCGGGTACATTTTTGGAAGATTGGGGAATGAAGCTAACAGGAAATAAACAACAGATGCCCACTGTGTAGGCTTAGAAGCAATAAGCCTATCCTACAAAAGTGATTTCCAAGCTGTAATCCATGGGATGAGTATCAGATTCACCTGTGCTCTTGGTTTTTGTTTGTTTTGTTTTGTTTTGTTTGATGCAGAGACCTACTGAGTCAGAACATCTGGGGGTGGGGCTTTGCAATCGGTACAATTATGAAGCTTCCCCCATTGACTCAAATTTGCAGCCAGGTTGTGAATTACTGCTGCAATTCATAACGTTGGTTCAGGACCAAGGATAGCGGTCCACATGCCCTACTCCTGACAGACCGTGGTGAGTTTGCTCTGCTCTTGCAGTAGAGGCCTGGGGAAAAGGAGGGGGAGAGAATCTCCAAAGAGGGCCTCCCTTATAAAAGCCCCTTGTTAAGGCAACACCAGATGAAGGGTTGTGAAAGTGGTCTTCTTTGCCATTCAGATTTTGCTTTTACTGTTCAGAGCCTTTGTGCTGGCAAAGCCCGGTGCTTGCTTTGTCCCTTGGCACCTGGATTCAAGGCCTTAGAAAACTTTAATCTTCATCATTCTCTTAATACAGCAATAAATCTATAGCTGCTCCCTGTGAAAGAGGCACCACTGAGAAAAGGAGAAAGCAGCTGCTGGTTTAACAGTCCATCTTTGTCCAAAAAGTTGTGTAAGAGTGGGGCAAAGGTTTTTAACATTCATCAGTTTAAAAAGATCAAGGGTGTTAGAGCAGAGGCCTCTCTCAGATCTCTTAGATGTCAGCAGCCCCCAAGAAAGCCAAGCTAGAGTAAAAAACCCTAACCTACTGTCACCAGGAACTATCTGTCCACATGCCCTGAGGATGGATAGGAGGTGTCAATGTGTGGAGACCAGTCTGTGATGGAATTCCAGGGGTGCCTCTTATGGATCTCCTAGAGTCCATTCCTCATCCTTCTGTGAACAGCACCCCAAGTTTCCTGTTGAGAAATCATCTTTTCCCATGGGGAAGTTGATCAGGGATGAGATGTTCTTTAGGGTCTCTGCCCAGTGCTTCCCAAATTGTGGCACACACAGATCTGGGCCGTCTGTTGAAATACAGATCTTGATAAGGAAATCCAGGGTGGGGACTGAGATTCTGCATTTCTAACAAGCTCCCAAGTGATGCTAAAGCTGCTGGCCTAAGTACCCATTCTCAGTCACTTGGCAATCAGACGGTTCCAGATTCTGGAATTAGAATCTGAGCTGAGTGTTGAAAAGCTTGGCATAGCCCAGGCCAGACCTTCCTGCTCTTAGGCTTGGTTCCTGCCTATGTCCCTTGTCACTGGCAGGATCCTGTCTGCCTCTGGTCTGGGCTCTCCAGCCACCCCTCCCACCCTGTGAGCTCCCAATATCCCTGCCTAAAAACCCCCTTCCCTTCAGTCAGCCAGCCTTGGATTCTGAAAGATGTGAACTAGAAATCCTATATGATGCAGTCTCGGAGCCTCAGTTTCCAAGCTATAAGAGTTTCCCAAGCTATAAGTTTCCTTAGAGTTTCCCAAGCTATAAATCCCTAGTGAGAAGATATTCATAATATTAAAATGATCCAGATGCAGGCCCTGCCCTGAGGTGCTGCTAGTCTCTAGGATGTCCCAAGTGGAGGCTCTGCCAGGACCCTCATGGCCCTGCCCTCCCTCCAGGCTCTGCTTAGGGCCAGATAACACATTAGGATAAAAGAACAAAGAAAGCTATTAAAACTTTCAGCTAAGGGATTGTTTTTCTTTCTTTTCTTTTTTTTTTTTTTTTAAGGTTTTATTTATTTGACAGAGAGAAAGACAGCCAGGGAGGGAACACAAGCAGGGGGAGTGGGAGAGGGAGAAGCAGGCTTCCCGTGGAGCGGGGAGCCTGATGCGGGGCTCGATCCCAGGACCCTGGGATCATGACCTGAGCCGAAGGCAGACGCTTAACGACTGAGCTACCCAGGCGCCCCGGGATTGTTTTTTCTGATTACCAGTTAATCTTTTTCCTTTTGGGCCTCAGAAGGTCTGTTCACTGTTATTTAAAATATAAATTGTTTGGATTTTCTCATGTAAATAGTTTAAAATTCTTCACATATGAAAATGTACTTTCATTAACTGACTTCTCTCAAGGTGGTAATGATAGAATTTTCTTAATTCGGGGTGCCTGGGTGGCTCAGTTGGTTAAGCAGCTGCCTTCGGCTCAGGTCATGATCCCAGGGTCCTGGGATCGAGCCCCACATCGGGCTCCCTGCTCGCCGGGGAGCCTGCTTCTCCCTCTCCCTCCGTCTGCCTCTCTGCCTACTTGTTCTCTCTCTCTATCTCTCTGTCAAATAAATAAATAAAATCTTTAAAAAAATTTTTTTTCTTAATTCTAGCTATCTTAATTCTATCTAATTTTCTAATTACTACTTTCTCAATTTACCCTGTTTTTGCTTTCTTGAAGTGACGATAATCATAATAATAGGAACTATTTATTAATTTTATTGATAATAAAAATTAGGAGCCAATGTTTAATGAGTATTTAGGTGTGCCAAGTAATGAGCTAAGCACTTTATATATTCTGTGTCATTTAATTCTTACAATACACCCTATGATGCAAGATGTGTTATGATTCCCATTTTACAGCTGGGGAAATGGAGGCACAAAAAATTTGGCGACTTGATCGAGATTACGAAATGGTGGAGTTGGAAGTGGTATTTTCAACCCAGGCAGTTTAGATTCCAGAGTGCATCCTGGTAACCACTATGCTAGACTTGAGATATGCTTGCACAAATGTGTGAAAACGAAACAACCAAAATGGATTGAATCAATAGGACCTGATGTATCCAATACCATAGAACACTGTGCAACTATTAAACAGCCAAGACAGACCTACATGAGCAGGCATAGAAAGAAGTCCAAGATATATTGTTGATGAAAAAGTATGTTACAGAATAAGCTCATTATGTTTTCAAAAAACTCAAAATATATAGATGTCTTTGTATCTAAGTAGAAAAAGGTCTGAAAAGTAAGGTACATACCAAATTAACTCTATGAATTAGGATGTGGAAGGGTGGAAATTTTTGCTTTAAATTTTGATATGCTTCTATATTCATGAATTTTTTTTACAGCAAGCACATAATATTTAGGAAATTAAGGAAAATTAAAAAAAAATTTTTTTTGCTCTATTAAAAAAAAAAAACACAACCCTGGAAGAGTGTACTCCAAACTACTAACTATTGTCATTTCTGGGGGCTGGAGAGTAGGATGATTTTTATTTTCTATTACATATTTCCGTAATGTTAACATTTTTACAAGGGGAATGTATTAATTTTATAAGGTGAAAGCCACAATAAATATATATATTTTACCAAAGGTATTTTGCCTTGGTAAGGAGACTTGATAAGAAATCCATGGCATCTTGTTTTGAGAGTCCTAATTGCATTTCCCCCTGCAACATAATTCTTTATTCCCATGTATCACTGTTATTCAAATGAAGGTGATATTTCATTTGCTAAAAATCACCCTATAGCTGAGATCAACTGTGTTCAGATTGCAGGGATTGGACATTTCTTCAATTGGAATCCTTTACTGGGGCCCAGACTCCAAAACAAAATGTACAGAAGTGTTGAATCACTGTATTATACACCTGAAACTAATATAACACTGTATGTTTACTGGAATTAAAAAAATAAAACAACAACAACAAAAGAAACCAAATCCCCTAAGGCTGAAGTGAAGTGTGGCCCTTCTTGGCTCATACACAATTAGTGGTACCTGAAGCATGCTCTGCAATGCCTAGTTATTAATCCCAAAGACTCCTGTGAATTATTTTCATTTTTATTTATTTCATTTTATTTATTCATTTTATTATTTTCATTTTATTTATTTTAATTAAAATTTCAGATTTTATTTATTTGACAGAGAGAGACACAGCGAGAGAGGGAACACAAGCAGGGGGAGTGAGAGAGGGAGAAGCAGGCTCCCCGCTAAGCAGGGAGCCCGATGTGGGGCTCGATCCCAGGACCCTGGGATCATGACCTGAGCCGAAGGCAGACGCTTAACGACTGACCCACTCAGGCGCCCCCTGTGAGTTATTTTAAAGAGATGATGGAAATATCAAAAACTAATAGAGGCAAAACAAACAAACAAAGTAATAGAGGTTAGTTACATGTGGGAAATGGAACTGAGGATATACTTTTATATCAATTGAAGTTTTTACAACAGGCACATGATATTGAGGAAATTAGGGAGGAAAATAGGATAGGCCAGGGCAGACTTTAACTTTTTATTTTGTTGTTTTGTGTTTGGATTTTTAAAAGGAATAGCATGTATTACTGTTATAATAATTTATTTTTATAAAAAAGAGATGATATATTTATATTGTGCATGTGGTGTTTTTGAATCCATGGTATCTTGGAGACTTTCTTAGACTGTTTCTAAGTTGACAAAATGAAGTGTTCTTTGATAAAAAACAAACAAAACAAAACAAAACAAAAACTATGTAGAATTTGGCCATTTCTTTCCTTTGCATTTTTAGACAATGATTATATTCTACAGGAAGGGTCAGATTTGTGAGTAACCAAAGAAAGCAAAGTACTAGGAGGAGAGAGTAGGGTACAAAAAGACTTCCTTTTTGGTATGTTGAAAACTTAGGAAATCTATACTAGATCCTGGGAAACATGGCACGTTAAGGAGAGCATTCTCTAAATGACACTTTTGGTAGCATGTGTAACAACCTAAAGGAAAGGATCAACAATTCTAGTTGGAGCCCAAGAAATAGTCAGCTCTCTGGGAGCAGGGCCCCCCTATATTCTTCTGTGTATCACAGCCAGTCCACACAGAGCCTGGCCTGGAGTTGGTCCTTCACAAAGAATGAAAGGCGAATGAGTACTGTGTATAAAATCTACCCACAGTGTAGATTCTTAGACTTGTGTTCTAATCTTGATGCCTCTGTTTACTACTTTGTTGGCCTTGGCTGAGTTACTATACCTCACTCAGCCCCATTTCCTCATATAAAATGGGTATTATCGTCATTATATTTAGTTTTCAGGACTTTGTAAAGGTTTAATGAGGTAATGCATGTGAATTGCTTAGTGAAGTGCCTTGCACATGACAAGCAATCAATGAATGATAGCTTTATGAATTGTATTTCTCCTTTGGATTTCCAGTTTTAAGATAAAGAATAGGGGTGCCTGGGTGGCTCAGTTGTTAAGCGTCTGCCTTCGGCTCAGGTCTTGATCCCAGGGTCCTGGGATCGAGCCCCGCACCAGGCTCCCTGCTCCACGGGGAGTCTGCTTCTCCCTCTCCCGCTCCCCCTGCTTGTGTTCCCTCTCTCGCTGTGTCTCTCTCTGTCAAATAAATAAATAAAATCTTAAAAAAAAAAGTTCACCTCTGCATTCTTGTAGTCTCATGGTAGGTAGAGTTTACTGCCTTACTCCTTGACTTTGAGTTTGGCCATGTGAATTGCTTGGCCCTGTTAGCCGATATGAAATGAGCAGAGACTTGAAATAGGCTTGCATGGTTAGTTTGCTCTCTTGGTCTCCTGCTTTTCACCATGAGACAAATATACCATGGGTAGACCCTGGTGTAAGGAAGATGAGAGACATGTGGAACAGACCTGAACCCAACATGAGGCTTGGAATCAGGCCCAACAGAGTCCAGCTTACAGATGGAAGAAGCAAGAAATAATGTTTGTGCTATATGCCATTGCGATTTTGTGGTTGTTTGTAAGGGAAAGAAGCTAATACTAGTACTGACTTATGGAAGTCCTCCCCAGAAGAAAAGCTGGTTTCCTACCCTTTCACTATGCAGTCAGGGGCACCAACTGACAAGCACCTCCCATCCTCACACTTTCAGTCAGCTTTTTAATGCAGTAATTTTACACTTCATTATTTGTTTATTTAAAAGTAAGCTCTAGGGGCACCTGGGTGGCTCAGTCGTTAAGCATCTGCCTTCGGCTCAGGTCATGATCCCAGGGTCCTGGGATCGAGCCCAGCATTGGGCTCCCTGCTCAGTGGGAAGCCTGCTTCTCCCTCTCCCACTCCCCCTGCTTGTGTTCCCTCTCTCGCTGTCTCTCTGTCAAATAAATAAATAAAATCTTTAAAAAATAATAAAAGCAAGCTCTACACCCAGTGTGAGGCTTGAACTCACAACCCCAGATCAGTAGTTGCATGCTCTACTGACTGAGGCAGCCAGGTGCCTCCTAAGCACTAATTTTAAATGTGAAAGGACAGCCAAGGGGGCACCTGGATGGCTCAGTCGGTTGGTTAAGTGCCCAACTCTTGGTTTGGTTCAGGTCATGAGATCGAGCCCTGCATCAGGCTCTGTGCTCAGCAGGGAGTCTGCTTGAGATTCTCTTTCTCTCCCTCCCCCTCCCTTCTGCCCTGAATGTGCTCTTTCGCTCTCTCTAAAATAAATAATTTTTTTTAAAGGACAGCCAAGGATCACCAGGCATAAGGAAATAAAGCAATGCAGAGAGTAGAACAAAACATGTTTTAAAAGCTATAATTAGGGGCACCTGAGTGGCCAAGTCAGACTCTTGTTTTTGGCTTGGGTCATGCTCTCAGGGCTGCGGGCTCAAGGCCCCGATCAGGCTCTGTGCTTGGTGTAGACCCTAGACTCTGCTTGAGATTCTCTTTCCCTCTGTTCCTCCCTACTGCTCTCTCTCCCTCTCTCTCTCAAATAAATAAATAAATCTTTAAAAAGCTATAATTAATATTCTTGAGGAGATAAAGAAGATATATCCACAAGCCAAGCTCAAGGACAGGATGCTATTGTTATATGGGGGAAAAGATGGAAACTTTAAGGAATAATAATGAAAGAGCTCTTAGAAACTCAAACTAGGATAGTTGAAATGAAAATTGCAATAAAAGTATTGGAAATTAAAGCCAAGTAACTGTTGTTAAAGCCAAACAACTGTTGTTGTTAAATCACCAGAAGGAGAAGATAAGAAAATTAGAGGAATGATTCAGGAAATTCAAAACCTGACTAATTAGGAATTGCAAAAAAAGAGATCAAAGGGGAGAGAATTATCAAGAAATGATTCCAAGAATGTTTCCAATAAACAAAATTCATGAGTCTCGTGATTGAAAATGTCCACCAAGTGTCTGTCACATGGTCACAAAATTCCAGAATACCAGAGAGAGAAATTTCTAAAAGCATCTAGAGAAAATACAGGCCATGGTCAAAGGATCAGTATTTAATGGTATTGGCCTTTTCAGCATAGCATTAAAAGCAAGACATTATGAAGTAATGCTTTAAATTTCTGCAGGAAAATGATTTCTGAGCCAGAATTCATTCAGTCAAGTGTAAGAGCAGAATAAAGAGATTTAAAAACCTACAAAGTTTCAAAAAACTTTCTTTGTAACTGATGTACTCCACTTAAAAAAAAATATATATAAGAAATAATGAAAAGGGGATATCATCAGATCAAGGAAACAGGAATCTAATGAGGGCTGCCTAAATGGCACTTTTGTGTGAACTATAAAACAATTTCCCCTTCTATAAGGATGAATTAGAGAAAGGGTTCCCTCTAGCCAGTTGCAACTGCCAGGATGGACATCTTTGGTAAGCTAAGGATGAATTAAATTTCATTGCCCCCTCCACTGGGCACAAACTGAGGTAGCTGTATCAATATGGAGACTGAAATCCCAGGATTTCAGTTGTGGCAAGCTAAGATAGCAAGTCTTCCAGTTTGGAGCAGAAAGACAAAAGTCTCCAGGAGAAAAGTATCTAGGAAAAAAAATGAAAATAATATATTTGAATGAATGGAAAATATTACTGATAGGCATGTGGCAGGTAGTATAGAATTTGGGTAAAATTTTTCCCCTTTTTTATTTAAATTCAATTAATTAACATGTATTATTTATTTCAGGGGTACAGGTCTGTGATTCATCAGTCTTATATAATACCCAGTGTTTATTACAACACATACCCTCCCCATTGTCCATCACCCAGTTACCCCATCCCTCCACCCCCCTCCCCTCCAGCAACCCTCAGTTTGTTTCCTATGATTAAGAGTCTCTTATGGTTTGTCTCCTCTGGTTTCATTTTTTCCTCTCTTCTATGATCCTCTGCCTTGTTTCTTAAATTCCACATATCAGTGAGTTCATATGATAGTCTTTTTCTGATTGACTTATTTAACTTAGCATAATACCCTCTAGTTCCATCCATGTCATTGCAAATGGCAAGATTTCATTGTTTTTGATGGCTGCGTAATACTCCAGTGTATATATATACCACATCTTCTTTATCCTTTCATCTGTTGATGGACATATGGGCTCTTTCCATAGTTTGGCTATTGTGGACTGGGTAAAATTTTTAATAAGTACATACAGGGTTAAGCAAATGGAAAAAAGGAGGCAATTATGAACTATAGGAAAAAATAAAGGAATAACAGAAACAAGGTATGCTTCAGTAAACAAATTTATGTAGTCATGATAATGTGATATAACTATATATTGGGGGGATGAAGAGAAGGGAAAAGAAGTTGCTGGTCTTTGAGAGAGCTAATTCCTATATACCAGACTGTGAAGTCAATAGATAATGGTTTTTTAAAAAAAAGATAAAGCAAGAAATGGCTGTATATTATTTAGAAATGTGGAGATTGATGCCAGGGGAAGTAGCTGAAACTGTTGAGTATCTACCTTAGGGGAGTGAGACTTGGAGATTTGTTTTTTTTTTTTTATAAATATAACCATGTGTTACTTTGATGCTAATAAAAACTAATTTTAGGGGTACCTGGGTGGCTCAGTTGGTTAAGCATCCGGCTCTTGATTTTGGCTCAGGTCATGATCTCAGGGTTGTGAGCTCAAGCCCTGCATCGAGCTCCATGTTCAGCAAGGAGTCTGCTTGAGATTCTCTTTCTCCCTCTGCTCCTCCCCCCCATGCTGTCTCTCTATTTCTCTCTCTCTAAAGTAAATAAATCTGGGGTGCCTGGGTGGCTCAGTTGGTTAAGTGTCTTGATCTTGAGGTCCTGGGATCAAGCCCCACGTCATCGGGCTCCCTGCTCAGTGGGGAGTCTGCTTCTCCCTCTCCCTGCCCCCCCACTCTCTCTCACTCAAATAAATAAAATAAAATCTCTTAAAAAATTAATAAATCTTTTAAAAAATAAAATAAATAATTTAAAAATCAATTTCCAGAAAAAATTTTATTTCCAGGTCCAGATATGAAATAATTACATGTACCCAGGAATATTTTTATCAAAGTTAGGACCTAGAGTTGTCAGGCCAAACTCAGTGCAGTTACTCTCACCACCAGGGCTTTAGGCAAATAACACATTAACAGAAGTTGGTCCTTGGCACCCATGCTTTATGCCTTCTACTTTTTGACAGCTCAGTACTTCCTGGGACTGTAGAGGACTCTTGTGGGCCGCTGGGTGTCCAAATGTCCCCATTAGCAAATCCACATGTAAACAGGCTGTAAAAGAGATTCACTGGCCAGGGTCTAGTCCTACTTCTTTCACTTAATTAGTTTTTCAGCCTTGGGGAAGCCCATAAAATCCACTTTAACTCATAATCTACTTGACTATTGGTTTAAAAATCACCCTAGGGAGTCCTCAGAGGAATTACAAAATTGTTTGTATTAGGTAAAAATAATAAAAGGGGCATTATTGAGGAATATATGAAGGAAGGAAAACTTTTTAAAAGGATAAGTCAGTTTAAGACATTAAGAACTCATTTCGGGGTTAAGATGGTATATGTTTTTTAAAACTACAATTAAAAAAGCTATTTGGTTGACCTATAGGGGGTAATTTGGCAAGAAACTTTGAAAAGAAATGATAAAAGAGGAGTGTTGAACTGATTAAATAAGGTATTTATTTAAATACCTTATTTAGGTATTTAAATACCTTAATTTACCTAATACCTAATCATATTTTGATTAATTATTGTAAGAAGGAGAGAAAGGACCATTAATTGACAAATAATTACACTGCTGTGAACAATCAACCAAATTAGGACCAGCAGTTGCTGGTAAGAGGGTAGAGCAGAGGCTTCAAAGCCTCTTAGAAGTCTGTCGAATAGGTAAATTAAATTAATGGCTGTATTAACTAGAAGTTAGAGGTTTCTTATAAAAGCAGACCACAAGCTCCATGAGGACAAAGGCCATGTCTTGTCTCATTTGCTGCTGTAGCATACAGCAAAGCTATATCATAATTAACTGTGGAATAAATGACATGCAATATTTGCTCTAAATGCTAATTTTTTCTGATTTAGTAATACAACTACAGGATTTTAATTTTACATATATAAATAGATTCCTTTTTATATCAAAATAAAGAAATAATTGGGGTTATAATTTGAATTATCACCATCCAAATAGTAAAAAATTGGGGTTGCTTGATTATTCAGCCAAAGCAATCAAATCCTTGCCACTTATTAACCCTCTTTTGTAGCAGTCTGAAGGCTGAGGTAGCACATTAGTTGTAACCTTAAAAACTTTTGTTAAAAATTATATCACTGTAATGAGATACTATTACTATACATGCACCAACATGGCTAAAATTAAAAAGACTGTTGATTGATGTCAGGGTAGGGTTGCCTCTGGGTGGGGGATGTATTAGCTGGGAAGAGGGCTTTTTCTAGGGAGATAGAAATGTTCTATATGGAGTGGATGGTGGTCACCCAGAGGTTATACATGTATAAAAATCCACTGAGTTGGGGGGCACCTGGGTGGCTCAGTCCATTAAGCGTCTGCCTTCAGCTCAGGTCACAATCTCAGGGTTCTGGGATTGAGCCCCAAGTTAGGCTCCCTGTTCATTGGGGAGCCTGCTTCTCCCTCTCCCTCTGCTGCTTCGCCTGCTTGTGCCCTCTTGCTCTCTCTGCCAAATAAGTAAAATCTTTAAAGAAAAATCCACTGGGTTGTTACCTTTAAAAATTGGTGTATTTTATTATACATAATTATAACAATAAAAATGGCCTCAATTTCAAAATCACAGACATGTGGTAGATTTCTTGAGGAATGAATAAATAGAACAGGCAGAGGGAGGAGAGTAGAGCCTTCAAAGCACCTAACCTCCACATTCCCTTTTGCTAAGTGGGGAGAATAAAGAGTGTAGAAACTAATAGAAGACAGGTACATCTGGTATTGGTTCATAAATGAATCATCTAAGCAAAAAACAGTTGAAATTGTACCTCTTCTGCTCTGAAGACTTAAACACTGTTCTCCTATCCTTAAAGACCCACTAAGAGAAAAGCTGTAAGAAGGAGGCATATTTCAGAATGCCCATTTACTGAGTTACAGTGAGAACCGAAGTTCTCATACGGACAGACCTGCATACTTGTGACCTCAATCAGCACATTCTGGCCTAGTGACCAAGCTGCAGGAACGACAAAGAGATCATTTTATTAATTCTCCATGGGTGCCATTAAGGCAGGATGGGACACCCAAGTGGTGGGCAGCAATCTCCTTAGCCTGGTTTCTGCAAGCCTAAGGGAGTTGGTCTGGTAGACATGGCATCAGAGCGAGAAGAGCTGGATAGCTCCCAGTGTCTTAGCCTCAGCCGAGGGGCCTCGTGCCTTCTTTACCACAGACATGGCCTCAACAATGGAACCAGAAATACTTGAGGTCCACCTCCGAAGATGCCTCACATCAGTGACCAATGGCTGTCACTCTGTGTCTCATTTATTGCTGCATAAAAAAAATGACCCTTTTATTTTGTTGGCAATTTTGTGTGTCAGGAATTCAGGAATAGCCAGCCATGTATATTGCCTCTGATCCGTATGGCATTAACTGGGACTGGTTGGGGCAGGCAGGGTTGGAAGATCCATTTCCAGAATGGCTCCCAAACTCACATGTCTGCCACCTCTGTGTTCCTTGTTCTCCCCCATCCCCTCTCCATGTAGCATCTCACCCTCCACAGATTCTCCACACAGCTTGGGATAAATGTGAGATGTCCATTCATATATATATGCAGATGTTGAATAGGAAATACTTAAGTTGGGAATTTAGTGGAACAATTTGGGCTGGAGATATAAACTTGGGGATTATTATCAAATTATAGGTGACCAATTATAGATGGTCAGGAATCTGGATGAGTTCACTTAAACAGAGAAGTCCTAGGACCCTACCCTGGGGCTCTTCAACACTTAGAGGTTGGAAAGATAAAGACGGTTCAACAAAAGAGCCTGGAAATGAGCAGCCAATGAGGTGAGAGGAAAATCAGGAGTGTGGCACTCCAAAAGCCAAAGCTATAACTTTGTCAAATACTTCATGTAAATTAAGTAAGGCGAAGCCTAAGAACTGACCATTAGATTTAGTGATGAGGTAACCCATGACCTTGATTAGAGTAGTTTTCGTGAAGTATGGGTTGTGGGGAGTAAAAGCATGATTGGAGTAAGCTCAAGAAAGGGACCAAATGTCTATCAATGGATGAAGGGATAAACAAAATGCAGTATATTCATACAGTCGGATATATTATTCAGCCATAAAAAGGAATGAAGTACTGAAACATGCTATGACATAGATGAACCATGAAAACATTCTAAGTGACAGAAGCCAGACACAAATGTCCATATATTATATAATTGCATTTAAATGAAATGTCCAGAATAGGCAATTCCAGACAGAAGGTATATTAATGGTTTCCAGGGACTGGAGCAGGGGAAATTTGGGACTGACTGCTATTAAGTACAGGGGTTTTTAGGGTGTAATGGAAATGTTCTGGAATTAGATAGTGGTAGTGGTTACAGAACTCTGTGAAAATACTATATGCTTCAGTATAAACCCCTGGATTGTACACATTTAAATGACAAATTTTGTTATACAAAGTGTATGTCAATAAATTTAAAAAGAGAATGGGAGGAGAGAGAGTTAAGACGTAAACAACACTTTTGAGGAGCTTTGCTGTAAGGAAAGTAGAGAAGTGACAGTATCTAGAAGGGGAGTGGGTCTTTTTTTCAAGATGGAAGATGTATGTGTATGTATGTGTGTGTGTGTTAATGTTTCATCAAAAAGGGAAAAACTTCTTATACAGATGGCCTTGGACAGGAACACTGAGAGTTGGTCCAATGTGAGAAGAGGAAAGGTAGATTATACTACATATAGATGAGTGTAGAGTGTAGTTATGTGTAAATATGTACTATGTATGGATGAGTGTTGATGAATACAGATATAGATGTCTGGTGAGGGATTTGGAGGAGTTTTTGGGTTTTCTCCTGACTGCTTCTAATTTCTCAGTGAAGCAGGAGGCAAGAAGCAAGATCATCAGTTGAGAGTAGAGATGGGCAAGGAGGTGGTAGAGGTTTGAAGAGAGAGAAGAAAGTGTGAAGGGGTCATTTACTGGATGTGAGATGTTGAATTGAAGGCATCTTATAATTGAAGGCAATTATAAGAGAGTCCCTGTTTCCTTACATCCTACATCTTTCTCTGTTTATTTCACTAAGCATAATATCTTGGATAACAAGACTTTTGAGGGACCCCTGGGTGGCTCAGTCGGTTGGACATCTGCCTTTGGCTCAGGTCATGATCCTGGAGTCATGGGATCGAGTCCCACATCAGGCTCCTCCTTGCTCAGCTTCTCCCTCTCCCTGCTGTTTCCCCTGTTCGTGCGCTCTCTCTCTTTCTCTCTGACAAATGGATGAATAAGTCTTAAAAAAAAAAAAAAAAAAAAAAAAAGACTTTGAAATGACTCATGTTGTGAATTTAAATGGGCTAATACACCTAAAGGAATTTGAATACCACTTAGCACAGACAGAGCAGGTGCTCAATAATTCTTACTATTTGCTAAGATGACAGGTGAAACATAGTTATCTCATTAAAATTTTAATTTGGATATTTCTTATGAATTAAGCTAAACATATTTTCAAAATTTTCAGTGGCACATTTTTTTGTAAACTTATTACATCTTTTGACTATTTTAAAAAATTGGAAAGGGGCGCCTGGGTGGCTCAGTCAGTTAAGTGTCTGACTCTTGATTTCAGCTCAGGTCATGATCCAAGGGTCCTGGGACCCTGGGAACCCTGCATCAGGCTCTGTGCTCAGCAAGGAGTCTGCTTCTCTCCCTTTCTCTCTCCCCTGCCCTCTCTCAAATAAATATATAAATAAATCTTTAAAAACAAAAGATTCTCTCTCTCTCTCTCTCTCACTCTCCCTCTACCCCTCTCCTTGCTTTCTCTCTAAAAAAAAAATTAGTCCTTTGTTTATTAATTATTATTATTATTCCTTTTTTTAAATAAAGATTTTTATTTATTTATTTGTAAACTTATTACATCTTACAGAGGGAGAGTGAGAGGGAGAAGCAGACTCCCCACTGAGCAGAGAGCCCAATGTGGGGCTCCATCCCAGGACCCCAAGATCATGACCTAAGCCAAAGGCAGACGCTTAACCAACTAAGCCACCCAGGTGCCCCTATTTTTATTATTATTTTTTAAAGATTTATTTATTTGAGAGAGCAAGTGAGTAGGGGGCAAGGGCAGGGAAGAGAGAGAATCTCAAGCAGACTCCCTGCTGAGTGCAGAGCTCAATGCAGGGCTCCATCTCATGACACATGAGATCATGACCTGAGCTGAAATCATGAGCCTGACACTTAACCGATTGAGCTACCCAGGTGCCCTTGTTTATTGATTTAAAGAGACTTGTATATGTAAAGGAAATTCATTTTGTATAATGAATGGTGATTTTTTTCTCCTTTTTGCATTCAACTTAATGTTATTTTATGCAGTGTTTAATGTAGCTTAGAGTTTTCAGTCTTTTATTTTTAAATTTTTTTTGTTTTTAATTTTAATTCCAACATAGTTAACATACAATCTTTTATTTTATTTATTTTTTTTAAGATTTATTTGTTTAGTTTAGAGAGGTGGGGGAGGGGCAGAGGGAGAGGGAGAGAGAATCTCAAGTTGACTCCATGCTGAGCTCGGAGCCCAACTCAAGGCTCAGTCTCATGACCCCAAGACCATGATCTGAGCTGAAACCAAGAGTTGGATGTTCAACCGACTAAACAACCCAGGTGCCCCTTTTTGTTCTTTGATGTTTTGTAGTTTTGTTTTTATTGAAGAATAAGTGACATACAATATTATATTAGTTTCAGGTGTACAACATAGTGATTTAATAGTTTTATATATTGTGAAATGGTCACCACAATAATTCTAGTTACCATCTGACACCATACAAATCTGTGACAATATTATTGATTATATTCCCTGTGCTGTACCTTACCCATTCCTCTACCCTTCTGGCACCCATCAGATTGATTTCTGTATTTATGAGTCTCTTTCTGTTTTGTTCATTCTTTGCTTTCTGTTTTAGATTCCACATAAAAGTGAAGTCATATGATATTTGTCTTTCTCTGTTTATTTCACTAAGCATAATACCTTCTAGGTCTATTCATGTTGTTGCAAATGGCAAGATTTCATTCTTTCTTATGCCTAGTAATATTCTGGTGTGTATGTGTGTACATTTTTTTAATCCATTCATTTATTTATGGACACTTAGTTTGCTTCCATATCTTAGCTATTGTAAATAATGCTGCAATGGACATAGGGGTGCATGTGTCTTTTCCAATTAGTGCTTTCATTTGTTAGGACTTAGAAGTGGAATTGCTGGATTGTATTGTAGTTCTATTTTTAATGTTTTGAGGACTCTTCATACTATTTTCCGTAGTTGCTTCACCAATTCACATTCCCACCAATAGTGCACAAGGGTTCCCTTTTCTCTGCATCCTTATCAACACTTGTTATTTCTTGTCTTTTTTTTTTTTTTTTTTTTTTTTAGGGGTGGGGAGGGAGAGAGAGAATCCCAAGCAGGCTCCATGCTCAGTGTGGAGCCCAACGCAGGGCTCAATCTCACAACCCTGAGATCATGACCTGAGCTGAAATCAGGAGTTGGATGCTTAACTGACTAAGCCATCCAGGTGCCCATATTTCTTGTCTTTTTATTATTTATTTATTTATTTTTAAAGATTTTATTTATTTGAGAGAGAAAGAGAGAACATGAGTGGGGAGGAGGGGCAGAGGGAGAGGAAGGAGCAGACTCTGGGCTAAGTAGGAAGCCCAACATGGGGCTTGATCCCAGGACTCTGGGATCATGACCTGAGCTGAAGGCAGATGCTTAACCGACAGAGCCACCCAGGTGCCCCCCTATTTCTTGTCTTTTAAAAAATCTCCTGATAAGAATGCAGTCATTATCGCCAAACTTGATTTTGCTGAATTATCTGCAAATATAGCTTATTTTTAAATTTATTTTAATTCCAGCATAGTTAACATACAGTGTTATATTAATTTCAGGTGTACAATATAGTGATTCAACAATTATGTACATTACTCAGTGTTCTCTTCATCCCTGTCACCTATTTCACCCATCCCTCCACCCTCCTCTCCTCTGATAACCATCAGTTTGTTCTCTGTAAAGAGTCTGTTTCCTGGTTTGTCTTTTTTTCTCTTTGTTTGCTTGTATTCTGTCTTAAATTTCACATATGAATGAAATCATATGGTATTTGTCTTTCTCTGACTTATTTCACTTAGCATTATACTCTCTAGCTCCATCAATATTGTTGCAAATGGCAAGATCTCATTCTTTTTTATGACTGAATAATATTCCATTGTAGATATATACCACCTCTTTATTCAGTCATCTATTGATGGACACTTGTGCTGCTCCCATAATTTGGCTATTGTAAATAATGCTGCTATGAACATTAGGAGTGCATGTATCCTTTTGAATTAATGTTTTCTTTCTTTCTTTTTTTTAATGTTTTATTTATTTATTCATGAGAGTCAGAGAGAGAGAGAGAGAGAGAGAGAGACAGAGGCAGAGGCAGAGGGAGAAGTAGGCTCCCCGCCTAGCAGGGAGCCCGATGCGGCACTCGATCCCAGGACCCTGGAACCATGACCTGAGCCGAAGGCAGACGCCCAACCATCTGAGCCCTACTCAGGCGCCCCTCCTTGGGTAAATACCGGGTAGTGGAATTACTGGATCATATGGTAATTCTATTTCTAATTTGTTGAGGAATCTTCATACTGTTTTTCACAGTGGCTACATCACTTTGCATTCCCATCAACAGTGCACGAGGGTTCCTTTTTCTCCAGATCCTCACCAACACTTGTTGTCTCTTGTGTTTTATTGTTATTTTAAAAAAAGTTTTATTCAAATTTTAGTTAACATACAGTGTAATATTAGTTTCAGATGTAGTGTTTTGATTTTAGCCATTCTGATAGGTTGTGAGGTGATATCTCATTGTGGTTTTGATTTGCATTTTCCTGATGATGAGTGATGTTGAACACTTTTGCATGTACCTGTTTGTCATCTGTATGTCTTCTTTGGAGAAGTGTCAGCTCAGGTCTTCTGCCCATTTTTAAATTGGATTATTTGTTTTTTTGTGTGTGTTGAGTTGTGTAAGTTCTTCAATATTTTGGATACTAACCCTTTATTGGATATGTCATTTGCAAATATCTTCTCCCATTCAGTAGGTTGCCTTTTAGTTTTGTTGATTGTTCCCTTTGCTGTGCAGAAGCTTTATATTTTCATGTAGTCCCAATAGTTTATTTTTGCTTTTGTTTCCCTTGCCTCAAGAGACATATCTAGACATATCTGCTAAAGTGGATGTCAGAGCAATTACTGCCTATGTTCTCTTCTAGGATTTTGTATGGTCTCATATTTAAGTCCTTAATCCATTTTGGGGTATGGTTTCAAGTCTCACATTTAGGTCCTTAATCCATTTTGGGGTATGGTGTAAGAAAGTAGTCCAGTTTCATTCTTTTGCATGTGGCTGTCCAGTTTTCCCAACACCATTTGTTGAAGAGACTGTCTTTTCCTCATTGCATATTCTTGCCTCCTTTGTTGAAGATTAATTGACCATATAATTATGGGTTTATTTCTGGGCTCTCTGTTTGTTCTATTGATCTGTGTCTATTTGTGTGCCAGTGCCATACTGTTTTGATTACTTTAGCTTTGTAGTACATCTTGAAATCTGGGATTGTGATACCTCTAGTTTTATTCTTTTTCAAGATTTCTTTGGCTATTTGGGGTCTTTTATGGTTCCATTCAAATTTTAGGATTATTTGTTCTAGTTCTGTGGAAAATGATGTTTGTATTTTGATAGGGATTGCATTGAATCTGTAGATTGCTTTGGATAGTATAGACATTTTAACAGTATTTGTTCTTCCAATCCATGAACATAGAATATCTTTCCATTTGTGTCATCTTTAATTTCTTTCATCGCTGTTTTATAGTTTTCAAAGTACAGGTCTTTCACCTCTTTGGTTAAATTAATCGTAGGTATTTTATTATTTTTGGTGCAATTGTAAATGGGACTATTCTCTTAATTTCTCTTTCTGCTACTTCATTATTAGTGTATAGAAATGCAATCGATTTGGGTGCCTGGGTGGCTCAGTCGGTTAGGTGTCTGCCTTCGGCTCAGGTCATGATCCCAGGGTCCTGGGATCGAGTTCTGTGTAGGGCTCCCTGCTCAGTGGGGAGTCTTCTTCTCCCCCTACCCCCCCACTTATGCCCCCCACCTCCTCTCAATCTCTCTCTCTCTTGCAAAAATAAATAAAATCTTAAAAAAAAAAAAAAGAAATGCAATGGATTTGATTTTGTATCCTGCAAACTTGCTGATCCATTTATCATTTCTAGTAGTTTTTTGGTGGAATTTTTAAGGTTTTCCATCTACAGTATCATGTTATCTGCAAATAATGGAAGTTTTACTTCTTCCTTACCAATTTGGATGCTGTTTATTTCTTTTTCTTGTCTGATTGCTTTGGCTAGGACTCCAGTACTACATTGAATAAAAATGGTAAGAGTGGACATCCTTGTCTTTTTTTTTTTTTTTTAAGATTTTATTTATTTATCTGACAGAGAGAGACACAGCAAGAGAGGGAACCCAAGCAGGGAGAGAGGGAGAGGGAGAAGCAGGCTTCCTGCTGAGCAGGGAGCCCGACGCACGGCTCGATCCCAGGACCCTGGGATCATGACCTGAGCCGAAGGCAGATGCTCAGCGACTGAGCCACCCAGGCGCCCCTGGACATCCTTGTCTTGTTCCTGATCTTAGGGGAAAGCTCTCAGTTTTTCCACATTGAGTATGATGTTAGCTGTGGGTTTTTCATATTTGACCTTTATTATGTTGAGGTATGTTCTATCTAAATGTACTTTTTTGAGGGTTTTTATCATAAATGGTATTTCTTGGGACACCTGGGTGGCTCAGTTGGTTAAGTATCTGCCTTTGGCTCAGGTCATGATCCCAGGGTCCTAGGATCCAGTCCCACATTGGGCTCCTTGCTTGGCAGGGAGCTTGCTTCCCCCTCTGCCTGCTGCTCCCCCTGCTTGTGCTCTCTCTCTCTGATAAACGAAGAAATAAAATCTTTAAAAAAATAAAAAAAAAAAATGGTATTTCTTGACTTTTTTTTTTTAAAGATTTAATTTATTTATTTGACAGAGAGAGAGCACAAGTAGGCAGAGCGGTAGACAGAGGGAGAAGGAGAAGCAGGCTCCCTGCTCAGCAGGGAGCCCGATGTGGGGCTCGATCCCAGGACCCTGGGATCATGACCCGAGCCGAAGGCAGACGCTTAATGACTGAGCCACCCAGGCGCCCCTATTTCTTGACTTTTTGATAATAGCCATTCTCATGGGTGAGAGGTGATATTTCATTGTGGTTTTGATTTCCATTTCCCTGATGGTTAGTGATGTTGATCATCTTTTCATGTGCCTTATGATTTCTTAAAATTTTTTATGCTGTGACCTTATTAAAAATACAGTTTTGGGGGTGCCTGATTGGCTCAGTCAGTGGAGCATGTGATTTAGGGTTGTGGGTTTTAGTCCCATATTGGGAGTAGAGATTACCTGAAAAGAAAAATCTTTAAAAAAATACAATTAAAAAAAAATACAATTCTGTTTTCATGTAGTATTAAAATTTTTTATATTAAGAGATTTTATTTTTAAAGAACAGTTTTAGATTTACAGAAAAATTGAGCAGATAGTACAAAACAGTTTCGCCCCCCCCCACCAGTTTCCCTTATCATTAAGAGCTTACATTAGTTTGTTACATTTGTTACAGTGAATGAAACAATATTGATACATAATTGTTAACTAAAATCTGCAGTTTACATTAAGGTTAATTCTTTGTGTTACACAATTCTACGGATTTTGACAAATGCATAATGTCATGTATTTACCATTAACATAATTAATGTTAATTTCCATTATTATATAGCATATTTTCACTGCCCTAAAATTCCTGTACTTCACATATTTGTTATCCTTATCCTCTACTTTCTGCTCCAACCCCTGGTAAACAACTGATTTTTAAATTTTGTTTCTGTAGTTTTGTCTTTTCCAGAATGCTGTATAGTTGAACTCATACAGCTTATCAAGACTGGTTTTTTTAAGTAGCAATATGCATTTAGCATTCCTCCATGTCTTTTTTGTGGCTTTATAGCTCATTTTTCTTTCCTTGCTGAATAATAATCCACTGTATGGATACACCACAGTTTATCCATTAAATTTGAAGGACATCTTGGCTGCTTCTATTTTTTGACAAATATGAATAAGCTGCTATAAACACTTGTATGCAGGTTTTTGTGTGAACCTAAGTTTTCGATTCACTTGGGTAAACATCTGTGACTGTGACTGTTGGAGGACATGGGAAGACTGTTGAGCTTTTTAAGAAACTACCTAACCTCCCAAGTGACTGTATCATTTTGCATTTCTACCAGAATAAATGAAAGTTCCTCTCATTCTACATTATTTACCAGCATTTGATAATTGTCAGGGTTTGGGGTTTTAGCCAATCTAAAGCTGTGTAGTGATATCTCATTGCTATTTTAATTTGCAATTCCCTAATGATATATGCTGTTGAGCATCTTTTCATATATTTTTTTAATTTTATCATCTGTAGGTCTTTTTTAGTGAGAGGTATGTTCAGATCTTTTGCCCAGTTTTTTTTTTTTTTTTTAAATCATTGAGTTTTAAGAGTTGTCTGTGTATTTTGGATAGAAGTCCTTTATCAGATATGTGTCTCAGATAGAAAAAATATTTTCTCCCATTTGTTGTGTTTAAATGGTTAAGATTTTCATGCTTAAATTTTTGTTCCATCTGAAGTTTATTTTGGTAAAGGGAATTTCCAGGTGGCTACCAATTGCTCCAAGACTACATCCTGATAGTCCATCTTCATTTTCACTGATTTAAATGCTACCTTTTTCATATACAACATACCCATTTATTTTTGGGTCTATTTTAGAACTGCTAGTCTTTCCAGTGTTTTGTTCATTTATATGACAGTACCTTCAGGTTTAAAGGTTCCCCCCTTTCAATATATTTGAGTATATGATGCTAGTACATCAATAGCACTCTCTACTTTTTCAGAATTTTCCTCAAGACACTGTCTATGCCTCTTTCTTCCCACCTGTCAGGTTCATATTTATCTTCCAAGATCCACCTTTAAGAAGCTCTACTCCCTTGCCACCTCTGTACCTCTTCTGTCATTACACTTTAAAAAAAAAACACTTTTCACGCTGTATTGGGATTTATGTTTTCCTTCCTGTCCTCTCTACTAAAGTGTGAGTTCTATGAGGGTAGAGGAAATGTAACCCTGGGTAATTTACTTAAAAAAACCCAAAACAGGCTGCCTCAGTTGCCTCGTTTGTAGTACACTGTAACTTATAAAAACTATGTGTGGGTTGTTAAGAGGATTAAATGAGTTAATAGTCATATCTGGATGAGTACCTGGCATATAGTAAGCATGCAATAAATAATTGGATATTATAAATTATTAGTATTATGAATTCTGAATTTTCGTGCCTAGCATACTATCAGATATACTAAGTTCTCAAGAAATGTTGACTCAACAAATGAATGAATGAATGCATAAATACATGAGTAAGTAATAAACCTTTAAGATATGTTATTTCCCTGCTTTGATAAGTCCTAATATCCATTTTTATGGGTTGGATAGCATTGTGTCAAAACCCACTCATTGTGTACATTGCTGGGCAAAACTAGTTGTAAAATGGTATGTCAAAAACTAATCTTATGGGAAGCAAAATCAGTTCAATAGCATTTATTGAATAACTACTGGAAGATCCACTTGAGGGAGATGCAAAATTATTTCTCAAAAGGCAATCACATCAGTGTTTAGAAAGGAGAATGTATTGTCATATAATTCAAATATTGCTATCTTCAAAAGAAACAAATTCCCCTTTGATTTTCAGTACTGTCCTCAGTGGGGAAATTTAATTCTTACTTACTTTAAAAATAATGTATCTACATAGTTAGGAGAAAAGTATAAAAGGTAACAGTAAAGAGTATCCCTCCTATACCAACCTGCATCCTCCCAGTTCTCAAACCTCCTGCAGACAACTAGTTTTATGTGTCCTTCCAAAGATTTTTTTTTAAGGCATAAACAAATGTTTATTTAATTTTCCCATCCCCTATTTTCCACTAGTGGTAACATGCTATAAGCACTGTTCTACATCTTGAGGGTTTTTTTTTTTTTTAATAATATACATTAGAAATATTTTCACATCAGTACGTAAACAGCTTCATTCTTTTTTTTATAGCTTGTAGTTTTCCGTTATGGATGTACCACAATTTATTTAACCAAAATCATACTTAGACATTTGATTCCAATATACTGTGACAAGTAAGTTTATAGATATGTTGCTGCACTTAAGTGCAAGTATATCTTAAGATAAATTCCTGGGACTGGAACTGCTGGGTCAATGGGTACATGCATTTGTAATCTTAACAGATACTGATTGCCTTCCATACCAATTTATACCCTAACCCAAATATATGAAAATGGCCCATTTATCATCCTGGATGTTATGCTGTTAAGTCACTAAGGGCCCTTCCTGTGAATCAAGTATATTAGGGTTAGGTTTCCTTGTGGTAGGGGTGGGGTGGGGTGTTAGAGATTATTAGGAGGGGTCACAAAGAGGGGCGCTGTTTACATTGCCAACTTACTGTCTCAGTTGTAAATCCACCCTTCTTTGTCCAACTTTGTGACACTGAACTGGATCCTGTAAACATTTTTCCTTTGGAACATTAGGCTTCTTCAACAGAAGGCACAGGAGTGACACCACAAGGCTATTGTGTCAGGAAGACGCCTTCCTTCCAGATTCTAGCCTCCATTATGACCTTTTAAGCATTGGAGCTCAGCAGCCTAGACACATGTCTAATTGCATCCTCAGGCCTCTCTCTCCCCACCAGCTCAGCTTCTACACACCAGCTCCAGCCTGCCCTCTGGCAAATTTCTCTACCACCCCTTGACACAAGTGCTATGGTAGCTGCACCCTTTTCAAAAGTGTCTGAATCTCAGCCTTTTAGGGAAAGAGACCTTTAAGTCTTAGTTCCCTTAATGTCTACCCTCCTTCAGCCTAGTAGGAGTAGCTGCTTTTTTGCCCCTACTTTTCGTTAAAGTCTTCTCCTTTTATCATTTACTTCCTACCAGCTAACAATTTCTTTTATTTTTCTTGTTCAAATAGCTGATTTGTATCTCCTGAATGGACCCTTACTGATAATGACGTATGTGATCATTTTGCAAAACTTCATTGACTTATACTTAAAAATTATGTACTTTTGCAGGTCTTATTTTTGGTGTACAATTATCTGAATTGATAAATACACTGATAAATATGTATTATTAAAAGATCATGAACAGCTGATATCCAAGATCTATAAAGAACTTCTCAAACTCAACACCCAAAAAACAAATAATCAAGTCAAAAAGTGGGCAGAAGATATGAAAAGACACTTCTCTGAAGAAGACATACAAATGGCTAACAGACACATGAAAAAATATTCATCATCATTAGCCATCAGGGAAATCCAAATCAAAACCACACTGAGATACCACCTTACACCAGTTAGAATGGCAAAAATGGACAGGGAGAGAAACAACAAATGTTGGAGAGGTTGTGGAGAAAGGGGAACCCTCTTACACTGTTGGTGGGAATGCAAGTTGGTACAGCCACTTTGGAAAACAGTGTGGATGTTCCTCAAAAATTTAAAAATAGAGGTACCCTATGACCCAGCAATTGCACTACTGGGTATTTACCCCAAAGACACAGATGTAGTGAAAAGAAGGGCCATATGCACCCCAATGTTCATAGCAGTAATGTCCGCAGTAGCCAAACTGGAAAGAGCCGCGATGCCCTTCAACAGATGAATGGATAAAGATGATGTGGTCCATATATGCAATGGAATATTACTCAGCCATCAGAAAAGATGAATACCCAACTTTTACATCAACATGGATGGGACTGGAGGAGATTATGCTAAGTGAAATAAGTCAAGCAGAGAAAGTCAATTATCATATAGTTTCACTTATTTGTGGAACATAAGGAATAACATGGAGGACGTTAGGAGAAGGAAGGGAAAAATGGGGGGGGGGAAATCGGAGGGGGAGATGAACCATGAGAGACTATGGACTCTGAGAAACAAACAGGGTTTTAGAGGGGAGGGGGGAGGGGGATTGGTTAGCCCAGTGATGGGTATTAAGGAGGGCACGTACCGCATGGAGCACTGGGTGTTATACGAAAACAATGGATCGTGGATCACCACATCAAAAACCAATGATGTATTGTATGGTGACTAACATAACATAATAAAATTAAAAAAAAAAAAATCATGAACAACCTCTTAGTTCCTGTTATAGATTGTTTCTTGCCAATTTTAAACTAGAGAGTCCATATTTAAACAGGGCACATCTTTTAAGGGTTCAAAGTATTTCACAGTTTAATCTTAAAGTGTACTTTTAAGAATAAATATTTCAGAGCAGGCTTATTCCCCATTTTACCTCAGGACTTGGCAGTGTCTGGCTCATACAGGTGCTCAACAAACACCTGGTGAAGTATAGTATATATTGCTGACATATAGTAACCTTAGCAGGAGGTTATCAGTAAAAGGCTTAATCTGCACAGTTGACCAGAATGATAGCCTAACCTCTGTTGCATGTCCAAAGCTTCTACAGCCATTCAGCTGCAAACTTTCTCTTCCCTTTGCTCAGAATCTTTGTTCCAGGAAGACAGTTAAATAAGACATTTTATCGCTCTACCATTTCTCGTGGGTGTATGGGGTGGCAGGTAGCAGAGAAGAGGCAACCCTGAGATCCCAGGGGACCAAAGGAAGGCTATGGGCAAACAAACGTCGACTTAAATTGGCACAGATTTAGTTGTTTTTCTGTATCTCAAACTGTTGTAGAATGTTTCCTCACTTAATTCTCATAACAACCAGGGAGATAGGTTTTATAATCTTCATTTTATTGATGAGGAAACTAAGGGTCTGAGAGATAAAGTAACTTGCCCTATAAATATTAGAATATGCATCTAGGACACTCTGACTCTATGCCACTTCTCCTCTGCTAGTCTCTCAGATGTGGGTAATGAAATAAACTAGAAAAAATACAATCCCCACGGATGGGTCTTTATTTGATGTACTCATTCTAGAAGATTCTAATCTTCAGAAACTTAAATTCTTTGTATCTCAGAGGAAGCAACTTTTTTAATGTGTTCCTAAGCCATGTGAATATACTTTAAGATACCCTGTAGCATGAGACCACCCACAGATCTTGTGTGTGGTTATCTAGTCATAGTCCAAGTGGCTGAGGGGGTATACATTTAAAAAATCAGAATGTAGTTGGAATTTAGGCCACCCTGCTTGTATTAAGACAATTCCTCTTTAGTTTTTTTAAAATTTCAGATTTTTACTAAAAGAAAAATCTCACTAGTATCTTGATAACTAGGATTTAAAAAAACAAATTATGTTTTGGGAGTTGTTCAACAGACAAAGTACACCTAGAGAACATAAAAATTCTTTATTTAACCTAATCCAGCCAGTATTGAGATAGTCTGCTATATTAAAAACAAGACGTTTAAAAAAATTACAGCACAGTTAGCAAGGCAGTGACTAATTAAGTCACTAAGTTTAATTTTATATTCTTCACAGTCATTTGATAATCATGTAATGATGAACAATATTTTCAGCCACTTTGGAGATGTTAACTTCTGCAAAGGAGAGAATTCTACTAGTTGTCACTGAATTTTATAAAAGAGGTTTAAAACATTAAAGTTTATGGAAATAACACAGTAAAGCAATGTGAAAATAAACTGGAAAACACAAAATATACCCACCCATCCCAAAAGTCTACACCATCCCTTTAATCTGTTCCCTAACACCATTCTCTTACCTCTTCGTTCCCTTTTCCTAGAGCACGAACAGACTAACAATTAAGAAACAGCTACTGCTTTATAGAGGCTGTCTCAAGCCTAAAGTGCCTCTGTTCCTGTAATTTCTCAGTTAATCCTAGAAATGGTCTTCTGAAATAGAAGTACTACTTGCATTTCAGAGATGATGAAAACTGTAGCTGAGAGAAAGCCACTTGGTCAGGTCATACATCCAGTTATTAAAAGCAGAATCAGGATTGGAACCCAGGTCCATCAACTTTAGCCCATGCTCTTTTGTTGTTCATGGTGGTACAGGCCACCTTTCTAAAGACTGGTACACAGTACTTTCTGAGTAAGGTTTTTTTACATTTAAAAGTGTTCAATTCCAGGGCTAGAGGATAATCTGGTTCCCAGGCACTTGCAATTCCTTCCCCACAGCCCTAGAAACCCCTCCCTGCTACCCCCAAAGGATTAGAGTGGTTTCCCCGGCCCTCATGAGCCCTGATGCCAACAGACGCAAGCAGCTACTCCCCCCATCTTGGGCATCAAAGTAGTAACTAGGGAATGGTGTGCTTGTATAATTTTATTAAAGGTTGCCTAAAAGCTGTTCTATATAACAAAATTATGCAGGAAATATCTACTATGTCTTTTTATATTGAAAATTAAAGAAAAGCCAATATATTTTATAATTACAGCTATATAATCTAAGTTATTTTTATATATAATCATAGATTTTATATTTCCCCTTCAGAACTGTAGCAGTGTTCTTAATAAGGCTCACTGTCAAATATTCCCTTCCTCCCAAAATAATTACAACTCTGAATGTTCAACAGCCATTCACATAAACTTTGTAACAGAATTAAGACATTCATACTATAGAAAGGTACCAGTCTTAAATTACTAAAGTTAACATACATTATTGCAATCTAACATAGCTCAATCTATATTTGCTACACTCCTAAAGAGAAGTGGCCACTTATCAGTAAGGGAAACGTTTATTATTGTCATGCATTAGACACTGCGAACAAGAAAATAAATAGGGTTTTTGGAACTATCTTTTAAAAATTTAACTTTAATTAATGAAAATAACTGTGAGACCATTCAGATCGCTGAACAACATTAAAAGGGCCACTATTAAAAATGGCTTAAAATAAATAATTGCTTTTTAAAAATGAACATAAAACTAGTTAAACAGTGATTAAGGTGCTAGCCTCATCAATATGACAAGCAATTAAAATCTAAAAACATTAGTACTGGTTTTAATAATAGATTGACTTAAGCCAAAAACCTCAATATTTACTCAAGACTTCTTGTTTTCATAATTATCTCCTCACTGACTGGTATAGAAACAAAGAGCTCAAGGCCTCACCTTGGTTTACTCACTGCTGGTTTTCTATCTGTTGAAACTAGACGGTAAACTGCATAAAAGCAGGAACCAAGTCTGTCGTGTTCACCACTGTATCCCACAGCACTTTGTATAATGCCTGGGCAAATAGGAGGTGATCAACAAATACCTGAATAACTGAATCAATGAAAGAGAAGAGTAAAATAACTTTATTGATTTTTTTGCAAATCTTCCTCTGTGCTCAAACTACTAGAAACTGGCAGCTCTAATTTCTAGAAATATGGATTTAAAAACCTTACTCCAGTGATTGAAGGTCCTGATGACTCTCTCCTGCTCTCTCTTACACACACACACACACACACAAACACACACACACACACACACACACACACAGTAATTATGACTGCATGAGTCAAAATTACATTATGAACTATGAGATGTCAACATTATATAAATAAAATTTAATAGTGAAAAAGTGATTTGGAAGCCCTGTGAATTTTTATCCTACACATTTTGGAGGACGTCACATGGGTTAAGAAAAACACAACAAAATCGCATTTGTTCAGATAATCATTTGAATGTTTACATACATTTTTGGTTTGTTATTTTTTTATAACTAATTTACATTTCCTCATATTAACATATACTCCTGTTTAGCATGTAATCAAATTATGCCAGTGAGAAAAATCCTCATAGTACCTTCATTGAGTTGCTGATTCTATGAAAACACTGAACATGAACATGTACAAAAGAGGCATTTGAATAAAACAGCATGTGCATTTTTAAATATTTGCACAGTTTGATCTTTACATTTCTATCTGGAGAAAATATGAACAAAACCCAGGTTTACCATGCTAAGATAATGGTTCAGATGACTGCCATAAAAGAAGTACATACAAAACAATGAAAACAAATCACAACCTTAGGTTCCGTGATTACTGAGAGGATTTCCCCTGCCCTAAGTGCTTTATTATATTTCTTAAAAATATGAGCAGCAGCTTATCATAAGTCTCCACTACTGTGCATTAATGATGGAATCAGAACAACACAACAGATTCATAAGGATGAGAAGACTGCAGAACAACTAGAAGTCACAGTTTTATGCTTCTTCTTGCTCTGGATAATTTAGAATTTTGCGGTGTGCCTGACGTAAATATTGCTGTTGTTTGAAGTAAACCTTGAATGCTCCTTTTATGGCAACAAAAGCAATTCCACCCTAAAATAAAAAGGAAAATTAGCTTTTTATAATGCAGATTTAGAGAAACATAATAATAAAAATAATTTTACTTAGATCACAAAAGACACAGCCATTGCTGCTAATTCAGATGAATGCAGAAGAAACAGTTCTTTTTTCTACCAGGGGGTGAGACAGGCAGAGACACTACACCTATAAGAGACACCTTCCCTGTTCTCCTATTGAGTAATCTCTCCACTTAGCTCTATGTCCATTCTGATACAACAGGGAGAAGGCCTGGACGCATGTGCAGGCTGCCATCAGAGAGGGGAAGTGAGAATAATAATGACATCAGCACAAGGGTTGACTATGTGCTAGCACTTCAAATGAATTGTCTCATTTAATCCTCCCAGTAATCCTGATATAGCTACCAATAAGATCTATATTTTACAGGCACAGAGAAGTCAAGAAATTTGATTTCATCAAAGCAATTTCTGTGATAGGATATGAATCAGGCAGTCTGACCCTAGAGCAGAAGCTCTTCACCATAATCTTGTTGGCAAGAGGGATGAGTGGAAAATTCATGCCTATTCTAGGAGAGAAATCACCCACAGCATTGTTCCGGAAGGCCAGGAGTAATGTAAGGGATCCTCCTCTCTTTCTTGCTATTGGATAACAAGTAGGGATCAAATAGAACCTTAAGGCACAGGAGCCACAGAATGAATATTTATATAGTCCCATTGGGGTTCTTTCTGAACAAATATACAGTTCATTCTCTTTTGTATAGTCACTTGAAAAAAAAGTAATATTAAAACCATCTTACCAAGATTGTCCTTTGTAAATTAGAGTTAACACTACTGAACATCAGTTTACCAACTATTGTCGCAATAGTAGGAAAGACAAGGGCTCCACACAAAATTCGGGTGGCAGAGACGTGATCTGCTAAAGGATTAGCCTCAGCTGGAATTCGAGGAACAGGACAACCAATGCCTAGAGAAAAAGAAAATGCAGGGTATTAGTGCTAATAAATCAGAATAACTAAAATATCTACGCATACTAAGATTCTTCCACAAAATTAATTTGGTGTGCTCATGATAGCCACAATTTTTCCAGGGCCTTACCTGGAAATATACTGTTCAAAATTTGTAGTTTATTCGAGTATTTGCGCCATAGTCTAAGCACGTAGTCTTCCCAGCGTATCATCTTGCCTAATATCAGCATGACAGGAATAGTAGGAAGTCCAATTAAAAGGAATAAAGGGTCAGCTCTCTCCATAACATCCAGACCTTCTTTATGGCCTACAACCTGTGAAACAGACAGCATTTGCTAGAATCATTTCCTTATCTAATGAAGGGTTGCATGCATGAACTGAATTCATTTTAGAGGAAATGCTAAATTTCAAAAGAATACAGAAAAAAAAAGTTTTAAAAAATAAGCTGGAAAGCTATCAGTCCTGACTTTAAGTGTCTCTCATTCAGGGGAAGAAAAGCTCCTAAGCTATTTCATATTATATTGGAATAAAAGCTTTAAAAATGATTGACCCACAGTGATTACAATTCAGCAGAGGGGAGGGGGCTTCTGGTTCTTTAATTCCTCTTATTTGATTTGATTAGACTGGACTATAATTTTAAGTCCTATTTGTGCTCCGGCAGAGCATCTCTTTTCCTGCTCTTCCTACTAGGGTAAGCACAGCTAGCCAAGGGGCGGGACCAGCCTTCAGGAGATAGCCTGAAAGCTCACTTCTCTTTGGTTCTTTCTCCATACTCAGTTGTGCCCGGGATAGAGTGATTTTTCTGGCTGGCTAAATGCCTGTTCTACACACCTAACTCAGCTAAAATGCAATTCCAAGGTCTACTGTAGTAGTTTTTGCTATAGGTTCCAGTCATTTTTCCAGTCTAGGAACCCTAGGGTGTCCTATCAACGGGGTAATGAAGCTAAAACAACCTTCCCTTCTTATCTGGGTCTTAGGGCTATTTCTCAATTGGATTAGATCCCAGAGGGCAAGAAGGACATGATTAATTCTTTGTGAATCTCCATACTTCCCCTCCCAGGAAAATCCTTTTTACTCAATCAATCTTGGTCTTATGCTTCTCTCAACATCTCCATTTTATTGGTGAGTTTCTTACTTTTAATTAGAGATTCTCCCTGAAAATTCTCTTTCAAAGGTCTCAAATGATCTTCCCTTTAGCCAAAGTCTCAATTGCTTCCAAATTAAACCTATTTCTCTGAGTCATTATTCTTGGCAGTTATGACAGGACAAGGAGACTATTTCCAAATCTTGGGCTTATACCCCCACCCAGGTATCACACTGTGAGGACAGCTTGCTAGGAGGATACTACTATAAAGACTCCATATAGTTTTTCTGATCACACTTGAGGAGTAAACCAGGAAGAAAGGATTGGGAAGAACCCTGTCTATCTTTGATAGGGAAGAGGTGAAAGGAAGGGCAGGCAAGGAGGAAAGGGAAGAAAGAAGGTAGGGAAAACTAAAAGTTGCCAGGGACACTGAGGAAAACAAGCTCATGAAAAAGTAAATGGGTTTTTTAAAAAAATGAGATGCTCTTTATGTCAACTACCGTAGCAGATTTTTTTTAGGTGGACTACTATAAGGAGATGTGAAATGAGGTAAAGCTGAGAATGGTCAGAGCAAACTGAAATTCTAGACAACACACTCAATCCAGGTAAAAATATTTTATAAGTATGTGGGGAGAGCCAAAATGGATGCTTTTAAAATCTGAGCTAGGGATATAGTCCAGGCTTGTACTTCATTAACGTCCCTAAATACAACGTAATATTAAAGGGCAGGAGGCTAACCTCTTCCAAGTGGCCAAAAACCATGGTATAGGTACCTGATATTCTTCTGTGTCTCCACAGAGAAACCCGACACCTTGTATGTGAAGGATGATTGTTCTGAGTTGCCCTTAAGTGAAATAGTCTGGTTCACAAACAGCTGACCCTTGAACAACACGGGTTTGAACTGTACTGGTCCACTTATAGATACACTGATAGATACTGTACAGTACTGTTATTTTCTCTTCCTTATGATTTCCTTAATAACATTTGCTTTTCTCTAGCTTGCTTTACTATAAGAATACAGCATATGGTACATATACAAAAATGTGTGTTAGTTGACTTTACGTTATCAGTAAGGTTTCTGGTCACAGCAGGCTATTAGAAGTTAAGTTTTTGGGGAATCAAAAGTTATCCATGGATTCTCTACTGCATGAGGGGGGTTAGCAGTGCCCCTAACCCCCATGTTGTTCAAGGGTCCACTGTATTTCATAAACCTTAATCCCACACTAGTGGCAAAAGTGGATCAGCCCAGAGATTGTGTCTTTACCTATGACTTTTCAGGACATTCTATTTTTATATCATTTTATTATGGTCAGTTATAAAGTTACAACTAAATGTGATTTAAATATTCTTGAAGTATTAGTAAATAAATTCAGAAATTTCAAAAATTCCTGTTGGGTTATACTATTCTTTTTAGAATCTGGGGTTCAGAAATATAAAGCAGAGTGATATTCAGGTAGAGACTACAGTAAGGGAAAGTTTATTCCTCATGGGTGGCAGTAAAAACCTCACAACCTGGTGTCTAAGAATGAGGAAACAAAAAAGAAGATAAATAGGACAAACAGTGAGCAAGAGACCCACTGTCCCACTTGTTATATCTAAAGTGGAGACAGATGCTTTGTACTCAAGCTGGGCTCACTATGCGTGAATTCAACTGAACACTGATTATGTCCCAAACACAGGCCTAGGTGTTGGGGATAAAATGATAAGCTAAATAGATGTCTTTTGGAGGTGAGATACAATCAAATCAAATCAAACAAGCATGCAAATATAAATGCCGCAAAGGAAACAGAATAGTATAACAACTGTAGTTTACCACCTGCTACTATAGTCAGACTCAAGGGCAGAATATGAAAGCTGAATTAAGCAATGGGGCTGATTTAACTTTGGTCAATACAAATCCAGCAAATTGTGTATGGTCATGTACATTCTGGTTTTATGCCCCAAGATTAAAAAGATTATTTTTAAGACTTCAATTTTGGGGTGAGATTCAGGAACTACAGAATGTCTTCTGCAAGAATTTGTTATCTGTGTATAAAACAAAGGCCTAGGAATTGTAGTTTTAGATAAAGGTTTGTTTTTCTGCTTAAGAGCTAAAAGCTAGATCTTCAATATCCAGGAGCTCACCAATGCTGAAAGGCTAAGAGTTTTAACTTAGGCCTGATCTTATAAAGCACTTCGTTTTAGGAACCTACTTTTAAATGGGAGAATGAAACAGTGGTGAACTAGTAGGCTTTCTTAGTCAGAATTAAGGATAATTCAGGATAGTATAAGAGTTAAGAATGGACAATGCTTATGGGGGTTATCTTTACACTAGAGGCAAAAGTGGAACTAGGCTGGACATTAGGGTCCTATTGTTCCAGGGTAAAATGTTCCCACTGTCTTTGGAACCAGGTTTCACCTAAGGAGTCCCAGATTAGGGACAGGGGTAGGGGGTCTTTCTTGCTGTGTGGTAGTGGACATGTAAACTCGCCAAATCTATAAACTAGGAATAATTGATAGTATTTAGATCACAAGACTGTTACGAGGATTAAATATACCACTGCTGGAAAGGTGTTTAGCCCAGTGCTGGGAAAAAAAGTTACCTATTATGTTGTCTTTGCAATAAAAACGTAGGCAGAAGGTCTCATTCAAATTCCTCACAACTAACAGGCATTGAACCTAAAACTGATTCATGGAGAAGTAAGTGGGAAAAGAATAGTGGAAGGACAGGTATGAGGCAGGGAGGGTGACAAAAGCCAAAGGACAGAGGTAAAAAACTAAACAGCATAAGGATGGGTTGGAGGAGACAGCCCAATAGGCCTCAAAGTAGAATGAAGTGAGACTGTGAAGCACCCTGTGTAACAAATCAGGTTAAAGAAATGGAATCTTTTTCAAGTCAGTGGTTCTTAATCTTTACCCATTACACTCATGACTAATGATGCAATTCATTTTGCAATTCATTCTAGTGACTATATCCAGATTTTGGGGGTGTCATCAACACTTCATGAAGAAGCCTTGCAATATATGTCCCACCATGGCTATTAATGAAGCAACCAGAAATGCCATTCACTATGGACCCAGCACAGACAGGTTATGTGCAATTTCTAGAATATTACATAGTGTGTTAACTATTACTGAGTTATTTATGAAACACCCAATCTAAGTGCTGCATTGGTAAAGCACTACTTAAGGCAGAGGAGATGGGTGAGCTTGAAGTAGATGTTGAAGGTATTATTTTAGGAAGACTGATTTAGAAGGATGGACTGATAGAAGAGGATAAATTAAGAGAAACCAATCAAGAGGCTCCTTTAGCCCACAGGTATGATGGGGGAGTGACAAGAAATCAGGTGGTTAAGACTGTGGAAAAGAAGCTACAGATAGAAGACGTATAAAAATGAATATTGCTTGGATTTGGGTCAGTGGACCGATCTAGGTCTCTGAAGTAGAAAGAGCTAAAGGTAGTCCTAAGAATGTGGGATACAGACTGAGTAGATGGGAAAATAATAGTAGCGATCAAAGGTATAGAAAAATTATAATGGGGAATAAATTTAGGTTTCAAATTGAGGGAAAGACTAATCTGATTTCAATAATACTGACTGTGAAATCACAAGAGGTCATTTAAGAAGAGTCGAACTGTGACTGTAGGACTGGATTTGAGGACAGATTAGGGCAAAGACATAGATGTAAGCCCAAAAAGTACAGAGATGATAGCTGGAAATCTTTAAAGAAGAAGTATAAAGAGTCGTCAAGGGTCTGGGACTAAATCTTGAAATTTAAGTCTAATAATCTTAACACTTACTGATGGTAGCAAAAAACAGGAAGCAACTAATCATCTAATCAACAACAGATTGGTTAGTAAGTTGTTCTAATTCCACACATAGAATGCTATGAAGAGGTCTACATACTTATATGCAAAGATCTCCAAGGTTCACTGTTTGTAAAAAAAAAAAAAAAGGGGGGGGTACAGTTCTACTCTGCTTCCTTTAAGAGGAAAAAAGGTATGTGTGTGTGGGAGAACAAATTTATTTTTTCTTGCACATGCACAAAGAAAGTCTAGAAGAATGTATTATATAACTAATAATAGTGGCTACCTGGAGAAGTGAGGGGGAACCTGGGCAAATGAGCAGGAGTAAGAAGATGACTTTTCACTAGATAGTTTCTTATATATTTCTTATTTTTAAGCCACGAGAAGGTTATTACTTGTTCAAAAGAATAGTAATAATTTTTAAAACTCTCCTAACAGAAATCTATTTAATAGATCTTCACATAAAAATTATCATTGAACAGAGTAAAATAGAGAACCTGCATCACTGTCACTGCTCCATAAGTCACAGCTGTCCAGTAGATAGAGCCAACCATTATTCCCGCTGCAGCAAATGGACAAGCTTTTGAGATCAGTCTATCTGCAAGATCCAAGACGTAAACAACTGGACCTATAATAAAAAAAGAAAGTAATGTTTCAATACAAGACAGATTTTTAAAAAATGACTTATTCAATATTTTCCATTGATCTACATATTTTTATGAAGTTGGATGTTCTGATGCTTTAGAGATAACTATTATAAATGTGATGGGAACCTAAGATTTAAATAAATTTAGAATTTCTCAGTTGTCTGCATAAATAGCTAAGTTTTACTTCCTAAATTCTAGGAAATAGCCTCTTCAAATTTTGTATCTTTATCAGTAAACCTAAGATTAAAGGCTCGAACACAGCTGCTTCTTATGAAGAAAATATATTCTCTCAATTCTTTTATTCACACTGGCTACTACAGAATGAAATGGCCATTTCAGCTTGCTCTTCCCAAACAGTTCCTGCCCACAATTAGATTCTCTAGTACTTGGTAAAAATATCACTTCTTTGACTTCACTCATTACTTCCTTGGTGCAGTATGTGAAGGTAACCAAGGCTATGTTCTCGTAGTTATATGAAGTCAATCTATTTTACTTTGATTTTCAATATGGAATAGTTGAGTATTATTCTCTCAAAAAATTTTTCTTTTTTTTTCAAGTTTGTATGTAAATTCCAGTTAGCTAAGATATAATGTACTATTAGTTTCAGGAGTAGAATTTAGTCGTTCATCACTTACATATAATACCCATTTAACAAACTTCTTTTAATGATTACACTGCCAGTTTTTATGGGATTCCAACAGTTGTATGTGCCAATTATATTTCTATTATTGTATGCTTACTGTGAAATCTGGCTACTACTTCCTTTGGAAGGTATTTAGAATAGCTATATTTGGAGGTTTTCTAATTGCTTAAGTCCAATATAATTTAGCTCCAGAATTTTCCAGAATAGTGGAAGGGTCTTAGGACTGAATTAGAGCAAGTCCTAAAGAACTGAGTATCTAAGTTCAGTCACAGAACTATGAAACCTTGATTTACTAATCACCGTATTTGTTGAATACCCTCTACATACAAACTATTACTTGAGACATTTTCTTGGAAATGTGTAAAAATTATTACCTACCTTCTGGGGGGTTACAATCTATAGGAGGATGCCATATACAAAAACTATTTTTATTGTACAAAGAAATTAACAGAGCAATATGATAAAATAATTAAAACACGTAAGAACAAGCCTCCATCTACGGAGCCTCTAACCGCTGCAGCCAGCAGTCTCAGTAGTCACTGTATAAAGAAAGACCACGCTGTGAAGTAGAAAGAACATTAGGACGGATGTCAAAGGACCTATGATTCCATTTAGCGTATTTACTAACTATGTCCTCTGATAATAGTTAGCACTTCTTGAGGGTCTACAGGATACCAGGTGCTGTGCCACAGGCATTACATGCATCATTGCTCAATCTCATAATGTAGGGTTTAATCCTAAAAATATACAAATTTGCTAGGTTAAGTTTAAAACTCCCTCAGAGGGTAAAATAAAAGTCATTTTAGTGAGTCTCCAAAGATCCCTCAAATGCTGGTACTAACAGTAAAAAACCATAGATACATATATATGAAACCTCCACACTTCAACTTTCATATTCTTTGATAATTCTTTAATCAGAAAATTGAAGCCACAAGACAAGTCCAGACTCTCCATGGCACATGTACCCCCCTACCAACATCACACCTATCTGAAGTTAATCCCTCCACTGACACACCAGATCCCATTCCCTTGCCAACTCAAAGCCACAGCTCCACCAACTGTCTCCCACATCATTTCCTCTCTACTCTTTACTGGATTATTTCCATCAGACATGTCATTATTTCTTCTATCTTAAAAAAACCCGAATTCTTCTCTTGATCCTTCTTCCCTCACTGCTCCATCTTTGCTTCCCTTACAACAAAATTCCTCAAAAGACTTACCTGTTTTCACTCTCCTTCAATTCTCTCCACCAAAACTGCTCATAATGGTCACTAACCACCTAAAATTAGTTACATTTAATGGTGTAATCTCAGCCTTCCTCCTATTTGGCCTAGCAGCAACATCTGACACAGATGTTCCCTTCTTCTTCCCAATACATGGTTCTTCATTATATTTCTAGGACATCACCATCTCTTGGTTTTCTTTCCATCACCAGTCATTAACTTTTCAGTCTTTCTTGGTTCCTCCTCTTCTTGACCTCAGTGAGACTCACCCTGCCAACTTCTACCTCATGATACTCCCTATTTAATTACTCTGCACTATTTTTCTTTTTCCCAAAGCACTTATCACCTAACATACTCTAATTTACTCATTCTGTTTCTACCTACAAGAATATGGTTGGGAAACTATGGGCCACGGACCAAATCCAGCTGGCTGCTTGCTTTTGTAAATAAAGTTTTGTATGGAACATGGTCACATGCAAAGCCTAAAATATTTACTCTCTGGTTTTAACAGAAAAAGTCTGCTGACTTTTGAACTAGAACATAAGCTCCAAAGGGAAAAATGTTTTTGTTTTGCTTATTGATGAATCCCAAGTTCCTATGACTCTCAAATATTTGCTGAATTCTCTACTGAGGTACTTATTTAAAACTATGATATGAAAATCTCTAGGTCTTTTTCACTATTCTGTACCCAGCCCAAGTTAACTATAGGACTATTTTCTACCCAGTCAGAATAAAAATTGGTAAGGAAAGAAGGTATTTTACATGCTTCCAATGTACCTTCTTCCTCTCTCAAAGGGTACTTAGAACTATCTACTGATGGAGTGAAGCAATACAATTCCTAAAAAAAACCATCACTACCACTTATCTATCATGAACATGGGTAATCTAGAGATGTTTGAATTGTTTTTCCTTTCAAGATCTCAGATGGTTCTAATATAACGAGCTCAATTTCAGTTTTCTTCCTGAATCAATGGGTGTGAATTCTTTTTGTGCAAGCAAAAACAAAAAACCTGTACACTTTTGGAAATTTTCTACTCATTCCTTGAATCATATACAAAAGATGTGCTAGATTAAATGAAGACACTGGCTGTATTTTATAGTCCCTATTTCCAGTTTTTCTGAAATAGTTTTGTCTAGACTTCTGTCTTTATATTGCCTAAACCTCTCCAGGCTCTTCCAGATAGACTAGTCCAAGAACAGTTTAATACTTAAAAGATAAATGTTTAGTAGTAAACATACCATAAGAATAAACTGCCATCCAGGGGAGGTATTTCTTAGAGCTAAAGATTATTTAGGCAAGCTATTTAGTGAGTTAAAACAATCACTGAATTTCTCTGGATGGCAGTCCCTAAATCATACTCTTCCTATTAGGAAGCTTACCATGTGCTACTATCCCATGACTTGGGGTCAAAAGAAAAATAGCAAGTTACTAGATTCTTCTTACTGTTGTACTACAGCACAAAGAGTTATGGAAAGCGAGGAAAGACAAGACTAGATCTATAAAACGCCAATTCTAATGAGGAGGAGGAAGTATGAATAAGTGCACATCACACAAGTCAAATACCTAAGGGCATAAAACGGCTTCAATATTTTAAAAAGGCATTATTGAATTTTTAATGTCTCAGTGGGGTTCACCACTTACATTTTCAATGTACTATATTTACACAATGAATGGCAATTGAAGAAGCTCTGTATAAATGTAAGTTTTGAAAACCCAATAATTTAAAGGGCACTAGGGAAGCTTGCAATTAAAAGAAAATCTATTGTGAATTCTTTTGTACAATAAAGAAGCTTTCGTAAAGAAAATACACCCTAATACTCTGGGTAAATTCAAATTTTCACATTTCAGATGTGAATGACATCAAACAGTGAGCTGAGAATTATTGGGGAAACTCCTAAGTCTTGTGTCTACTGAAAAAGAAGTAATCAGTTTTATCTGGCAGACACTGAGCAAGTAGATTTGTTGCAGCTGTGATTTAAATTAAAATTTATGTACGCATGGTGTTAAAGGCACATCTTGGAAGATAAGAAATTAATGACTGAAGGGCAGGTAATATTTAGGGCTCAACATCTATGGCCACTGCTTACAGTAACAACCAGAATTCCTACGACCTTTCTCTGGGATAGAAAGGTATCCTTAAAAAACAAAACAAAAAACCCTCTCACCAATTCTTAAGAAATAATTTCTATATGTTGCCAAAGTGCTACATTTTCTAACACAGAACACAATTTAATGAGCAAAAATAGGTGCTTCACAAGACAACCCTGTATAAGTTTCTAAGACGGTAACAGCTCCAGTGAAGTTTTCTGTTAAGTGGCCAATGGTTTATAAAAGAGTTTAATAAGCATAACAGACTGTTTGCAAAAGCTATGCAAGTTTCCAGGTTTTTTTTGGTTTGCTTTTTGCTCTGCACTGAACTAGTTTTGATCTAGACCCAACTTTAATGCCAACCTGCTAAGCCGAAACATCAACCCCACTTTCAGATTCAGAACCATCCAGAATCGTAATTTTGGATGTCATGAAGAGTCCAACAATATAGTTCTAAGTTTCTCTCTTTGCTCCAAATCTTCTTTTTGTTGTGTTCTATTTCTGGAATGTCCTGTCCCTACTTTAAGTCTGTATGAAAATCCAGACTTCCCAATGAAAACTAATCTAACCTGATAGAGGTTGACTAATTGCTCTACCCCACCCTGTTCATGTCCCATGGGCTTCCTTTAATACTATCCCACAAAATGCACTTACCCCTTTGCTTGTGCATAATGTTAGTACTTTATGTTCTTGTTCAATGTTTGTTCAGTTGTCTCAATATCCTTAAGTCTGTCCATGTCAGCATCATCTTAGATTGAAAATTCCCAGGGGGCAAGGGCCAAGTCTGTTTAACTCGTTTTGTACAGTGCCTAGGATAGAACCATGTACAGATAGGTGCTTAAAAAAATGCTTTTGATGATGACTGGCATCACTCTCAGGGACTCTGTAGGCCACAGCTATCTTAGCACATGGTACGTGGCAGTACACTGGGGTACTTTGGCCTGTTCCGCAGGACATTAGAATATAATGGCATAGGACAGACCTAGCTGTAGCACTCTGTGGCAAGTACTTGACTCAATCCATTGTTAAAAAAAGGACCTTTAACGTGGGCACCTGGCTGGCTTAGTCAGTCGAGTGTGTAACTCCTGATCTCGGGGTTGTGGGTTTGAGCCCCACATTAGGTGTAGAGATTACTTAAAAAAAAAAAAAAAAAAAAAAAAAAAGTATATGGTTCCAAGCCAACAAATGTGGATTTTATTGAAGACATGAAATAATATCACAACAACCAACTCAAAAGTTAAAAGTATGTGGAAATCCTGATGGGACAGTAAAGAGTTTTAACTCTTTCTCTAGCATTCATCACTACTTTAAACACTAGACTTCAGAGGCCAGGTTGAAGAGCCTCAGACAAGCTTATGTAAATGTCATCTTTGATTGCTCAGCTTGTAGGCTGAGATTTTACCAATTTTATTTAAGAATAAATATTCTGCAAACTCAGGCTATAAATTACTTTGCTTAGTAACAAGAAGTTAGACATTAAATTATAAATAGAGAAGAAAGGATATATTGTTGGGCAATTTTTTAGATAATTGACCCAAAGCCCTCAAAACAAAAAAAAAACAACCCTGAGGAATAAAAGATCCAGAGTCAAAGCAGATGAGTACCATTCCTCCGTGTATATATAATGTATTACCATGAACAGTAATTAAAGATAATCATAGTAATTCTTTATTACATAGTTTGTGCCAAAGGAAAGCTTAAATTTACCTTATAAGACTAGAATAGCTCATAGAATATCTGTGGGCTATAAGGTCAACTACTAAGTACCTATTAAGCACCTACTGTACACACAGCATTTTACTTTACATTAAAATAAATGTAAATAAAATTTAACACACCAGCCTCTGCCTCCAAGGAGCCTCCAATCTAGTTAAGGACAACCAATAAATACACATTAAACAACTGAGAAAGTTTTTTTTTTTAAGAGGTAAGTACAAGGCTCTTTTTTTAAAAATAAGATTTATTTATTTATTTGAGAGAAAGAGAGTGCACACTAGGGGGAGAGGGAGAGGGAGAGAGAATCTTAAGCAGACTCCACGCTGAGCCCCTGTGGGTCTCGATCCCATGACCCTGAGATCACGATCTGAGCTGAAACCGAAACCAAGAGTCAGCCACTTAACTGACTGGGCCACACAGGCACCCCAACAACTGAAAAACTTTAAGGCAAATTTAGCATATGTACAACAGTATGGTACAAACTTAACAGATACATGTTAATGAAATTTTAGGTAAAGATTATAGGGGGATAAGGATACAAAGAGTTTTTAAACTGATGAATGCATGCAGGTATGTATTTACTAATTAATGCAAGTGAATCTTGACCTAGACTTGAAGTCTATGATCTGAAAAGGGAGCATTGTAAGAGACCATCTAACCGAGGCAAAAGACTCTTCAATGGGTTTACATGGTTGGTTTTTTTTTTTTTTTAAAGCTAGTATACCACTAAGAGCAGGGTTAACTGACAGAAACCCTGGCTAGACCTTTGACACTACTTAGGAAGTTCCTGAGAGACATGCTAAAATGAAAACGATATTTTAGGAAAACTAATCTTATAGCAGATTAAAGTCAGTGTAAACTAGAATAAAATCCACAAGATTTTGTATCCAAAACAAGTACAAAGAAAGAAAGTAGTATCAATCCAGAAAAACTTAATATAAGAGACTTGAATTAGAAAACCCCATTTTCTTGTAGAAGTTTTATAGTTTCAGGTCTTATACTGAAGCCTTTAATCCATTTCAAATTAATTTTTGTAAGTGGTATAAGATAGGGGTCCAGGGGTGCCTGGATGGCTCAGTTGGTTAAGCAACTGCCTTCGGCTCAGGTCATGATCCCAGGATCCTGGGATCGAGCCCCGCATCGGGCTCCTTACTCAGCAGGGAGCCTGCTTCTCCCTCTCCCTCTACCTGCTACTCCATCTGCTTGTGCTGTCAAATAAATAAATAAAAACATCTAAAAAAAAAAAAAAGATAGGGGTCCAATTTCATTCGTTTGCATGTGAATATCCAGTTTTCCCAACACCATTTACTGAAGGGACTATTCTTTCCCTATCAAGTATTCTTGGCTCCTTTTACCAAATATTAGTTGAACGTATATGCATGGGTTTACTTCTGGGCTCTTGATTCTGTTCCATTGGCCTATGTGTCTCCATTTATACCAGTACCATATTGTTTTGATTACCACAGCTTCATAATAAAGTTTGAAATCAGGAAATGTGATGCTTCCCATTTTGTTCTTTCTCAGGACTGCTTAAGTTATTTGGGGTCATGTGTGATTCTATACAAATTTTAGGATTTTTTTTTCCTACCTCTGTAAAAAACGCCATTGGGATTGACAGGGATTACAATGAATCTATATATGGCTTTGGTAGTATGGACATTTTAAATATTCTTTCAATCCATGAACATGAAATATCTTTTCATTTATTTGTGTCTTCTTCAATTTCTTACATCAATGTCTTATAATTTTTAGTTCTATTCATAAGTACTTAATTACTTTTGATATTATAAATGGGATTTTTTTCTTTTTCAGATAATTTTGTTTTTAGTATACAGAAATGCATTGATTTTTCTATGTTGATTTTGCATCCTGCAACTCTACTGAATTTAACATTTTTGGGGGGCAGTCTTTAGGATTTTCCATGTATGACATCACCTGCAAACAAAGACAACTTTACTTCTTTCTGATTTGGATGCCTTTTCTTTTTCTTGCCTAATTGCTCTGGCTAGGACTTCCAGTATTATGTTGAATAGGAGTGGTGAGAATGGGCACTCTTGTCTTGTTCTTGATCTTAGTGGGATAGCTTTCAGCCTTTCAATGTTAAGTATGATGTTAGCTGTGGGTTTGTCACATACAGCCTTTATTTTGTTGGGGCATATTCCTTCCACACAAAATTTGTTGAGAGTTTTTATCATGAAAGGATGTGGAATTCTGTCAAATGCTTTTTTCTGCATCTATTGAGATAATCATATGATTTTTATCTTTCATTCTATTAATGTGGCATATCACAGTGATTGATTTGCAGATGTTGAACCATCCCAGGGATAAATCCCACTGGGTCATGGTGTAGGACCCTTTTAATGTGCTGTTGAATTTGGTTTGCTAATACTTTGTTGGGAATCTTTGCATCTATATTCATCGAGATACTGGCTTGTGATTTTCTTTTCTTGTAGTGTCTATATGGCTTTGATAGCAGGATAATGCTGGCCTCATAAAATGAGTTTGGGAATTTTCTTCTTTCAATTTTTGAGAAGAGTTAAGGAGGACTGGCATTGATTCTTCCTTAATTGTTTAGTAGAATTCTCCACTGAAACCATTTGGTCCTGGGTTTTTCTTTGTTGGGAGGTTTGTATCTCCTTGCTGTTGGTCTGTTCACATTTTCTGTTTCTTCATGATTCGGTCTTGGTAGGTAGTATGTTTCTAGGAATTTATCCTTTACTTCTAGGTTATCCAGTTTGTTGGCTACAATTGTTCACAGAAGTCTCATGATCCTTTGTATTTCTGAGGTGTCAACTGTAATGTTTCTTCTTTGAAAGACACTACACATTATATGCCTCATGATGTAGTAGGAAGTACATAGAACTATGAAATATTTTTGAAAAAAACAATCATAGGGGCACTTGGGTGACTCAGTCCGTTAAGTGTCTGTCTTTGGCTTAGGTCATGATCCCAGGGTCCTGGGATTGAGCCCCGCATCGGCTCCCTGCTCAGCGGGGAGTCTGCTTCTCCCTCTGCACCCCCCACCCCTGCTTGTGCTCTCTCGCTCTCTGAAATAAAATCTTAAAAAAAAAAAATCATATATAACTTCACTGATGAGATCTAACCACCATGATAAGAAATGCAGGGAACAGAGCAACATATTACCCATGTATTCTCGGGGTGTGAGTAATAACAAACCCAGAAAATGGGAAATACTATGACAACAAATGATCCTTTTATCTAATGAAAAAATTACAAGTGGAAAAGCAAAAATACTGGGGTTTACAAGTCATGCTAGGTTTTAGGTCCATACGTAGTTGGAGAGCTGACTCGGAGATCCTCACAAGGGTTGTATGAACCATCAGTGAAAGAGTAAGTCAGAAAAAAAAAAAATCCACATGACAACAAAGTGAGCCAACAAGGAAAACTCTCTTATCTTCAAGAAGAAAAGTAGGATGAGGAGGATAGTTTCCTCTAAATATTTGTAACTATAGTCAACTGGCATGCTGATTTCAGGTTAGAAATCCATCTGTGCTAAAGGAGAAATCCCAAATGCAAATCCTTTCTGGAGTTCTTTCACCTTCAGGATATCCACAGTTTACAAATATGAACACAAATGTGAATGTAATCCCCACACTCAAGAGAAATAAAGCACTGTGGGGGCGCCTGGGTGGCTCAGTCGTTAAGTGTCTGCCTTCGGTTCAGGTCATGATCCCGGGGTCCTGGGATCGAGCCCCACATCGGGCTCCCCGCTCTGCGGGGAAGCCTGCTTCTCCCTCTCCCACTCCCCCTGCTTGTGTTCCCTCTCTCGCTATATCTCTCTCTGTCAAATAAATAAAATCTTTAAAAAAAAAAAAAAAGAGAAATAAAGCACTGTGAACAAGAACCAGAAGAAAAAGAACAGATTTAGGCTACCAAAGACTTTAGATAATGGAATTATCAACCCAATCATAAAAATGATGTAATAAAATACAAGATAACTTACAAATGAACAAAATGGAAGAGACTATAAACAATTACCAGGCATATTTAAGAAAAAACTACAACTTATAGAAAACAAAACCCCTTGCAGATTAGACAATGCTTGAAGTGAGAATTTGAGAATCAGGTAACCGTTAAGAAGAAATTATAATGCTGAAGTACAGAGACCAAAGATGAAAAATCCATAAAAGTTAAGAGACATGAAAGAAAATGAAAATGTCTAACATAACTCTAATCAGAGTTCTAGAATGGGGGAGGAGCAGTATTTGAAGAGATAAAAGCTAAGACTTTTCAAGGATAACCATTTAAATAGGGGAAAAAAGTATAAAACTTAAAAATTAATACAGGGGAAAATACAGTATCAGAGGAAAAAACACTTCAACCCAGGAGATAGCCAAGAAAAGGGGGAGGGGAGGAAAAAATGGTACAAATAGAACACAGAAAATGTGACAGTAAAAACCCAACTATATCAGTATCACAATAAATGTAAAATAAAATAACTCCAAAGAACTGAAAATAAAAGGATGAGAAACGATAAACAGGCAAATACGACATTATCAAAAAAAGCTGATATAAAGAAGGAAAAGAGTAACTTTATAGTGGGGAAATCTGACAAACACTACCTTAGCCAGATAATCAAAGTCAGTATCACCAGTGATAAGTAATGTTGACAGTATATTTGTCTTTGATGTGAGGTGATGAAAATGGCACTTCACCTCTGTGGTTTTGCTCCCTAAAACTCATAACCCCAACAGATAATGGGAAAAACATCAAACAAATCCCAACTGGGGGACATTCTACAAAACGTCTGAACATTACTCCTCAAAATTGTCAAGGTCATCAAAAACAAGGAAAAGTCTAAGAAACCGTTACAGCCAAGAGGAGCCTAAGGAGACATGACTAAACGTAATATGGTATCCTGCAACAGAATGAAGACATTAGGTAAAAATTAAAGAAATCTGAATAAAATATGGACTATAAGTTAATAATAACATAACAACATTGGTTAATTATAACAAATGTACCACACTAAGATAAACTGTTAACAACAGAAAAAACTGGATATGGGATATATGGGAACTCTCTGTAGTATTTTTATAATTTTTCTATAAATCAGAAATTGTCCTAAAACAAAACGTTGATTTAAAAAAAGATGGTATAGTGGCGCCTGGGTGGCTCAGTCAGTTAAGCATCTGCCTTTGGCTCAGGTCATGATCCCAGAGTCCTGGGATCAAACCCCACCATCAGGCTCCCTGCTCAGCAGGAAGCCTGCTTCTCCCTCTCCTGCTCCCCCTGCTTGTGCTCTCTCTAATACACAAAATCTTTAAAAAAAGAAAAAAAAAAAGATGCTGTAGCTATATTATTATGTCCATTCTATATTATCATGTCTATATTATATACAAGTTTAAGAAAAAAAAGCATTATTGTGGATAAAATAGTCATTACTTAATGATACAGTGTTGGACTCACCAGGATATTTTATTTCTAACCTAAGGGGTAGGTCAGCAAGTGATGGTTTATTAGTCTTTATTCCTCATATGTAGTTATGATATTTTCTTTTTCAACAAATATTTTATAATAACAGAGAAAAAAAATACCTGAGTGAACATTCTGCTGAGCTTTGATCAATGTTAAGGCAGTAGATATAATTAGTTCTGTATATTGATAGCAGCATGCTGGCAAAGGCAATGGAAAAGCAGGCACGCCAATACACTGTTGGGAAGATTAAATAGGTATAATCTCTACAAAAGCCAATTTGATGATATCTATTAATGTTATAAACGCACATATTCTTTGATCCAGCAATTCTACTCCAGTCATTTATCTTAGATATATTTGCGCATGTGCATAAGATTATTTTACACAGTTGTTCTTGACAGCACTGTTTGTAGTAGTGAAAGATTAGAAACAGCCTTTATGTCCATTAACAAGACTGGTTATAGAAATAACCATACATACATCTGTGTAACCGAGTATTATGTAACTGTAAAGAAAAAAAAGCTCTTTATACACTAATATAAAAAGGTATCTACCATATATTGCTGAGAAAAAAAAGCAAGTATAGAACATGATCTATAGTATACTTGTCTATAGTATTTTGACATATAATCTAATTGTGCTCAATATTCTATTTGCCTCTCCAGGTTTACTGCTCATCTTTCTCCACTCTGCTTTGTGCACAATTTGCCAAACAAATTGCATCTTCCAGGCAACCTTGTCCTCTAGCTTCCGATGTGTTCAAACAGTAAGTGGGATGGCTAAAAAATCAGAGGGTGGTAAAAGTGTCCCCCCACAGTCCCGGTTCCCTCACTACAGGCAGTTGGCATTTCTTTCTCTAAAACCATAGACCCTGTTAAACAGCCTCTCTCCTTCTGCTAAAGCTCTTGTCAAGTTCTGTTAATAGCTCCCTTCCCTTGCACTTTCAGGCCTAGGAGTGGAAATGATTTCATATAGTTGCTGATTCCTGGGTGTTTTCCTGTCCCTTGTTTATTCCTTTAACTCTCCCCTAATATTTATAGCTTTTCAGGGTGTGAGGGAGAGAGAAGAGGGAAAAAAGAATGGGGGGAGAAAAAGAGAAACATCCTGGAATAAAACACTGAGACTTCTAATAATGGCTGCCTCCAAGTAAGAAACTTACTTGGCATTATGGCTGGTGGACATGGTAAAAAGACTTTCATTGAACACCCTGGTATATTCAGTATCTTTTGAAATTGGTCCATGTGAATGTATTATCTAGAGGGAAAATATATAAAGTAAACTCAAACACTTAAAAGAAACAAAAGAAAATACTAAGAGATACTGTAGTTATGGCATCTTTTCTTTCAAACATTTGCTATTCCTTGCCATGTCCAGCAGGGCAAATATGGATGGACACAAAGGAAAAAGAGAATAGACCATTTGTTGGTGCAAGCCCCTAGCCATCATTTTGCTTCTTGCCATGTTTGTCCTTCAATTCTAATAGCATCAAATCACTGAAAATCTTTACACACCATACACATAAGTTATTAACAGTATCTCAAATAAATTCAAATTCATACCATCCCTATTAGTTCTTACAGTACCTGAAACTACTTATCTATATGTGGCCTGGTAGCTGACTCACTGAGTGACAGTAACAAGAAATTCAGCAGTTTAAAATCATGGCTCCTTCACTTACTTGCTGGAGGCCCATGGGATTCCATTAAATAAATCTGCTGAATCTGTTTTCTTATCTGTAAAATAAGGACAGTATCTAACTGTGCAGAGCTTGTGAGAGGTTTAAATAAAACAGCACAGGCAAAGTGACCCACACAGTGTCTGGCAAATAGAAGCCTGTTAACAAATGATAGCTATTAATATCACTGTTAATATTATTTTAAAAAAATAACATCACAAAATGAAGTAAATTTTATTTGCTTGATTCTCTAGGAAAGGTTTCTCCCAGGAGTCATCCCTCTCATCAACCCTAGCGAGTATCTTTCTCTTCTAAGTTTTACACTCCACTTAACATTTGATAACCACCAAATGTTAAGATTTTTTATTTTTAAGTAATCTCTATACCCAACGTGGGGCTCTGACTTACCACCCCAAGATCAAGAGTCACATGTTTTACTGACTGAGCCAGCTAGGCACCTCTAATAACCACTTTTTGAGGGTGATTGCTATCTTCAACCCTACACAGAAGTTTGAATTAATGTTTAGCTCAGAAAAACAATAAAGAAATAAAAACAAAACTGTAATAAAAATTTAACTTGAAAGTAATCTAAGGGGGCACCTGACTCGCTCAGTTGGTAGAACATATGACTTTTAATCTCAGGGTCGTGAGTTCAAGCCTCATGTCAGGTGTAGCCTACTTATAAAAAAAAAAAGTAATCTAAGAATATACCAATAATCTATGAAGACATAAAAGAGAAGAAGTGGCTACACTAATATCAGTTAAAATCAACTTTAAGACAAAAATTATTAGAAATAAAGGACATTTTGGGGCACCTGGGTGGCTCAGTCGGTTAAGTGTCTGCTTTTGGCTCAGGTTGTGATCTTGGGGTCCTGGGATCGAGCCCCACGTCAGGCTCCCTGCTCAGCAGGGAGTCTGCTTCTCCTTCTCCCTCTGCCCCCCACTATGCTCTCTCTCTCTAATAAATAAAATCTTTAAAAAAAAAAAAGGGACATTTTATAATGGCAAAAAGGACAATCCATCAGTAAGATATAACAATTAAGAACACATATGCACCTAGCAATAAAGCCTAAAATATATGAAGCAAAAATGGACAGAACTGGAGAAACAGACAATTCAACAATACTTGGAGACTTCAATATCCTACTTTCCACGAAGGATAAGTAAAAGATCAACAAGGAAATAGAGAAGATTTGAAAATACTATGAACCAACTGGATATTTACAGAATACTCATTCTTCTCAAGTGTACATGGAACATTTGTAAGAATAAACCATGTTAGCCCACAAAACAAGCCTTAATACATTTTAAAGGACAGAAATCAAAGTATGGTCTTGGATCACAATGGAATAAAATTAGAAATCAATAACAAGGACATCTGGCAAGTTTACAAGTATGTGAAAATTAAACGACACACTTCTAAATCATCAACAGGTCAAAAAAGAAATCTAAGCAGTGCTTAGAAGGTTATGACTGTAAGTGACTTCATTAAAAAAGGAGAAAGCAAAGAATGAGAAGACAACCTATAGATTGAGAAAAAACATTTGCAAAAGACATAATCTAATAAAGGAATGTCATCCACAATATACAAAACACTTAAAACAGTAAGAAAACAATCTGATTTAAAAATGATCAAAAGATTTAACAGACACTTCACCAAAGACATAAAATTACAAATAAACACATGAAAAGATGCTCTATGGATGTCATTAGGGAATTGCAAATTGAAACAATGAGATATCACTAAACATCTATTAGAATAGCTAACATCCAAAACACTGACAACACCAAATGCTGACAAGGTTATAGAATAAGAATTCCTTGCTGTGGGAATGCAAAATCTCAGCCACTTTGAAAGACAGTTTGGCAGTTTCTTACAAAAGTAAACATACTCTTACCACATGATCCAGCAATCACGCTCCTTGGTATTTACCTAAATAAACTGAAAACCCATGTCCACCCAAAAACTTGGAGACAAGATGTCCTTTAGTAGGTAAATGGATAAATAAACTGTATATCCAGACAATGGAATATTATTCAGTGCTAAAAAGAAATGAACTATCAAGGCATGAAAGACATCGAGAAATTTTATATATATTTTATATACATTCATATATATTACTAAGTGAAAGAAGCCCCAATCTGAAAACGCTGCATTCTGTATGATTACAACTATATGGCATTCTGAAAAAGGCAAATATGGAGGCAGTACAAACATCAGTGGTTGACAGGGGTTAGGGAGGAGGGAGGGATGAATATGTGGAGCACAGAGAAATAAAAATACTATGTGTTATACTATAATGGTGGATATATGTCATTATACATTTGTCTATATCCATAGACTATACAACCATCAAGTGAATCCTAATGTAAACTATGGACTTTGGGTGATAATGAAGTGTCAACATAGGTTCATCAATTATGACAAATGTATCACTCAGTGAAGGATGCTGATAATGGAGAAGGCAACGCATATGACGAGGCAGGGAGTATACAGGCTATTTCTGTACTTTTTTCTCGATTTTGCTGTGAACCTAAAACTGCTCTAAAAAATAAAGTCTACTAAAAAACAAAAACTCAAACCAATAACCTAACCTTCTACCTTAAGAAACTAAAAAAGAAAAGCAAACTAAATCCAAACCGAGCAGAAAGAAGGAAATAATAAAGACTAGTGTGGAAATAAATGAAATAGAAAATGGAAAAATGGAGAAAAATCAATGAAGCCAAAATTTGGGTCTTTAAAAAGATCAACAAAACTGACAAACCTTTAGCTAGACTGACCAAGACAAAAGAAAAAAGATTCAAATTACTAAAATTATGAAAGAGGGGACATTAATATTAACCATATAGAAATAAAAAGGATTATAAAGGAATACTACAATCATAGGTCAACAAATTAGATAATCTAGATGAACAAATTCATAGAAAGACACCAATTTCTTCTTGAAACTGACTCAAGAAGAAATAGGGGCGCATGGGTGGCTCAGTTGTAAAGCGTCTGCCTTCGGCTCAGGTCATGATCCCAGGGTCCTGGGATCGAGCTCCATGTCAGGCTCCCTGCTCAGCAGGAAGCCTGCTTCTCCCTCTCCCACTCCCCCTGCTTGTGTTCCTGCTCTCGCTATCTCTCTAAAAAAAAAAAAAAAAAAAAAAAAAGAATAAATAAATAAATAAATAAATAAACAAAATCTTAAAAAAAAAAGAGAGAAAGAAATAGAAAATCTGAACAGACCTTTATAACAAGTGTAAAGATTGAACTAGTAATCCAAAAACTTCCTATGAAGAAAAGCCCAGGACCATATGGCTTCACTGCCACCAAACATTTAAAGAATTAACAACCAATCATTCATAAACTCTTCCCAAAAAATGTAAGATCACTTCCCAACTCAATCTATGAGGCCAGTATTACTCCAATACCAAAACCAGTGAAAGAAATCACAAGAAAACCACAGACCAATATCCATTATGACTACAGAGAGAAAAATCCTCAACAAAATACTAGCAAACCCAATCCAGCAACATCTAAAATGCACTAAATGCCATGATTAAGTGGAATTTGTCCCATGAATGTAAAGTTGGTTTAACATATGAAAATCAGTGTAATATACCATAATAACAAAGAACAAAAACCACATGATCATCTCAACAGATTCATTTTTTTTATTTATTTTTTTAATTTTATTTTTATTTATTTGATAGAGAGAGAGACAGCGAGAGCAGGAACACAAGCAGGGGGAGTGGGAGAGGGAGAAGCAGGCCTCCCGCCGAACAGGGAGCCCGATGTGGGACTCGATCCCAGGACCCTGGGATCATGACCCGAGCCGAAGGCAGACGCTTAACGACTGAGCCACCCAGGCGCCCATCTCAACAGATTCAGAAAAAGAATTTACCCTTGCATGTAAAAACACCCAAGAGAAGTAGAAGGAAACATTCTCAACCTGATAAAAGCCGTATGAAAAACTCAGAGATAAAATACTTAATAGCAAAAGATTGTTTTTCTAAGATTAAAAACAAGACAAGGATGTCTGTCCTAACCACTTTCATTGAAGTACTGGTGATTGCAACAGAGAATGAAATTAGGCAGAGAATGAAAGCGAGAGAATGAAATAAAAGCATCAAGACTGGGAAAGAGGAAGTAAAATTATATTGACAAATAACATGATCCTGTATACAGAAAATGCTTAAAAACTATCAGAACCATTAAAAGTTCACTTAGTTTTAGAACACGAGATTAAAATATAAAAATCAACTGTGTCCTATACACTCACAATAAACAATCTGAAAATAAAATTATGAAAAAAATTCCATTTAAAAAAGGCACAAAAAAGTGAAATACTTAGGAATAAATTTAACAAAGCAAAAGACCTGCACACTGAAAACTACAAAATATTGTTGAAAGAAATTAAGGAAAAAGAAGCTAATGTGAATCAGTCCCTGCTACTCTTAGGAATCAAGAACTCTGCCCTTGAGGGGCGCCTGGGTGGCTCAGTAGTTAAGCGTCTGCCTTCGGCTCAGGTCATGATCCCAGGGTCCTGGGATCGAGCCCCAGAGCCCCACATCAGGCTCCCTGCTCAGCGGGGGGCCTACTTCTCCCTCACCCTCTGCCCCTGCTTGTGTCCCTCTCTGTCAAATAAATAAAATCTTAAAAAAAAAAAAGAACTCTGCCCTTGAGATACTCTCCTTTGAATTCTTCTGTTTGGCTAACCGAGATTACTACCTGATCTTAAACTTCATGGAAATGCTTTATTTTTAATAAAAGACAAACATTTTCCAGCTGGTATTCTCTTCATGTTTTAAGGCAACGCTTCTTAAATTTAACATGTACATAACTTGTCTGATGATCTCATAAAAATACAGATTTTGATTCAAAGAGAGGATGGGGTGGGGTGTTAAGGTTTTTCATTCCTAACAGCTCTCAGATGATTCCAGTGCTGCTGGTCCTCAGAGGACACTCTGAGCTTTTTAAGTAGTTGCATACATGCAACTGGCCTAACTCACTAGCAGAAAGAAGAAAGCAAACCCTAAGATGGGTGACAAAGTGAGAAGAATGAAAGTCTGAGGAGTCTGCTAAGTTTTTCATAACTAAGCACAATATATTCCCTATCAATAATTAACACACACCACCCCTCCATTCAGACCACCATTAAGTACTAGAAAAGTCGCAGATTTGGCAGCTACCCAGCCAGACTGAGTTTAAATCCATATAAAACTTAAAATACTTGCTACACAGAGATCATCCCACTGGAATGTTAATCATCACCTCTTCCTCTCTGCATATTCTCTTATCTTACATTCCTTTGTCTAGCCAGTGTCTCTCACATGTTGTTTGGAGACCAAAGGTAGTTCCTGCCAATCTATTAACTGGTCTACAAACAATTTGATGAAAAAGTAATAAAAATTTTGATCACAAACATTTCCCAAATTTGAAAAAATAATGAATTTCAAGAAAATTCTTGTAAGTTCTTAAGTGTTATGTTTCCAGGGTCACATATACTCTACAAGAATAGTTAAGGAGGGACTGTTTGTTTCAGCTAACACACCTTCACATCATGTGAGTTGTTTACATTGGTTAAACATGTATTTTGTTAATAACATCATGTGTTAAATCCCAAATTTAAGAAAGAGAATCAATGCGTCAAATGTTCACTGAAGAGTAAAAGTGATAAAAACACATTTAACTCAGAATGTCATAAATGATAAACGGTATAATATCCAGAGTGAAAATAGTGTGATCTAGGAATGGGCTGTGACCAGTGAATTAGGATTAGTGTGCACAAGGAGACCTCCTTGTTCCCACTGTACTGTAATATATTATTAAACAGGGACAAGAAGCCACTGAAGCATTCATATAATTTTCAACCACTCCAGCCTGCAATCAAAGCCTGCATTATGAATTTTGTCACCGAAAACAAAGATTAAAAACTGCAGTCAAAGGAACTTCAACTTATTTTAACAAAAACAGGTATAAATTGTCAGTGCAAAATTAATCATGAATATGCTAAAAGAGAAAACAATCTGCTGGCAAAATTCTATCATCAGATGACACTAAAGTACATCATATGTTTGGTACACAGCAACGAAGAACAATTACTATCACAGATGTATGTTCTTAAATATTTTGTTTTATGGCTGAAAGAAACCAGTAGTGTTCAGAGTATGAATCAACTGTTGGCATTTACATAATACGTAAATCAAGAAATATATGCAACTTTTAATTGATCATCAGTGAAAACATGCTATAGAGAAGGGATTTTCTTTTAACCAACAATTATTTTTGAACTTGACTTGAAAAGGTATACTGGGATCAGGGCCAAGAGCACTAGCCATCTGTGTAGCAAGAAAGAGTATGGCACCTGAAAGCTAATTCACACATGGCTTCATTTACAGACAACAGCTGGCATTTGACAGTAAGTCTTGTGTTCTTGAGTCACTGTTAAAAACGGCATGGAATGGATGCCTGGGTGGCTCAGTCGGTTAAGTGTCTGACTCTTAATTTCGGCTCAGGTTTGTGAGACTGAGCCCTGCTCAGGCTCCATGCTGGGTGTGGAGCCTGCCTAAGGTTCTCTCCCTCCTTCTCCCTCTATCCCTTCTCCCTGCTTACAAGTGCATGCACGTTCTCTAAAATAAATAAATATTAAAAAAAAAGGATAAAATATAAAGACCAAATCATGATATAAATGGCTTAACCAAACAGAGTCTGACCTTTTCAACGTCTACCCATTTTCCTTCCTTGCTGTAGGAAAAAAAATCAATGTCTTAGTATTAGGTATACCTAAAAATCATATTACCACACTAGTCTGAAAATTTATTTCCTAGAACTGAATACAACCAAAAGGACAGATTTACCCACTACCATCTTCCAAAATGAAATATTCAGCTTCACTGTTGAGTGCCATTCATTTGTCAACTCAGTGCCTCATCTAACAATGTATGTAATGTTCAGTGAGAATTCTTGCAATAATTTTTGTATCCATCCATTTAAACATCTAAAACATCTAACAGAATCATCCTGTACTTGTTGCTATTCTCAAAAACCTATAGCTGAAAAGTGGGATTATCAGAAGAATTAAAGAGTAGGAAAAGAAACAGCTGAATATGAAACCTTTGACTTTAGTGAGCTAGGTATCAGTATGGTGAAAGAATGCAGCAGTAATTGCTTTTCCTGATGTTTAAATTATTTTAGAATACTGCTTTAATATTATAGTTGACTCTTGAACAACATGGTTTGACCTGTGTGGCTCCACTTATATGTGGATTTTTTTTAAATAAAATAAGTACATTATAAATGTATTTTCTCTTATGATTTTTTAAAAATACTTTATTTTATTTGAGAGAGAGAACAGGAGCAGAGGGGAGAGGGAGAAGCAGACTTCGCTGCTGAACATGGAGCATGATGTGGGGCTCAATCCCAGGACCTTGTGATCATGACTTGAGCCAAAGGCAGATGCTTAACTGACTGAGCCACCCGAGCACCCCCTCTTATGAGTTTCTTAACATTTTCTTTTCTCCAGCTTACTTTATTGTAAGAATACAGTATATCATACATATAATATATAAAATATGTGTGAATCAACGTTTATATTAGCGGTAAGGCTATTAGTAAAGTTTTAGGGGGGTCAAAAACTGTAGATGAATTTTTAATATTTTTATTTTTTAAGAGAGAGCGAGCCCACATGAGTGGGAAGGGGCAGAGGGAGGAGAGAATCTCAAACCGGCTCCAGGCTCAGCATAGAGGCTCGAATTCATGACCCTGAGATCATGACTTGAGTGGAAATCAAGAGTTGGACACTTAACTGACTGAGCCATCCAGGCGTCCTGCTGTGGGTGAAGTTTTAACTGCGTGGGGGGGGGGGGGCGGTCAGTACCCCTAACCACTGTGTTGTTCAAGGGTCAACTTTTGGATTACTTTGTCTTTACCTAAAATCTGTGGTGTACATGAAGACCCATCATGTGGTCCACAAATTCTAAATATTTGAGAAACACTACTTTCTCTACTACTTTCCTTTCACAAGAAGCTATTATTTCTTCCTTCATATTCCTTATGAATTATGCTAGAGAAATACAGACAACCAAGGAAATTTTGTTTGCCCTTATTATTAACTGTCTCACATTAGAAAAGCACTTCATTATCAGCATTTATGTTGTCTTATTTTTTTTTAAAGAGGGTCTTATTTCAGTATGTACAGTACCTAGAAAACACACATCTAATAATTATTTCAAATTTCTCCTTGAACTCTCCTCCCCCTGAAAGTCATTCTTTGTCTGACCTTCCCAGAACCCAAAGTGCCTTCATATATCTCTTGATTACAGTCAAGGGTGGTATTAAAAATGTTTAACAACTGGTATGGCATAAACACCAAATAGAGACACCAGTTCACAATCACATGGCTGTAATGGAACATGGTAACTAAATATCAGCCTTAGTTACAGCTTCCTCTAAATAGTGGGCTCTACTTTTTTCAATGCTAACCCCATTCTAAAAGATCTTTGGTTATTCCTTGCCTGCCAAGTTGCAGAAAGAAGAAAGCAGTTTTCATGAAGGACAACCACATAAATTGGATTCCAAAGATGAGATTAAAACTATTAAGTCTTTAACTTCCCTACTTTTATTCCTTAATAGAAGAATTAAGGATAAGTATTAGAGAGAACACATTGTTGTTTTCTTTCTCCTACATCAATGGTCTCCAGAGAATAAGGCTCTTTTGGTCAGCTTTTTTATTATGGCTTTGTTATTTGATTTTATCCACTGAATCAGATGTCCAAGTTTTTTATCCACTCAACCAAAATAAAAACATTTAACACACAAATGGATGGATTTGAAGATATATTAAGGATAATGTAAACTGTTAGCAAAACAAATAACATTTAGAGAGGAAACAACAGAATGAGAATAGAGAAATTTACAAAGAAACAGATGGGTCACTTTAAAATAAACCTGAGATCATAGAGTTATGTAAAATAACATCACATGTATCTCTGCTGTTTTTAAGGATCTGCTTACCCAACTTTGGAAAAACTATTAAGTATTCAGCATTGCACTGAGGACATGCCACTCTGGCTGTACTGTTTCCTCTTTGTTTTTCATCTACCCAGCGCTGTAGACAAGCCTGGTGAACCCATTTTGTAGATCCTCTGCACCTGCATGGTCTCACCCATTCAGCTGTTCTATCATCTTCATCAGTGGCAAAACATACCCAGCAACTTCTGTAAATTAAAAGAGAAATAATGTTATCTTTAAGACCCCAGTCGCCTTTGCAACCTAATTCGCCATTGTAGCTCTAACTTACTGGGATGAGCCTACTATTTTATATCATAGAACCTCTACTTTACATTTAAATACTGAGGAGACAAAACAATCAATACATTTCCAGTAGAGGAGTTTCTTCTTTTTCTTGTATTCTTCTGCAGAATCTTGTGTTTTCTGAATTTTGTTTTTATGTAATTTCCTCCATCTTTCTAATGATTCTTCACTTATGAATCAGAGCATAAAACGACAACCCTCAAGCTGCTTTTGTTTTATAAGACCTAATAATTCTTTGAGGAGTGGTAAGCACAGGAATATGTGAAATTCAGTATTTTCCCCACTTCAACAGCACTAACCTCTTAACCTCTTCAACTTGGAAAACTAAAGTATTACACAAATAATTTCACTATGGTCTCATTCAATTTTCAATTGAGGAAAAAAAACCATTTCTCTTCCTGGTAAAGTATGATTATGAGAAGAGAGAAAGATCATTAAGTTTTAAAAAAGAGCACAAAGGGGTCGGACTCTTGATTTGGCTCAGTGCTCAGTGGGAAGTCTGCTTAAGATTCTTTCCCTCTTCCTCTGCGCCGCACCCCCCCATTGCACACACACTCACTCTCCCTCCCTCCTCCCTCCCTTTCCCAGAGAAAGATAATCTCCAGCAGACTCCCCACTGAGCACAGAGCCCCATACAGGGCTTGATCCCACAACCCTGAGATCATGACCTGAGATGAAATCGAGAGTCAGATGCTTAACGGACTGCGCCACCCAGGCACCCCTAAAAAAAAAAAAAAAACTTAAAAAAAAAATAGAGTACCTCATTAAGTCTAATTTGTTCTTGTGGGATTAGGTTGCAATTCTTTATTTTTTCTCCCAATTGACACAAGCTTTGACACTAATTTCCACTAGGGCAAATACAATTTAACTCAGTGAGACCATTCACTCCTCCCCCTATTAAAGTTTGTACAATTGGAAACTGCTAATTAAGGCTTGCTACCTACTGTGTACTTTTCATTTAATTAGATAAGTGGCTTCTGTCAGAACAACTAGCTTAACTATGCTCAATGGGAAAGACTATATAATCAGGTACTATAGATGTGTGAGGTCTCCAGTCCTTGTAGAACAACAAATTTTAATTGTGTATTCCAATTAAAATTTTCCAATTAGAATAGGGAAAAAAGCTTAACTGAATTCATGGCAACAACATCCAAAATTGTGATTTTACTCAGCTTTCAAATTCAGTCAGGTTTCATATGACTTAGGTAAAAATGGTAGGTAGGTAGTGTTTCTTTAGCACTCTGACCCACCTCAGCCAAGCTATCTGGGCTCTCATACTATCCTATTGTTATCCAAAAGTGTCCCCTCCTCCTCTCCGTCTTTTAAATTTTACTGTGGGAAAATATACATAAAATTTACTACTTTAACCATTTTTAAGAGTATAATTCAGTAGTATGAAGTGCATTCATATTGTTGTGCAATTATCATCACTATCCACAGTTTGACTGGGATTATATAATCTGAAGTTTTCCACAAAACTTCAATTGACAAATAGAGAGCAAACAGACTTGATTTTTTTTTTTTTTTTAAGATTTTATTTATTTATTTGACAGAGAGAGAGTTAGTGAGAGCAGGAACACAAGCAGGGGGAGTGGGAGAGGGAGAAGCAGGCTTCCCGCCGAGCAGGGAGCCCGATGTGGGTCTCGATCCCAGGACTCTGGGATCATGACCTGAGCCGAAGGCAAACGCTTAACGACTGAGCCACCCAGGCGCCCGCAAACAGACTTGATTAACTGAGGTGTTAGTATGTATGTGACCCACACTGAGGTAAGTTTGTAAATATATTTCTATACTTCCGGGAAATGAGAGATATAATTTTGGTAACAACACATAGGCAGAATACTGAGACGCGTTCTAAGTTCTTCTAAGTTTTTCATTTCAACAATGAGCATATGTAGCTAAATACATCTAGATTAATGATTAATGATTAATCAGTATTAAGGTGAACTGAATAAAGACAATTTCAGTCACCAGGAAAAAAATAAAATGTAAAAATATATTTACTCAGAACAACTTTAATACTAGGTTGAACCAAATGAAATTGTCTGTATTTGTCTGCTTTTGACCTATATAAATGGCAATTTCATATTTCAATCCAATGCAAATACTTGTATAGCTATCTATATTCCCCGTAAATTCTAGATAGTGTTAAGGTTATTTTTCCCAAAATTTTATTATGAAAAATTTCAAACTTTCAAAAAAAGCTGAAAAACTGTTCAGTGACTACACACATTCTCAATATCTAGATTCTGTAATTCTTACCATTTTGCTTTATATGTGCTTTACTACATATTCATTCATCAATCCATTTTCCTTTTTGATGCATTTCAAAGGTGAGGCATCAGTATACCACTGAACACTTTCTATAGTTTTACTTTTTAGAAGGTATTCAACTGACATTTAAAGCATTTTAGACATTTTTTCTAATTTCACAACTATGATAGGTAAGAGAGTTGAACGATTATTTATTTTCCATATGATTTATATGGAAACTTACTAGGAGTTAAGCCCAATAAGAAGTGGTAATACAATAACCTTGCTTTTATTGTTTGATTCATAGTGATAGTATACAGTTTACAAATTTGGGTGTTGAAGCTAATGCTCATTACAGAATAACTGAAATTATCTTACAGAGGAGATATTAAAAGAAATCTAATTATACCAATACTCTCAAATCCACCAACTTACCATATCCATTTTCTCTTTATTCCAGTCATTACACAGTTAATCTAATGATGGTCATTTGAGATCAAATATTAAACTTCTGATAACACCAAATTACTTCATCTAAAAATTATAGTTTAGATACAGATACGTAATGAAATTTTCTAACAATAGTACAGATGTTGCTAGCAACATTTACTGAGTATTCACTGGGTCCATGTTGTTGCACAAACAAAATAAATGGATGACTCTATCTATTTGGAAAATCCTATAATTTAATTAGGGCCACATCCAGTAGATAGAAGAGATTTAAGGTTGCAGAGAAATTACCACAGGTATATCCATTTTAAGAAGAAACTGAAGGATCAATTTGGATAGATCAGAGAAGTCTTCAGGGAGGAGTGACAGAAATTAGCAGAGGCAGGGACAAGCGATTACAGAGATTCTTGAAACAAAGTTTCCTGGACCAGCAGCTTCAGGATCACTTGGTAACCTGCAAATTCTCTAGTTTCACCCCAGAGCTAGTGAATCAGAAACTCTGGAGGAGGAGCGCCTTGAATTCTGTGAAGGTGATCCTGAGGTGAAGTTTGAGAACTGCTGGTATAGGAAAATGGCAGGTGAGGGACGCCTGGGTGGCTCATTCGGTTAAGCATCCCATTCTTGGTTTGGGCTCAGGTCATGATCTTAGGGTTGTGAGATAGAGCCCCGTGTAGGGCTCCATGTTCAGCACCAAATCTTCTTGTCCCTCTCCCTCCCCTCTGCCCTTCCCCCACACTGGCTCACAGGTGCTAACAATGAAATAAAATCTTTAAAAAATAAAAGAAAAATGGCAGGTGAAAAAAAAAGAGATTGGTGAAAGCAAACTGTATGAAGGAGACGTCTACTTGATTTGCTTGAGTTAGAAATAACTGCTTTTTTTTTAAATTAAAAGTGACAGTACAGAAAATGTTAAGTTCTAAAGAATTTAACTGATTTACAACCTTACTAGATATGGGAGTTTAATCGACCTAATATGTAAAGAACATTAGTTTGTGATAAAAGGGCCAGGCACATCAGAAATTAACTTAAAGCATATAAAACTGGTCACATAAATGTTTTTAGGCAAATAGCCTATATAAGACAGTTACTAGTCTTCAGGGCTGGAGAACAGGAGGGAAGGGAACTAATATGTATGTTTATGAATCCTTTCTTTCCTCATTTTTTTAAAACTTCTGACAGACTGACCAGGAGCATCAGCTGAGAAGGTCTTATAATTATGCTTTCCCTCTTTCCTTCCCCATACCATACTCCCTTCTTGGTGCCGTCTATTTCAGCTATTTATTCCCTATTCCCCCGCCTCCCTCCTTTTAGGGAGAAAGAGGTGACTGAAAATGATGGGTTTACAGTTTCTCAAGATCTCAGAATGGAGGGGCGCCTGGGTGGCTCAGTCATTAAGCGTCTGCCCTCGGCTCAGGTCATGATCCCAGGGTCCTGGGATCGAGCCCCGCATCGGGCTCCCTGCTCAGCGGGAAGCCTGCTTCTCCCTTTCCCACTCCCCCTGCTTGTGTTCCCTCTCTCGCTGTGTCTCTGTCAAATAAATAAATAAAATCTTTAAAAAAAAAAAAATCTCCGAATGGAGGACAGAGAAGAAACTTGTGGTTTAATGGACAGCACGATTTCTCTTCTTTTTTAGGAACAAACAGTTTCCCACGCTTTCTATGGAAAACCACGCTTCCCTCTAACATCAGTCCTGTATGTGGTTTAGGCAGTTAGTCCTCCCCCATCCCCAGCTCCAGGAAAAGTAATCCTCAGATTGGTTTAAGGGCATATCCCACCCCCAAATTACAGTGATTGAGGACTGGGCCCATGAAGGTGGTTTTATCAGACTGAATCTCAGAATTTTTGCTGGGAAAGCTGGTACACAGGCTTTCTGTTTGGTACTGAGCTTGAAGGCAGGAAAGCGTGAAGCTAAATGAAGGTGTAAGGCTATTACTGCCAGGAGAACCACCATGTGGAGCCTAAAGAACCCAGAGGAAGCTGAAAGAAACTGATGGCTTTGAGACATGGATCAAGCTGTGCTTAAAGCTAAATATACTTTTGCACTGTTCACTTACATAAACCTATAGTTGTTTTTTTTAGTTTAACCAGTTTGGGGCAGATTTTCCACCATGTGCAACCCAAACAATCTTGATAGAGTGTGAAAAACTAGATATAAGAGATGGCCCCAGAACACTCATATGATAAAAACTCCAAACAGCTTTTTTAAGTACACACAGTATTTTTTGTCAACAGCTTTATTTCCTACTGACCAGAACTTGAACAGAAAAGTCTTAAATAAACCTAATTCCCACTGCAAGTACTTTGAGTCTTCAAGCTTTTCTTAGATAAAAACAGACAACAGGGGCGCCTGGGTGGCTCAGTCGTTAAGCATCTGCCTTCGGCTCAGGTCATGATCCCACAGTCCTGGGACTGAGCCCCACATTGGGCTCCCTGCTCAGCGGAAAGCCTGCTTCTCCCTCTCCTTCTCCCACTCCCTCTGCTTGTGTTCCCTCTCTGTCAAATAAATAAAATCTTAAAAACAAAACAGACAAGAAAGATAAAAACCAACATTTTGAAATTAAAAATTTTTACTGACAATGCCATAAATTTGCATTTTAACGTCAATATAACAATTCTACTTTAATTCAAGTTATTACAATTTTAATGGTATAATTTATGGGATGTATTCTGAATATCCTAGTGAGAATAACCGGCTATTTCCCATTTCAAAGAACAAAGCCAAAAACTTTCCAAAGTCCACACCCAAAAAGAGGTTATAATTTCTGACCAAACTCTTAAGTTTCTCTTTAAGTGATTCCCTGCTTCCCTTCAACCCTCCAATCTGTTCAATGTAATGCACAAATATCATTTGAGAACTTACTAGAAATGCAAATTCTCAGGCCCTATCGAAGACCATACATAATCAGAACCTCTGGGAATAGGACCTGACATTACACTTAAAAAGTTTATTAAAAAAAAACTTTTAATTATTCTTTTTTATTGTGGTAAAATACATATAACATAAAATTTACCATCTTAACCATTTTTAAGTGTATAGTTTAATGGTATTAAATACATTCACAATGTTGAGGCGCCTGGGTGGCTCAGTTAAGCATCTGTCTTCAGCTCAGGTCATGATCTCAGGGTCCTGGGATCAAGCTCCCTGCTCAGCGGGGAGTCTGCTTCTCCCTCTCCCTCTACTTGTGCTTCCTCTCCCTCTCTGTGTCAAATAAATAAAATCTTAAAAAAAAAAAAAAATTTACAGTGTTGTGCAACCATCACAACCACCCATCTTGTAGCTCTTTCCATCTTGTAAAACTGAAACTCTTTACCTATTAAACAACTCCCCATTCTCTCTTCCCCTCAGCCCCTGACAACCACCATTATAGTGTCTTTATGATTTTTGACTATTCTAAGTACCTCATATAAATGGGATCATCCAGTATTTGTCTTGTGACTGGCTTATTTCACTTAGCATAATGTCCTCAAGGTTTATCTACGTTGTAGCATACTGCAGGATATCCTTCATTTTTAAAGCTGAATAATATTCCATTGTGCTTACCTGTTCACTGGTCAAGAAATACTTGGGTTGCTTCCATATTTAGCTACTGTGAATAATGCTATGAACATGGGTATACAAATATTTCTTTGAGACCTTTTCAATTCTTTGAGGTATATACACCCAGAAGTGGCACTGCTGGATTATATATGGTAATTCTATTTTTAATTTTTTAAAATATATATATATTTTAAAGATTTTATTTATTTGACAGAGAAAGACACAGCGGGAGAGGGAACATAAGCAGGGGGAGTGGGAGAGGGAGAAGCAGGCTTCCCACTGAGCAGGGAGCCCGATGCGGGGCTCAATCCCAGGACCCTGGGATCATGACCTGAGCCAAAGGCAGACGCTCAACGACTGAGCCACCCAGGCGCCCCTATTTTTAATTTTTTTGAGGAACTGCTGACATTTTATTTTTTGATCACCTGCTGACAGGTGATCACAATACCTGAAGTTTGAGAATCTGCTCTAGCCATCCTTCTTTCCTTTTTCCTTCTTTATTCCCTTTGTAAGTCTCCTCAACTCACCACAATACAGAAATAAAGTTTCATGTTACACTCAATGTAAATTTTTAAATTATTCTGTTTTTAATTTAAACAGTAAGTAAAATGCTTAAGATTTTTTTTTTTCCTAAGGAAAAGAGCTAAATTTGAGGGAAAGACTATGTGATTTCAGGATGTTCTAAACGAGTAAAGAACCTGGACTTTGGAGCCAGACTGCCAGAGTTCAAATCCCTGCTCACCACTTACTATAGGTGTAATGACAGAATTTCTTGTATTGTAAAGCAAGGGTTCGTAATCTGGGGTCCATGAAAACTTATAGGGTTTGGCAAATTTGGATGGGGAAAGAAATTATATCTTATTTTTGCTAACCTCTAAATAAAATTTAATTTCTTCCAATAATGAATGTAAGCAAACCATAGTAATACTAGCAGTACAGCAATTAGAAATTAGTATAGTGACCAGAAATTTTCATATTACTTTACAGCTGGATGTGCATATCCCAAAATAACATTTAGCTCATTGCTAATTTGAATTTAGTTCTCAGACCAACCAACAGAGCTTATATTTTAAAGCTGTTAAAGCTCATATTACTATGTCAGATTTTTAATATGTTGATTTGCTATAGTTCAACATAATTGGTTTCATTTCTGATCCTATATATTTGTTTCATTCCTTCAAAACATTCTGAGCAGGAACCCACAGCTTAACCAGTCTGCCAAAGGAGTTCTCTGCATAAAAAAGGTTTAATGTTCAGAGCCCTTATTGTAAAGGATTAAACAAGTGATCATGAAACTGCTTAAGAATTGCCTGGCGGGGGCGCCTGAGTGGCTCAGTCAGTTAAGCTTCTGACTCTTCATTTCAGCTCAGGTCATGATCTCAGGGTTATGAGATCAAGCCCCTATTGGGGGTGGGGGGGGGGGGTCTGCGCTGGGTGTGGAGCCTGCTTAAGTTTCTCTCTCTCTCCCTCTGCACCTCTCCAATTGCCTGGCATATATATAACTACCAAATGAACACTGGCAATAATGGCACTGATAAAGATGAGAAATATGGTGTCAACTTTATATCAATGCCTAGATTTTATGGATATACTTTGTTACCTAAATTAGCACATAAAGCAATCCTGCTTGGCACCCTCGTATTCAGTGGAAAAAGTCCTGGATTCTTAATCATCCCCCCCAAATTTTTCAGTAGGCCACCACCATTGCTTAAGATATTCATCCAAGTCCTCTCAATTCATTTTCTTCCACTGTCTTTTCTTTCCACTAGCTTTTCTTTTCTTTCTTTTCTTTTTAAAAATTTTATCCATTTATGAGAGAGAGAAAGCAAGCATGTATTGGGGGGGAGGGACAGAGGGAGAGAGACAAGCAAACTCCCCGGCGAGCAGGGAGCCCGACGCAGAGCTTGATCCCAAGACCCCAAGATCATGACCCAAGCCGAAGGCAGACGCTTAACTGACTGAGCCACCTGGGTACCCCTCCACTAGCTTCTCTAAATGTCTCCTGCTCGCTGATATACACATTGTTTACTTCCACACCTTCCCACCTGCCAAGAAGGGGCACATTACTTTATAAAGTAAAGAGAAATCTGGGAATTATCACAACTGCCTCAGAAGTTAAAGAACAAATCACTATTATCATAATATGAAGACAAGAAAAAAAGAACTAGATGAATCTAAAGAATATTACTTATTCCTGGATGTGAGGGCGATCTGGCTGCGACATCTGTCACCCCATTGATCGCCAGGGTTGATTCGGCTGATCTGGCTGGCTAGGCGGGTGTCCCCTTCCTCCCTCACTGCTCCCTGTGCGTCCCTCCCGAAGCTGCGCGCTCGGTCGAAGAGGACGACCTTCCCCGATAGAGGAGGACCGTTCTTCGGTCAAGGGTATACGAGTAGCTGCGCTCCCCTGCTAGAACCTCCAAACAAGCTCTCAAGAATATTACTTATTCCTTAACATAAATCTATAGCCTTAATGGTATTGGTAATATCATTAAATCTGTACATATAACATGCCATTCTTTATAAAAGATCATTTTATTCTACATGATTTTAAAATTGTAATTTTCCAGTGACAGATCTTTCCTAACAGTAAACTTTATACTGTTTAAGGAATACATGGCTAGTTTGCCTTAAACCTAAGATTATTCAAGATCTCCTCTTAAATCAACTTGAGTATCCACTAAGTACATTCATTATTTGATGCCACAAGGAATACATAAAGTGCCAGGAAAAGATGTCAGAGACCATAATAGAGAAATGTGATGATGACAGTAAGAAACACAGGATGAAAGAGCTGAGATGGTTTCATGAAAAGAATGAGAATTCAAGCTGAATTGGGAATGAAAAGGGTATTCTGAGTAAGAAAAATAGCATAAACAAGCTTAGAGACAGAAATGAGCATATGGTCATGGACAATGAGAAGACCAACATGGTTGGAAAAGGTTTTAGGATAAAGCTATTATATAGACACTGTATAGATACTATAAACCAGTTAGTAAAGGATGGACGACAAAGATAACCTCACTTCATAGGGCTCATTTGTTGAGTCATCCACTATTTATATGATTATTTTTTAAAAGTATGTGGAAAAAAAAGGGGAGTAAACTTTAATTATCAATAAAATAATTTCTCAATAGCACATAAATTTACTAAGCAAGATAGGTATGGCTATCTAATAAAACAACTGGCAGTAAAGTCTATCTTTACAGACTCAAATTACAGGTCTTTTCCTTGGGTTATTAGAAAGATGTGAGAAATCATAGGCTCTTGCCTTAGAGATCACTTTGATGAAAACTGGTGCAGCAGAATAGAAGAATTCCAGGAGGTAGGAGAGAACAATGAAACAAGCTTTAAATTGCTGCTGTTGTATTATATATGGTGCCTTAACAATGTATTTGCAGGACTGTTTTAAGTAAAGAGAACAAGCACTCCTTAATTCAGAACATGCTTTAGAGACCCATACTCTGGTTAATGCAAGAAAGGCCCCATTTAACAATGGAAAGAACTACACACTGCTTGCTTTGTCTCAGGATTAAAAGTGTCACACGCCATGTATTCTGGAACAGGAACTATACCATCAAGAAGACTAAAAATCCCTTTATATGTCTGTTCACCCAAGTGGAATGTAAGTTAAAGTATCCCGATTCATCACAAAGATATAACCACAATCACAACACATTACCAAAGGGTAAAACTGAAGGGAAATACACCACAATGAAAGCAATCAAGCATATATTCATACCATACATACACTTTGTCTCTGATCTTCATAAACTCTGAAAGCATAATTATTTCCATCTTAAATAAATAAGTAAACAAAAGCCCCAAAGGGTTAAGTAATTTGCCCGAAGCCTCATAGAGAGGCGCAGATGCAACCTAGGCCTCAACTCCAAAACACTGGCTTTCTTTACTGTGCCACGCTGCCATATGTATAGTGAATTCGGAGAAAATTTTCCATTTTTTATTTCATAGGACATTAGAGCCAGTATAAGAAACTGTTTCATTTTGTACTTTTAAGGAGCTTTCACGAGAGATCTAAATTCCTTCCAGTCTATTCCACTGTCCCATATAAATATTACCATCTCTCATCAACTTATGAAGTTTGGCATGTAAAGAGTTAGGAGTTACTATGTATATAGGACATATAAAGGATTGCTACACAAGTCTGGAGAAGAGGGGAAAAATATTTCTGGCTAAAATGGCCAGAAAAGCTTTATAAATGAGGCAGAAACTAAACTGGGTCTTGAAGAATGGGTAGAACTTTGGAAAGCAAGATGCTAAAAAAGAACATCTTGTGTTTAGAGGATAGTGAGCAAATCAGTTTGGCCTGGGCAACAGATATGTATGTACTCATTCTTAAAGAGAAGCAAAGCTTTAAAAAGGTAGTTGGTGCCAGCCATACTCTCAGTGTCTTAAATGGTGCTTTTGCAAGATTATTCTAAGCACTGATATGTTATAAAGAATGAAAAGACACAGATTCAACAGTGTCTCCAATGTACTCCAAGGCTCTTGTGGGTAAAAGGAATAGGGAATCGTTTCTGTTCTCAATGAACTTCTAGTTGAATATGCATGGTGGTGGTGGTGGTAATGAGTATGGGGGGAAGGCTCTGAGACATGGGATAGGTGCATTAACAAAATTACAATACAATGTGATTTACTATGATAAATGCGTAAAGGTTCTATAGAAACACAGGAAGGGAGAAACTCACTCTGCCTAAAGGGGCTATGTAATGCTTCAAGGTGATATTTGAGCTGAATTCTTAAGATGGGTAAGAGTTAGCCAGGTGTTAAAAGGGAGGAGGTCACCTAAAACAAAAATAAGGATATGAAAACATAGGATATCAGGGCGCCTGGGTGGCTCAGTCAGTTAAGCATCTGACTCTTGGTTTCGGTTCAGGGCATGATCTCAGGGTCCTGGGATCAAGCTCCGCATGGTGCTCTGTGCTCGGCGGGGAGTCTGCTTGAGGATTTTCTCTCTCTCTCCCTCTCCCTCTGCCCCTCCATCCACATGCACACACACACTCTCTAAATAAATAAACAAAATCTTTAAAAAGAAAGCATAGGATATATCCAGAGGACAATGTAGTGGAATGCAGAAGAGTATGATTAAAGTAGGCTGAGGCTGAATTACATTAATAGATCTAAACCCCTTCACTAGGGTCTTGAAAGTTTACATTTTATCCTATAGGTGATGTACAGACTGGCAGGTTTTGAAACATGGAAATGAGGTGACTATAATTATGCCTTGGCCAATTTTGGTACTACTCTGTAAGTCAAATTGGAAGAGAAAAAGTAGAACCAGAGAAAGAAGAATCTATAATATTTGATGAGTGAATTTGGAGGGAAAGAAGCAAAAAAAGGAAAAAAAAAAAAAAGACTTGGGTTTCATGGTTAGTGGACTAGAAGGATGGTCTAATCAAAATCCAAAAATTGGGAAGAAAAGTAAAAGCCAGGGAAATATCAAGAGTTTAGTTTTAGATATGTTAAGGTGCTAGTAATACCATGTATATACAAAATGGAAATGTCTATTGGCCAGCTAGGAAAGAGACACTGAAATATGGGAAAGTGGTCAGGAATAGAGACACATCTGGGAGTCATTCAAATAGAGGTGAAAGTGAGATAGTAAGTGGATACACTTCAGAGAAGAATGGTAAGTGCTGAGGCTTAAACCATACTCACATGATTGAAGGGAGTAAAGGTAGGTAATATATGAGGGGGGAAAGTAAAAGATAGAGAAATAATATGGTATAACAGAATACAATTTCAAGAAGTTAGGGGGTGGTGATCATCAGTTTCATCTTCATTAAATATATGTCAAGGATATGAGGACCATGCAAAAAAGGCATTAGGTTTATTGGTTAAGAAATTACTGGTGACCTTTACAAGGCACCTGGGTGGCCTAGTCGGTTAAGCTTCCAACTCTTATTTCCACTCAAGTCATGATCTCAGGGTCGTGAGATCGAGCCCCGCATTGGGCGCCATGCTCAGTGAAGAGCCTGCTTGATGGTCTCTCTCTCCCTCTGCCCCCTACTCCCCCTCCTACTCTCGCTCTAAAATAAAATCTTAAAGAAAAATAATTACTGGTGACCTTTAGTATACTTTTAGTAGAGCTAAGGATGAGAAAGAAGAATCAAAGTCAAATTATAAGGAAAGCTAATAAAGAGAAAATAAGGACCTAAATATAAATAGGGGAACAGATTAAGTAAAAAAGAATATGAGATCATATGATACATATGAGATCATATGTCTTTCTCTGATTGACTTATTTAGCTTAGCATGATACCCTCTAGTTCCATCCACATCGTTGCAAATGGCAAGATTTCGGTTTTTTTTTTTTTTTTTTAATGGCTGCATAATATTCCATTGTGTGGGGAGGGTATGTGCTATGGTGAGCATTGTGAACTGTGTAAGATTGATGAATCACAGACCTGTACGTCTGAAACAAATAATACATTAGATGTTAAAAAAAAAAAAGAAGATAGTAGGAAAGGAAAAATGAAGGGGGTAAATCGGAGGGGGAGACGAACCAGGAGAGACTATGGACTCTCAGAAACAAACTGAGGGTTCTTGAGGGGAGGAGGGTGGGGGGATGGGTTAGCCTGGTGATGGGTATTAAAGAGGGCACGTATTGAATGGAGCACTGGGTGTTATACGCAAACAATGAATCATGGAACACTACATCAAAAACTAATGATGTGATGTATGGTGATTAACATAATAAAAAAATTAAAAAAGAGAATAATACGTCAATCCAATGAATATTATATATATATTCTCTTTAATTGCTGAGTATCACAGAACTCAAAACAGTATTTAAAAAAAAAAGCAAACTGTAGACTGATATATGGCATGTCCCTATCAGAATAGCCTACATCCTCCAAAGGGATGTACACCTGTGGTTGATAACACTCAGAGTGAGGATTCTAATTCACTTTGCCACTGCAGGAGAGGGGCAGGGAAGAGATTATTCTCTCCGCTTTCCCTTCCATGTGACTGTTTTGGGACACTGGCTAAGTGCCTTGCATACTCACCAGGTGCAAATAAGTGATGCAAAACAACCTCAACAAATTCCTGTTTACTGTGAGATGGGGTATACATAAGTCAAGTTTCCAAAAGCAAAACTCAGCAGGCCCAGGCTTCAAACATGAAGTCCTTTCCTGCAGTTTGTTACAATATTCTTTGTACTCTCTATATATTTAATCCTAATTTTGAGAAACATAAGAGAAATGAAGAAAACAGATGGTGACACAATAATGATATAAAGTGTATGAGTTTATAAATGCTTATAATTTTAGGGCAATGATTTGTGATCCCAAATCACTCATGATACTAGAAAACCACCCCCTTTCCCACTACTCTCAAAAATTGTTTACCCACAGCAATTTAAAAGGTTTGAATAATAAATTTACACAGGACAGTTGCTTACTGTTACCAAAATGAAAGGCAATCAAAATAGATATCTATATATATTCTTTCCACCTACAAATACTGCAATAAAATTTATCAAGATAAACAATTGCTAAACTAAATTTATTCACAAAGGACAAGGCAATTCGACTTCAGCTATTAATACATTGCCATTAATTTAAAAACCCTGAAAGACTGAGTAGTATAAACTGAATACACAATCCATGTTACAATTAAACACAATCTTCACTAGAATTTAAGCTCCATATGAGCATTTTTGGTTGTGTTCACTACATATACCAAGGACCTAGAATGGTACCAGGTATATGTAGGCAGTTAATATTTACTATATAAATTCAATAAATACTTGGGGCGCCTGGGTGGCTCAGTCGTTAAGCATCTGCCTTTAGCTCAGGTCATGATCCCAGGGTCCTGGGATCGAGCCCCACATCAGGCTCCCTGCTTGCAGGAAGCCTGCTTCTCGCTCTCCCACTCCCCCTGCTTGTGTTCCCTCTCTGGCTGTCTCTGTCAAATAAATTAATAAAATCTTAAAAAAAAAAAATTCAATAACTACAAATACTTATTAATTCATTATCAAATACCCAACTTCTAACCCAGAAGCAATAGAACAATTTATGTGTTACACATATTTCCTTAATCTTCTCAAGGATAAAACCTGCACTGGAGAAATAAACATATGGGCAGGTTTCTGAGCTAAATTCTGTCCCTCAAAAACTGCCACCCAAAAACCAAGCTGAGGAGAAGCCAAATTCATGGCAAGAATTATGAACTCTATTAATCTGTTGGGCTTGTCAGTATTCCTCAAATGAATCAATCAAGTATCTTTGTATTCAATTTGTATGCAGGGCCAGCCCACATTAAGATGATAGTAAATATAAAGAAGATGGGGGGGATATTGCCACACTGGTTGATTATAGGAGAATCTTAACTACCTTCTGTATGCCGAACACATGAATAGCATTTTATTGTTTTATAAAGTGCTTATATGTGTTCTCATTTGATACAAGCCTGTGAGGCAGGATATTCTCATTTTTTAAAAAATTTTATTTTATTATGTTGTTAATCACCATACATTACATCATTAGTTTTTGATGTAGTGTTCCATGATTCATTGTTTGCGTATAACACCCAGTGGATATTCTCATTTTTAAAAAAGATTTTATTTATTTATTTGATAGAGTGAGAGAGAGCACAGAGGGAGTGGGGGAGGGAGAAGCAGACTCCCCACTGAGCAGAGAGCCTGACATGGGGCTCGATCCCAGGGTCCCGAGATCATGACCAGAGCTGAAGGCAGATGCTTAACTGACTGAGCCACACAGGCACTCCGGATATTCTCATTCTGAGGATAGCCTCAGAATTTAAGTGCAAAATCACATTTTGCCGCTTACTAGTGGTAAAATGAAAATTTCACAATTACGGTCTCTAAAGTCTCTGGTCTCTAAAGACCAGTCTCTGAATGGTCTTGGGCAGAGCCAGGCATCCATCCATATACTTTTTTTAAGATTTACTTATTTAGGGGCGCCTGGGTGGCAAAGTCGGTTAAGTGTCTGCCTTCGGGCTAAGGTCATGATCCCAGGGTTGGGCTTCCTGTTCAGCAGGACAGTCTGCTTCTCAACCTCTCCCTCCGCTCATGTGCTCTCTTACTCTCTCAATTAAAAAAAAAAAAACAACTTAAATTTATTTATTTGAGAAAGTGCGTGTGCATGGGGGGGGGAGGCACCTGGAGGAGGTGGGGGGAGGGGCAGGTGAGGGAGAGAGAAAATCCCAAGCAGATGCCCAGTTGAGTGTGTGTGTGTGTGGGGGGGAGGCTAGATCTCAAGACCCTGAGATCATGACCCAAGCCGAAATCAAGAGTCGGACACTTAACCGACTGAGCCACCCAGGTGTCCCCCATGCATATTTTTAAAACGCTCTCCAGGTAATTCTAATGTGAAACCAGGTTGCAAACTACTGAGATAATAAAAGTCTTTGAATGTCATCTTAAGAATCTACGTTGAGGTACGTCAAAAAGGTACAAAAGATGAGGGTAAGCCAATATTATAGTCATCAGCTTTAGTAAACACAGAATTTCCAAGTTTCTGTTGAGAAGTTGTAAATGCCTCATGAATACTCCTTGGCTTTTTACTTTTATGGAAATCTCCAAAGAACATATGAAAGCCAGGTCATCTTTTGGACACAAAAACCCTTCTAAAAGTCATCTATGTAAGACTGAAAGCAGCAGACACTCAAAGGAAAAAAAAAAATCTAATTACAACATATCCTGCAACAGAATAGGGTCTCATTTGATTGGAACTGGCAGTGGAATGAAGAGGTCTCCTCTGGGCATTAGTAGTCCTTTGTAATTTGCCAGTATGCTAAATTATAATGAAGGAAAAACCTGGTAACTTATCAGACCCCTAAACAACTGGGGAAAATGACAAAAAAGTTCATACATTTGTTCATCAAATACTTACTGATGATCTACCGAGTACCAGGCTCTGTTCTAGGATTTAAGATAAATAATGAGGAAGTTTCTGCCTTCTAGGAGCTTAGAAATTACTTACATTAAAAAGGAGGCAGTCAATACAACCTGACCTGAATGCTGACCTCAAACAAGGGCTGGATTAATCACTGGATCATCCCAACTGAACAAAGTAAGTAACATGATTTTTATCAACATTGATGTCTCAAAATTCTAAGCTCCAGAGGAAATGTCTGTCACTCTGGGAGGAGATGTACTCTTGGGTGATTTGTGTTCTGGGTGTGGCTGATCCAAGCAGCTTTTAACTGGGTATAGTCTCACTTAAGGGAGGCCTTTCATTTCACATCTTACATACAGTTGGACCTTACTCAATACAAAGAACTGTACCCCCTGCTTAACAGGGTGGCAAGTGGTATGCTGACAATTGTAAGCAACCACAAACATTATGCATTAGCCTGTAGCATTGGCTATGCCAAGAATTTAAGACCTGGCTAGGGAGAAATGGAGATTGAGTCTCCAAAAACTCATGGTAGAACCCATGAACTAAAATCTGAACAGCAGAGGGCGGTGCAACCGATTTCTCAACAAGAGTTTCACAGACAGGAGCCCCCCAGAGATGGGCCACTGGCCTCAGTATAAGATAAAACTTTCTCAGTGAACTCAACGAATCATAAAATATGCTAACTGTTCAGTGTTGGACTTATGTGGCTGTTTTCCATAACCCCTACTCTGGTCTGACCGTTAAAGCTCCCTTGTGGATACGCCTGACCTTACAGTTTGGGGGTGGGGATGGAATGGGAGAAAGGAGGAATGAAATCAGACTCTCAGGCTTCCCAAAAGAATGCTTACCCTTGGTTTTTGGAAAGAGTCTTGAAACTGTAGGGGATCACTTCCCTGAAAGATAGTCTGGTTGTTCTTGCCAGTGACATCGCTGACAAACACGTTACAACATAGTTTTGGGGGGAGGGGAGGAGCGCAAGAAACCGAAAAAGAAACTAATTCTGTGGCTTTAACCCAAGCCCCTCTCACTTCAAAAGGGCGTTCCAACAAAACTAGACGCCACTCCCTAAGTTTCGCCTTAAGACTAAGCACCCGAACCACCCGCTCTGTCCTCCCCCAGCACGGACTCCAAACTTTCTGCCGCTCACACGGCCCCCCAGCCGTGGAACTCCTCCCGGCACGCCGGGCTCCGCTTACGGAGAGACTCGAGGCCGGGCGCGGGCAGGGCCAGAGTCGGAGGGAGAATCCGCGGCTCGCGTTCTTCCCCAAAGCTGACCGTACCTGTCCAGCATCTGCTGTAGGGCTTGGTCCGGCATCTTCCGTGGAGCCGGCGCACTCGGCCCTCCCCAGTGGACCTGGTCAGGGCCGGGCCCAGGGACAATAGCACTGAGAGGCGGCCGAGTAGGCCTCAGTCCGGCGGCAGCCGCGAACCCGCCGCCCAGCCTCCTGGGGTGGCTCCGCGAGCCCGGAGGCGGCGGTGCGCGTCCTGCGGGCGTCCGGAGGAGGCGGTGGAGAGCGAGGAGGAGGAGTCTGGGGCGGGGAGGCGGCGATAGCGGCCCGGGTTCCTGCCCGTCGGCCCGGGGTTCCGGTCCATGGACCGCGGGCGCCGAGTTGCTGCCGGCGGAGGAGCTACCTCTGTGAGGTAAGAGTCACCGCCTCCGTGCGCGCCGGGGTCACGACGCAAGGCGGCCCAGAGCAGCCTGGGAGATGTAGTCCTCGGACCGTCCCCGCTAGAGGCTGCACAGCCCGCCCCGACCACCGCCGCCGCGCCCGCCGCCGCCCGGCCGGCGCCCTCCCGTTTCCTTCCTCCAGGGGGAAAAATGTCCTTCGGGCCGCTTTCCAGGAAGCAGCAGGATGTGCCGCTGCACTGTCAGTAGCAACAAGGTCAGCCCTTCCTGCCTGTTTCTTTTCTCAGCTCTTGCCCTCAGGTGGGACCGAGCCAGGTGAGGGAAGGGAGCTGAAGGGCCATTTCTCGTCAGGGTCCCCAGCCCCGGTCGCGGCGTCGGGGCGGGCCGTGGCGTGGGTGGGGGTGGCAGAAGCGCCTTCAGAAGCCCTGGGGCTGGGGCCAGCCTCTGCCGCGTCTGAGCTCATTTTGGAGAGTTACACAACCCGCGCAAGGGGTTGGATGCACTGGTGCGGGAGGTTATTCCTAAGGGGTCGGTGGGGGGGGGGGGGGGGCTGCCTTGACCAGACGGTTCCCACCGGAGCTTCTCAGTGTGTGTTTTGGGAAGTGGCCGGGGTGAAAAGATTATTCTCTCCCTCTCTAGGAGCCTTCTAAAATGTGCCTGGTCTTTCAAGGGCTCGCCGACAGCCTCCAAATGGAACATGTTCGTGAATAAACAGCTCTTGCTTACTCAGCTGTGGGTTGTCAGGGGTGTTTGTTTCTCTCTCTGCTGCTGGTCACTGTTAACCATTTCCAGTCGCTTTGACACCTCCAAGCAGGTGGATGTGTGGGGGGGGGGGGGCGGAGGGGAATCAAAAGGGAAAAATCATCAATCACTCGTTGGGTTATTCTTTGACGCTCCAGGGACAGCTTTGGCGGGAGGAAAAAGCTGTTGGCTAAAACGAATGCGTCTTTTGGACGACCTGTGGCGTTCTCCAGTGCTGTGATTGGTAGGACGTCTGGTAGTTTTCCCTCGATTATGCCTCATTTCTGCTGCAAGATGTTTGACTTTTCTTTAAAATTAAAATGTGTCTTTATGCTTTTTTTAATGTGGAATTTTACAGTCAGCTCTTAATTCTCTGTTTAAAGTTTGCTTCCTGAGTATATTTGAACTAGAGTGTACGTTGCCAGAAACAAAACAAAACAAAACAAAAACATGTGAACAGAAGTTTATTTGGGCTCCAATTTCTGAAAGATGCTTTTATGAAAGGCTTTGGGAATTTACATGACGAATTATAATTAACGATTCACCTTTTTCTCATGAAATGTAAAACAGGCCCCCGCTAGTGGAGGGAAATAAGAATTTAGTTTACTCAGGGTGTTTGATGTTTTAAATTCCTATTTATTGCTCCTCCTACTGGGTAAGCCTTCCCTTACTGTGTATTTATCTCTTAAGTAGTTGTCCGCCAAGGAGATGAATATATACATCCTGCTCAAAAATTAGAATTTGATCCTAGCATATTAAGTAGGCTAGTGCCAACTCCATCTAGTTTTATGATTTACACTAAAACGAGTTCTCACCTCATTTTATAATTCCTATTTGAACCCAAAATTGGAAAGTAATATGATACAGTTCTGTTGATAGAGAAGCTGTGTGCAGATTAACCTTATTTTTTTTTTTAAAGATTTTATTTATTTATTTGTCAGAGAGAGAGAGAGAAAGCACAAGCAGGCAGAGGGAGAGGGAAAAGCAGGTGCCCCGCTGAGCAAGGAGCCCGATGCGGGAGAAGCAGGTGCCCCGCTGAGCAAGGAGCCCGATGCGGGACTCGATCCCAGGATACTGGGATCATGACCTGAGCCGAACGCAGACGCTTAACTGACTGAGCGACCCAGGCGTCCCAACCTTATTTTTTTAAAAAAAGGATTTTATATTAGATTTTCATGAAAAGTCTGTCTCCTGGCTGTGTCAAAAATCCTTTGAAATAGAAAAAAATGTGTATGTTATTCATCGTAACAGTGATTAGCACCTGACCTAGTAATTCCACCCCTTGTTGTTTACCCAAGAGAAATAAAAACATGTATCTAGACAAAATTTGTATACAAATGTTCATAGCAGCATTATTCCTAATAGCCAAAAAAAGTAGAAACAACCTAAATATCCACCAACTAATGAAAGGATAAATCAGATGTGGTACATCTACACAATAGAATATTATTAGATGATAACAGGGAATAAAGTTCTGATACATGCAGCAACATGGATAAGTCTTGAAAACATGCTAAGTGAGAGGAGCCAGTCACAAAAACCACATATTTATTATATGATTCCATTTATATTAAATGTTAAGAAAAAAATGCATAGAAACAGAAAGTAGATTAGTGATTGCCTAGGGCTGGAGGGATAAGAGAGAAAAGGGGAGAGATTGCTAATGAGTACAAGGTTTCTTTTTGGGGTGAAGAAAATGTTCCAGAATTAGAGCGGTAATAGTTATACAATGTTGTGCATTATATCTCAATTTAAAAAATAATATAAAACAAAATTAGATTCTAGTGGTGGCACACTTCTTTATACTAAAAAAATTGAATTGTACACTTAGTATGAGTGAATTTTATTGTATGTAAATTACATCTCAATAAAGCTATTAAAAGAATAATTAGCTCCATATAAAATGTTCATAAGGACATCCAAAGAGAAACGAATAGATAACTCATAATTCTTTATTATCAAACTTTAATTTTTTTAAAGATTTTATTTACTTATTTGAAAGAGAGAGAGAGAGCACAAGCAGGAAGAGCAGCAGGCAGAGAGAGAGGGAGAAGCAGACTCGCCAAGCACGAAGCCTAATGAGGGGCTTGATCCCAGGACCCTGGGACCATGACCTGAGCCGAAGGCAGAAGTTTAATGACTGAGCCGCCTAGGGCCCCTAGCCTGAATTTTAGTATTGTCTGTTGACTTTGTTGTCCTCAGCTCTTGCATTTAAAAATAAGACTCAGGGGTGCCTGGGTGGCTCAGTCGTTAAGCGTCTGCCTTCAGCTCAGGTCATGATCCCACGGTCCTGGGATCGAGCCCCACATCGGGCTCCGTGCTCCGCGGGAAGCCTGCTTCTCCCTCTTCCACTCCCCCTGCTTGTGTTCCCTCTCTCGCTATGTCTCTCTCTGTCAAATAAATAAATAAAATCTTACAAAAAAAAAAAAAACCCACAAAAAATAAATTAAAAAAATAAAAAAATAAAAATAAGACTCAGGGGGCACCCGGGAGGCTCAGTCCATTAAGCTACTGCCTTCGGCTTAGGTCATGATCCCAGGGTCCTTGAATTGAACCCCTGCATTGGGCTCCCTGCCCAGCGGGGAGCCTGCTTCTCCCTCTCCCTCTGCTGTTCCCCCTGCTTGTGCTCTCTCTGTCGACTAAATAAATAAAATCTTTTTTAAAAAAATAATAAAAGTAAGACTCAGGGCGCCTGGGTGGCCCAGTCGATTAAGCATCCAGCTCTTGGTTTAGGCTCAGGTCATGATCTCAGGGTCTTGAGAGCAAATCCCCTATCAGGCTCTGTGCTCAGCATGGAGTTGGCTTGTGACTCTCTCTCCCTTTCCCTCTGCCCCGCCCCCCTGCACGTCCTCTCTCTCAAATAAAGCAAGCTTAAAAAAAAAATGACTCAGATAGTTGGAATTATAATTTACTTTCTGATTTTGAAAGAAAAAAAGTCTTACTTAGATCTTAGTCTCACCAAAGGGGGAAAAAAGTTGAAATGTACTGCGTTTTACATAGGGTTAAAGTTTGTGGTAAATGATATTCATTTGGCCAAGAGAGTTATGCTATCCTAGAGAGTTATGAAATATATTAATAATTTTGTAATGGATTTAGAAATCCCTGAATACAGAATCACTCTAAATATGTCAGGCAATTTAAAATAGTATCTTACTTTAATGTTCTTCCATCACACTTGTTTTGAACTGTCTGCCAAAAGGGTCCCTGGAGGTATTCCATAGAGAAATAGTATAAAATAAACAGGTGCCCTCCAAAGAGAATTGTCATTTGCTAAATTTGTTGATAACTGCAGGCTGATACATTGCAGGCCACAGAAAGTTCTTCATTAATTCATTCCACAGATGTTTACGGAGGACTTATGACATGCCTGGGTACTCTAGGAGCAAATTAAACTACTATTTAAGAACATACAAACTCCCTAACAATGGTTATATTAAAAAAAATAAAATAAAACAGGGGCACCTGGGTGGTTCAGTTGGTTAGGTGTCCAGCTCTTGATTTCAGCTCAGGCCATGATCTCAGGTTTGTGGGATTGAGCCCCACATCAGGCTCCACACTCATTGGGGAGTTTGCTTGAGGATTCTCTCTCTCCCTCTTCCACTGCCCCTCCCCCTGCTCGTGGGCTTATGCACTCTAAAAAATAAATCATTAAAAAATAAAACAAGGTAATTGCATATGATGGACTACCAAATGAATGGCATGGAAATACAAAGTGATTTAGAAGTTTAGAGGCATTTGGTAGGGGCTGGTGTATTAAAGAGAACTTTGTGAAACAAAGGAAATTTAGGTTCTACCTTGTAGCAGTAGGAGGAATTGTAGGTGAATAGGTGAATTGTTAAGTGTATATAGGTGAGGTGGAGGAAGATCTTGAGTCTGGATAAGGATGAAAAGATGTAGAGAGAAGAGTTAACCTCTGTTACTAGAACTGTAGATCTCTGCTGAGTAAGAGTGAAAAATATATTTGGTTGGTTAAATAGGGAATAGTTTAAAAGGCCTTGAATCTATTAATTCTTTCAACAAATATTTATTGAACATGCAGTATTTATGTGACAGGTACTAAGCTAGGTACTGGGAATGCAATAATGAGCAAAAACAAGCATATTACCTACCTTTATATAGTTTATAATGAGAGAGAGATTATCACATAAATATTTTTTAATTTGTAAATGTGGTACATAGCGTTATGAGAGATTATAACTAGGGATTTGACCTAGACAGGGAAGTCAGGAAAGTTTCTCTCAGGAAGTGTCCATTATGCTGAAGCCTGAAGAAGAGCAAGAGTTAACTAGACAATGGGAGGAGGGATGAGCATTCCAGACCAAAGAACAGCATGTGCAAATATCCTGTGAAGGAAAGCCCTGTAATTAATAGGAGAGACTGAAACAAAAAGGGAACTTGGGGCAAGATGGAACCAAAAAAGGTCAATCAAGTGACAGACAATGAAGAACTTTGTACACCAATTTAAGGAATTTTGCCCTTATCCTAGAATCCTGATGGGAGGAGCAGTTTAGACATAGGAAATCCACTTCATTCTCTAGGAAATGGGAAGTTAATTTGTGGTTCCTAAACCAGAGACTCGCCCTGGAAATTCTGATGTGTGTGCCTTGTCGTTGTGCCCAATTAGCTGTTTTTTTGTTTGTTTTTGTTTTTTTTCAAACAAGTTCCCTAAGTGATTATTAGACCAGTAGTATCTCTGCGGAAATACTACAGTAGTCAAGAGCCTGGGTTTGAGTCTTAGTATTGCCACTCAGAAGCTCAGCAACTTTGGGCAGGTTATTGAATCTATTTAAGCCAAGTTTCCTCATCTCCAGGAAAAGAACTATAGAATTTACCTCATTGGATTACTGGGAGGATTAAATGAGAAAATTCATTTAAATTGTTCAGTACAGTGCTGGGCACGTGGTTAAGAGGTCCATTAGTGTTAGCTTTTAATTATTACTAAAAGTTCTTGAATAAAGGTGAGAGTGATTTAGGGGGATTAACTTTGAAGTTAGAAAATAAAGATTAGAAATAAAGACAAGTTAGATCTCAGTAACTTGGCCATGGTCTGTAACTCTTTTCAAGTTTGCTTAAACACAGCTGTTAGTGCTTGAAGATCCTTAGATAGGCTAAGTAGTTCTTAAGTAGATAAGGTGCCCATCTCTAAAGGACTTTTATGGGGAGAGTTTGGTCTCCAGAGTACATTTTACTGGCTTAGGATCTATAGGATTACTTTGAATTGACTTTGTTTAATTCTGTACAGAGGCTTCACTGGCCTTATAGAGGACAGTCTAAAACCTGTCTATCTTTATTTGCTACTTAGAGAATAGAGTCCTAAAAGCTTATATCCATTCTAATGCAGTAGATATTTACAAAGGGTAAGTAATTTTACATAATATCATCATCCAGTAACTTGCCTTCTCCTCCTCATAATTATGGTGGATGACCCATTACTTTTCATTATCATTGCTTAAATTCCTCTGTCTGGATTATGTGTCCCTGGGTTGTGCAATGGTATGTCAAAGGTAGGCAAAAATCAGAAGATAACATGTCACATATTCCCTCTTGTATCTTGTTCTGGAGTATCAGTTTATTAGAAAATGTACATGTAAGGAATATTTTTTCCTTTTCAAATAAACATGAATGTCATAGAGTAGCAGTTCTCAAAATGTGGTCTAGCAGACCCCTAGGGCTCCTTGAGAACCTTTCCAGGAGTATGTCAGGTCAAGATTATTTTCATAATACTAAAACATTATTTGCCCTTTTCACTGCATTGGCATTTACATTGATGGAACAAGCAATGGTGGATGAAACTGCTTGTACCTTAGCACCATTTAAGGCATTGGCACTAAACTGTACTAATGTTATATACTTTTCACCACCATGCACATGCAGTAAAAGTAAAACAAAAGTTCACTTAAGAATGTTCTTGATTGGGGTGCCTGCATGGCTTAGTCGGTTAAGCATCCAACTCTTGATTTTGGCTCAGGTCATGATCTCAGGATTGTGAGATTGAACCCCATGTTGGGCTCCATGTTGGGCATGGAGCCTGCTTAAGATTCTCTCTCTGCCCCCTCCACCCCTTGAGCACGCTCATGCTCTTTCTCTCTCTCTCTCTCTAAAAAAAAAGAAAGATTGTTCTTGACTAAGCAATAAAAAATATTTATTTCATTAAATCTTGACCCTTACATACACACATTTTTAATATTCTGTGTGGTGAAATGGGAAATATGTACACATTTGCATCCAAATATGACGGTTGTCTCAGATAAACACACACACACGTGATTGAGGTGCAAACTGAACTGGCTGCTCACGGCACACTATTTTTACCTGAAAGATTGACAAAAAATTTAAATTTTTGTGCTACAAAGGATACTGTTAAGAAAGCGAAAGGACATTCCACAGAGTGGGAAAAAAATTTTGGAAATCATGTATCTGAAAGGGGGCTTGTATCTAGAATATATGAAGATTTATTACAACTCTATAGTAGGAAGGCAAATAACCCAATTAAAAAATGGGCAAAGGATCTGAATAGACATTTCTCCAAAGATATACAAATGGCCAGTAAGTACATGAAGAGATGCTCACCAACATTAACTATTAGGGAGATACAAATCAAAAAAAGGACAAATGTCGGTGAGAATATGAAAAAATTGGAGCTCTAGTACACTGCTGTTGGGAAGATAAAATGGTGCAGCCACTTTGGAAAACAGTCTGGCAGCTCCTCAGAAGGTAAAACATAGTTTCCAAATGACCCAGCAGTTCCACCTCCAGGTCTATACCCAAGAGAAGTGAAAACATGTCTACATAAAAACTTGTAGATGAATATTCATAGTAGCATCATTCATAATAGACTAAAAGTGGAGCAACCCAATGTCCATCAAATAATGAATGGATAGATGAAATGTGGTATGTCAATGCAATGGAATATTGTTCAACAACCAAAAGGAATGAAGTGCTGATACATGCTACAAAATGGATGAACCTTGAAAACATTACACTAAGTGAAATAATTCCAAAGAACACATGTTCTAATATTCCATTTCATGAAATGTTAAGAATAGGTAAGTCTGCAGGGATAGAAAATAGATTAATGGTTGCCTAGGGCTGTGGCAGATAGGGCTTTGGGGGTGGTGACAACTAAGGTATGCAGAAGTTTCTTTTTGAGGTGATGAAATTGTTCTAAAATTGATTGCAGTGAGGATTGCAACTCTGAGTATACTAAGAGCCATTGAATTATAGACCTTCAGTGGGTGAATTATATGGTCTTTTGAATTATATCTCCATAAAGCTGCTATTTAAACTAATGCCAGATAAGGCACCTGGCTGGTTCAGTTGGTAGAACAAGTGACTCTTGATCTTGGGGTTGTGAATTCGAGCCCCACATTAGATGTAAAAATTACTTAAAATCTTTAAAAAAAATTATAACGCCAGAAAAAACCTTGAAATCCATTATTAGTAGACTGTTTTAATAACGTATGACATAATATGATATAGCTGAACTATTTAAACGAATGAGATATTTCTATACAGGCCATAAGGAAAAGTTGCCAAAGATATAGTAGCCATCAGTTAGGACTTTTGTTGTTGTTCCACAGAAATCAGCTAGCTAATTCAGCCCCTTTAGGGGACATTTGTTAATGTCTGGAGACATTTTTGATTGTTACACAGGGGATGCTACTGGCATCTGGTGGGTAAGACCAGTGATGCTGCTAAACATACTGCAATGCACAGAACAGCCCCTCAGAACAAAGAATTATGTAGCTCAGAATGTCAGTAGTGCTGGGCACCTGGCTGGCTCAGTCGGTGCAGCGTGGGACTCTTGATCTCGGGGTTGTGAGTTTGAGCCCCACGTGGGGTGTAGAGCTTACTTAAAAAAAGAAAATCTTTAAAAAAAAAAAATGTCAGTAGTGCTGCGGTTGAGAAATGCCAAACTAACAACCAAAGGGAAATTCACTGGGAAGATATGGGTTAGTTCACAAGATTGGAGGTAAGGCAGGAGAACCAGGCTAGAACAGTGAAGTAGCAGCCACCCCAGAGAACATTGCTAGCAGGGACATTCCTCATGCTTAAATGGGTTCAGCACTGGAATTCAGCACTGTTTTTATTCTGCTCACAGTTCAAAATCTAAGGATGGAGCATCTAATCAGTCTTTCTTGCTACTTAGCTAAGAGTGGGCAGTATACCTTAAATGAATGAAGGCGGTTCCTCAAGGAAGTATATTCATTCGCAAATACTTATTGACCATATGTTTTTGTTTCAGGTTTTATTTAGGTGCTGGGGATAGAGTACAGTGAAAGAGATGAAAAGACCCTTGTGGAACCTATATTAATAAGACACTAAATCAGGGCAAATCTTTAAGTAATAGCTTAAAGAAGGTAGGATAGTTGCCAAACACCAAAACCAATAAATACTAACTACATATTCAGTGAAAAAAGCAGGTAGTTGATAGTATCTGTAGTACTATCCCATTTACTTGTTTTATTTTATTTTATTTTAACTTTAGGATTTATATGTAAGGAAATTTCTAGAAGGATATGTAGGGAATTGTTTTTTAAAAAATATTACCTCTGGATGGTAAGACTGAATATGGGGAGAAGAGCTTACTTTTCATTTTATTACCTCATAATGTTTTCATTTTCACCATGAGCATGTATTTTATAGTTAAATTTTTTTGTTTAATTAGATTAAAAAGTAACAGAAGAAATCCTTGATGCAAGTGAAGGACGATTAAAAACTTTTAAAAAGTCACAATATTGTGGTGTTTTGCTTATTATGGAAAAAGCTGAAAGGAAGAAAGAACATCTGACTGGAAAGTATGGCCTGTAATCATTTAACAAATATTTGTTGAACACCTTGCTGCCTTAAATCTTTTTTGGAAAAGGTGGAGTAAAAATAAACTTAATATCAAGCCACAGCCATGTGTGAGGCACTCTGTGAGGTGCTATATCTGGGACAGGATTAAAATTTGAAAAAGATCTGACAACTGCCCTCACTGGTGCTTGTTGGCCTCTGTTTGTTGAATACCAAATATGGGGCATGTGCTGGACCCTCTACACACATTATTTCAAATCCTAACAACAACCTTACCAGATAGGTATCTATGTCTCCCGTTTTACAGATGAGAACATTGAAAATTGGGAAGATGAAGTCATAGCAAATAAGTGGCGTAGCTGACTTCACATTGACGTATGAAGACATATCTGACTTCACTGGAGAACAGTATATGACTATGTGAGTAGTCTTTAAACAAGTAAAAAAGAAAGCGATTTATTACAAGAGCAATCACAGGACTACCCTTCATTAATTTTTGAAGAATTTTACTAGATAAGTATTCCAGGAGCTCAGAGAAGGAAAAAGAGATTGCTGCGTATTGGTGGTCTGGGCAGGCTTCCTAGTTGGAGGAGTGGTTTGAATTGGGTCTTGAAGGATTATATAGATATATGAAAAGAAAGAGTGTCAACTTTTACAGAATGCCTGCTTGAGGCTAGAAACTTCTCACCTAAACCCAATAGCCCCGTTTGAGAGGTGAGAAAACAGAGGCCTCTCCTTACCTCCACCACCTACTAGGGATAGGCAATTAACAGGCATTAATTTTTGGCAGTCTGATAGGTGCAAAGTGAAATTCATTGTTACAGCCAAACACTTACCTCTGGTTTGTAGCTTCTGTGTTTTAAGTCTTGGGTAAGATGAATTAATGATAGAAGAGAAAGTGTACATAATAAACTAATAGACCAGGATATACCCTTTTGGGCGAATAGATATTCAGCATACGTACTTTTTCTCTGCTTAGGGAGTTTTAGGCCTTTATGAGGGTGTTTTATCTAATTTGAGTCTCTACAGCTGAAATCTCAACTTGGTAATTCTGAGGAAGGTCATCCATTCAGTCATTTGTTTAACATTTCTTGAGCTCCAACTTTGTACCGGACACTGTAGGAGGAGATATTGGGGATACAAATATATGAACCGTACACTGTTACACTGTTCTTGTCATCAGGTTGCTTACAATTTAATGGAAGAGACAGGTAGTTGTGTTTATAATATATGGAAATGTGAACCAGTATTTTTGTACATACTCTGAGAAACCTAGGAGTCCTCCTTGAGTCATTTTTCTCCCTTACCTCATCCTCCTACCTTTCAGTCAGTCACCAAAATGGTCCATATTTCTCCTAAATGTTTCTCAAATACAATTGTTTCCATTCTTCCAGCCTTCACCTCCGTCCAGTTGACTGTCATCTCTTACCTTGGACTACTTACAAGTCTCAAATTGGTCTCCCCACATTTGCTTTCACCCCCCCTTCAACTGATTTGAAAATTGGCCTTCTAGTCTGCTCTTTCTTCCTTTGATTCTCCAGTAGAATGACCTTTTAAGAAATGTAGAACTAAAAATAAAAGAAATGTAGAACTGATCATGAAAATCCTTCTGTGGCCTATTTTAAAGCCTGGTGAGAAAGAGCCAGTGAAAATCATAAATTTAAATTTAGCAATTTTGGAGAAAAGGGAATAATTAGTAAATTGTATCTTCTAGAATCTCAGCTTCACGAGGGCAGGGACAGGGACCAAGGGACCATACCAGTTTTGTTCAATATTATATCCTCAATATCTAGCACAGAGCATGGCCAATGGCAGGTGTTCAGTAAATATTTATTGAAGTAAAAAAAAAGGAAGGAACGAGGGAAGGAAGGAAGGAAGGAAGAAAGAGAAAGAAAGGAAGGAAGGAAGGAAGGGAGGATGGGAGGGAGGGAGAGAAAAAAAGGACCCTTCTGGGGCTCCTGGGTTAAACGTCCGACTCTTGGTTTCAGCTCAGCATAGGATCTCAGGGTCGTGAGATGGAGCCCCATGTTGGGCTCTGCACTCAGTGTGGAGTCTGCTCAAGATTCTCTCTCCATCTCCGTCCCCGTCTCCCTCTCCCCCCATTCACAGGGGCAGGCATGCCCATGCATGCACTCTCTCTCTCTCTCTCAAAAAAAGGACACTTTTAAGGCTATAATGAACCCTGTAACGTTTGATTGGAATTGGAGGTATCAATACAACTCATGATTTTATAGATATAGATAACACAGATGTATGCATAAATATACTTTTTAGCTCTATCTGCTGAGAGAGCCTAAGGCAATGACACCCCAGAACCAGTGAATATACCAAGTGGTGTCTCAACCCAGGCTCTTTAAAGAAATTATCTCTTTGCTAATTCCAAACTGGAGCAGGAAAAGTACATGAGCTGGAACATCTGCAGTGCCAGAAAGTAGGGATGTGCTCAAAAAAAAGACCTACAATCAACCTGAAGGGATTCCAATGGGACAGGGGACATTTTGAGCAACAAAATAATAATAGTAATGAATTACAACTCCTGGAATAAAATATGAATCCATGAGTCATTACTGATAAAAAATAAATGAATAAATCAGGGGAGAAGGAAAAAAATCTTCCTTAGAGTAGCATTGCGGCTAATGTAGAAGAGTTGATGAAAAGATTTCACCATTTGCAAATACCACAGAAATAACTGATGCAGGCAATGGATGCTAAAATTATTGGGTGAAAGTACACTGAGAAACAGTATTCACATAGAAAATATCTTCCCAAAGTAGGGGTGCTTAGGAGGCTCAGTTGGTTAAATGTCTGACTCTTGATTTCAGCTCAGATCGTGATCTCATGGGTCGTGATCTCACGGGGTTGTGAGATGTGAGATTGAGCCCTGCGTCAGGCTCTGAGATCAGTGGGGAGTATGCTTGAAGATTCTCTTCCTCTCTCCCTCCCCTGACTCACTCTTTCCCTCTCTCTCTCAAATAAGTAAATCTTTTTTTTTTTTTTAAAGATTTTATTTTTATTTATTTATTTGAGAGAGAGAGTGAGAGAGAGAGAGAGCACAAGAGGGGGGAGCGGGAGAGGGAGAAGCAGACTCCCTGCTGAGCAGGGAGCCCGATGCGGGACTCGATCCCGGGACTCCAGGATCATGACCTGAGCCGAAGGCAGTCGCCTAACCAACTGAGCCACCCAGGTGCCCCTCAAATAAGTAAATCTTAAAAAAAAAAAAAAGTATCTTCTCAAAGATATTTAAGTAAAAAGTGAATAGTTTTACAGTGGAGAAACTGGCAGACACTACCTTAACCAAGTAATCAATGTTAACATCACAGTTGGACAAATCCACATCATTTTCCCTCTGAAATGATGCACTGAGAAGGACACAACATCACTTTTGTGGTATTATTGCCAAAAATGTATAACCTGAATTTGATCATGAGGAAACATTAGATAAACCATAATTGAAGTACATTCTATCTAATAACTGGCCAGTGCTTTTCAAAAGTGTCAAGGCCATGAAAGATAAACACTGAGGAACTATCCCATATTAAAGGAAACTAAGGAGACATGACAATAAAACCAATATGTAATCCTGGATTGGATTCTGAGAAGGGACATTAGTTGGTAAAATAAGGTCTGTAAGTTAGATAATAAGTATTGAATCAATTGATTTTGACGATTCTACTGTGGTGATTTAAGTTGTTAACATTTGGAGAATGTGGTTGAAAAGTATAAGGAAATTCTTTTTATAATTTTGCAATTCTGAAATTATCTCAAAATGAAAGGATTTTTAAAAAAGCAAAATAAAATCCTACTTCTAATGGCTTTATATTGCCCTTGCTTACTTGCCAGTTTCCCAACTGAACCCTAAGCTCCAGAATGTGGCTACTGGCTTTCTTCCTTAGTTCCTGAGTACACTGTGCCACCTCCTCTCCAGAGCCTGAAGGTAGCCAGAAGCATGGTATTCTCTTTGCATAGAGCATACTTCCTTTGAACTTTATCCTTTTGTTCTTCAAGGCTCATCTTGCTTACTTTAGAAAACATTCTGTCTTCCTAATCCAGGTCTTGACATCATATGGTTTCATACATCTGGTACTTTTTCATAGCATTTTTATCACAACTTCTATGAAATTATTTATCATGATATTGACTAAGGCCTCACCCACTGGAAATTAATGTTTATAAGAGATGGAGGGATTGTGTCTTCTTGCCCAAAGTTATTTCCCTAAAGCCTTATACAGGCTTTCAATGACTATTTGAGGAATTAATGCAAGTCACGCAGTGGAGCATTCCTCTAATCCCTGTAACAACTTGGGTGAGGGATGCCTGGGTGGCTCAGTTGGTTAAGCGTCTGCCTTTGGCTCAGGTCATGATCCCAGGGTCCTGGGATCGAGTCCCACATCAGGCTCCTTGCTCGGCAGGCTGCCGCTCCCTCTATCTGCCGCTCCCCCTGCTTGTGCACTCTCTCTCTCTCACAGATTTAAAAAAAAAAAAATCTTAAAAAAAAAAAAAAACTTGGGTGAAATTGGACACAGGAGACATTTTAGGTTTGGGGAGATGAAGGTGGGGACCAGAATTGGTGGCAGTGACAGAAGAGGATAGAGGAGTCTCATCACAGAAGGAGCCATATGAGTTGATAGAAGAGAAGGAAGAGTAAAAAATGGCTCGGGTTTAATCATCAGCTGTATAAAGATGCACAATCGAAATGGTACTTGAGTCACGTTTCCAGCAGTATTTTTTAAAGTGTGTTCCTAAGTATTTGAATATGAAGTCTGTTTATTTTTAATAAAAATGCTGTGTGCTCATAGTAAGATACTATATTACATAGTAAAACTTAGTGTTCTGGTGAAAATACTAATTAGCATGCCATATATATATATATATATATATATATATATATATATATATATATATATATATATAAAATCATAATCCAATCCAGGATTACATATTGGTTTCATTGTCATGTCTCCTTGATATACTAAACTTTACTAGAGTCTTTTCATTAAAATGCTATATACTCATGGTAAAATACTGTGCACCATGATAAACATTAGACAGTAAAACGGACTATATGAGAATACCTGAATATCCCTCTGTATTGGATACTGTGATGCTTCAATCCATATCCTCTCTTCATAGCTAAAGTGCTTATCCCATAGGTGATGGAAATACTAGCTCCTGAAGGTGTGAATGTGAAGCTTTGTTTTGTTTTTACTGGGAATTGCTTTAGGATGCAGGGAACTGCCTACTTTAGTTTATGCTCCCTGGAGCCCACAGTCAGTGACTGGCTAATTTAAGATGCAAAGATTAAGCTTCCTTGCCTCATTTGAGGCAAGTCTGAGGGCCATTTCAGCTCCAGAGCTCATCACAAGGTCAGCTGAGTACTCAGTTGTAACCACTTTGGGGGTCAATATATTTCTCTTGACTCTTCCTGCCTTCTTCATTTCATTGTAGATGTATTTGCCAATTGTGTCCTATCTGCAATAAAACATTTGCATGCAAAACTTGGTCTCAGAATCTGCCTCCAAGGAACTCAACATATGACATGGTCTAATCTGCCTACCCCCTAAAGGTTGTGATCATTGGAACCTCTTTGTGTGTGTGTATGTCTGGATATTCTACCCCAACACACAACTTCTAAAAGAAAGTCGTAAGAAATATAAAAAAAAAAGTGCCCAAAGTAAATGCACAACTTGATGAATTTTCAAAACTTGGCAGTATTTTTTTTTTAAGATTTTATTTATTTATTTGAGCTAGAGAGAGAGCACGGGAGAGCGCACACACCAGCGGGGGGCAGGGGTAGAAGGAGAGGAAGAAACAGACTCCCCACTGAGCAGGGAGCCAGACCCAGGGCTGGATGTTCAGGATCTGAGCTGAAGGCAGACGCTGACTGAGCCACCCTGGTGCCCCTCTGCAGTATTTTTATGAAAGAAAGAACAAGGAAAGGATTTTGGATAGTGTGAGAACCACTTATATTTACAACTTCCTCATGGTGGAAATTTTGAGAGAGGGGTGTATTGCCAAGGGAAGTTGGAAGTTTCTCAGATTTTAAAAGAGTGGTTATCTTTTGGTTGACTGCAGTGCACTCTGAAATGAGAGGAACATTCTAAGTCTATAATACATTTAGGTGAAAAGGGGAAAATAATGAGTATGAGGAACCAGAAGAGAGACTGTGAATCATTTCACTAGGAAGAGAGAGAAAAAGATGATCTTCCAGAAAGTCAAATATCTATAAATCAAAAATGTCAAAATATTACTAAAAATTTGAGTAACCAAGATTTTCCTATGAATCAAACTTAATACTATTTATAGCTCAACCTAAGCTCTTTATACTACTGTTTATTTTAAGGTAAAATTTCAAGAATCCATCCATGATTTCGTTCATCAGTGATAAACATAGCTTTTCACTGAGGGTGTCCAGTTCACTTGCTATCTCTACCACCACCACCCTCGTCTTTTCTGGCCTGGATGATACAATAGCTGGCCTCCCAATCAACTCTGCTTCCACTCTTAGCCTAACTACAGTTCTCCACAGAGAACCACAGGTCTTTTTGAAGCTTAAAGCAGATCATGTCACTGTTTTGCTTAAGACTCTCCAGGGGATTCCCATCACACTTAGAAAAAAATCCAAAATCTTAACTTAGCCTAAAAGGCCCTACATGATCTGGCTCCTGCCCTACCTTCCAGATCGCATCTTGTACCACTTTCCTCATTGTTTACTTGCTCTCTAGCTACAGTAGATTAGATGTTCCTCTAAAACGGGTCAGAAAACTAAGGCAGGGGCCAAATTTTGCCAGAGGCCTATTTTTATACTGCCAGAGGACTAAGAATGATTTTTACATTTCTAAAGGATTGTAAAACAACTACAACAACAAGAACAAAAACAGTTATATTCAGGAGAACTTATGTGACTTGCAAAGCCTATAATATTGACTGTGTGGCTCTTTTACAGAAAAAGTGTGCCAACCTCTCCTCTAAAGGCTTATTCCTCCGCTGTTAGGATCTGTTCATTAGCTGTTCCCTTTGCATCCTGCACCACCAGTTTTTGCATGGATGGGTCCTTTTAATTCAGGAGCAAGCTTAATTCAGGTATCATTGAGACCTTTAATGATCATCTAATCTAAATATCCTACCAGATTCTCTCAGTCACATCACCCTTTTGTTCTTTTTAACACTTATATTTATCTGATATTTTCTTATTTATTTTTATTTTTCCAACAACCATTCCTCCCTTCCCCCATGTAGGAAGAACTTTTCTTCCTTGTTTACTACTGTTGAGTGTTCTTGATCTTGCATTTGGATGGAAGAGAGCAATAGTGAATGCTGGGAGCCTACTGCATAGTAGGTGCTCAATAAATGTGTTGAATGAACGAATTTGTAGATTATTTCTGTAAATGAAATTTAGGGTTTGTGCTTTCTTTTTTTGTCCTCTCTTTTGTAGGGAGGACCTACAGTGCAAACAGCAATGAAGAGCCACTTTATAAAGGAGAGGCAGGGGCACCTGCCTGACTCTTGATCTTGGCGTCTTGAGTTTGAGCCCCACATTGGGTGTAGAGATTACTTAAATAAATAAATAAACTTTAAAAAATGAAAAGGAGAGGCAAAACAATGTCTTCCCCTTAAGAGAACAGATAAACTTCTTTTCCTCCTCTCTGCTCTCCCTGGGAGAGACCATTTCTAGAAGAGTGGGATGTTTCAAAGGGATGTCTCAAGAACTTCTTATTTAAAAAAGAAAAAAAAAGAGGAAGGAAAACCTTTCTTCTTTTCATTTTTTCTTTTGAGAGAAGAGTTTTTCAGAATAATAAGACTAATTGAGGTCTCATTCTCTAAGAGACTCTCAGGCTTTTTGGTGAAGATGGGTTTAACACTAAGATGAGCCAGGCCTGGGCTCAAAAGAAAAGCCAAGGATGCTCTGAATAGGGCTTGTTCTCAGGGATCAGGTATGGAGGAGAAAGATAAACAACCACAGGTCCTAGATTTTTCTGGAGTTTATTTAAGATTATTAGACCACATGTTTTCACTTTTGTTTGGAAACTATATGGTTACTAAAGTAAGAAGCAGTGGGAGGCAGAAGCCTGATTGTAAAGAAGAAAATGTGGGCACTGGTCTAAGTCCTCTGGGTTGTGGCTGGGTATGACAGGAGGTAAGGGATAAGAGTTAGGCTTTAGAGGTTGAGTTTTGGAGTCAAAATAGACCTGAGCTTATTCATTCACAACTTACGTCACCTTGGGCAAATTATTTAGCATTTATAAGCCCTGGTTTCCTTATGTAAAAATGAGAATGATAGCTTCTGTCTTTTTAGAGTTATTATGAGGATTAACTGATAAGGCATATAAAATGCCTAACTAGATGCCTACATAGACTAAGTGGTCAGTTAGTATGAATATCATCATCATCATCATCATTGTCATCACCAGATGATGAAGAAATTCTCTCAATCCACTGATTTTGGAGCTAATGATAAAATCTATATCCTGTGGCACTTTAAGAATATGTCCCACTGTACTCTGCTTCCATAGTAGGGAACACAGGATATAGAAAGAGGTGGGATAAGAAATGTCTGGATAGCAAGATCGTTTTTGCTACAAGAAACATGGGCTTAACATAGGTCATTTGACTCCCAATATTAAGTGGAAAGGAGACAAGGAAATCTGTACTTGAGTGTAGACCTTCCAGATAAATACATCTGCCTGTCAGTATTAGCTTTGGATTTCATACACTGACCTTTATTGCTTTATAGTTTATTAAAAATGCCCTCATATACACTAATATAATTCTGATTTAGGTAGGGCAGCTGTTACTATAATCTCTATTTAATTCTAGAGGAAACAAAGACTGAGAAATTGAGAAGATGGGTTTTAGAATCATATTGCAGGGTTTAAATCCTGGCTTCTCCACTTACCAACAGTGTAACCTAGGGTAAGTTACTTGGACTTGCAGAGCCTCAATATTTTCATCTCTGAAATGGGGATAATGAAGGTACATAACCTCTTAGGGTTGTGTGCAATTATTCATCATGTAAACAAAGTACATGACAGAGCAAATAGTATGTACTTAATAAATATTTGTTTTTGTTATTTCCTAGGGTCAGGCAGCTAACAAGTGGTAATGCTGGTATCTAAATTTAGATAATTGGATTTCATATCCAATGTCCTTTCCACACACCACCTCCCATAATATTAATAATGTTGATTCCCTGCCACTGTGATGATGTATGATCCATTAACATTAGAGCAGGTGGTCCAATTTGTTTTTCCAAAAGTGATAGGAGATCCGTCTAAACTATCCCTCTTGGTACAGTTGGCACACATATCTGATTCTCAGTTTCCTCAATAAGAGAACAGCTATGACCTCAGGACAGAGCTGCACCAAAAAGCTCTGGATTTTGGTTCAGCTGTTTGTAGCAAAGTGCTGAAGATACTGGTCTGCCACATGAGAAGACAGAGATAGCCTGCATTAAACTGAGCCAATGGGAGACTTGCGTGTGTAGTTGAAAAAGTATGTTACCTAGTGAGTTGGAAGACCTGAATTCTAATCTTAGATCCACTACTTAACTATATCTTGAAACATCTTTGAACCTGGGCTTCCACATCTTTATTTTTTATTTTTCTAGCTTTATTTAGTATAATTGACATCCACAAACTTTAAAGTGGGGATCCCAACGGTTATCCTTGGGACTGTTACCTGTTCATACAGTCCCTTTGTAAAAATTAGGAATAGGTGCCTTTTTTCCCAAGTAGATGCAGCTCTGCATTAAGGTTTATGGGCTGGGTGAGCAGAACATGGACTAGATTACTTCTCCACTAGCCTCGGAAGCTAGCCTTCTGGTGCATTGCACAATCTGCAGAAGTGAATGTAAGGGCCCTATGCTGTCTATTCACTGCACAGGGCTGTTAACATCAAGTGAGATAATAAAGGTGAAAGAGTTTGGTAAAGTCTAATCTCCTCTGTGAATGTAAGGCACTGATATTACACAAACACCATTTGGTTTCAAATACTAGGACCCAAGGGCTACCTGGGTAGACATACTGACTGTTACCCTTCCTTTTGTTGTGATGATCCCTCTGATTGTTAACTTGTACAGCATCTATAAATTACTGGCTGTTAAAGCAGATTATGGCAAAGAAAGGTTCTCTCCATCACTTTCAGGCCTGGACCAGTCTTGCTCTTGAGATCCTTAAAGACTAAAATCAGTTCTTTTGATGATTCATTCTCTTGAAGACATGTTGTTTTTAGAATACCCTGGAGTGGGACTGGGTCTTGCCCATGAGTGGAATTTGGAATCCTTTGGTTAGAGATTATCTCTGGTTTTCAGGCAAAGGTCATTGTATAAAAGCTTTGTATCAATGGGAGAAAGAAAAGTTGCTGAGCCACAATTTTCCCTCTTTTCATACCTTTGAAGCCCAAGCTGTGTCCTAGGCTGTATTGATCAAGTAGGACAAGAGGATCTGCTTGTATGAGTCACTAACAAAAAGACAGCTTTAGAATTAGACAAAGCTTAAATTAGGTCCTAGGATCTGGCATTTACTAGTTTTGTAACTCGGACAGGTAAATCACCTTTCTAAGTTTCCATTTTTGTCATCTGGAATTAGGGACATTAACGGTATTTATCTCATGGGTTTTTTGCAAGGATTAAATGAACTAATATGTAGAAAGCACTTGGCATTTTATCTAGCACACAGTATGTGTTCCATAAATGTTAGCTCTTATTAGTAAGCTCCCTGCAAAATACTCTACCAGACTTTGTTGTGCCTTCCCAAGAAGCTTAGAGAAAAGATAAATAGAAATGCAAAGCAATAAATGCATGATACAGATAGAGGCTATTGTCAGGAACTGGTGTTTGAAGGAGGCTCTGAAGAAAGGTGAGATTAAGATAAGTAGAAAGGATGAGGAGGGCATTCCATATGGGATCAGTAACATTGGCAAGCTTCAGACCTTGAGTCGACCACCTTGCTTGGAGAAGTGGGAATAATACTATTTGGGAACATAGGTTAGGATTACAAGGGAAGAGCCCTAAAAACTAGGGTAAGTGGTTGACCCTTGTTCTATAGATAATGATAAGTGACACGATGAACCTTGTGCATAGAAATGTCTAGCAGGTGGTTGGAAAGCTCTTAGGAAAATGCTCCTATACATAGCTAAAACTTTGGGAATAGAAGTTGAAACTGTGGAAGCTGGTATATGATACCTCTCAGGCCAGCTCCCTGAGTGGTGCCTGTTGACTCCAATTTAGTGAGGGTGGCTTTTGAACAGCATATAAAGTGAAATGGTGAAGCTGTCAGGAGATTTGAAGACAACTTAAAACATTAACTGGGGAAGGTTTGCTTCTCTGAAGTCTTCTGAAAGACCATGTGGCCTCTTAGAATAATTTTTTAATGGAAATTTAAAATATAAAATGAAATTAGTATAGTGGGAGAAAAATGACCCATTTAAGCTTAATTATATTTTCTGAAATTATTCTGCAATTTTTACATTCTTCAGAGGGTTCTTATGACTGAGTTACCATGATGAGAGTAGGAAAATGAATAAGATCTAGTAAAGGGAGGTAGCTGTATCAAATCAGCAAGTTTATTTATTTGTTTTTAAAGATTTTATTTATTTGAGAGAGAGAGTGAATAAGAGAGAGAGAGTATGAGCAGGGGCAGAGGAGAGGGAGAAGCCAACTCCCTGCTTAGCAGGGAGCCCCAACACAGGGCTCCATCCCAGGACCCTGGGATCATGACCTGAGCCGAAGGCAGACTTAGCCAACTGAGCCACCCAGATACCCCAGGGCACTTTTTTTTTAAGAGTACAAATTTAGGGGCACCTGGGTGGCTCAGATGGTTGGGCATCTGCCTTCGGCTCAGGTCATGATCCCAGGGTCCTGGGATAGAGCCCCGCATCGGGCTCCTGGCTCAGCAGGGAGCCTGCTTCTCCGTCTCCCTCTCCCTCTCCCTCTGCATCTCCCCCGGCTCATGCTCTCTCTCTCTCTATCTCTGTGTCTCAAATGAATTAAAAAAAAAAATCTTTAAGAAAAAAGAGTACAAATTTAGTTACTCTGTAAGTTTACAAATTTTTATTTTAAAGATTTTATTTTTAAGTAATCTCTATATCCAACATGGGGCTTGAATTTACAACCCCGAGATCAAGAGTCACATGCTTTCCTGACTGAGCCAGCCAAGCGCCCCAAGTTCACAAATTTTTGATGTGTAAAACTTTTTATATAAAAATATCTGGGCCACTCTGCATTATTTAGATCCAAGATGAATACAGATACATAAAATATATATGGATATTTTTAAATTGAGGTATAATTGACATAGAACATTATATTAGTTTCAAGCGTACATGATCAATATTTGTATATATTGCAAAATGATCACCACAATAAGTTATTATCTATTACCATACATAGTTACAATTTTTTTTCTTATGGTGAAAACTTTTAATGTCTACTCTCTTAGCAACTTTCACATATGCAATACAATATTGTTAACTATCATCACCATGTTGTACATTACAGCCCTAGGACTTATTTTATAACTGGAAATGTGTACCTTCATGAATATTTGGTTTTAAAATAAAATTAATTACTGGGGTGCCTGGGTGGCTCAGTCGGTTAAGCGTCTGTCTTTGGCTCAGGTCACCATTCCAGGGTCCTGGTATTGAAGTATTTCCCGCATGGGGCTTCTTTCTCAGCGGGAAACCTGCTCCCCCGTCTCCCTCTGCTGCAGTTCCTCCTTCTTGTGCTCTCTGTCAAATAAAATCTTAAAAAAAATAAAATTAATTACAATCAAAGTCTAGAAACATAGGAAACATAGATGAAATGTGTTCATGTTTTTTTTAATGGAATACACACATATACACATTGACGTGTCTTTTGAAATGGAATCTCCAGTTAATAAACATAGGCTTTAAGTATACAAACTTATCTGTAGTATTTCCTGATCACATGAAGGTATGATGAAGAATGATGAAAGTATTGAATACATCAGGATGCTGAAAGAGACTTAATTTTATTTGGCATATCAAGGGAATAGAGACTTTTTTACATTAGGTTGTTATCAGAACAGTAACTATATTATTATTCCTTGTTATATACACTAATCATGCATTGTTTTCATATTAGAAGGTAATTTCTGCAGTAACTATAAACTGCAATCTTTTATTTATTTTTTAAAGATTTTTTTTATTTGAGAGAGAGAGAGCAGTGCTCCCAAGTAGGGGCGGGGCAAAGGGAGAGGGAGAAGCAGACTTCCCGCTGAGCAAGGAGCCCTATGCTGGACACGATCCCAGGACCCTGGGTTCATGATCTGAGCGGAGGGCAGCTGCTTAACCAACTGAGCCCCTCAGGCGCCCCTGCTGCAACCTTTTAAAAACAATTTGTTAATATGTATCTAAGGCCTTAAGGTTATGCCTTTCAACCAAGTAACTTTTTCTTTAGAAATATGGCTTGAAGAAACACTGAGTTTGGAAAATAGTGAAAATTAAAACAAAATTAAAAAACAAATTAAATGTCCTGTGATAGGAGAAAGAGTAGATTAATTCCACCAAGATATGGAATATCTTCATTAAACATTAAATATAGCGTCATTAAACATAATGTCTTTGAAATACTTTTAATGGCAAAAGAATTTCTCTTCACCTAACATTAAAGAAGTGCTCTCAGTCTCTATAATTTGAGGTAAAAACCTTGTTCTTTGATTTGGTCAACAAACTTTTATCCAGCAAACTTTTATCTCTAAGTTTTAGGCCCAGTGCCTGGGTTACAAAGATGAATAGAGTCCTGATCCTGGAGCTTTTCTAGGAAAGGTAGGTGTATAAACAGATAATTACACCAAAGAATGAAGAATATAGGGACACCTGGGTGGCTCAATCAGTTAGGCGTCTGCCTTCGGCTCAGGACATGATCCTGGGGTCTTGGGATCAAGTCTTACGGATTGAGTCTCTTGGATCGAGTCTCACATTAGGCTCCTTGCTCAGTGGGGAGCCTGCTTCTCCCTCTGCCTGTGCTTGTGCTCTCTATCTCTGTGACAAATAAATAAATAAAATCTTAAAAAAATAAAATATGAAGAATATTTTAATAGAGGTGTGTTTGTATTACAGGGGATGTAAAGGAGGGAATGGACAATTCAGCTTACGTGGCCAGGGAAAGCTTCAAAGAGGTGACATTTGAACTAGGTTCTATTGGGTGAGTAAGAGTAGGTTATCAAGAGGTAGAAAGGTATTTCAGGCAGAAGTAATATGTGCAGAGGCATTATAGTAGAAGAGCATAGTCCATCCAGGGACTGTCGTAGTTAGGTATGGCTGGGAAGAAGAGTAGAAGAAGAGTTAATTTTGTATTTTATCCTCTTGGCAGGGAAAAAATTATTTAAAAGTTTTAGGAAGGGGCATACCATAGTAAAACTGTATTTGAATGATTACTTGGGCTTTAGTGTGGAGGCCACATTTGAAAGGGTACTAGATGAGAGACATTAGGGTATTACCGCCATAGTCCAGGTGAACTGTAAAACTGGCTGCAAATGAAGAGGAGGGGATGTCAGGCCAAATTTAGGAGGCTGAATTAAGTTTTAGTGCCCAATTGGACTTGTTCCTAAGTGATAGAGAAGGGAAAAGACAAAACCATGTCCAGATTCCTAACTTGAGTGACTAGATGGATGGTAGTCCCATTAAGTAGGATAAAGATAAGTAGACCAGAAATAAAGGCAGAAGCACATGTGGGAGAAGGATCCTCAGAGAAGTTGTTAGTTAAACAGTGGTTTGGAGCTTAGCAAAAAGATTTGCTCTGGAAACCTAGATGGCAGTGAACTCAGTTTCCCAGTTCATGAATATAACATTGTTCAGGGAGAGTGTAGAATTAGGAGAGCCCTGTGGGAAGCTCTGTTTAGTAGCCCGGAGACCAAAGAAACTTTAGAAGAACCAGGAAAGCAGTGCTTTCAAAGAAAATAGAATAGTGTTGTGTTAGTTGGCTACTGCTGTGTAACAAATTACCCCAAGCTTAATGGCTTAAAACAACACTCATTTATGACTTAACAGTTTTAGGGATCAGAAGTGTGATGCAGCATGACTGGGTTCTCTGTTCAGATTGTCAAATCTGCTTTCAAGCTTAGTCTTGTTGGCAGAATTGCAGTTACAGGACTAAGGTTCCTGTTGTCTTTCTAGCCTGGAATCTTGGAGGGCCATCTTAGAATTCTGCTTACCATGTGTTCTATGAAGGATGAATGGCAAATAAAATAAGAATTGAGAAATGTTAGTTGGTCATTGGTGACTTTAGTAAGATCAGAAGCAAGAGCACTTTTAGCACGATGGTAGGGGCAGAAACCACATGTTAAGTTAAGTTTGGGAGTCAACTGGAAATGAAAATAGAGCTAGGACCTAGAGGTTTCTTTCAAACTGCCTGTCTGGAATGGGAAGGAGAATGCTGGGAATAATTAACTAATGAACTAGATCTCAAGGAAAGTAGAAGGAATGAGCTCTAGACTATAGATGGAGTGATTAATTATGGACCTGTAGGGGAACTCAGCTTCTTCTGAGATAGAAGGGAAGGAAGTATGGTGGGGATTACAGATAAGTTTGTAAGCCGGGGGTGGGGGGGTTGGGAATCCTGCTGATAGGCAGCTGAGAAAATGAGGGCATTACTGTCTAATAGCCTCAGTTTTCTCTTACAAGTTAGAGAGAAGGTCAAAAAAGCAGGTGAAATTTTAGAATTGCTGCTTTGTGGCTAGGAGGCCTTTCATAAAATTGTTGAATGACTGAATGATCTCAAAGCTAATGGACAGGCAAGAAACACGAAGAACTCCGGTGCTCTCCAGATTGCCCACCAAACCACATTTGACTCACCTTGTTCCCTTTTTGCTCCTTTTTCTCTTGTTGTGTTCTTAAACTTAGTCTGATCTAGAATTGTTTAATAGATCCTGGCTCAGAGGATGTGGATTTCCTATTTGTAAATTGCCTTAGGCTTTAACAATCTTAAAAGCTTTCTAGGTTATCTAGGGGATATCTAATTTACCATAGTTGACCACAATTATTTTTACCTCCTTAGGTTGCAAGGTATTTCAAGTCAAGGGAGTTTGGCTTTTTTCATCTTTGCATGTAGTGCCCATAACACAGGCTTGGCATGTAGGGAGCCCCCCATTTATTTCTCTAGCTTCATGACCTAGACTTAGGGCTCCTCTTTTAACTTGGCCAGATTGTGCTATTTTTTCTCTTTATCTTACAGAAGATAGTCAGTCTTTACAAATATATATGTAAGTTTTAGAAATTTAATGGAAATATAATAAAAATGCAGAAAAGTGCATAAATTATAAGTGTCCAGTTTTCTGAAATTTCAAAGTAAATACACCTGTGTAATAGCATCTAGTTTAAGAAATAGAGTATATCACCAGCATCCCTGCAGTCCCCTTTTATAAGTCCCCTGCCAATCGTTATTTCTCTGCAGAGCTAACCACTATGGTGAATTCTAACCCATAAATTAGTTTTATTAGAACTTTATATAAATCAAATCATATAATATGTCCTCTGCTCTGTGAGGCTTCACTCAGCATTGTATTCATGCAGTTCATCTATGTTGTTCTATAGAGTAAGAATCTCTTCGTTATCTTTGCCTTATGATATTTCATTATATGAATCTACCACAAATTTACTTATCCATTTGATTGTGGATGGATATTTGGATTGTTTCCAGGTATAGGCTATTTCTGATTAATGCTGCTTTGAATGTCTTTTGGTGAACATGTTTGCATTTTGGATACGTACATATCTAGATGCAGAATTGCTGGGTCATAAGGTGTATGAATGTTGCTTTTTAAAAATTTATTTGAGAGAGAGAGCACACACATGTACGCGTGTGCCCGCACATGCAGGAACAGGGAGGGGCAGAGGGAGAGGGAGAGAGAGTATAAGCAAGAGCACGCCATGGGGCTTGATCCCACCACCCCAAGATCACAACCTGAGACAGACCTGAGCCCAAACTGAGTCGGATGCTCAACTGATTGCACCACCCAAGCGTCCCTGAATGTTTGCTTTAATAGATCCTGCTAAATAGTTTTGTAATGTGGTTGTATATATTATTCTTCCACCAGCAGTGTTTGAGAATGAGTTGCTCCCACATCTTTGCTAATATATGGTATTATCTGCCTTTTCCAATTTAGCATTTTTGGTTTTATTTTATATTTCTTTGATGATTAGTGAGGTGATCATATGCTTTTTTTTCCCATATGTTTTTGAGCATTTGAATATCTTTGGTTGCAGTCACTTGTCTTTTTCTTTAGGATGTTTACTATTAATTTATAAGGGTCCTTTATATATTCTGATTACAAATCTTTTGTTGAAAAATGTACATACTGATATATTTCTCTCCATTCTATGAGTTTTCACTCTTAATTCTGTCCTTTGGTAAACAGATGTTCTTAATTTAATTTGTTTAGTTTATTAAATTTTTCCTTTATGGTTAATGGTTTTGTGACCTGTTGAAAATTTGTTGCCTATGCCAATGTCATGAAAATATTCTCCTATGTTCTTTTAAAGGCTTTATTGTTTACCTTTTATATTTAGACCTACAATCCATCTGGAATTGATTTTTGTGTATTGTGTGGCAAGGGTGAAAGTCTCTTTTTTGCCATGTGGATATTCAGTTGACTTCAGTATCCTTTATTGAAAAAAAAATCCTTTCACTATTGTAGTGTTACTATTTTCATAAATCTGGTCATCATGCATATTTGGATCTGTTTATGGACTTTTTATTTTTTCCCTGTGTCTATTTGCTTATCCTTGTGCCAATAACCACAGCCTAATTACTATAGCTTTATAATAGGTCTTCATATCTAGTGTGTAAGTCCTCTAGGTTTATTATTTTTTACCATCTAGATTGCCTTGGCATTCTTGGCCCTTTGCACATAAAGGTAACTTTAATCCAACAAGTATTTACTGAATACCTACTTCTTATGTGCTAGGCACAGTGATAGATGTTGGGAATATAGCTATCAATATGATAGGCCTGGTCCTCTCCTTAGTTGGGAAAGCGACTCACATAGAGTGAGGTGAGAAAATAGCCTAGGATAGAGTCCTGAGGAATATTTAAAGTCAGCAAAGAAGACTGAAAGCTAAGGAGAGAGAGCAACAGCATGTCAGAGGGCACATAACCCCAAATGTGAAAAACAAAAACAAAAACAAAACAAGAAAGGACAGCATGAAGGAAGCAAAGGGAAAAGTATATCTAAAGGTTGGTCAGCTATGTCAGTGTTGCTGCAAGATCAAGCAAGATAAAGACTGACAAAACATCCACTGGATTTAGCTCTAGGTGCTATTGTGAACTTAAGCAGTTTCGGGGGTGGGGGTGTCTTTATTAGACTGTAAAGTCTTATATGAGAACAAAGTTCCCTGTTCAATTAGTGCTGTCTGTTATTTCCTGATGATAATCAAATGATCTACATATAGTGCTCCCCACCAAAAATGGCTTTCTGTTTTATACCACTCCCTTTCATATCCATTCATGCAGCTGAAGAAAAAGTAATTGCTCTTCTAAATGGAGAATAATTTTATACTTATTCAAAACTTGGCTGTTTTAGATAATCAAAAACTGTATTTCATCTATCCATTCATTTATTCATTCATCTATTCATTCATTCAGCAAACATCTATGGAGCAACCACCAATTACCCAGGAGTCATAAACATTGTGCTAGAGATATAATTAGGGAAGGAATGGAAGGAAGCCTAGAAAGATGTATTTGACCCATGTATATCCCAATGAGTTAACTCTGCAGTCTCTATTTTTACAGCTTTCCATGACTATTCAAAGGGTATATGGTTAAGCTCTGTGACCCGAAGACAAAATTTTAGAAAGTTCTTCCTTTCTGGTTAAATAAAAAACAGGATTTCAGTAGAGGTCTTTATCCTTGTTGGGGGTCATCCTGTAATTTGTTGTTTGCTTGACATTTATTTACACCTTGGTAATTATGTTTGAGTCATTTTCTTGTTCTTTTTTACTTTTTAAAAAGATTTTATTTATTTGAGAGATAGAGAGCACGAGGTGGGGGAGGAACAGAAGGAGAAGCAGACTCCCCATTGAGCAGGGAGCCCAACTCGGGGCTCGATCCCAGAGCCCTGGGATCATGACCTGAGCCGAAGGCAGGCGCTTAACTGACTGAGCCACCCAAGTGCCCTGAGTCATTTTCTTTTTAGATTTGAATGCTCATTTTAGGAAAGGAAGAGCAGAAATTACTTCATTTTCAAATACAATAAAATTACATTAAGTATGGGCAGTGGTAATTACTGATTGCCACTTATCATGGGTCAGGGCCAAAGTTTATTTTTCTCTATTGTATGAATTATTATTAGACCTGCACTTGGGGTCAGGTGGATAAATAAATGCCCAAGTAAACTGCTTTCAAGCACACCTGAATAACTTAAGAATTTCTACCAATAAAATCTTGACATATTAATTATAAATAATTTTATTTATTTTTAAATATTTATTTATTTGAGAGAGAGAGCAGGAGCAGGGGGAGCAGCAGCAGAGGGCGAGGGAGAAGCAGACTCCCCGCCGAGCAGGGATCCCGACACGGGACTTGATCCCAGGACCCTGGGATTATGACCTGAGCCGAAGGCAGATGTTTAATCGACTGAGCTACCCAGGTGCCCTAATTATAAATAATTTTAAAAATCTATTCTTTAAAAACAAGTCTTTGTAAGGATTTTATGAGGGAACTTTTTTTAAGAGGGAACTTTTTTTTTTTTTTAACCTAATTGATGTATTTGAAAATATGGAAGTTTGGTAGGTTAGGGAAATCTTCAGGAATAAGATTAACCTTGAGTGATCCTGACAGACTCCGGAATGCAAATGATAAGTACAGCACATTGGCAGAAGTGAAGCTTTCCTTAGGAGAGCAGAGGAAGAGAAAAAATGGGGAATATAAAATAAGTTCACAGTAGGAATAAGAAGGCCATTTAGTTCTTTTAAAAAGAGCGTTTCATAGGTTGATTCACAATAGGTTTTTTTTTTCTCTTAAATTGTTTTGGTTTTTTCCTTAGAAATAACTAGAAAAAAGACCACTAACACTGCAAATTGGTAGTCTCTGGTAATACTTTAATTCTAATTGGCAAAGAAAGGAAATAGAGAATTAGGACAGTTTTAAATGATTCTTAACATTTTTTGGTTCCCAGTTCAATCAGCATAGTCATCAACCGACATTTACTCTGAACCCCTTGGGTGAATGGCATTGAACCAAATCCCACAAACAATAATATCTTCGGGCGCCTGGGTGGCTCAATTGGTTGGGCAACTGCCTTCTGCTCGGGTCGTGATCCCGGGGTCCTGGGATCAAGTCCCTCATCCGGCTTCCCTTGCTCTGTGGGGAGCCTGCTTCTCCCTCTCCCTCTGCCTGCCACTCCCCCTGCTTATGCTGTCTCTCTGTCAAGTAAATAAATAAAATCTTAAAAAAAAAAAGAAATAATATCTTCTGCCTATGTGAACAAACTGGTAGTTGAACTATTGCTCTCAGAAGCTGTGGATAATAAGGGTTGATGCTAATATGTTGTGAGATTCCAGCCTTGGGGTCATGAGGTTAAGAAAGGAAAAATACACAACAAAAAAAATTTTTTTTGAAAAATAGAAACCGTATTTACTTTTTATGTTGAATAAAGAAGTCACTGTCCTATGCAATGAAACATTAAATGTCAAATTATTTTTTAATATTTCACCAAATATTATTTTAGCTTAAAAGAGTTGAATTTTGATTGATCATTGTATGAATAATGCAAAGTAAACTTTCATTTTGACAAGTAAAATAAGGAGGTGAGTTGATTCAGAGCATATCAAGTAGAATCTTAAGTGATTTATGCCTTCACTGAAAACTCAAATACAAAGAAATCTTGGTGGATAAGATGTCAGAAATTTGTGACTGAAACCTATTTTTACCTGATCTCCAGGGTTAATATCACATTTAATATTGCGGTATTTTTCATTCTATAGTACTAAAAATGTTTCTTTAAAGGATGATCAGATTTTAAGTATTTATCTTTTCCTGGTAGTCCTCCCTCCTTTTCTAATCCCTCCCTACCCAATCTCTTTTTGCTTCGGTAGGGTTCCTATTGCTGGCTACCCAGTCATTACCATTCTAATACCATTTAAGGTAGCTCTGCTGGGTTTATTCATTTTGAGTCCTTCAATCCAGTTTCTCTTTGAACCTGGATTCCTAAATCAAGTTGACAAACCAGTTTATTTTTCTCCCTTTTCATTTCAACAATTCGCGATTCAGATTGGTAGGAAAATATAATGTAATCCGGGCACAACCTCTTCCCCTTGGAATCAGTATTTGCGAGGCTTCCTCCTTTCCTTGGCTGAACGTGCTTAAGTCAGGCAGAGTACCTAGTGAAGGACTTCAGCCCCCACAGTTCCCTGTGTGCGCATGCCCTCTCTTCTTACAGTTGTCAAAGTGCTTTTGCCAGAGCGGTCACATAATCAACCTGAAAGAAGAAAATAAATACTGTACACTTTTTAATTTTATCGATCCTTAAAAACTGGACACTCAAAGGTAACTGCTACTAAGAATTTGTTACTTGAGATTGGGTGATTGCATGTAAAGGAAGATCTATTGTGTGTGTGGTGGGGGAGGGGAAGGAGGTATCTATTTCTCGGACTTTGCTGTAAATAAGAAAAAAGAAAAAAGGAAAAAAGAAACACACCCAAACAAACTATACAAGCAGTTACCGAGAGACATTGCATTTTAACTTCGTAAATGTTATTTTAATCTATTGCTTTCCTTTTGTTTAAAAGGGTCTTATTTATTAAAGATGGGTCTTGACCTTGACAGAGTGAATTTATGCAGAAAGTGAAATTTATCTCTTTAAGGAGTGTTGAGAAGAGAAATGGGTGTTCCTGGTATGATAAAATTTTTTAAATTCAGTAAATATATTAATTATAGCCTTCATAAAAGATTGAGTCCAGCTTACTTTTTAGCTTTTTTGCTATAGTATAGCATTAATTTTTCCATCAAGAGCATGTAGTCTAAACTGAAGGCATTAACAAAAAGCATCGATACAAGCATCGGGAAAGCTGAGTGATATTAAAATTATAATCAAATGCATATTTCAGCCATGATGATATGGCTATTGTAAAGATAATTCTAGCCCACTGGAAGCAACTCAGATCCCAGATTATAATGGTTTACTGCAGCACTGCTTAAACCAAGTATGAAAATGTCTCTTTCTATGACCATTTCCTTTGGCAGCGATAGAACTTTGTGCTGTTGTGAATCCAAGCTTTGCTTGCCTCTTTGTGTCATATTTTACAATACTGATCAAAGCCATTGTTTTAGACCAAGGGAACTGAGGAACATAAAATCAATATGTAGGTTTTATTGGTAGTAGCTGGCAATTTGTGAGGTATATTGGGCTGGGTTTGGGGGGGTTAGAGGGGAGGGAAGAGAAGAGAGTGAGGTGGCTATGAAGCATTTCCTTGAGCCCACTATTTTGTGTATGAAACTTTAAAATTAAAGATTAACCATTTTAAAGATAGTCTTTAATAAAATAGTACTACTTTAATCCCATTTCTTGATCTGACATATTTTGCCTAGTAGTTAAGAGTGATGGCATCTCCATTTTCCAATACATTTATTTTATGACAGTTATCATGAGGTTGTCCAAAGGCAGAGCTTCTGTGTGATTCTGAATGTCCTTTCACAAGTGTTCTGGGAAAGATGCTTCTCCAAGTATCTGAGTTAATTAAGTAACTGCATTAAATATATTAACAACTTTGTTGTGATCATACTGAATCATCATCTAAAAATAATTATATGTTTGGTCATATCCTCCTTTAACATCTCAAAATATTTGTTTTTAGGGTCTCAGCACTGTAATATTCATATATTTAAAACAATTAACATGTTCTAAAGGACGAACTAACTCAGTGATAACTATGTGTATGGAAATCTCCTGATTTTGAATGATTACTGTTTTTATCCTTGAATGAGAAAACAGGCTGTATGGCAGAGGTGAATATAGCCCTTCTATGAGAGATGGAAAATACCATACGCTCCTTATATGGCTAAATGAAGCAGTGATGGCAGTGCACTATAATTACAATGTATGAGAATTTGGGACTTTGTACTATGCTATTTTTAACACTTTTGCTAGCATATGGTAATTCAGGGTCTTCAAACCATAATCTTTCATTGCTAATACCAGTGATAAGAGAATGGATTCTAAATTTGCCAAAGTCTTGTGACCAAGGCAGCATCAGGAGGATTCAAAAATGAAAATCTGGCAACCCCAAAAGTATCTTGACTTTCTACTTAAATCTCAGGGGGATTTTTTTTTAAAGCTCCGCCCCCACCCCATCTCACAGTCAGTCTGTCTCTGTCTTTCGCTCTCTCTGACCTCAAATCCAACCAGAACATTTCTCCACGCTGCAGAGAAATTCTCAGGCTCCTGTTGAGACCTGAACCACTGAGAAGCTAAGAAATTTCTTGTATGGCATAATTGGAGACAAGAAGATTGGAGAATAAGCAGAAAAACCCTAATCCTTAGAGTGTAACAAGAAGCAAGCGCTTACAAACGTTTCAGTAGATTTTTACCTCTTTAAAAACGGTGTTTTTTTTTTTTAATGTCTCCTAACAAAATGGAGTAGCTTGCAGCTACTGGGAGGCCAGAGAATGATTGTGCAGCTGAGTCCTCCTCCTAACAAATGCCAAGGATTTCCTCCCTCGTGGTTCGCTGCTGCTAAATGAAACAATTATCAACGCAAGAAGGCAGTTTGCTAATCAAGAGGGATAAGACTGCTGTTTCTTTAAAGTGCCGAGCACGGAAAGGGGAAGAAAGGGTCGTGTGCGGTGTCTTTTTAACCTTGCTGAAGGACGCAGCAGTATTTATTGACGTATGCAAATAACTGGGGAGGGTGGTGCTTGGGAAAAAACAGGAACCAGAATCAGTTTCTCATTGCAGGGTGAACGCTCTGAGTTCCGGTGAAGGGAAAAGAGACGTGGCGAAATTGCTGTCTTTCTGTCTTATAAGCACATCTCTCACTAATACAGAAAAGGAACCAAGACATCAGAAAGGGTGAAGACGCTCTCACAGTATTTTTAGAGACCTTGCACGAGCCCCCCCCCCCCCGCCCCATCCCCAGCCCGACCTGTTCTTCTAAATGGGAGATTATGGATTTGCATTGCAATTGGCTAGTAGCGGTGGCACTGGATTTTCGCAAGGAAAACACCCGCCCGCTTTAGCGAGGGGCATTAACGATCACATTGACAATAACGCGTCTCTCTTTTTTCCCGTTTCAGCTGCGCAAACCATGCAGGATGATTTACTGATGGACAAAAGCAAAACCCAGCCCCAGCCCCAGCAGCAGCGGCAGCAGCAGCAGCCCCAGCCCGAACCCAGCGCAGCCGAAGCCCCGTCCACGCCCCTCTCCTCAGAGACCCCCAAGCCGGAGGACAGCAGCGCAGTGCCGGCCCTCAGCCCCGCCGCGGCCCCGCCGGCCCCCAACGGCCCCGACAAGATGCAGATGGAATCGCCGCTCCTGCCGGGCTTGAGTTTCCACCAGCCCCCTCAGCAGCCGCCGCCGCCGCAGGAGCCCGCGGCGCCGGGCGCGTCGCTGTCGCCGTCCTTCGGCAGCACCTGGTCCACGGGCACCACGAACGCGGTGGAGGACAGCTTCTTCCAGGGGATCACCCCAGTCAACGGGACCATGCTCTTCCAGAACTTCCCGCACCACGTCAACCCAGTCTTCGGAGGCACCTTCTCTCCGCAGCTCGGCCTGGCGCAGACCCAGCACCACCAGCAGCCGCCGCCGCCGGCGCCGCAGCCCGCGCAGCCCGCGCAGCCCCCGCAGGCGCAGCCCCCGCAGCAGCGCCGCTCGCCCGCCAGCCCCAGCCAGGCGCCCTACGCGCAGAGGAGTGCCGCCGCGGCGTACGGCCACCAGCCCATCATGACCAGCAAGCCGTCCTCGTCCTCGGCTGCAGTAGCCGCCGCGGCCGCAGCCGCCGCTTCGTCCGCCTCGTCCAGCTGGAACACGCACCAGAGTGTGAACGCCGCCTGGAGCGCGCCGTCCAACCCGTGGGGCGGCCTGCCGGCGGGACGGGACCCTCGCCGGGCGGTCGGCGTGGGCGTGGGCGTGGGCGTCGGGGTGCCCTCACCGCTCAACCCCATCTCACCACTCAAAAAGCCCTTCTCCAGCAATGTGATCGCGCCGCCCAAGTTCCCCCGCGCGGCCCCGCTCACCTCCAAGTCCTGGATGGAGGATAACGCTTTCCGGACGGATAATGGTAACAATCTGTTGCCATTTCAGGTAATGCTCCAGTGCACCTGCACACACCTTCCTTCTACCCCGCTCCCTTTGCCCCTTCTTCCCTGCTATTTAATCGTCCATTGATTCTTGTTCTTTAAAAAAGGCAGCGATGTCCAGCCCCCCTGTCCGCTTCGAAAGCCTCCATTTCACCAGGGCTGTTCCAGTGCCGGGGACAAGGTTGGGGGAACATTGTGACTGTTTGAGGAATCATATTTAAGCACCCTGATAAGATAGAAAAGGGCCTTTTTCTTTTGGTATATTTTTCGTTCACCGTGTGCGTGCGTCTTATTTTGACCTTTGACAAAGGTGCAAGTGTATGGCAAGGTGCTGGGTTGGTCCCAGGATGAGTAGGCTGAGATTCCTGTCATTTTAAGTAGCTACACATTTCAGGTTATGCAATCCTGGGTTCAGAGGGCCTCCTGAAAGCCATCCACTCCCAAACTACCCTGGGCCTACTCTTAAAGAGGTTAACAGCCCTTGAGTGGTGCTATTTCAGACAGTTGCATATGCTCAATTAAACTAATGTGAACACATGTGTTTATGTCTCGCTGAGGTGCTGGCATCATTAATAGCAATCAGCATATTGCCCCTGCCGGGAAAATTATGAGTGTGAGATTCCAGTAAACTCCCGAACTCCTTCAGGGAACGAGTTGGAAGAGTGGAAATTCTAGGGGTAACCCTTTCTATGTTACCTAGAAGAAGGACTTAGACATTGTTTTTTTCTAGAGCAAAGAGACAATAGGACGCGACCTTCAGAGCCATATTGCAATGGAGTCTATTTGCTAGCTAGCACTGAAATATTTAAAGCTGCAGTGTCCTTCAGATGGGTTATTTAAGAAGACAATGCAGATCAATTACACCATTTGAAACTGGGCAAAGTGAAAGTCTTGCAACTTTAATGAAAAATGAGCCTTGTGTCTTGGTGTTAAATACCAGTGAAAAACCCAGGAAGTGCCCCAGACAAAAAAAGGTTGAATGGAGTGTCCTTATTCTGTTCTTGTTTTCTGATCCAGCCCACGGCCACATCGGTTGGCAGTGTCCTGAACATCTTGAGTTGGAAAGGGGTGGTGAGGGTGAGTGTTCACTGGGGGCTTTTGTTCTCAGGCAAACATTTTCCTTCACTTACAAATTGATTTGGCTATAAGCTTCTAAGCTCAGCTGAAAAAGAAGAGAAGAAAGGAAGGAGAGAGGAGGGCTTTGGATAAGACCCAGTTGGGGTAGTCAAGGAAATGAAACAAATATTTTGAGCATTGCTGAAAAATGGCAGAACCGAAATTTGACAGAGGTAGTTTAAAGCATCAGGTGCAATTGGAACCTTCATTTTGTTGTTCTTTACATTTCAGATGTGACGTTTGGGGTGGCTCCCATCCATGAAGAAGGAGATAGGGTTATTGAGAAGCACATGATTCTCTAGGCTACAGCAAGGATTTTTAACCTTGACAGTTCAAGGGGGTCCATGAAACTTGGAAATTGTGTGTATGAGAGTTTTTCATGAGAGAGAATCTTAACAAATTTTCACAGGGGTCCTTTAGGAATGGAAGATTTTAATATTAAGGTGTATTTCTTTCCATTCTAAAGTTTGTCTTGATAAAATGAAGAGACACTGCAAGATGGGATTAGTTTGGTAGAGAAAAAGAGGAATCTGCTTTCTGGAATTTCTCTATGTGCTTATTTTTGTGCTGAGGGGATAGAACAGGGAGGCTGCATTTGGTAGGAGAGCCCTTCTTTTTCCAACAGTTCCTCTTTTCATTTTGATGCTCCCTATCCAAGTCCATCTTAGAAGATAACCTAAAATCTGAGTGGGAGTTTTAGAGGTGAGAGCTGACCGTATAGACATCAGTTACCTTTTTCTAGGCACTGAATCTGAATACAACTAGCTTTTGATTAATTATCTCTGGAAGTGAGGGCTGGGGAGAGATTAAATCCATAAAATTTCCCCCAAACTGATATTGACAAGTAGTGCATGGATTGCCAGTTGTTTCTCAGCAAACCATTTACCAGCAATGCTAATGAGAGCCAGACAGACTGGTTTGAGTTTGGTTTCTTGTCTTTTTATCCCTGGTGGTGCTATTGAGTAGGCAAAGATGGCCAAAAGACTTGTGCAAGGAGAGATTTTATTAAAAAATGAGTTTTATATATTTGGCCTCAGGAAAAATTACATGGACTTTATGTCTCACATCTTTGTCTTACTTAAAATGGAGCTTCAGGGTTTTGAAGCAATATTAGAACCAGATTAGAAGTAACCTGGTTGTGTTTTAGTTTGGGGTTAGGATATTATAAGACTTTGTGTTAAGTATATCACATGTTTAAAAAACAAAAACAAAACACCTTGAGTCTTGTGTTTAGAATTTTACATGTTTGTGCATTTATTTAAATCATTTTTCTATGAAAGGGAGGAAATATCTTAAGTAGTCCTAGAGACTATTTTACAGACTCTGAGCTAAAAGGGGCTTGCAACAGTGATCTACTCTAATATATCTTAATATGTATTTGTAAAATCCATATCCCCTCAGTGTTGTTTCACTCTCTTTTGCCACCCAACACAAAAGATTTTTTTGGAGCTTTACTTCTGTGGTTTATATTGTAAAAGCAATAACTGTATTTGAATGTGGTTTTCCAAACTATACATTTCCTTACCCCCTTCCCTCAATTCTAACAAAGTTGATTGGTTTCCCTGAGTTGGGGTGACTGCTTCCTTCAGGTTTACTTGTATCTAAACACCACTTCGTATCTATAAACAAGGAAACCGAGGTCCTAAGAGGTAGAGTGACATAGTTCCAGTCCTAGGGGTTTGGCTAATTTTGTTGATGTGTGTACTTAACTTCCCTATAGCACTAGTGGTGTCAGGTAGAATTCATTTTAAGTCAGATTCTCTTTGGGCTCCATTCAAAGGGACTTAGTTATGAAACTATCTAGTGAGGTTCTCTATCTGGCTGATGCCTCTTGGTGATGTACCTCCCACTAACGGGTTCAGGAACAGTGAGACACTCCACTGGGGGAATTATAAATATGCATCATTCTATATTTATATAAGACAGAGAAGCCTACGTATGTAAAAGGACCAAAGCAGAGATGTTTTCTATATGTAGTAAATTTGGGTTTAAATAGCATTTTTATCCAGAGGAGTTTAGAAGGGACTTTTAAGAATACCTGTTCCACAGCTCTGTTCATTTTCTAAAGGAGGAAATTGAAATCCCAATACGTGAAATTCCTTGCCCAAGTTTGGGTGGGTAGTTTCTGTCCGAAGCAGGCTTTGTCTAGGTTCAAATTTCAACTCTGCCAGTTACTTGCTTTGTAATCTTGAGCAAATTATGTATACATATTGACCCTCATCTGTAAAATGGGAATAATAATAATTCCTTGCTTCATATGAGTTCAAGTGAGAAACCTGATATTAGCACAGTGCTTGATCCAAAGTAAAGTACCACATAAATGTTGGGCTACAATTATTGTTATTGTAATGGTACCTGGAGATTCTGTATGATTTTATAGTATGGATCACTGATTTTTCATACAGTGCAGTCTGAATAACTGTAAACTTCTATATAATGTTATTTGGTCTTTTTTTTTCTGTCTGAAGGTATCCTCTGGTTACTGTAACAATTTGATGACCCACAGTTTACTTATGGGCCAGGCCCTGTGCTAAACACTTCAGTTCAGTTATAATTCCTCATTGGATCTCCTTTGAGGTTCAGGACTATTATAACCCTCATTATACTGACAGAGAAATTGAGAGTTAATACATTTACTTTATTTGCTCAAGATCACACAGCTGGTAACTGGCAGAGTTGAGATTTGAAGCCAGGCAGTCTGCCTCTGGAGCCAAGTCTCCACTATAATACCTTGAGTATAATAACTCCAGGACATCAGTTAACATTGTAGTGTAGAAGCAGGAGACTGGGCTGAATCTGTACTTGACCTTATGATATACCTTGGAAATAGTGCTTTTAAAAAAATTTGTATTGTTGGAAATGGAGGAAGAAAAATATAGTGCCCATACATTTGCTACCACTTACTTGCAACAGTAGTCAGTATATCCCCCTATTTATTTATTTACTTAATTTATGTATTTTTGAATATTGTATTTTTGGAAAAAATTCAGATTGTGTTTTGCTTTTTTTCTGCATCTCTGCCTTTATCCCTCTTGTCTTCCCTCACCCCAAATTGAAAGTAATTATACAGATTTTATATTTTCTGGCATAAGTCTAGTTAATTGTAATTTAGTGTTAATTTTGCTAGTGGGTTATCTGTACCAGAGGAACAAATTCCTTACATGAATTAATGGGAATATAGATCATTATTATTATTATATATTTTAGAGAGAACATAGGGGAGGGAGGATGGGGAAGGGCAGAGGAAGAGGGAGAGAGAGAATCCTTAAACAGGCTTTATGTTCATCTCAGAGCCCTACACAGGGCTGGATCCCAGGACGCTGAGATCATGATCTGAGCCAAAATCAAGAGTCAGATGCTTAACCACTGAGTTACCCAGGTGCCCGAGGAATATAGATTATTTAAAAAAATAAATATACCTATTCATAATAAATTTTGAGGAAACAGTAATATCTTCAACCAGTCTATGCTTCCCCCCCCCTTTTTTTTGTAAACCATCTTTTTAGGAAGTAGTATAAATTATCTAGTTATGCTTACTTTTGACCAAGGATAGTATGACCTAGATTTAAAACCGGAGACTCTTCTGTAGTTGGTTTGTTAACTACTGCTCTAATGCAAAACCACTTAAGGTCCACCCAACCCCACAGACTGTTTCAGAGCCTATTATGGCATGGTTACTGTGAATGCCAACAAAGCCACATTATCTATATTCTATTTAAAAGACGGATTGGTTAGAAAATATTAGAAGGTTTTCTATGCTACTAAAAACTAATCTAGTAATATAAACTGTATACTTTAATATTGCGTATTGAAAAGTAGTTAGATTTAAACTTTTCATGACCTTGCAGTGAGTTGATACAAAAGTATACCCTCAGAAATGTAATGGTTTTAGATATTCTGTAAAACACAATTTTCTGCTTAAATAGCTTTCTCCATTGGTTGGTGTCTATTTTGCTGTTTTTCAAGGGCTACATAAGGCGCAATGCTTGTCCATTTGGAACTTGTCATTGCTCAGGTGAGTTTTGTAGTGTTTTGATTCACACGTGTCAGAAGATTATAGCTTTGTTTTCTACAATATGAAAAGTTTGATTAAGTCATGTGGATTTTACTGCGGAAAAAGATGGAAAGGAGCATAGAGTAGTGGACAGCCCATGAAGCTTGGAATGAGAAAGACACTGGTCGAAGCCACAGCTCTGTCACTGATGATTGGGTCACATCATTTATCAAATGATTCTTTTTCCCACTCTGCAAAAATGGAGAGAGAGCACCCATCTTCTGGGTTTGCTTTTGAGAGAATGTGTACAAAGTGTTCAGATAATTAGATACTGTTATGGCTCTTAGATGCCTGCCTAGCTGCCTCTAATTATAGTCAGTTTAATAGAAGAAATATTGTTGATAATCGGTAGTCCAGAGTTAAACACTAGTTGATGGCATCTGGAAATGGAGACGGGCTGGAAAGATGTATCCAGCGGGGATGGAAGAGTAATGAAAGGCTCTTTGTATATTATGGTGACTGCCTGACCTAGAAAGGCAGTAACTACCTGCTTTTTGTAACTACCTGCCTCTGCTTATGGTTGACTCACCAGTGCAAGTGTAAGTGTTTTCCTTGCTCTGTGAACATTTGATTGGTGATGGGAGAAATGCTTAATTTCCCGACTGCTACCAGTGTTGATTTTGGTAGTTCTGGAGCTACAAAGGCTCTAATTTGAAGCTCCTTATCACCACTTTCCGGAAGGTGATGCCTGGCTCTCTGTAGGGGCCAGTGTGGTTGTCAGAGATAGAATTCAGTATAGAGCCACAAGTTTGGATATTGAGAGTTGGGGAATATAGCCACCACTTCGAAGGGGCTTTCCTGGAGAGATTGCTGTGCTTGCAGTAGTATCCAGCCCAACGAGGAATTTTCTACCGCTGGTCCTTATTCCTTGTAAATGGCTTGCATGGGGGTTCTGTTATGTTTTGGTTCTATTACATTTAGTTTTCATATCCTTTAGTGTTCTTTACAGATGCTGGGCATGTAAATTTCTTAATGTGAAACCATTCTAATATTTGCATCTTGACTTAACTTGAAATAGAAAGGTACTACTAAACAAAAATAATATCATAAAGTAGTATCTTGGAATCAAGCCTACTTTTCTTTCCTCAGAAGCTTTATTACATAATTCTCAAAAATAATAAATACATGATATGAACCCTTGTTGGCATACTTCAGAGGAGAGAAACAGAAATGGGCACCGAACAGCCTTTATATCATTTGAGATGATCATAGAATTAATACACATGAAGGGAAGGAAACATTGTGTACTAATTTTGTGTGGGTAAGACTGTTGTACAGCCAAGTATGTTCATTTCTTAAGCATTCAGACTTATTTCAAAGTCAAGATCAAGAACAAGAGGAAAAAAAATAACTCCCTCTCTTTAGTAACTCAGTGCAATTAATTAAATGGTCGGTGCTGCTGAATGAACCAGTGTCTAGAAGTTCACAAGCACCTGACAGTAGCTGCTCATTAAATGACTAAATAAACATTTAAACACAAGGTGCTATAGTTTTTTTCTATAATATAGCATATTTAATATTTTTGAGACAGATTTACCATAGTACCATTTCTCTATAAGCTGTCCATAGAATGTGGAAACGTGGATGTATGTAATGTCATAAAGGACATCTTCAATTTGTAAAAATAGAAAATATTATCTGTGTTCCCAGACTTAATGGACATTCGATAGTTTCTGGGCTGTGATTCTGTTTGCAGGTTTGATATGCCAAAAAGCAAGCAGAGTTCTTGTTTTGACATAAAAGATTTTGGCAGCCAGTAGATGGGAACACTAGCTTGCATCTAACGAGTTAAATTTTTCTTTACCTACTGACTGTTAATCAACTCATTCTTGTGGAGTTAATTTATCCTGTCATGGTAATCTGTTTTGTTCCTGATGTCTCAAATCAAGTTATTTAATACTAGAACTGACCGGAATGAGGGTCTGAATAATTCTGACAATAGCACTTAGAAATATTCAGAAGTGTTTGGTCTAAGAGGTTGACAAAGAGTAGGTTGTAGTAGGCCCATTCAGTCAGTCATTCATTTGAGGAATGTGAGATTGGAAAGCAGAGAGGTAAAGGGCAAAAGACTTTCTATCTGAAATATATGGTAGAGTTTGGGGACTAATTAGGGATTGAAATACTTCAGAGGAAACATTTTCATATCTGACAATTTAACCCCCTACTGCAAGTCCAGGAGACCTGGTTCTTAGGTTTCAGATACACAGCAATTAAAAAGGACAAGAAGTAAATGTGCCCAGCATCTCTCTTTTGCAATCTGCTGTGGAAAATTTCCTTTCCTCTTTTGGATGAGAGAAATATAACTGAGATTTGCAGGGGATTAAAAATAGTGAGGATCAGTAATGTTTATGAGATTGTGGGGAAAGGCTGAGAGACAATTTTTGGATATGAATCTGTTTTTATGTGTTTGCATTTGCTTTTGTGGGTAGACTATTCAACTCTTTGCCACATTGTTGTTTAAAGCAATTGTAATCAATAGTAGAATCCTGAGTTCAGATAAATAGTTAGGAAGGATAGCATATGCAGTATTTTTATTAACTACAAATCTTTTACGGAATTCTCTGATCAAAGGGATGAGATTTACATTTTGCTGAGTTTCTTTTTTTTTTTCTTTTTAAAGATTTTATTTATTTATTTGACAGAGAGAGACAGCGAGAGAGGGAACACAAGCAGGGGGAGTGGGAGAGGCAGAAGCAGGCTTCCCGCTGAGCAGGGAGCCCGATGCGGGGCTCGATCCCAGGACCCTGGGATCATGATCTGAGCCGAAGACAGACGCTTAACGACTGAGCCACCCAGGCGCCCCCATTGCTGAGTTTCTTTTGACATTTTCACTCACAGTCATAATCCATGTACTCCAGCTTTTGGGTGTTGTATTATTTTTGATGTCCTTCTCCAAATAGATACACCTAAAAAAACACAGGGAGCCCTGAATGCCAAGTACTGTCTCACCCTTTTCATGTAAATTATTTTATTTAATCCTGATATGTTCTTGTAAATTAGGGATTGTCATCCCTAATTTAGAAATATTGAGACTCAGAGAAGATTACCTGACTAGTGGGTGACAGAGCAGGAATGGAAACTTAGGTCTTTTGACTCCACGCCCAGTTCTTCTGTTTTACTCTCCCTGCTTGCCTCTTGTCACCCACCATCTTTCAGTATGCCTTGGATGTCGCACTCTTTCCTCAGATCTTCCCTGATTCCCCTCATCCCACACTGTCTTCGTAACACTTGTCACTGTATGAAATGAGCTGCTTTATTTTGTTTTGTTTCTCCACACTAGAGTGTAGCCTCCACAAGGGCAAGGACCTTTTTCACTGCAGTGTCTTCAGGGGTTGTGACAGCCTGGGATATTTTAGGCATATGGTAAATATCTGTTGAATGTGTTAATGATTTACATTTAAAAATGACTGATTAGGCATTTATTGGTCATTCGCATGTAGCTAGCAATGTAAAAGTAATTTCATTTTCTAGACATTTAACCGGCCTCTATGAGAGATCAGGCAGTAGGGGTTAAAGCTGAACCAAATCCTGTCAGACATCTCCCTGATGAACATGAATTAAAATATAGGATGATGAGGTTTATAATAGTGTGTAATATACACAACAAAGAGAGTGTGTACTTGAATCAGAGGAGGGAATGATTAAATTCTTGTGTATGTATGTGTGTTTGTGGGTTGAGAAGTCTCCAGGAAAGTCTTCAGAGTTTAAAATATTTTCAGTTTTTCTGATTATGGAAGTAATACATGTTTACCATTTAAAACTGGAGGGAAAAAAAATTGCTCATAATCCTATTACCCAGAGATAAGTACTGTTGTTTTGGTGCATTTCTGCCAATTATCTCTTTTTTATGTGAATTTATAATGTACTTTATATGGTTGAGATGATTCGGTGTAAGCAATTTTATAGCCATATTTTTTAGCTTTTCATATCATTAATTTATAAACATTTTTTATTACTGCATAATATTCCATCACGGGAATCCATTGTAATTTAACAAATCATTTTTATATTTGGAGGATTTAGGTTGTTTTCAGTTTTTTTTTTTAAGATTTTTTTTATTTGAGAGAGAGAGAGAGATCAAGCAGGGGGAGAGGCAGAGAGAGAGAGAGAAAGAGAGAAGCAGACTCTCTGCTGAGCAGGGAGCCCGATGCTGGGGGGGGGGCGTGGTCCCAGAAGCCCCGTGGGATCATGACCCGAGCTGAAGGCAGACACCCAACAGACTGAACCACCCAAGCGCCCCTGTTTTCAGTTTTTAACTATTCTTTTTTTTAAGATTGATTTGAGAGAGCAAGAGAGAGAACACGTGCACACACAAGCGGGAGGGCCAGAGGTAAAGTGAGAAAGAATCTCAAGCAGGCTTAGCACTGAGCCGGACTTGGGGCTCGATCCCACGACCCTGAGATCACCACCTGAGCCGAAATCAAGAGCCGGATGCTTAACGGAACTGTGCTACCCAGGTGCCTCCAGTTTTTAACTATTAAACAATACTGTCACAAAGATCTTTGGGCATTTTAAAGCTTTATTTAGAGCTGAACGGGAAGGGTTCCATAGGCAGACCAGGGGACAGTTGCAGCAAAAAGATTTGCTTTAAGCAGAGAGAACAGCAGGTATACAGGTAAGAAAAAATATGGTGTGCTGAGAGAGCAGATGATTCAGGATAGGGGTGAGGCAAGTGAAAAATTTGGCTGAAGAAGCAGAAGGGACCAGATCACAAGGACATTCCAGCATTCTTTGCCTTCAACTTTGTCCAGTGGGGACATTGAAGGATTTTTAAGCTGAGAAAGATAGCCATTATAAGGCTTTTAAATTGGTGAGTGAAGTGATCACATCTTTGTTTCAGAAAGATTATTCTGGGATATAGATTGTCAGGGACCAAACACAGGCAGGGAAGTCAGTTAACATGTAAGGACCTAAAGCTATTGAGAGGAAAAGACAGACTTGAGAAGTAAATTAGGAGGCTGACTGGAAGGACTGGTGATTGCTTGGATGTGGGGAAGAGAGGAGAAGGAGGAGTTTAGAATGACTCCTAGGTTTTGGTTTAGGCAGCTGGGGAAAATGATCTAGAGGTGAAAATGCTCAATAGTGGCAGATTAGAATTTTCATGACTCATAAGCCAGGTGGGTTTAGAGTGGAGGAACTTCAGAAGGCAAAGCTGTGTGTTGGGAATATTTGAACAAGTGATTTGACATCTCTTATCCACCCATGCTTTTGTGTGACTCTCAATGTGTGGGAAGGAAAACCTTATTAAGATAGATTACTTCGTGGACTACTTATTAGAACACTAAATCTGAGAGAAGAAATAACTACCATTCTAAGTCAAGAGCTTTTTCTGATTCTAGCCTGATTTTTTTTTTTTTATTGTACCCTGAAAATTAGAGTGTATGCTAGCTGATTAGTCATCTTGTTTATGAGCTACAGCCTGGCATTGCAAAGAACTACAAGGAATTGCTAGCCAATCAATCATATGGGGGGATCACAGGCAATAAGAGAAATGAAACCTGGAATCTGTTATTTTTAAGTTGAATAAACTCACTTGAGAGGTAGTGGATATTATTAGCCAGTTTGAAATATCATTAAGGTCTTAACAAAGTTGAGATTAGACCTTATGGAATTTAGTTGGCTATACTAATATGGTGCTTAGTTTTTTAATGGGTGTATACATGATAAAAAGTTTAGAAGCTGAGGATCCATAGAGCCACAAGGAGATGTGCTTTGGGGAAGGCTGGAGGGTGGAGGGGAAAGGAAATTGGGCCAGGGTGTAGGAACCACCAGAATTGTATGTTGTTTATTCATTTGTATTTCTAGGGAGGAAGGTGGGCTGTACTATTCATTAAATTTCCAAAGAGGCCCATAACTCAAAAATGGTTAAGAATCCTAGATTTAGAGTAAGTGCACTGCTACATGGCACCCAGTAAACCTTTAAAAAATTTGAAAAACTTAGATGTCTCATAAAATTTTTCTCCCTCTTCATATGTTCACAAATTCTGCCTAACTTTAAGAACTTTCTAAATAAAAAGGTCCTTCCCAACTCCTTTTTAATCTAGCTTTCTCTAGCACATTCAAAAATACTTTTCATCGGGGCGCCTGGGTGGCTCAGTCGTTAAGCGTCTGCCTTCGGCTCAGGTCATGATCCCGGGGTCCTGGGATCGAGTCCCACATCGGGCTCCCTGCTCGGCGGGAGGCCTGCTTCTCCCTCTCCCACTCCCCCTGCTTGTGTTCCTGCTCTCGCTACCTCTCTCTCTGTCAAATAAATAAATAAAATCTTTAAAAAAAAAAAAAAAAAAAAAAAAAAAAAAAAAAAATACTTTTCATCATACAAATAATTTTTGGCATTTATTTCATTGGTTTATGTATATTAAATTAAATCACATAATTACAGTATCACAAGCATTAAAAAGGCTGGGGACAAACCCACCACCTCTAGGTAAGCTTGCAGCTTATCTGATAGGACAGATGATAGGACAGAAGTTTATTGGTTAATTCCCATAACAGGTGTTGAGTATACAATGGGCATTTTATATAGGGAAAATGTAACTCATGGGTTAACCTGGAAAGTCAATTAAGCAAAGCTTCAACTATAGTAGATGCTTCTGTATTTTAATAAATAAATGGGCCAGCAAGTTTTGACTCAAGAGAGGGATGTTGTTTCATTTTGGTATAGGAAGTACAACTTAGAAATATTGACTTTAAGAAATTGCTAATATACAAATGATCTCAGAGGAACATTTGCACTCTCCCATTCACTTCTTTGTCGTTGCTATGACCTTAGAAGGCCCACTCCTATAACTGGAACTTAATGAAGAGAGTAGAGAGTAGAACTTGGGGAGGGGGTAGAAGTTGGGGGTTTGTGCTGTAGGGGCAGTTGGCCTAGATTTCTGATAGACCTGTAACTCACTGAAGAAAAGTGCATTAGACCTTGAGGTTTCACATGGAAACAATGTTGGCTGCTAATTGAGTTTTTTTTTTGTTTAACTTTGTAACCAATTAACTACTTATAAGCTAGTGTGGAAACCTATCCATCATCTATTTCCTGATTTCTATTGGTAAAGAGCATTTTAACAACAGAGCATTTCAGAATACAGGTTAAGATGTGTGATAACAAGTCCTGGTAAGAACAATTGACCAAACTTTTGCCATTTCTCAACATTTTCCAGCATCATGTTTTGTATATACCTAGCTTAAAAGAGACCCTGTTTTGTTTGTTTGGGGGAGGTAGTTGCTGTTTTTTAATTGGTAGTTAAAGCTTTACCAGGCTCTTCATTGCCATCAGGCTCATTGAAAGGGCAAAAATTATCTAGAGAAAGAAAAGGACTTTATTATTTAAGTCTATGTAAAGACAGCATCAAAGTAGTCGAATCTGGTTAAAAATAGTTGGTCCTTAAGCTGCAAAAACACAATCTAAATACTTTGAACCATTTTACAATGCTGATGAAACATTTTTTGCAATGTTTGTCAGATTAAACTTTGTATTGATTTTAAGTAGAATAAAAACAGATGAATTGTGTTAATGCTTCAGGCTATTGCACAGTAAAGCTTTGATGAATGGAAAATTTTAAACTCCCACTTTCAAAGGCCTTATGAATTTAGCATTTTAGATTTGAGACTGGGTGGGGAGATTGATTTTATCATATTTTGACCTTGAATTCCTCAACATTCCCAAGATATGAGCTCATCTGAAGGTAACAAAATTTCTTAGTTAACATTTTAGAGCTTACTGCATACTTTCTAGTTATTTGCCAGTATAGATGATCCTATTTGACCTATCAACTGGTGTGATCTAGCACATGAAATGTTATTCCATTGTAGCTATTTTAAAGTTATTGAGCAGAAATAAAGTTGGTGAATCATGCAAGTATAGCACATGATTTTCATTTTAAAAATACAATGGGATATTTGATATTCTAATTTAGGCCTAGATTCTATTAAATGTGAAACACAGAGACTTAAGGAAAATTATAGCTTAATATCAAAAATGTAAGGCCTGAGTGAGGAGGAAAGGAAGAAAAATCTTTTGATAGTGAATATATTGCTTCACACTGAGGGACATAATGGAGGGTTGAAGCAGACAAGAGAGTTGGAGTGACACATTCTGTTAGAGGGACATAAATAATAGAGAATGTATTGAATGCTGAGACGTCAGAGGACATTGAAAGACATGAAGATTTCAACAAAGAGGACAAAGCTAAGTAAAAGGATGCTTCAGCTTTTGTTACAGTAATTAAATATTCAAAAAGGCAGCCATTTTGTACTGTCCAGGAAGTTAAGCAATTGCTTATTTGATATTCTAGTTTTATGCAAGCAAGCCATAGGCAAGTATGCTGACATCAGGGATTTATATTAAGGAGTTTCTTCTAGGGCGCCTGGGTGGCTCAGTCGTTAAGCGTCTGCCTTCGGCTCAGGTCATGATCCCAGCGTCCTGGGATCAAGCCCCGCATCGGGCTCCCTGCTCCGCGGGAAGCCTGCTTCTCCCTCTCCCACTCCCCCTGCTTGTGTTCCCTCTCTCACTGTCTCTCTCTCTCTGTCAAATAAATAAATAAAATCTTTAAAAACAAAAAACAAAACCCAATCTTTTAATCTCCTGTGGCATGATCATAATATTTATGATGCCTCTAAGACACTTCATGTTTGTTCTAAACCATCAAAGACCATGTGTTCAGCATAATTTGCATTGTGTATATTATTTAATGATCTAGTCTGATGACTTCTTACAGTACTCAGTTATTGTAAAAAGACAATCTATGTAGAAAAGAAATATTCTGTAGATTTATGTTCCATAGAGATAGCTATATAAACCATCATACTATGCAAAATTCTTATATATTCTTTTACATATTTTCTCTTTATTTTAAATCCAGAGAAATTCACATGCATTATATGTGGCAATGCTGTTAACTAGAGTTTGATTTCAGTATTTACAAGTTACATACTGTGTTCTTGGACTGGTGTTAGGTATTGTGGATGACATGAATTATCTGAATCCTGTCCTTAGGAACTAACATACATGCAACAGAGCATTATATGAAATCAAGTAGCAGATGTTGTGATGTGTTAGTTGTCATGAACAGCCAAGGAGGGGCAAGAATTTGTCCTAGAATGGTTAAAAAAAAAAAAAGTGATAGAGAAGGTCCTTGTAGCTCCACTTTGTAGGATAGATAGGATTTAGCTACAGAGAATGGGAATCAAAAATAAGGAAAGAAAAATGAGCAATAAGTGGGATTATTGAGCAGAACTTCCTGACTAGACTGGAGGACTTTTAGATCTTACTGGGAGATAAGGATGGATTGAATTTTTTTAGGATTAAAAAAACCAATACATTTTTATTTACTAGATTCTACTTGGTTTAAAAAAGCATTTAAGATGTGTTTGTACATACTGCACTGCAAGAGAACATAGATTAGAAGTAGGTGAGAAAGATGAGATAAAAGTAAAGTAAGAGTAGGGATGCAAAATGGAGTCCAGAATTAGACTAATACTGATGATGCTTATCATTACAGTGACGGTGTTCAGTATCTGGTTTAGGGATGTGGATTCTACTGCAGACAATGGGAGCCCTGAAGGACTAAGATCAGGGCAGTGGGACAATAAAAACATGTTTAGAAAGAGCAGGCAGGTGGACTGGAGAAATGTGTGTGCCTGCCACAGTACAGCCTGGGGTTAGGGAAGCTGGTGAGAAGGCATGATAGTTATCTTGGGTTTAGCACAAGTCTAGGAAGGTAAAACTGTGAGAAACCTTTCAAAGGAAAATATGTCACAAGTGCTGACTGACAGGAGTAGAGGATATGAAGGAGAACAAGATCATTCTGAGCTGTTCATGCTTAAACATTCATGCTTAAAACATGTCTGCTTTTAGGCTTTTTTTTTTTTTTAAAGATTTTATTTATTTCTTTGACAGAGAGAGCCACAGCGAGAGAGGGAACACAAGCAGGAGGAGTGGGGGAGGGAGAAGCAGGCTCTCAGCTGAGCAGGGAGCCTGACGCGGGGCTCGATTCCAGGACCCTGGGATCATGGCCTGAGCCGAAGGCAGACGCTTAACGACTGAGCCACTCAGGCACCCCCCGTAGGCTTCTTCTTTTTTTTTTTTTTTAAATCTTTCTCTTTCCTTACATGGTTTTGCCCCAGCTAAAACTTCATGACACCATGTTGCCCACACCATTCTTCGTAGAGGTCCCTATCCATTAAAAGGTTTGAGGAAGAAGGAAAGAAGATGGTTTCCCCTCCCCCCTTTCTTTTTTTGGTACTTCAGAGCCTCAAATTGCTGCTTTCTGAATTTTATAATTTGAAGTTCAAAAAGTCAAAACTGCAGTTGCTTATTCTCATTCTTAAACTGTGGATAAGGATATTTCCACTTCTTGACTCTCTGTCCCTATAATAGGTGGAGTGTTAGGCACTGAGGGGCTATTCAAATGAGAATGAGCAGCAGGCATGCAATTCAAGGTGCGGAAGTAGAACCGATATAAGGTCAGGCCCTGGGAATGAAAGAGAACATCTTTTTATGCTATAGTGTTCCTTATAACAACTTCTTCTCTTCCTCTGTAGAATTCATAAAAGGGTCGTCTTACCTGCTTAACAATTTATGTTGACTCACTGTGGGTAGAACCCTAGCAGGGAGGCTGGAGAACAGAACAATGTTTGTGCTTGTAATTTTTTTTACATTAAAACATACCCATGAATTGGAGGGAGAGATGAACCATGAGAGACTATGGACTCTGAGAAACAAACAGGGTTTTAGAGGGGAGGGGGGAGGGGGGATTGGTTGGCCTGGTGATGGGTATTGAGGAGGGGGGCATGTACTGCATGGAGCACTGGGTGTTATACGAAAACAATGGATCATGGATCACCACATCAAAAACCAATGATGTATGGTGACTAACATAACATAATAAAATTAAAAACAATAAAAAAAATAAAATATACCCACATCTCTCTCTTATATTTATGTATGTGCACACATACATATGCACCCTTGTAGAGACTGAGTAGGGGACATCTTGAGTAGACCATGTAATGGTGAAGTAATATTAATGATTTAAAAGTCAAAATTTCTCTGATTTTTGGAATATTATTTGTCATTGGTCGTTCTTACTCTTGTTCTGTTAATATGAACTTGATTTGAGCATTCATTGATGGTAGAGAGACTTAAGCATGCTAAAAGTCAAAGTAAAGCAGCCAAAGTTGCAAAATTGATTGTGGATCATCATACTGATAAATCAAGTAAATGTGTTACAATTTAGATGCCACCACAATGGGTTTTTGTCATCAGTGGATGGCTCCGAGTTGGGAAAGATTTTTATTCTGATGTTCTATAGTTAGGTTGCCATAGGATTTGGAATGTATCTGATGTCTTTATTTTTAAAATTTTTAAAGATTTTATTTTATTTATTTATTTAGAGAACACAAGTGGGGGGAGGGGCAGAGGGGGAGGGAGAGAGAATCCCAAGCAGACTCAGCGCTGAGCTTGGATCCCTACACGGGGCTCCATCTCACAACCCTGAGATCGTGACCTAAGCCGAAATCAAGAGTTGGACACTCAACTGACTGAACCACTGGGTGCCCCTGATGTCTTTGTTTATTAAAAAAAAAATCTTTGAATTTACTGATGTAGCGAACACTAAGAAAGTTGAAAGTAAATGGTTAAAACAAGTTTGGGTGGGACGGATGACTATTTTGGGGTAAGTGAAATATGTGTTGCTTGAGATTAGTATGTGTTCAATGGTGAAACGTTGAAAATTGAGTCATATATATGGTTTTCTGTTTAGTGATTTGGGGATAAGTTTAGCTTTTCATAAATATGGCCTTTTTAAGTAGCTATAATTCTAGAGTTTAAATGTGGCCGTTGATTGGAATCAAAATGGCACGGTGTAATTCACTCTACTGGGGCGAGTTGGTGGACTTCAGCTAACTTGCCACATTATACTCAGCTGTACGCTAGGGGGTTGCTGGCTGTTGGGCTTTAAAATGGTGTTCCACTGAGTCCTGAGACTAAAAGAAAAGTTGTAGAGATGGCCACATTGGTTTTTTGTCTCCCCTAAAACCCTACCCACTTCTGTTCTGCAGACCCAGCCAGGAGTTGGGTACCAAATCATGAAAACAAGAGTTCTATAATGTCTAAAAATTTAGATCATGGTTCTAGCCTATTTTTAAGACTCAGAAATCTCGATGAAACTGATATGCCTGTTTCTAACTTAAATGTTACGATCTTCTGTTCTGGCATAGCAGGAACCTTAGGGCCCACATGATTTGTTCTTTCACTCTTCCAAAATAAGGTAGATTGCTACAAATGTGGATTTTAATTTAGGTAATTTAAGTCACTTAGGACAACTTATACATACATTTGACCTTTGAACAATACAAGGCTTAAGATTACCGATCCCCTGCACATTCAAAAACCCACATATAACTTTTGATTCCCTGAGAACTTAACTAATAGCCTACTGTTGACCAGAAGCCTTACTGATAATGCAAACAATTGATTAACACATGTTTTCCATGTTATATGTTTTATATACTATATTCTTACAATAAAGTAAGCTAGGGAAAAGAAAATGTTATTAAGAAAATCATAAGGGGGAGCACCTGGGTGGCTCAGTTGGTTAGACGTCTGATCTTGATTTCAGCTCAGGTCATGTGGGATTGAGCCCCGTATTAGATTCCACACTCAGCAGAGAGTCTGCTTGAAGATTCTCTCTCTCTGCCCCCTGACCCCTGACTCATTCTCTCTCTCTCTCTCAAATAAATAAATAAATCTTAAAACAAAAACATAAGGAAGAGAAAATACATTTACAGTACTGTACTGCATTTATTGAAAAAAAATTCACATATAAGTGGACCCGGGCAGTTCAAACCTGTGCTGTTCAAGGGTCAATTGTAATTACTTTTTTCTAACTGTTCTTGTTCATTATGCATCCTCAACACAACTTACTGCATTTTACAAGGCTTATTCATTAACTTTGACAAAGCCCCGTGCAAAGACCACCAGGGAAACCTGTTGATCATACAAAGCTGGCTTTCCTAAACTTGCTGAACAAGCACCACCTTGACATTGGCTCGAGTGTCTTAGAAGAAGGGGAGGGGAGAATTAAAGTACTTAAATAAAATTTTGGGGGCTGAGGTTAGTAATTGGGTGCTTTTAGGGCAGAAATTAATAAATGAAGTTCGGGCAGGGATTATTGGTTAAATTTGTAAACTGGTCTAGTTGGTGGGATAGTCAGTGGTCTTAACTTTGGAATATAAGAATTCAAGCTCAGGGGCGCCTGGGTGGCTCAGTCGTTAAGCATCTGCCTTCGGCTCAGGTCGTGATCCCAGGGTCCTGGGATCGAGCCCCGCATCGGGCTCCCTGCTCCGCGGGAAGCCTGCTTCTCCCTCTCCCACTCCCCCTGCTTGTGTTCCCTCTCTTGCTGTGTCTCTTTCTGTCAAATAAATAAATAAAAATCTTTATTAAAAAAAAAAAGAATTCAACCTCAGTTTCTGTTAAACCTCTCTGTAGCCCAATAGAAATAGACTGCAAGGCACATGACAATAATTTTAAATTTTCGAGTAGCACATTTAAAAAGTAAAAAGAAATAGGTAAAGTTAATTTTAATAATATATTGTGTTTAACCTGCTATATCCAGAATATCATTTCAACATGTGATAAATATAAAAATTATTAATTAGATATTTTTATTTTTTTCATACTATGTCTTTGAAATCCAGGGTGTATTTGATACCTACCATACATCTCAATTTGTTCTAGCAATATTTCAATTACTCAATAGCCACATATAGGTAGTAGCTACTATATTGGATAGTGAAGATATTTTAGAACAAATCGTCTGAATGAGCTGATATTAAAACAATTTGATCTTAGTTTATGTTTCATGTCATGATTTGGCACCGTTTATCTGTACTGGAAGTCATAGTATAGTTTTATAATCTGTGGTTTCTGTTTCATTTTACACTTTTATGCATAGATCTGTGGTCTTCCATTAGCATGCCATTATTAATAAAACGTGTTATATAGAGAGATACACTATGTAATTTACAAGGAGTGTACAATTGTATACTTGATAGACTATCTAGTAGATTAAGCCTTTGCTTCTAGTAGATAGAATGTTTCATCACATTTTCTAAAGCTACTGAATTTTTGGAACAACAAATATTGCCCAGAAATGGGTAAATACATATAATGTACTGCCACTGTTTCTATTAATTTTATGTAGTGCTTGCTTTACAGTTGAGAAAAACGTTTTAAGTGTGTTCTCATTGTTTATCACTAAAGGTATCCTTAGTTTACTATCTTTGAGCTTACCAACTGAGCTACCCAGGAGCCCTTATGTTTACATTTTAAATGAAATTGTTTTTATATAGGATAGATGAGTTGTCAACAAAATCATAACATTTTTCAAGCAAAAGCATTTTTTTAAAAGATTTTATTTATTCATTTGAGACACAGAGATAGAGAGAGAGAGAGCATGAGGAGGGGGAGAGGCAGAGGGAGAGGGAGAAGGAGGCTCCCTGCTGAGCCAGGAGCCTGATGTGGGGCTTGATTCCAGGACCCTGGGATCATGACCTGAGCCGAAGGCAGACGCTTAACCATCTGGGCCACCCAGGCGCCCCGCGAAAAGCATTTTAAAAAGCACTGTATGTCCACTGAAGCTTTGTTCATACCTACAGTTTTTCTAAGTGGCTACAGATTGTTCAGGAATTTAGATATCACTCCTTAAAGTGTGTATGTGTGTATAATATTTTCCTTCCTTTCTTTGGTCTTCACAACTTTCCTATCTTCCATTATTTCAAAATAATCACTGCAGATTTTTCTTATGCCTTCTGTGTATTCAGTTCCACTGAATGTGTGTAGTTGAATGTAATTTATTTGCCACTTGCCTCTTTCACAGTTCCATAGTTTTCAGCCTGTAAATCATGTCTGACTTTTATGTTGGTTCATCATTATTTCATGAAAACAGAATTGAGGTTCATTCTGGACTTCCATACCATGGTATATAACCGCCTTACCTTCCTGCACGATGATAGAGAAGATTGGTATTCATTTGCTTATTTTATTTAACACTTATTTGGTGCTTGCTTTATACTACATAGTGTACTAAGTGTTTTACAGATATTATTGTCATAACATCCATGTGAGGTAGGTATTATTGTAATCCACATTTTTATTGTTATTCACATATGAGGAAACTGATTCACAGGGAGATTGAGTAACTTGCCCAGTTCTACTGAAATTTGAGTGCCTATGCTGTGCTGTGATTTACCATCTTTTACCTAACTGCAGAGCAACAGAGCATTATAATTCTGGCTACCACGGGTCACCCAGTGAAGAGACTGATTATCTTGTATGTACAGTTGTGCAAATAGTGAGTTCTGTCTGCTTTTTCCTTTTTATATTTTCATGGCTTTTCTCTCCTTTTTTCTTCCTCAAATTTCCTTTCCTTGAAATTCCTCTTTTGAGTCTTTGCTTTTGAAATATTGTATATACCCCCCTCTCTAAAATAATAAATAAATCTTTAAAAAAGAGGGGGGCGCCTGGGTGGCTCAGTCCGTTAAGCATCAGACCCTTGGTTTTGAATCAGGTCATGATCTCAGGGTCACGAGATCAAGCCCTGCATCAGGCTCAGCGGGGATCTGCTTGAGATGCTCTCTCTCCCTCTGCCACTCCCCTCCATGGGCACACATGCGTGTTCTCTCTCTCTCTCTCTCTCTCTCAAATAAATAAATAAATAAATCTTTAGAATGTTGTGTATACCCTATATAGTATCATTGAATGAGAGTAATCATAACACCGCCAGTCAGCTTGCTTGTTTTTTCCTCTGCCTCCAGAAAGCATAAAATGTTCCAGTGATGATAGTGTCCATGGAAAGAGTAATGTGTGTGTATTTATACATAAACATGTACTTATGTTTATATATAAAAATTTTTTTACATTGGGGGGCATCTGGGTGGCTTATTCAGTTAAGCGTCTGCCTGCAGCTCAGGTCATGATCTCAGGGTCCTGGGATTGAGTCCCGTGTCAGGCTCCCAGCTCAGTGGGGAGCCTGCTTCTCCCTCTCCCTCTGCTGCTCGCCCTGCTTGTGCTCGCTCACTCGCTCTCTGTCAAATAAATAAAATCTTAAAAAATTTTCTTTTTACATTGGTTTCTCACTTTTTAGGCAGTAAATGTTTCCACAACATTTTGGGAATAAAATTAATTTTATAAATTGAATCAGTTTAAGAACCCCCAAATAGCTATACCTTAAAAGGAGATCCTACTTTAATTACTTTCTTTCTTTCTTTTTTTTAAGATTTATTTATTTTAGAGACTGCATGGGGGAGAAGCAGAGGGAGAGGGAGAGAGAATCTTAAGCAGACTCTGCGCTGAGCATGAACCCACCATGGGGCTCCATCCCATGACCCTGAGATCATGACCTGAGCTGAAACCAAAAGTCCAACACTTAACTGAGCCACCCAGGCACCCCTTTAATTACTTTTCAGAAGCTAATTATTACTTCATGTTTTTCACTAAATTATTTCCCCAAAATAGAGTTTGACGCACAAATTTAAGTAAAACATCAAGTTTTTTTCAGTTCTTTAATAGGTCCGGGATTCAACTTAATGAATAAGAAGCAATATAAGAAGGTACATTTCTCTTTCATACCCCCCCCCCACACACCAGGTTGAATGGAAAAATAAAGGTTAGACAATAACACAAATGAGAATTATTAACTAGGAATGATTCTCAACCTAGAGGCAGAAGATCACAATGGTTTTATGGCTCTGAGCTGCCTGGGTTTGACTCCTGTCTCACATACTTTCTGTGTGATATCTTTGTGCCTCAGTTTTCTCATTTGTAAAATGGAATGATAATCGTATTTACTTCCATAGACTTTTGTGGGGAGGAAATGAGATAAAACACGTAAAGTGCTTAGAACAGTACCAGGCACATAGCTAGTATTGATCAGTTCTGCTATTATTTAATTCCAAGAGTTTTTGATAGCCCTGTTGTTGGTTTAATAGGAGGAATATTCTGGGATATGTCAGAGTGAGATAGGGCATGCTAAATAAGGCTCAAAAGAACACCTTAATGAGATTCATATGAGCAAGGGTGTGTGTGAAAATGCTTAATGAGATGTTAAAGGACTCTATAAATAAAAGGTAATAGGAAGAAATGAGATTATTTATAGCCTTAGTATGCTGGAGAGTGAATGTTTGCAGATCTAGCTCAATAGATAATGGTAATATTCCCCTCTAGATCCCCAAAGTTGAATACCAGGAAAAAGATTTAAGGCCTCACACACACACAAAAGTCTTTCAAATAAAGTTGGACTCTTTTGTGGTAGAATATTATTCTGAAATTGTGCTTATTTACATATAAGTTAACCTGATACTGTCCTGTAGAAAGGATTTGCTAAACTACATCCTTAATGTATTCACAAAAAAGCTTATCTATTTGTAACCTATATCTAGCCTATGTATCCTTTGGAGAATCTCTTCTTGGGTCCTTCCAAATTTCTTGAGGAAGTTGGGCCCAGATGTCTGTGCAAGTCACTGTGCTTCTGGCCTTACTTTTCTGGAAGCCTTTTTGATCTCTCCGTCATTTGTGCTCCCCTAAGTCCAAGCACAAAGCTCTGTCATTGCATTTACCTCATTATATAGTAATTATCTGTAAACTAGACAGCTGGCTTCTGTGGGCAGAGACTATGCCTCACTTAATTTTTTAATCTTTAATGCCCGGCATATTAAAATTCCCAACAAATCTAAGTGGAATAAATGAAGAAATAGTAAAACAGCCCTCAGCACCCATGGCAAAATTTTGTTAGCACTAACATTTGAAAATAATAAAGAAAGCTGTTCTTTGGGATGCCTGAGTGGCTCAGGTCATGATCTCTGGGTGCTGGGATCGAGCACTGCTTTGGGCTCCCTACTCAGTGGGGAGTCTGCTTCTCCCTCACCCTCTGCCCTTCCCCCCACCCGTGTGTGCGTGTGTGTGTGTGCGTGCGTGCACGCACGCACGTGCATTTTCTCTCTCCCTCTCAAATGAATAAATCTTTAAAGCTGTTCTTTTTTCTTTTTTTTTTAAGTAATCTCCACCCAACGTAGGGCTTGAACTCACAACCCTAAGACAAGAGTCGCATACTCCACCAACTGAGCCAGCCAGGCACTCCAAGAAAGCTGTTCTTCCAAAAAGTATTCGGTGTTGTGGACATTTTGGAAATTCTAACTGAATTTCCCTTAATCTAAATTATTGCATTTTATGTTATGATCTCTAAAGTACCTTAAAGTAGCATTACTAGAATTATACAGGCTTTATTTTAAAGTAAATTTTTTTAATCTTCCACATGCCAAATATTTTAATAAATGTAGATGCTTTGCATTTTAGATGCTTTAATATGTTTACCTTTTTTTTTTATTGGAATGGTTGATATACTTCTTTTTTTCCCTCAAGATCCATTTATTTATCCGAGAGAGAGAGAGAGAGAGAGAGCACGTCGCATGCATGAGCGTGTGCCTGTGTGCAAGTCGGGGAGGGACAGAGGGAGAGAATCCTAAAGCAGACTCCCCACTGAGCTCAGAGCCCAGTAGGGGCTCATGACCCATGAGATCGGGACCTGAGCTGAAACCAAGAGCTGGATGCTTAACCAACTGAGCCACCCAGGTGCCCTTTTAATGTGTTCATCTTAAATGTGGTAATATTTAAATTGAAGATTAGCTTAAGGGTTTATAAATGTTCTTTTCTACATACCAAATAATTTGTGTGAAGATAGCCTTCTTCAAGGGTACCTGATCTATATTAAGAACTGAATTTAATATTTAGTTTCCTCATCTGTAAAATAGAGATTGTAATATCTACCTTATAGCACAGTTGTAAAGATTAAAGATGTAAAGATTAAATAATGTAATCTAAGTAAAGTACTCAGCACAGGTTCTGGCATGTATTAATCATTATATGGTAACTATGACAATAAATTCTACAAGGCTTGTTATGAAAAGCAGTATCCACATCCATTTCTCTCTCCCCAGAGGCAGACTGATAGAGGCGGATTGATGTTTTTATAAACCTGCATTATCTTATATCAGAGATGGGTTGGGCATAAAGGGCGCTAGGGAGTAAGCCCTGCTCCAATTCAGAAATAATGAAGCTTTAAAAATGGTTAAGACGGTTTGCGCTGTTGACCAAACTATCCTATTATATTTGTTTTGTTACTTAATCTATTTTTATTACTGGTCTTATCTGGAATCAGAATTGTATAATAAACTTGAGATGTGGGCTTTTTGTTTATTTTCCTTTCTCCTTCCATTGGAAGAGAAGGGTTCGAAAACTGAGAAAAACTAATGTGCTTCTCTTCTTCTGGTCCCAGTCCATCAACGTGGAGTGAAATTTTTTGGTACTTACCAGGTTCCCTGCTTAGAAATAAACACTCGTATACATTGGTGACCTCTTCACTGGTGGCCAGGGAGTGACAGTGAAGAATTATACTCCATAGCTCTTAATCTGTGTATACACTGGGCATGGCATCACCTTGGTTTCTGAAAGGGGGAAGAACCTTAGCTGCTGTAACAGACACATGAAAAGATGCTCAACATCACTCATCATCAGGGAAATACAAATCAAAACCATGATGACATAATATCTCATACCTATCAGAATAGCTAAAATCAACAACACAAGAAACAACAGGTGTTGGTGAGGATGTGGAGAAAGGGGAACCCTCTCTCACTGTTGGTGGGAATGCAAACTGGTGCAGCCACTGTGGAAAACAATATGGAGGTTCCTCAAAAAGTTAAAAGTAGAACTACCCTATAATCCAGCAATTGCTCTACTAGGTATTTACCCAAAGGATACAAAAATACAGATTTGAAGGGGTACATGCACTCCAGTGTTTATAGCAACATTATCAATAATAGCCAAACTGTGGAAAGAGCCCAAATGTCTATTGACTGATGAATAGATAAAGATGATGTGGGGTGTGTGTGTGTGTGTGTGTGTGTGTAAAATATTATAATGGAATATTACTCAGCCTTCAAAAAGAATGAAATCTTGGGGTGCCTGGGAGGCTCAGTTGGTTAAGTGACTGCCTTCGGCTCAGGTCATGAGCCCGGGGTCCCGGAATCAAGCCCCGCATCGGGCTCCCTGCTCCTTGGGGAGCCTGCTTCTCCCTCTCCCTCTACCTGCCGCTCCCCCTGCTTGTGCTCTCTGTCAAATAAATAAATAAAATCTTAAAAAAAAAGAATGAAATCTTGCCATTTGCACCCACATGGATGGAGCTAGAGTATATTATGCTAAGTGAAGTAAGTCAGTCAGAGAAAGACAAATACCATAGGATTTAACTCCTATGTGGAATTTAAGACACAAAACAGATGAATATATGGGAGGAGAATAAAAGAGAGGGAAACAAACCATAAGAGACTTTTTTTTAAGTAGGCTTCATGCTCAGTGTGGAGTCCAACGTGGGGCTTGAACTCATGACCCTGAGATCAAGACCTGAGCTGAGGTCAAGAGTCAGATGCTTAACCAACTAAGCAACCCAGGCACCCCAAACTATGAGAGACTTTTTAACAATAGAGTTGATGGGGGGGGATGGGCTAGATGGATAATGGGTATTAAGGAGGACACTTGTTATGATGAGCAGTAGGTATTGTATGTAAGTGATGAACCACTGAATTCTACTCCTAAAACTAATTGCACTGTATGTTAACTAACTAGATTTTTTTTTTTTTGAGCAATAGTAAAGTTTATTGAATGATAGAGTACAATGCTTCCAAAGAGGGAGGGGACCCGAGAGGGTTGCCCAACTAACTAGAACTTAAATAAAAAGCTGAAAAGAAAAAAAAAAAATCCTTAGCTGCTAGATCAAATTGGCACAGTTTTGCTTTATGGCTTTCATTGTCACAGGACATTTTTTTTTTTTAAGAGAAGGAGAGGAGAAGGGAGGGGGAGAGGGAGAAGGAAAGAGAGTGAGAATCTTAAGCAGGCTCTATGCCCAGCGTGGAGCCCAATGCAGGGCTTGATTTCACGACCCTGAGATCATGAGCCAAAATCAAGAGTCAGACACTTAACCAACTGAGCCACCCAGGTGCCCCAGGACTATTTGCATAAAAGCAGTTGTGTTTTGCTGCTCAGTTTTTAAATACAAGGATCATAGAGGATAACAGGGGGCCACAGCAGAAGCGTTCACGTCGCGGCCCCTGTCAGATTCTGGTGAATCTGCGAATTCTGCTGTGTAACTCCTCATTTATCCATTCAAGTTAAACAACAATTGAAATGAACAGGAGCAGGGCTGATTTTGGTGTTTATGTATATAGGTATCTTTTATGGTGTAGTAATAGTTCTAGATAGAAGCTGGAGCATATCCTTTTTAAAATATGCCCTGGTTATAAATGGAATGAGCTGGGTTTCAGAAGGACACAGCACATCACTCTAAGACTGGAATCTCTGGAATAAAAAAAAAACTCCTTAGAAACAATGGGAGACATGAGAACATGCTGTTTGTGGGTAATATGGTTAATAACTGCTGGTAGGTCTCTGCAGGAGTGTTAAAGACGTCTTAGGATTGTAAATGACACATTGTGACACTGGATGGCATTAGTTATTTGGTAGGTTTGCCTTTTGAGGTTTACTACTATCTGGTTTAGGTTTTATTACCTGAGTCCTGTTGTGGCTTTTGAATGGAACAGCTACAGTCAAGACTTTGCCTTCCTTCAGTCATAGCTGAAGAAAGTTATTAGATCTTATGTCCTATATCTAAAATAGACAATTTGCAGGTAGTATCATAGTTCCTGTTAAAACATTAGAAAAACTTAAAAAAAAAAATCATACCTTTGTTAAGTTAAAATTAACATACCATAGGGCGCCTGGGTGGCTCAGTTGGTTAAGCGACTGCCTTCGGCTCAGGTCATGATCCTGGAGTCCCTGGATCGAGTCCCGCATCGGGCTCCCTGCTCAGCAAGGAGCCTGCTTCTCCCTCTGACCCTCCCCCCTCTCATGTGCTCTCTCTCTCTCATTCTCTCTGTCTCAAATAAATAAATAAAAAATCTTTAAAAAAAAAAAAAAAAATTAACATACCATAAAGTTCCTTCACCTTTTAAAATTTTATTTAAATGCTGTGGTTTTTAGTATATTTACAGAATTGTGTGTCAGTAGTCACTATCTAATTCTAAAACATTTTTGTCACCCCAAAAAAGAAACCCCATAATCCACCAGCAGTTAATTTCAGTTTCCCTCTTGACTACCCCAGCCCTAGGCAATAACCAATCTACTTTCTGTCTCTTTGGCTAATTTACCTGTTGTGGGTGTTTCATGTTTCATGTAATTGGAATTATACAACATGTGATCCTTCGTGACTGGCTTCTCATAGTGTTTTCAAAGCTATTCATGTTATATCACATATCAATACTTCATTTCTTTTTTATTGCTGAATAATATTCCATTATGTGGATGTACCACAATTTGTTTATCAATTTACCAGTTGATGGGCATTTGGGTAGTTTCTGGTTTGGGGAAATTATGAATAAAGTTGTTATAAACATTTGTTAACAGGTTTTTGTATAGACATATGCTTTTATTTATCTTGGGTAAATACTTAGGAGTTAGGGTTGCTAGGTTGTACGGTTTAGGGTATATTTAACTTTTTAAGTAACTCCCAAGTTGTTTTTCCAAAGTTGGCTGTACCATCTTGCATTCCCACTAGTAATTTATGAGAGTTCTAGTTGTTCTGTGTCCTAATCAACATTTGGAATTGTCAAGGGTTTTCTTTGTTTGCTTTTTAGTCATTCTAATAGGTATGCGATTCTTCGTTAGTTTTAAATGAAAATCATATAGTATGAAACCATCTGAAGGATGATTTAAGTGCAAATAAAGCATTTACTGAATGCCTATGATGTGCTGGGCCCTCTGCTAGGTGATGGGAATATGAATAAGACACATCTCTGCTCCCATAGAATTTGCAATTTATTGATGATGGTAGAAATGTAAAGAAGTAGTAGCAGTATACTGAGTTAATGCTAATTACTTGGAGCAAAAATATTGGGGTGGGGAAGGAGAGTTGCAACTATACCTAGAATTGGTCAGTTTTGTGGAAGGATTTTGACATTTATGATCAATAAAAAGATAACAATATGAAGAACTACATGTACTTTTCCCTAATGTTCTAAGGTGGGTTTTGGTTGCAAAGGTCAAGCCTACATTATCATGCCTAATAAACCAATGGGTAATAAGCTGCTTGGGATGCTATTCTGCTTGCTAACCACCTAGTGATTTGGGGCAACACCAGTTAGTCACATATGCCCAATAATCAAGGAAGGGGGCAACTCTAATTTTTGTAGTTTCTTGAAGCCTGCTCTTTTGACCATTATATTTATTTTTCTCCCTTTCTGTATCCTTCCTGGGGGATAGGATTTCCCTATCCTATCCCCTGGCTTTCTGCCTTTTACCTAACACACTGCTAAACTGTTCTCCTGCTCCATTTTTAAGTGCATATTACTTAACTCTGAACTCTTTACCATAGTCAGAAGTGGTAGCAATAGGCATTTGTACTTTTTGTCCAGTTCACCTCTTTACCCTTCGCCCAGCTAGATTTGGCCTTAATATGTAAGTTATTTCAAGTGAATAAGGTGATTCCAAAAGCCATGTTTCTCAATGTCTGATAAACTGGGCTTCTTATCTGGTCTGGGTGGCAAACCAGTGAGAAGAGCTGTGAAGGAAGATTGGGAATGGCCGGGAGCTAGAAGAGGCTAGGTGAAAATTGTCGGTTGTCATGCTCATCTGATTGTTGAGTGAAACGATCCTATTGCCTTTTTTTTTTTTTAACTTCTCAAGAACCTTGGTTAGTTTGGTTTGCTGTTAACAGCAAGAAAAAATATAATCTGATTAGGAAAAAAAAGGTTAAAGTAACTGGAATTAGTCAACCTCAAGAAGAAAAAGATGAGAAAGTCATAATTTCTTTGTATACCCTAATTTTATCCCAGGCTGTATTGAGGGTTCTTGAGAATTTTTTGTATGGAAGACTGTGTTGAACAATAATCTTAAAGAATGTTAAAATTTGCAGCAGGTGCTGATCAGTTATTTCTTTTCTGAGAATAGAGAAGGGAGAAAGGTTTCAACTTTGTAAGGACTCTAAGTTAAATATAAGGAGTATTAGCTGCTTGCTGTTGAGTGACAAGGAGAATCTACAGTCATGTTTTCCAGAGGGCTATAAATGTAATTGTCTCATTTGGGATGGCTAAAATGGACCACAGACTGAAGGACTTGATACTTACTGAAGATGGGATGAAAATCTTCATTTGAATAGTTATTTTTTTTCCTTTCTCTCACGTGAGTGACAGGTTTTCCTTTATTTGGGAAAGGTTTTAATCTTAGGGCAAATGTATGTCAAGCTGCTCAATTCTATAGTAAAGTTCAATTTGATATAGGAACCTCAGTTTTTGATAGGTTCTGACAAATAATGACAATAATTGGTTTAGAACTATAAATTCCTAGACTTCTATTTTGTAATATGTAGAAATTTTGTGTTACAACTCCTCTAATTGTTTGCTGCCCCCATCAAGTATTCGTTATTACATGTCCTGTCTATTCTTTATGGTACTCTTAAGCAGATTCTGTGCTTGAAATCACTACATCTTGAACTTTTGGATGTATTGGCTCTTTGGTTTTTACTCAGGACTGATAAGTTCTATAGATTCTTATGTTTCATTATTAGTAGAGTCTTTCATAGAAACGGGGGGTCAAAAAATCATTGTGCTAAAGTAGACCAAGCATGGAAGAGATGCAGTTAAAGGGCCAGAACAGAAATTTTGAGAAAACTGGGGGATGGGAAAGAAATCTCAAAATCAGAAGTTACTTTATAGAATGTATATGGAAGTGATTACTTGATTCTTTTAACATAGTCACTACGCATTTACTTTGTAGGAGGGATGTGTATATGGTTGGGTGGGGGAAAGACAAGAACATACTATTAAAAGGGACCTATCTCAGAAGCACATATTGGTCAAAGAAAACAAATTGCAGAACAGTATGCATACTTCTGTGTTTAAGGGAAGAAATAACATAAAACATTTTTCTATGGGTACGTATATGTATGAATGTATTTTTAAACATCTGAAAGAATACATGCCAAATGTATGTAGTGGTCTGAAGAGTGTAAGAAGGCAGGATTGGAGACTTTTGCTTTTTCTGTAATAGTCTTTTGTTTGTGTGTGTTCAGGAAGAATGGATTTATGTATTAGTTGTATGATTAAATATTCACTTAAAATAAGGAAAGCATATTAATTACCACCAAACAGTGTTTATAGTGTAGATAGGGAGCTGAGATAGTTTCAAATAATGTAAACTCATTAGAAAATAAGAGTGGTAGGGGCGCCTGGGTGGCTCAGTCGGTTAAGTGTCCGACTCTTGATTTGGGCTCAGGTCGTGATCTTGGGGTCATGGGATTGAGCCTCGTGTTGGGCTCTGTGCTGGGTGTGGAGCCTGATTGAGATTCTCTCTCTCCCTCTGCCCCTTCCCCCCCAATACAAAAAATTTAGAAAATAAGAGCAGTAGAGTGGAAATTTAGAAATGGCTAGTTTTGTGAGTTAATCCTCTGTTAAGTGTTGAATGCATTTAACTTTGAAATGTTATTATCCATACATATATTGAAACCATATGATAAACGTAAAAACCTTTCTTCAGGAATTCCTCCTGTTTTTCTGTATTATTTCACAACACCAATTATCCTTTCCTAGCCTTTTCAAACATCTACCCACCTTTTGATTTTTTTTTTTTTTTTAAAGATTTTATTTATTTATTTGACAGAGAGATAGCGAGAGAGGGAACACAAGCAGGGGGAGTGGGAGAGGGAGAAACCAGCTTCCCGCTGAGCAGGGAGCCCGATGCGGGGCTCGATCCCAGGACCCTGGGATCATGACCTGAGCCGAAGGCAGACGCTTAACGACTGAGCCACCCAGGCGCCCCAGACCTTTTGATTTTTGATTCTGTCTGTGCCTCTGTTTTTGCTAGCCAAGTCCCCATTGTTTATGGGACACAAAACAACTGATCAGTGTAGAAGCTTTGGAACATTACTGGCATAGACTTTTCAAAGTCACAGACCTGGGTTCACATCCTGATTTCTGCCTAGCTTTGTGACTTTGAGCACTTACATAACCTTTGTGAGCCTCAGTTTTCTCTTCTGTGAGATGGAGATAATGCTGACCCTGTAGGGTTGTGGTGAGGATTGAGATCATGGCTATAGAGCATTTAGCCCAGTTTCTACCATATAATAAACACCATGATTAATTTTATCATTTGGTTCTGGAGCTGCCTTTTTCCCAGATGTTGTTGGACCCTTAGAGCCTTCTATCTTGTATCTCTAGGAGAGGATATGTCTGGGGATAAGCCAGAAACGGTAGAAAGGGTCCTAGATTTCTCTCCCAAGAAAAAGGCCGGTGAATGGGATAGGGCTGGTGGAGGTGGGCCTGTGGCGAGGCTAGAGGGTAGATAAGCTACTTCTCGAGTTTAACTATCATTTGAGTAAGTAAATGACTAAGGGCAAGTGAGGATTAATTAGGTTGCCTATGTGGCAGGGTGGTGGTCAAAGAAGCCCGTCTCTGAATGTGGTAGGATTAGGTTGAGGGAATGTTTGTGAAAAGGATTTAAGGTAGAGGAAGTAGGAGGAAGTCAGGGAGGCAGTAGAGTGAGACTCCTTAAGAGCACAGTCTGGATTTGAGTGGATTGGAGCCTTGGCTCTGTTGCTTACTGCCCTGTAATATTGAGCCAGTTACTTAATCTCTCCAAGATTTAATTGCTTAATTTATAAAATAGAGTTGTGAGGGAATGCATTTAGCATGCTTAGAATAGTGGCAAGCACATATTAAATACCTGATAAATTTACTAATATTAAGTCAAGCTGAGGGAAGAAAATAAGCAGGGCTAGTGAACTGTACAATGGAGTGGGCTCCCTCTATGTACAACTAACTGATAGCATTTGTCATTGGTTATCTTCAAAGAAGGAGTCAATAATGGGATGCATTATTTATAAATGTTCTAATACTTCCTGGTGTGTTTGCTTGTTAAAAACAAATGAAAGAAAGATGTTTTCCTTATTTTCCCTATATTGAGAACCAAATCTTATTAAAAAAAAACTTAAGAGGTTAGTTGCCACTTCTAACTTTTGTTGTTGAATGATAAATTATGGTCTAATTTTCTCTATGATTTCTGCTTGAATTTCACTGCAAATTTTGTAGTTTTTCTGTCCTTTTTGTTTTGTTTCTTGCAGGCTTCCTGGTTAATCAGTTATTTTTAGCAATGCTTACTACTTATAAAACAAACAGGATGAATAGTACGCTGCAAATATAAATCAGTGAGGCATAGATAAATAAATTTTAATGAGAAAATAAGTCTCTGCATTGAAATTTGTTCAATTAAGAAGCCTGTGCAAATTTTGTCCTGCATTTCACCTGTCATCTTTTCATCTGTTGAGCACTAGTGAACCTCTGGGTTTTTAAATATATCCCAGTACTCTAAGGTGGCATCATAGAAGTTTCTTTGTGTTCTCCCTAATATTCCAGTAGCCACCACTGTACAGATTGTTGTACAATCTGTTGTACATTCTGCCTTGTTGTACATTCTGTCATTTAGTACTAAAAATAACCATACGGAAAATTATCATCATTTTATGGATGAACCAAGGTTTAGAAACTTGTTCAGAGTGACATGCCAGCAACTGGCAGAGCCAGAATTTGAAAATCAGGTGGCTGATTTCAGAGTATGTACTTATAAGTGCCAGACCACCAATTGCTTTCCTACCCCACAATCAGAAGACTGTAAAGCTGACCCTTGGCAAAGTGGCCAGGCTTGTTTCTTTCCGCTGCTATCCTTCTAGTCCCTCCCTCACTTTACCATCTCATTTTACTGATCAGGTACAGGTGTAAAGGCTTAACTTGAAGAATCATCCAGTCTAGTGGCTCTCAAATCTAGCCAGTCAAAAGAGCCTCCTGGGACACTTATTTCTTTTAAAATTATGACTAAGTTGGTTTTAGCTGGAGCCCAGGAACTTGCATTTTAACCATTCTACATGTGATTTTGACAATCTGACAGGTTTGAGTAGCACTTCAGATGCATGAGTCCCCACCCAAACACCCCCTCCAGTTTTCCTGACAGGTAGTCATCTAATAATCCAATATTATCTTCTGATGGGGACTCAACTACCATCTTGCCAGGAAGGTCATTTTTGGTAGTTAGATGCAATGCTGTGCTTCTATAGAGCTTTCATTTACTAACTGTCGTGTATGGACTAGATCAATTTCTTCAGGCTTGTGTCTGTACTCCTTAGGTATTGGCTTTGAGGTTAGATCCAGGCTGGAAACTTCTCTGAACCTCACCTTCCTCATGTGTGAAATGAGTGTGTTGTTATCTACCTTGAAGGATTATATCAAGAACTAAATGAAAAAAATAAACTGTCCTGACTGGAAAGATTCTTGAATGCCTTCAAACAGCCATTTCTTATAGTCCCTTCACCTTATCAGCCTTTTTTGAAACAGTCCCATGCCTGCAGGGCTCTAGTTAGAAGAGTGGAGATATATATATATATATATTAGAAGGCTCCTAGGCATCCATTCCAGGATTGTCAGTGCCAGAAATAGGTTGTCATTTTGACTTCTCATCCATACACTTCTTTTTTTTTTTTTTTTTTTTACCTGTGGCTTTTCCTCTGGACAAAGAATACGATACCTCTTATAGAGACAGATAAGCCTACATTTCTGGAAATTCAGTTTTACTCCTTAAGTAATTGGGGTTTCCACTGATAACTTGAACCCAGCACAAAACAAATGATCTGCAGGAAGACCTTAAAGGTAAAAGAAAAGTCCTTCTTCAATTATATAGAGACCAAAATGGAGAACCAAAGAAAATATTGCAAGTCTCTTTCTTATCCAACAGTAGACAGATAATTGATGAGTGTTAAAAAACTGGGGAGGGGTGCCTGGATGGTTCAGTCGATTAAGTGTCCAGCTCTTGATTTCGGCTCAGGTCATGATCTCAGGGTCCTGAGATCGAGCCCCATTTGGGCTCCCAGCCCAGCGTGGAGTCTACTTGGGATTCTTTCCCCCTCCCTACCACTCTCTTCCTCCCCTCCCACTCATGCTCTCTCTCAAATAAATAAATAAAATCTTTTAAAAAAAGGAAAGAAAAAAATGGGGTGGAGGTAGCAAGTGAGGGGGGCAATGGCAATAAACTAAGAAATGTTGAATGCTTGCTCTTTGGCAAACACAATGTGAGTAAAATAAATACTTAAGTAATTTCAACCTAATCTTCACAGTTAAGATCCCATTTTACCAATGAGAATACTGAAGACCATTGAGAATAACTAAGACAAGCCTCTATACCTGGTCAGATTCAGGAGAACTGGGACTTTTCAGAATGTGATTTTTAAAAAATTATAATACATACATGTTCTTTAAGAAATAGATGTCTTAGTTTCCATTGTACTGTACATATTCCCTGTCAAAACACCTATCATTCTCTTATTTTAATTGGTTATGTCTCTCTCCTACTACTTAATTGTACATAGGGACTGGGTTTCAACATTCATCTCTGAATCACTTGGGCCTAGTACAGGAGTTGACCCTTGACTTGTGCATTAAAGGTTTGTAAAAACAGAATTTCTGTCTCTGGCATTTGAAAACATCTGCACCCTCCACCCCTACTCCTCATCTCTGAGTTAAAAAAAAAAAGTAGGGGGCCTGGGTGGCTCAGTTGTTAAGCGTCTGCCTTCGGCTCAGGTCATGATCCCAGGGTCCTGGGATCGAGCCCCACATCGGGCTCCCTGCTCAGCAGGAAGCCTGCTTCTCCCTCTCCCACTCCCCCTGCTTGTGTTCCCTCTCTCACTGTCTCTCTCTCTCTCTCTGTCAAAAAATAAATAAAATCTTAAAAAAAAAGTATAGAGTTGTAAGGGATATTAGAAATACTCTAGCTCAGTCCTCTTGTTTGTATAAAGGGAAGAATTTCAGGCACAGACTGGAGAGGTAGATCATGATGGTACCCCAAAGCCCCCAATTGTTAGTAGTTATTCTAGCACTTTTGCCTCCTGGTGCTCAGTTCTTCTTAGGATCTGCATGTATACATACTGCTTTCATTCATTCAATAATCCTCTGATTCTTCCTTTATGCTCAGTGCTGCAGAAATGCCACTTTCCTTTCTGCCTCCCTGAATAGATATACAGCCATGCTTTCCAGAAACCAGAAGAAAAACAGCTTCCCAAGAGTTAAGACTTAAGCTAGAAAATGGTCACTGAAGTTGAGCTTTTTACCTGTTATATTCCATTTTGCTTATCCAGACAGTTACTTATTATTGTTGTTCTTTGGAGACGATAAGTCATCATTTGCAGGGCTGGGTAGACTGTCCAGGACCCTGAAAATAATCTCTCATTGCTCTAGTTTGATTTGGTGTGGTTGTTGAAATGTGTGTTTTGCTTTTGTTTTTTAAAGATTTATTTATTTATTTGAGAGAGAGAGAGCCCACGTGAGTGTGTGGGGGGCATGGGAGGGCGAGAGGGAGGGTGAATCTCAAGCAGACTCTGCACTGAGCCCAGAGCTCCACACACAGCTCGATCTCAAGACCTTGAGATCACGACCTGAACCAAAATCAAGAGTCAGGTACAACCGACAAAGCCACCCAGGCACCCCTGTTTTGCTTTTCTTAAACAAAAGCAAACTAAATCCGTAATGTGATTTATTCTGTAATGTGAAGCCATGAGTTGTGCTTCCCTTTAGCTCAGACCAGTAAAAATAATTTGTACATGATAGTCTGCCATGGGCTCAAGTGAAATGTGGTGGAATGATGATTTTTCTTCACTTAGTTTGTGTTAGCTCTCTATTTTCAAAATGTTTTTGACTCTAGCATCATGAAAACACTATCTTGGGTTAAAGTTTTTTCATGTGAGTGCTTTTCAAAAGTTAATTTTAGTAGTACTTTGGACATATTTTAAGTTTTATAGAGTATATCTAGTGTATGGAACTTATCTGTATTAAATATTAAAGATACCCAATAAAATTAGATTGTAATTACAGTCACCTTTTGATTTTTCAGGAAAGTGATTCTGTTCGTAGACTTGAGAGTTCTTAATTATGGACTTCCTCTTGATAAAAAATTCTCTGTTCATTTGAATAGAATGTTTATTTGATGGTGGAGGCTGGGGTGAAGGGCTCAGGGCAAAGTCAGTTGACTTGACTCTTTGAATTTACTTTCTTAAGTTCTTTTGAGAGAAAGTCTGAAGTAGTGGGACATATACATTAAAGAATATTGGGGAAAAGGATGCAATTAATTGTAGAAATTTGTATTAAGCTTAATGTTGCCAAATCATTATTCTTATGAAAAGAATGTGTGTTATTAGAACTATCTGGAACTTTGATTCATGTCATCAATCCATGGCAAGAAGCAAATGATACAGTATTAATTTTATGAAGTAATTTTATGTATTGTCTTGTTCTGTTTTTATTTTTAGGACCGGAGTAGGCCCTATGACACTTTTAACTTGCATTCGTTGGAGAACTCCTTAATGGATATGATAAGGACTGATCATGAGCCTCTGAAAGGTAAACACTACCCTCCCAGTGGCCCACCAATGAGTTTCGCTGATATAATGTGGAGGAATCATTTTGCAGGTTAGGAATATTCATATGTCCATTCCTTGCTTGGTGTTTTAAACAAAAATCAGCTTTTTAATAATTGTGATTTTTTTCATTTTTTTTTTTCCGTTTGTTTTTGTTTGCTTCTGTAAAGCATTGTGGAATGTATTTAAAGTTGATTTTTTTTTAACCTGGGTTCAGCTACCTACAATAATCAAGGTTGATTGCTTTAATCATAATGTCTGGCAGAAGCATGTGTTGGGTAGCATGAGACCAGAAGTCAAGTTTTCTGGGCTTGGTGCATTTGGAATCCTTAGCTGAACCTGGATAATTCATTTAAGTTAAAGTATACTGCAAGGAAATGCGAGATTTAGTAAACCAGTCTCCAAAGACTACTTCAGAAAACTTCATAGAAAAGAGTTCCATTTTATTAAAATATAATCACTTTCCTTGTATAAGAAGTATCACTACACAGACTTAAGAGCAGCCAGTGATTCTTCGCATTCTCTAAGGCTAAAACGGAAGGAAAATGTCTTAAAGTGTGTAAATGTTTTGGGTTAAATATAAGGCAGAAAGTCCCAAGGTCAGCAGTATTAGGACTTCCTATTTTTAGAGCCCATGTAAATTCAGGTTAGTGGTTGATGTTACATTCCTAATTACAGATAGTTCTTTTTATGTGTTATAGGACTTTCAGGGGCCCTGTGTATTTTAAAATACCATAGTGGAAATATCCACTTAGGTTTAGAGCCTAAATATCTGAAAACTGAAGAGTTGGCCACAAGGATGCCCATCTTGTTTGAGCCCTTATGTTCTCTGGAGCTGTGAGGAATTTGATCCCCTCTGGTTCTCTCCAGGCTTTTATATAGGGTGTGACTGACTATGAACACCTGATAGTCATTTCCTCAAGCCACCTCAGAAATCCATTTCCTCATTTTCTTGTTACACTCATGATTTTCTGCGCTTTCCTCAATTTCCAGGGAAAAGAAAGTAGTTAACTAGCTATGAAGAAACTAAAGGATTTGAAAAAAGCTATATTTTAAGGCCGTCAGAAGTAGGAAAAAAAATCTCTCATTTATTCATTGTTATATTTAGTCACCGTTACCACGTCTTTGCTCAGTTGAAAGATTAGGTACATGGTAATTTAGAGCATATTTCACTTAGAAGTGAGAATGGTGTTAAAAAAAAACAACAATGATATTCACAGACTGTTTTGTGTTTTTAGTATCTTCTAAGGCTGCATTTGTCTTCCTTTTCTACCACAAACAGCTATAAGCCTCTCCTAATTATTCTAAAATATTCAGCCCTTGTTCTTTATGCATACCTGTTTTATCTTAGTCTGTATTCTTTTCTTCTAGCAATAAAAGATTATGAAAGGATCTTACATTATAGTCTGTAAATAATTTTCCAGAATTTTGTGGATTTCCAGAATTTTGTGGCAAAGTGTAAAGAGGGTACTTCACTATGGGGTAAATACCTTATTCCATTTTTAGTGGCCCCTTTTTTAATGCATGTCCAACTACCTCTGCATATATTTCTCTGCCACACTTGTAAATGTGAGGTTTCATCTGTAAAAGTCTTTTGCACTGTACTTATAATATGTCCTAATAAGTTGGAAGGCGCATAATATGTACTTTTTTACAGCCTTAATATGCTTGCAACTTCTCTATTCATCATACCACCCACCTTGATTTCCTATGAATGGACTGCTTCCCATGGTCAATTACATCACCATGTCATTGTCCTCTGGGTAGAGTGTTGGAGCTTCCTGTCCCTTTTCCAGCTGGGAGACTTTTAGATCTGGCTTATGGCACCATGTATTTGATCCTTATTACTTCTAATAACATAATTATGATGCTGGCATTGTAAAGGAAATATTTTAAGTAATTTTTGACTTTAAAAGTGGAGAAAATATAGTAACAAAAATGTAACTGAAAAAAATAAATGTGATCGTGTATCCTTATTTTTGTATATTTTATATAATAAACATTATCCTTGTTTTTATCTGATCTTTATAATTTATTAATAGGCCTTAGCTTTGGACTGTTAGATTGTTTCCAGCTTTTTCTCCATAATAGGTGATGCTGCCATGGATAAGTTCTTGCACATAGCTTTTCCTTAAGGTAAATTCATAGAGAAGATCTCTGGGTCAAAAGATGTAGACATCTAGGTGAATAGAGCTTAAGAGAAAGGTGGTAGGCTAGGGGACGTACCATGTGGCTTCCCTATGAGTCTGTCCAAAAACACTTCCTTCTACTCCATCCTGTTTTTCCTCCTACTTTTAATATCTTCTTCTCCCACTTGACCATGGGAACACTTTTCTGAGTGTTTCAAAACTCAAGTTACAGAATCATAGGGTTTTTGTATGCTTGTTTTGTTTTTTTCTTCCTGGAGCTTGATTTTCTTTAGGAAAAAAAAAAACAACTTTCTTACTCAGTGTGGGAATTTCAAATAGTACGTTACAAAAACAAAAAGGAAAGTGAGAAAACAATCTGAGACTTACTACCTAGAGATAGCAAAGATTATTATTTTTATTAACATCTTTCCAGGCATTTTTATATTCTCTTAGCAGGAGATTAAATTTCAACTCACCCTGACTTTGCAGTCATTCAAACCTGGGTTTGAATCCTGGTTCTGCCTCTAGTTGACTGTTGATCTAGATAAATCAGTTAGCCTCTTCAAAGCCTTAGTTTCCTCATCATTGAAATTAAGCACCCACTTCATGGAGTGGCTACAAAGGTCAGATAAAGTTCCTGAGGTGAGAAACTGCTCCGATGTTATTTATTTAGTTAGTTAGTTTTGACTGGCAGTGGCAGTGGTATGCTACTGCCTGGCCTGGGTAATAAATTAAACCTTATATTCCTACAATATTTACTTCCTTCTAGCTAGACTGTAGCTAAATGTCAAAAGCTTTCAAATGCAAGTTGTCAAAATTTTGTATTTGCCATAGATAAGTAGTGATTATTGAAGGATAAACATTTTGTCATTATAAAAAATCACCTGAAGGAGAAAGGAAAATAATCCTAAGTTATGTTGGCTTTCCAAAATTGTGTATCTAAATCATGTAAAGAAAATATAACAGGATATCACATTCATTAAAAATAAAGTACTTCATGATGTATTTAAAATGAACCTGATGAAATATGTTCACAGCAATATTTCATCTTAGAAATGTATGCAATGAGGGGCGCCTGGGTGGTTCAGTTGGTTAAGTGTCCGATTCTTGGTTTCAACTCCGGTCATGATCTCATGGTCGTGGGATCGAGCCCCACATCTGGCTCTGAGCTCAGCGTGGAGTCTGCTTCAGATTCTTTCTCCCTCTCACTCCCACTCACTCTCTCTCTCTCAAATAAATAAAATCTAAAAAAAAAAAAAAAGTATGCAATGAGAAATCCCTTTATTCAACTGTTTTCTTGAATCAAGGGGAAAAAACGCTTAGTGGGAGAAATGACAGAATAGGAAGTTCAGAAAGTAATAAGACTTCTGTTTTAGTAAAGAACTTTTTTTTTTTTTTTAAGATTTTATTTATTTATTTGACAGAGAGCGAGACAGCAAGAGAGGGAACACAAGCAGGGAGGAGGAGAGGGAGAAGCAGGCTTCCCGCTGAGCAGGGAGCCCGATGCGGGGCTCGATCCCAGGACCCTGGAACCATGACCTGAGCCGAAGGCAGCCGCTTAATGACTGAGCCACCCAGGCGCTTCAGAACTTTATTTTTTTAAAGATTTTATTTGTTAGAGAGAGAAGGAGCAGAGGGGAGGAGCAGAGGGAGAAAGAGAGAGAGAAGCAGACTCCCTGCTGAGGAAGGAGCCCGATGTGGGTCTCCATCCCAGGACCTGGAGATCATGCATGACCTGAGCCGAAGGCAGCCACTTAACCGACTGAGCCACCCAGGTACCTCTAGTAAAGAACTTTAACAGTTTTTTCAATCACATTTATACTTACGCTCAGTAAAACCAAGTCAGCCTTGAAGATGTTTGTAGGAAATATTAAAAGGTCTCTACCTCCTTCCCCATGATAAAAATGTCAAGTAATGTAGAGGAAAAGTTGAATTGAACTTTCTTCACAGCACCCTTATTTAAATAAAAATTAGACTAATTTTTTTTGGCTTCTTAAAGATATCAAACTACAGTTCTTGGTTTTAACAGAGTAACATATTAATAATTATCCATTGTCGGGGCGCCTGGGTGGCTCAGTCGTTAAGCATCTGCCTTCGGCTCAGGTCATGATTCCAGGGTCCTGGGATCGAGCCCCGCATCGGGCTCCCTGCTCCGCGGGGAGCCTGCTTCTCCCTCTCCCACTGCCCCTGCTTGTGTTCTCTCTCTCGCGGTGTCTCCCTCTCTGTCAAAATAAATAAATAAAATCTTTAAAAAAATAAAAATAAAAAATAATAATAATTATCCATTGTCTCTTACCATATTATGTATGACTTTTCCTATTGTTTATTTGAGAGATTGCCTCCAAGAAATGAGAAAGATGGTTTTGAGAAGGGTGATCGACTAATGAAAACTGTCCTTTCTTTTCTAAGTGCAGAAATCCTTGGGGTGGTAGAGATATGAGTGAGGCCTGGGAGAGAAGAATTGTCCTCTGCCCTCTTTTCAGGTGGGCTGAAGGGAAGGAAGTCCACAACTTCGCTTATAACTATGACGATTAAAGGGATTTCTGGCATTGGGAGAGGTAGGATTAAAGATCAGGAAAAAGCGGGCCCCTGGGTGGCTCAGTCGGTTAAGCGTCTGCCTTCAGCTCAGGTCATGATCTCAGGGTCCTGGGATCAAGCCCTTTATCGGACTCCCTGCTCAGCGGGAAGTCTGCTTCTCCCTCTCCCTCTGCCCCTCCTCCCTACTCATGCTTTCTCTCTCAAATAAATAAATAAAATCTTTAAAAAAAATTGTTTGCTGTAAAGACAGGGAAAAAGTTCATCTCTGTACCCTTCTTATAGGTGTTCCCCAGCTTGCTACTAATGATGAAAGTTTACCTAGCCACTGGGGAACCCCTATGAAAACCCAGGGTCATTAGGTTTGATTAATCATAGGCTCCCTTAGGATTAACATTCAAAAAGTACAAAGTGATGAAAGGAGGAATAATAGGGAAATACCAACTACAGAGTGTTGGGCAGTGTAGGTGACATTGTGAAGCAAGGTCCATCCCCTGGTTGGGGTAGCACAGTATAGCAGATATCTTGGCAGAGTCCCCTTTCCGTCATCCCATGTAATCTCCTTCTTACAACAGAAGGGTAGACCTGGCTGACTACTTGGGGGTAGTCCCTGATGAAACATTTCTATATATTTGAATTTTCTCTTTCCTCACTATTCATGGAACTGAAATTTGAAAAATGAAAAGAGCAGGTGTCAGTTGAGAACTGATATTGAAAGGTTTGCTTTTCAAATGTATACTGAATCTGGGAAAAAAAATAGCCATCTTCTGATAATAGTGCTTTAAAACATTTAAATTGACAGAAACTTGGAAGAAATAAATGCCACCCTTTTGGTATTATGGAAGCATTTTTCTTTATTCATCATAATTTAAATTTAGTATTGTATAGCCTTTCACAAAATTGGCCCCTTTTGTGGAATGTCAGGGTTCCCTTGTTTCAGAAAAAGTGCATCTTCATTACATTTAGTTTGTTCCAGAAAAATATGCTGTCTCTTTACTTACTTGCATTGTTGCTCCAGTTCTGTTTTTGTGCTACCTACCTTTGGCCCATAGCAGTTTGTCTTGTATACAAGTTAGCAGAGTCCACAAATTGTTTGGGGCACAGGTTCTGAGTTAGCAAGAAGTGATTGTTCTGTTTCTATACAAGAGGACAGTAAATACAAGTTGAGTGATTTTTTTTTAAATAAATATCTCCCATTAATTTACCCAGTGGTCTATAGCAGTGTAATCACCTGAGAGTTTTATTTATTTATTTAAAGATTTATTTATTCATTTTAGAGAGAGCGTGAGCAGGGGGAGGGGCAGAAGGAGAGGGAGAGAGAATCCTCAAGCAGAGCCCCTGCTGAGTGCGGAGCCCGGCACACCTGCCACGCCAGGACCCTGAGAGCATGACCAGAGCCCAAATCAAGAGTTGGATGCTTAACCCACTGAGCCACCCAAGCGCCCCTATCTGAGAGTTTTAAACAAATGATTTAACTATTTTAGAGTATAGCCTGAAATGAGGAAACATAGGAACAAAGGATTGATAGCATGCCAAAAATTATCCACTACTGGTATGAAAAGAAACTAGAATTTGACCTCAGGTCTAAGCTCATAGCTTTTGCTTCTTGGTTCTTTGGAACATATTTAGAATACTTTAGTGCCAAAATTTTATCATTTTTCCTTAAAAGGACTTTAAAACACCATTTTACTGTATTCTTACATAGTATAGTATTTCATCTTGTGGATACTTTTTCTGAAGGAATGTATCTTCAATTTTATAGAGAAAATTGGTGGAAAATACAACCCAGCAGAAAATGCATTTTTCTTATAACCTTTTCTAGAATACAGCACTTACATTCTATTACGTGAAGGTCTCTGAAGGACTTCACTTTTTTAGAGCAAATAGGGATGATTAGAGGAAGATACAGCAGTTATTCCCTATCTCGTAACATATTGCAGAAGTGAAGAGGTGACTTTCATAATTATGGATTCATAAAATTTCCCGGTTTTATTTTGGACATATAAAAATATAGGTTGGTTGGACCCTGAAACTTTGAATAACAATAGAGGTCATTTTTTTTTTTTTTATAACTAGCCTCTTAAATATGAATGTGACTTGAGCTTATGAGACTGTGATTTTCACAGTCTGGATAGACATACATAACCCTATTCTCCAGCCTCTCCCTCCATCCCCTCACCCCCATTTATCAGGCCCTGTGCAGTGGGGAAAGTGGGACAGTCTCAGATTTCCACAGCATCATTTAACTCTGTAAAACCAAGTATGCCTTTCAGTTTTCGAAACCTTATATTTTATACCACACTTAAAAGATAGCTGGCTGACAAGAACAATTTAAAAATAGCAGACCATGGACAGGTGACAAAATGTCACGCTGGCAGCACCAGACTGCATTAACAAAAATCACCAGATGTCACACACTTGATTCTATTTTCACAGCTGATTAAGCAGCAGCAGTATTTGGTGGACAAAAGGAAGAAAAAAGAAATGGCCTCATCTGAATTTGGAATCAGTTTTTCTTTTGCTGTTATATATTTTCTCCTTCAAAATCTCATAATAACTATAAAATTTAAGATGCAAAATATATTAAGAAAAAACATAAAATAATTCTTTTAGAAAGGAATCTTTACACATAAACACTCCTTAAACTGGAAGACTATAAATCAAAATGTTAACAGAGCTTGTCTTTAATTGGTGATCTTATTTTTTGCATTTTTTTGTATCATCTAATCTTTCTCCGATGAAAATATATTGCATTTTGTAATCTAAACATTAATTTTTGAAGAGGTAAAGAAAGTAGCTTAAAGAAGCCATAAGTGTGGTTTCAGTAGAAAGAATTTGCATTTAGTTGGGAAACAGATTGTATTTAAATAATTGGTTCTGATGGGTCTGGCATGACACAGAGTTTCTTATAAAATCTTTTGTGGATGTTGTTGATCCAGATAGCCACTGAAGTCAGAAAGACTAACAGAATCAGGGAGGATACCAGGAAAGGCAAAAAGTTTTCTGCTTTTCAGCAAATCCTGATGCCTTCATCTACAAAACGTTGCCTAAGGCTCTTTTTTTTTGCTGCATCTTTAGAAAGATTGAATTGGAAGTCATCAGTGTGGGCTAGGAGACGATAATCAGAAAACTACTGAGCTTCCTCTCAGTTTCATCTTTTCAAGCTGAAAACTCCTAAGACCTGGAAAGAGCCCAAAAAGGACCCAGCTTCTGGAGGACTGCAGAGAGTGATACCCTTTAAGTGTGGGAACAGCAGTGGTTCCAGAAACATATAAAAACTATTATTTGATGTAGCGATTTTAAAACCACATAATTCTTTACCATAAACGACTGTAGCACGGTAAATAAAAGAAGTTTAATGAAGATCAACTAAATTTGGGCTTGCTTGGTTTTTGTTTTTGTTTTAGAGGGGGCAGGAAGGGCAGAGGGAGAGGGAGAGAGAGAATCCCAAGCAGGCTCCATCCTGAGCCCAGAGCCAGATGCCAGATGCGGGCCTCAATCTTACGACCCTGAGATCATGACCTGAGCCAAAATCAAGAGTCAGATGCCCAACCCACTGAGCCACCCAGGTGCCCCAAGGCTTGTTTAGTTTTCTTGATAACCCTTTATTATTTTAGGGGACACTCCTGGCTTTTTAGAAACCACACCCATGTCTGAATATTCCTTGGTCAGAGATTGAAGAGACCATCTCTATATGCCATTTCCTTAGGTTCTGCCGGGCAGTGATTTTGAACTCTTGTTGGGTTTTTAGGCATCCTTTCCAGTGACTATTTACTGTTAAATTTGGATATCTCAGAATACAATGAGTAAATCACATCTAGTTTTTATAGATGTTAGTATTTGGTGGTAATGAATCCAAAATAAGGTCTTGATTATCTTGAAAATAATAGAATATTCATACAGCTAACTAAAACCACAATGTAAATTCTCCCTACTGAGCCACAAGCCTTATTCTCAGGACAAATTTTCCTATTATAGGTTTTGATCAAGGTGGTGGTAGGAGGTAGCACTCGTTGCATATGGGGTAGACCATAATCTTTAGAGACTCTGAAATGACTTAGGAGATGGAAAAACATAAGACACAGAGTAATTACATATATAGATACTGTTAAATGTGTCTTTAAACAATGGGTAGTTTCTGAAACTCCTCACAGTTAGCTTCTAGTAAGTATGAAAAGATCTATGAAATCAATAAAAAATAAAACAGGCAATTCTATTATTTAAAAAATGGTTCTTTACTAATAGGATGATTTTAAATATATTCTAAAAAATAATTTTACTGTAATATAAATGCTAGCAAAATAGTTTCCATAAAATTAGAGCTAGATGTATGTAATATCTTTCTCCTAATAAGTTTAAAATAATAAAAACTAAAAATTTTTATTGACAGTCCTATAATGCTTCGTGGTAAAATTAGAATTATCTCCTTAGAATCCATCAATTGTTGATGATTTTTCCATTTTTAATTACTCTCTCTCTCATATACACACATACACACACACGCATCCAACAGTACAAGCAACATTACACTTATGAGGGTTTTTTTTTCCCTTATCCCTTAATATGAAATGACCTTTCAATAATTACTGTGACCTCAGGGTTTTTAAGAGATTAGGATGGCTTTGTCTAGGCAAAAAATTGATTTGGCTGAGAATTCATTATTCCCCCTTTTTATTTGAAGCAAATGCTCTGTTTTGGCCACTGTGATTCTTCTCTTTTGGGCCAGAAGAGCTCGATAATGCTGTTTGCCTCCAGTACCCCACAACAGAGATTAATACCAAATGATGACTGACCTTTTGCAATTATTTATAACACCGTATTTGTTGTAAAAGTCAATCACTTCCACATCTCCAGCATTCTCTGTATCACCCCCCCCCCATACTGCTGACATGTATTTAAACAGTAGTAATGACATAAAATTGACATTTTTCTGAGAATTTCCTGATAACCTTTGATCTAATTGGACATGAAGACCTTTGCAGAACCAAGGTCATATGTATATTAGCTTTACACAAAAAGCACTGTATCAACAGTTATTTTGTTGAAGAGCTTGGTCAAGAAAACCTAAATTCATTTTTTTCCATATAAGGCTCTCTGTTTCATTATTCTTTTAATATATCTACCTCCTTTTCCCAAATAATTCATGAAAAACATACCAACTGCGTGCATCTTCCACTCTTAACCCTGGAGGCTATTCGTTAAAACATCTGTTTCAGACTTACCATCTTATAGACCAGAGGTTGGCAAACTTTTGTCTGTAAAGGGCCAGAGAGAAAATATTTTAGGCCTGTGGTTCATATGGTCTCTGTCACATATTATTCTTTGTTTTTTAGTTTTTATTTTTACAACCCTTTAAAAATGTAAAAATGATCCTTAGCTCAGAGGTGTACAAAAACAGGCAGCCAGTCAGTGTGGGCAGACGTTTGAAACCTGTTACTATAAGAATGAAGGTCTGGGGGTAAGCATTATGCCCAAGGTCATAAAACTAGTTAGTGGTAGGGAAAGCGTAAGAACCCTAGATTTTTAGGCGGGTCGTTTTTCCCCACTATACCTATTGTATAAATGTTACCATCTTTCTTCTGGTTGCCATTCTGATAATTATGTTGCATTTTTGAGCCACTGTGAAACATTTATCTTTTATTTCCTCTAAGCTTCAAGTTTATATTCATTATTTTGCTGCTTGAATTTGAAGGGCAGTATGAATGGTTGTTTAAATAAAATGCTTAATCCAATTAGCATGTTTAAATCGGAATGCGAGAGATGCTTTAAAATTTCAGTATAAGGGAAGCTTCTTTTTCATTTTGTTTTATTTATTTGTTATTGAGATTTTGGCTTTGTTTTTAAGATTTTTTTCATTTGTATGTTTTATGACTTGATTTAAAAACTGTTGTAACTGCTATGGCCTTGTTATAGATTATAGCATTGTTGTAGATTAATCTGTTTTAGCTTTTTATAATGTTTATCTTTTACAATGTGTTTGAAATTATATTAAGCATTCTTTTCTTTGTGCTTAAAATAAAATTATTTTATTTTTTAGGACGCATGGGAATAAATTTCCATCATCCAGGAACAGATAATATAATGGCACTTAACAGTAAGTCTTCATATGAAATATTCTATAAAATTAGCAGTCAAGGCTACAGCATGTAATTTTCACTTTCTTAATTGTTCATTACATTTCAACCTTCCACTTAGAGCGGGATAGACCATTATTCTATCCCTGTGGTTCTCAAAGTGGGGCCCCTGGACCCGCAGCATCAGCATCATTTGGGAACTTAGTAAAAATGCAAAATCTCAGGCCCCGCTACAGACGGGCTGCATCAGAAACTTTAACGATGGGGCTGAGAAATCTGGGTATTAACAAATTCTATAGGTGATTCTGATGCAGGCTAAAAGTTGAGAACTGCTACTCTGTACTAGGGGTTGACAAACTACAGCCCTTTGAGCCAAATCTGGCCCATTGGCTGGTTTAAAGTTTTACTGAAGCACAGCTACGCCCATTCATTTATTTTTTGTGCCACAAAGCTAGCTATTTTTGTGCCACAGTGGCAGAGCCCAAAAAGCCTGAACTATTTACTGTCTGGCCCTTTACAGAGAAGTTTGCAGACCCCTGCTGCATACCATTGGGGTGGGGGAAGGAAGGAGGAGAGGAAGAAAGGAGACAGGTGAAGGGAGAGAGAGGGAGTAAGGTAGAGAATGTGAATGAATAGATCAATTTATTTATATATAACTCAGACTTTTCTCATTTTGGTAGATAGCCAACAGGTGCTTCTAACTGGACATCAGGGGTCTCCCATTAGTGGAATTTGTGTGGTATAAGTGGTCAGCAGCTTTGCAGGTTAGAAATGGTTTTGTCAGTGTAATTGTTGGATTGAGTTCTGGAACATTAAAACCTAATTAACCAGAAAGTCATTGTATTAGTTAATACTGGAAGAAATGTCTGGCTGGCATCAGTTCTTCTTCCTAGTGTCTGTGGACCAAATAGCTTTGCAAAACAGTCTCTAAATAGAAATTGTCAGTTATCAGAAGGACCATAAAAGCCATTGAATCTCTCAGGACTTAGGTTTTTTTCCTCTGTTAAATGAGTGACAACAAATTGTTCCCTGTCATCCTCCCAGATGTACAAACTGACTGTGGATACACATGGGAGATATACTGGGTAAATCTAGGGATGTGTACAATATTACTCCTTTCCTTCCTACCATTGGAGTTCCTTAGGGCAGATTTTATCTAAGTTATCTCTAAAATACGTATTCCGCATTTCTTTTGGTCCTGACATGTAGCCTACCTCGCAGCGGCCACTGCTGAGAACCACTTGCAGAACTTGATGATGGCAGGTCCTAATCCACTGCATGCGTATTTTGTTCTAAATAGCTAGTAGTATTCCCTCTTTTGGAGGGTCTTGGAAACTGTAAAAATTCCAGACTATCCACCTCTATTTTCTAATTTCTAAAAGAAAGGTCACTTTACCTTTAGATTATGGTACCTCTATTTTTTTTCCCTAGAATCAGGCACATTGGGGTGAGGATTAATAAACATGCTTAACTTGCTGAGCCTCAGCAGTTTTGTGACACTTTGTGGAAACACTTCAGTGAGGTGATGGGATCTAGAGTTGAATGTAAATGGAAAAAACAGTATGGTAGTATGTCTGTCTGAAAGGATGAGTGTGTATTTTAGAAAAGACCTGATTTGCTGTGGTATGAGTCCTCTTTCGCAAGAGGAAGAGGATATAATTTACCATTGTTCTGTGTATAAAATGAAGCTAAAAGACACTTTTCTTTTTAAAAGGTTTTGATTCTCTTTGATTTGATTCTCTTTAATTCTCTGCTTTTAAATAAGATTTTGTTTATGTTCTTTCCAGTTTGTGCATGATGCTTAAATTCCCCTTTTAGCTTCTAAATTTCCTCATCTGTAAGAGAAGGGGACTGAATTAGGTCATCTTTAATGATTGTTTTCAGAATGAAGATTCTGAGTCTGTAATATATTTTTATTTTCTTATTTTTACCTTCTACTTTTACTATTTTTTTAAGTACGCGCTACGCCCACCCAGTGTGGGGCTTGAACTCACGATCCTGAGATCAAGAGTCACATGCCCTACCGATTAAGCCAGCCAGGCGCCCCATGTAATATTTTCTTAAAGTACCAAAAGGGTCATTTTGCCAATATCTATATCAAATGTTGATGAGTTATGCATATTTACTACATTACGGCAAATATGAGAGTATATCTATCTTCAAATGAGTCTGGGTGCTGCCCTGTAGGCTCCTCAAAGTAAACCATAAAAACAATCAGAATTTGACATTTGCTCTCTTTCAAAGTTGACTCCAACTTGAAATGATCAGAATAAACAAAATATCCTCCTTGGTAGATCCTTGTGAGACCTACAGATTTTGACAGACTTGCTGTGATAAAGCTTTTCTTCCCTTTTGTGTGGTTGAGCCTAACTCATCCGGTGACTTACATATGTGACACATGCACAAGCACATCTGTGTATTGTCTTTCCTTTTATATCTACCATTTGTCGGCCCAACAATTATTGTCCTGTGACTTGTCTGTCCTTCCTTCCCCTCAGCGTTCATATAGACATAACTGAAATCACTGAAACTTTATTGGTGCTTATTGAAAGGGATAGGGTTGAATTGTATTTTCAGACAAGAAGGGACTGGCTGAGAAAATTAAAGACAATTGAATCAAGCTTAAATTTAAAAAAAAAGAAATGTCAGTTATAGTTCCTTCTTTGTTACCCTTTTTTACTTTATTTTTTCCCCTTTTTTGCTTTACAAAATCTATGCTTCCTAATTCTGTACATAATGCTGCCATTCATTGTGTCTTCAAAAAACTTCCATCCTTATTTTATTTCCTTGACCTTACCAAACCGAAATCTCTTCTGAAGACACCATGTTCTAACCTCTCCTGACTTGAGGGGAATGACAGAGGTGCCATGGTGAGAATTCTCACTTCTCAGTGCTACTTCCCAGCTTTGAGTGGGCCAGTTTCCCATGTTTTGGTGTTCTTAGAGCATGTCTTCCAGTTATACTTTCCTCTGAGAATCACTGCCCCGATGTCATCAAGAAGACAGAAAATGGGAGTGGAGGATAGGATACTAACTTTAGAAAACGGTAACCCTATAGACATGTAGGGTATGGAGGAACTAGCAAGATTTGTGTGAAACCAAAGAATCTACTGATTTTTCCTATTCAAGACCATGAATCTAGTAAGAATTAGCAGGCCCGCCTTTGGGGAGGAAACTAAGAGACACATCTAAATTGTGGCTTTTCCCCAAAATATTAGGTCCTTAAGCATTATAGAGTATGGAAGGGACGATTGGGGGAAGAAATTCTGATCCATCAGTGAGACCTGCCACTTGTCTGGTATTTCCAAAATAAAATTAGTTCTGAAGCAATATGTCCCTTCCATTTAAACTGGTAATATATTTTTTCTTAACTTTGTAATAATTCTGTCCTTTCATCTCTTCGCATTTACATCAAAAACACTAGAAGTTTGCATAATGTATTTTTATTTTTCCTGCTGGAGGAGGAAGGAGGCTACTGAAAATGCTTCCAGCTATATATGTAGTAGTTCTATCAGTCAGATTTTTTCTAACACCAGCAGTACCTTTTGGTTTTGTTTTGTTAAACTCTTAGGTATGGAGTTGAGTTTAGCAGTTGTGGCCTTGTATAGGATTGATACCTGATTTTGGTGATTTTTCCTCTATTATGATGATCCTCTGAAAAGGGTATTGGTACCTCCATGATTAGTCAGGTGAACCAAATTTATGGTCAAATTAGTGTTCAAAACCAAAATGCCTGGTCTGGTAATTTACTCTAAGAGATAATCACTGCCAAGTGTATCTACTTTATGTTTCTTGACTGGTCAGCTCTTCTTCTTCCAAGTAGAGATTGGGCTTGGAAAACCAGTTTCATATCAGAAAGTTCCTTGATGAGTATGAAATTGGACACAGGGAGAAGTGTTGCTGAAGGGGTGGATCATTCAGCTTCAAGAAAGCATCCTCCAAGCAGGCTGGAAGGCATGCAGAACCTGAGGATGGAGCAGTAAATTAGCATAGCCAAGAAAAGCAGTTCTGCTTCTGTGCCTCACAAGCCATAGGGCCACATTCTTCACTCCTCTGCCTCTGGTTTCTTCCCTGGAAAATGGAGATAGTGACCACTGAAGTGGCCATATATAAATCTTGTAAAGCTTAGCATAGTGCCTGACTAGGAGATAATGCTCTGGTGAGCTGTTGTTGTGATTGCTTGCATCAGCTTTATTGCTGCCTTTTAAAGATTTTTTTTTCCTTGTGTGTGACTTCCCAAACATGAGTCTATATTATATTGGTTGTTTTTAAATAGAGGTTTTCCTGATGTGATTTAAGGCAGCACACCTACAAGTTGCTCATAAGCTACAATGACTGTACCAGGGTACAATGCCACTTCTTTTTTTATGAATCTTTTTTTCAGTATGAAATGCCTTCTGCCTCTGTCCCCTGACTTTGGGACATGCACCTTCTTTGCGGCCTAGAGTTGCTCCATCTCTAGTGACGTTTGGCACCTTAAAGGTGCCATACTGTAATGTTTGTAATGTAAAATGGTGTAGTCGTTTTAGGCTACATTTTGGCAGTTTCTTAAAAAGTTAAACATACACACACGCAAAGTTAAACATACACCTACCATATGATGCAGCAGTTCTGCTCCTAGGAATTTACTTAAGAGCAAAAATGAAAATGTATGTCCATATAAAGATTGTATGCACATGTTCAAAGCACCATTATTCATGATTGCCAAAATTATAAATAATCCAAATGTTTCTCAATTGGAGAATGGATAAACAAATTGTGGTACATTGATACAATGGAATACTTCCAGCAATAGAAGGAAGTGAACTATTAATACATGTAACAACATGAATGACTCAAAATAATTATGCTGAGTTGAAAAGCTGGACCAAGGGTATGTACTAGGTGATTCCATTAATGTAAAATTCTAGAAAATGTAAACTAATATAGAGTGACAAAAATATGACAGCTTCAAGGATATTTTGAAGTAATATTGTCTCCCTTTTTTCAGAGGACCTATGTAAGGGCTTAGATCTTGGAGGAGTCATGTGATCAGGATGGCAACTAGCTGAGCAAGTCTCTGAATCTCCTAAGTCTCTCCTTGTTTAAGAACCTGTAAGAGCACAGTTAGGATACTCTACCTCATTGTTTTGTGAGATTTAGATGAGATTAGGTACATGTACAAATAAGGTATCACTACTGCTACGTTTGGAAAGTAGGGGGCATAGTCTTATTCAGAGAAGATATGCCAGAGAATGATTTTTTTTTTAGACAATAGTTTTGTGATGTAACAGTGTTTCAATTTTATTTAAATTAAAAGCTTTCTTGGCATTTGTTTTCTGATCTCTTTCAGTTTGTAACTAGAGTCTGTTATAAGTTACAAAAGGTGAAGATTTAAATTTTTAATATCTTAAACCACAAAGACATTCACCTGCTTGAGAAACTTTGAGGTCATTGATTGTTAAACAACTTATGCAAAGCTGATGCACCAGGAAACTTGGAGCTTTAGTTTATGCTGTCTTACACTTTTTTCCTCTTGAAAATATTTTGGAAGATTGTGCTTATATTTCTGTTTGAACTGTGGGCTGCTAGAGCATTTGTTGAATCAAAAGAGGAAATGTGAAAGGGTTTTTCTCTCAACTTTCAAGTTGGGCAGAGACTCCTGTGTGGTTGCAGGGCTTCCTTTTCCTCCTCCCTTTCTTTCTGTGCTGGGAGTGAGCTCCTTGGGGAAAGGCTCAGCTGAGAGGAAGTGGCCGAGAGGGAGCTGAACACATGATGCTTTTATGCCAGAATGGGAAGAGAGCCAGGTTTGCTAGAATCCCAAATGGAATTTTCCAAAATTTGAAGAGTACATTGTATTTCTGCTCACCATGAGTGGATATAAGTAAATAATTTTTTAGCAGAGTAATGAGATAGTGAAGGAATTATTTTGAGGTTCTCAGATTAAAGACGTCATCTCTGAGTATTTTGAACTTTTAGAGACAAGATCTAGTGCTGTTGTTTCCATATGAACAGATTTAGGAGTAAAATTAGCATACAGCTGTGGTATGAATATATTGTAAAAGATGGCTAATTTAAAAACGAAAAACAGTAACTATAGGGATATGTAATGTTCTCTAACTTTTAAGTACTCAAGTTTCAAACTATATTAAGTGGGTGCTGTATGTGAATGTGGTAGGGGACCCAAGGGCATTGCTGTTTCTATTTTGACCTTTTCATTTACAGATGTGGAAGCTGAGGTTCCAGAGACTATGTGAATTGGGTAGGGTAACAAGGGAGGCAGGAGCAGAACCTTTTGCCTCCAGGTTGAGGGTGATAATCTTTGCTTTAAATACTTAATTGTTAAGAATGGTTGTATTATTTTTATACTAGTTTAGCACAAACACACAAATTCATTGTCTTAGGGAAAATTGTTTTTCTAATGTTACTTGTCACCTTGTTTATGCTCTGAATGCTTAATAAACTTTTCCGGAAAACAGAGCAATAAACCTAGTCTACATGGTCTGACATTGAACACTGTAAATAAGTGTAGTCTGAAATATTCTTGACTTATTAATTGGATTTTGGAAGAAGTTCCTTGTGTGTGTGACTATGTCTAAAGTGCTAGGAATTGGGTGCTTCTGACTCAGTAATAAAGATACAGGAAACTGAAAAGTTACCTACTTTACCCTGCAGACCTCTCTGTTTGCTTTCTTCACTTGTGTAGGCTGTAGAACCTGGACTTCCCATTTATGGCACTCACCACACTTGTAATTAACTGTTTAATGTTGGTCTTTAATATGTATGCTTCAAGAGAGCTGAGACTAGCTTTTATTCACAGCTCTTCACTGGCTTCAAGTGCAGTGCCAAACCTACTCAGTAGGTACTCAATATTGGAGACCAGAAGACAGGAAAAGATAGCTCAGAGAAACTGAAAAGCACAGTGTAACAGCCCTAGAGAATATCCAGTCTACCTTAGTTCCATTATAAAGATTTGTTTTAACTCTTCTTTTGGAAGATGGTAATGATATATATGGATCTAGCAATTAACAGTTTACAAAGTGCTTTCTTAGACCTCTGTGCTTTTGTAATGCATATAATGGGTTGCCAGACATGGTCAAAATCCACTTTCCTGAACGCCACTTTTACCCCAGGATTCTTCTCTTATCCAAACAAAACATGGGTTATGTGATAAGAGTGATATATGAAATTGATATGCAGTTTTTAAGATAAAGCTGACAACTTCAAAGGGTATCCTAAGATTTTAATAAGTTTTCAGAATGCTCTGTGATTTGTTTCCCTCTGCTTTGGGGGCACTTGGATAGAAAAGTTGAGAATCATGGTCATTCATTTCATCTTTATTGCAGCCTTGTTTAAAACATGGCAGTATCTTTATTTTCTGAAAAAGGTAAAGGAACTTGCTGATGTCCTACAGCCAAGGAATAGTCATCTATGGCTTAGACATAAAAGATGATTCTGCCAACCAGCCCCTTAATCTAGTGTGACTTCTACTCTTTTGGATTTTCCAAAAATCACTTAGGTTTCATTTAGCTTCTTTAGTAACATTAGCTAAATAATACTTTATTGATTGTGGAGAATGAGTGCATTTCCAAAAGTGATCAGTTTTACTTTCAGAACATAGTCTTCCTTGTCAACGGCAGGAATTTTAACCACCCTTCCACTCAGGCCTTTCGTATGTGCAGACAGGGAGTCTGAGACTTGAACAAAAACTTGGTATACAGGTGATCCCTAGGTAAAGTTAAGTAGGTGAAACTTTGCCTTCTCTGTTACCCTCTGCATACTTATACCTTTGTTATCTAACTAAAGGGGGTTTTCCCCCTAATATAAGTGGAAATAATGAAGTTTGGGGGGCCAAACAGATATGAATGTAAATCCCGGATCCATCACTTATTTGCTTTGTGAACTTAGACAAGTTATCTCTGTTTTTTTAATTTTAAATGGAGTTATTAACCCCTTCTTTACAAACAGTAAGGTCAAGTGTGCAATGCTTCTGTTACCAGACCTGGCAAGAAATACACACCAAACAAATGCTAGGCTCTGCTTCTTCCCTCTTTTCCCCCTAGTCCCCCTTTTTTCCTTTTTGAGTTAGCAGTAATTCTTTTTCTTTTCTAATTAGTTTCATAGGTAGAATTTAGTGATTCATCAGTTGCATATACCACCCAGTGCTCATTATATCACATGCTGTCCTTAATGGCCATCACCCAGTTACCTCATCCCCCCACCCACCTCCCTTCCAGCAACCCTCAGTTTGTTTTCTAGAGTTAAGAGTCTCTTATGGTTTTCCTCCCTCTCAATTTTCATCTTATTTTATTTTTCCTTCCCTTCCCCTATGTTCATCTGTTTTACTACTGGGTATTTATCCAAAGGATATAAACATAGTGACTTGAAGGGGCACATGCACCCCAATGTTTATAGCAGCAATGCCCACAATAGCCAAAATATGGAGAGAGCCCAGATAGCCATCGACAGATGAATGGATAGAGAAGATGTGGGATACACACACACACACACACGTATATGCACAATGGAATGTTACTCAGCCATCAAAAAGAATGGAATCTTGCCATTTGCAACAACATGGATAGAACTAGAGGGTATTATGCTAAGCAAAACAAGTCAGTCAGAGAAAGACAAATACCATATGATTTCACTTATATGTGGAATTTAAGAGTTAGCAGTAATTCTTAATCCCAGCTATATAGTCAAGGGAATAAAAATAGAAAATACCTGTGAACACTGTGCCAGAGACTGTAATTTAATTGATTTGGGATGAAACTTGGCTGTGAGCAGTGGACAAGGGGTGGATGGAAAAGAACAATTAGAAATTACCTCTTGGGAGATCCAGTGCCACTCCTCCTTGCTAAGTCTGTCTTTATCTGAGCATGAAGGAATCAAGTAGCATAAGGACTATGCTATGCATTCCCTTCTATTCTTTCTTCCCTCTTGAAGCACGCTCTGCCTTTATTCTCTGAGGTTTTCCCAAGTCCAGGTCAGAAAAGGAAGCTGTTTTGGGGAGGTCAGGGCAGGGGTGAAGCGAATGAGCAGCATTCCATGTTGCTGGAGCTCTTCCCAAATTCTCAAGTTATTTCTTTTCCATAATTTTCTTCCATGAAAGAACCCTCCTTCCCACATGAGAAGAGCCTTGTTCATGGGGAGGACACAAGGAACAGTGACCAGGGGGCTGGGCTTTTGGTTCTTATTAGACTCCTGAGCACACTGGCACCTATTTTATTCACACTTTCTTCTTTCTGTATAATTCCCTACATTGTTTGGAGTTCAAAAATGTAGGATTAGCAAGTATTGTTTGTCCTGAACAGTCTAGAAATTGAGTTTTTATATATAAAGTATGAAGAGACCTCATCAGATTTTGACATAGTAGTTCAGAGAAGATGGTTTGTTGAGAACATATGCCAAATATTTGGGTGCATACCTCTATAGTAGGCCTGACCTGATTTGGACAGATTGGTCTGTGTAAAATACAAAGTACTCTGGCATGTGGTTAGAATTCTCAGGACTTTTCTTGATTTTCTTCCCTTTTTTGGTGGGGGGGGCAGTTATTCTATCATTTAATAAAGTTCTGCTGAAAGTAAGGTGGTAGTTACCCTCAGTGGAATGCTATTAGGCTACGGATGTGAAGGTGCATAGACATCACCTGATGTGAGTAGATGTGGATGCCCACTCTCTCCAAGTAGAGATAGCAGTATAATGCAGAGATTCTTCAGAGGTTTATTTCCAGAGAGATCTTGTTAGACATACAGATTTTGATTGATTTTTTTCTGCTTTCATGAGGAATTTAGGAAATGGGCTTAGAAATTCTAAAGTGATTACTTTGATAACATATCATATATTGAGATTCTATAAGTAACCTATATGGTAAATATACTTTGGAAACTAACTTAATACTGAGTATGCATGGATACTGCAAGATGGTATAGAGAAGCCTTGAACTTATATTTTTAATGAGATGGGAGAAAAATTATAGTGGGTGGAAATGGACAAGGGGGTTAGGGGTTTCTTAGGGGCAGTGAAGAATAGATGTCAAGACATGGATATCTAGATTCTTATGCTGAACAGATAAGTGCTTATATTATATTGATACTGTGGGAAGAGTGGGTTGAATTGGTGTGACTGGAATATATGGGTCTGATTTGTAGAATAATAGGAATGAGGATCTGAAAGGTGGTTAGGGGACTTGGATGGTGAAGGGTCTTGGATGTTCTCATGAGAAGCTTGGGAAAGACAAGTGTTGTCTTACTGGAAAATTAGGTTTATCCAAAGGAGAATGTTTAGGATGATATGGGTTATGGAAAACCATTTCTTATGAAGAGTAGCTAAATATATTTTCTCTGTAGAAAAGAGAAAACCAAAAGGAGATAAAGCAATGACCCTCAAATAAAAGTGGGATTAGGCTAGGGTCAGTGGTTAAGGATAGTAGTGAGGCACATGTTAGAAAGAACTTTCTACCTAGTAAGAATGGTCCTACCATAGAGTATAAATCCTTAGTTTTCTAATCATGTTCTCTGGAACCCCAGCATCCAAGGAGGTACTTTAAAGGCCACTGTGGGGAAGGATACATGACAGGTTGGGCTCTGGGTCCTTGTAATGCTTTGGGGAACAAATATCTCACATCTGTTGGGGTTCAGCTTTTGGAGGAGAGTTCTGCTTTAAAAAAAAATGGAAGAGGCTGAAGTGAGTCTTCTTAGTCTTTTATCTTAACTCTTGATTTTAAGGTATTCTATTGAACCAGGTAGAATGCCTTTGTGTTGGTTAAAGAAGGAATTCCTGTTTTGTTTGTGAGATTGATTAAAATCTATAGGTTTCCTATAAGATTTTGTAAGCAGTGAAGCAGAACATTGCAAAAGTTCAGTTGTTTAGGATGCAGGATATAGTTTCATATATTATTAATGACAATTAGATTTTTCTGACCAATCCACAAAAATGCCTATTAAAAATACTGGTTTTAATTCATGAAATAGTAGTGTAATGATTAATAGAAAACAATAGTGGTGTGGTAGTAATAATAAAATAAAACAAAACAAAATTGGAGAAGTTCCTTAAAGGATGATGAAGTTGTAGGAATTCTAAAGGGAATTTCTAAGTACTTTCAGGGACTTTAGAGGTTTGAAATACTGGCTCTTTGGTCTTGCTAAGTTACGAGTAAGGGCTTTTCAAATGTCCATGGACTGGTGTATTACTTTACTAGGGCTGCCATAACAAATAGCATAGGCTGGATGGTTTAAACAACAGAAATTTATTTTCTCACAGTCTGGAGGCTGGAAGTCCAAGATAAAGGTGCTGGCAGGTTTGGCTTCTGAGGCCTCTGTCCTTGGCTGGCGGACGGCTGCCTTCTTGCTGTGACCTTCCTTGGCCTTTTCTGTGTTCCTGAGCATTCCTGGTATCTCCTCTTCTTATAAGGACACTAGTTCTATTGGATTAGGGCTCTACCCTTATGACTTCATTTAACCTTAATTACCTCTTTAAAGACCCTGTCTCCAACTAAATCACACTGGGGATGCTTCAGCCTATGTATTTTGGGGGTACCCATTTTAACCCATGACAACTGGTGAATAGATAAATTGTGGTATTTCCATACTGTGGAATATTACTCAGTAATAAGGAGAAACAAAACATGAACACATGTAACAACATGGATAAATCTCAAAAACATTGAAGAAAGTCAAACACATTGATTCTATTAATATGAAGTTGTGGAAGGGGCAAACAAAACTATAGTACAGAAAGCAGATTAAGGGGCGGGGCACCTGGGTGGCAGGGTTGGTTAAACGACTGACTCTCGGTTCCGGCTCAGGACGTGATCTCGGGGTTGTGAGATGGAGCCCCACGTTGGCTCTGTACTTAGTGTAGCGTCTGCTTGAGATTCTCTCTCCCTCTCCTGCTTGTGCTCTCTCTCTCCCTCTAAAATAAAATAAATAAATCTTTTTTTTTAAAAAGCAGATTAATGTTTGCTAGGGACCACAGGTTGGGGGATGGGATCAACAGCAAAGGGGCACAAGGAAGTTTTTTAGGAAGATGATCTGTTCTGTATGATAGAACACAGTGGTGACACGACTATATATGATTACCAAAATTAGTCAAACTGTACATTTACAGGGGATGAGTTTTACTGAATGTAAATAATACCTCAGCTTAAAAAAAGAATAAATGCCTTAGAACCAGTGTGGACCTGGATTCAGTCCCAGCTCTGTGTAGCTGAACAGCCTGGAGCCCGTCATCCTTTCTGGGCCTCAGTTTACCCATCTGAAAATGTATATTATGATAGTTGCTTGTGTTACTTTTTAGGCTTGCAAATTGAATAGAAAGATTTTTCTGAGAAAAATGGATTAAGAGTCAAAGTGAGCAGGGTAGGAAGAAGAGACTTTAAAACATCCAAATACTTTATGTGAATATAACAGTTGAAAATGTATCCCATCCTTTCAAGCATCATTTTTACCCGCTAAGTTCATATTATTTGTGGAAAAATTGATCACTTTTCAATTATAATTTGCCAGATTTGGGAATCACTGGGCTAAAAGTGTCTTCCCTGCCATTATAAAGACAAAGATAGAAGAGGAGCATTTATGGGACAAACTCCATTACTACTGCTCTTTGGGAATTAATCTAATTAGGGAAAGGGAGTATTTTTGTACTAATTTTAAGCTCTTAACCCATCTTAGGTGGAATTTTTTTTAAGACCGACCTTCCTTCCTTCCTTCTTTCCTTCCTTCCTTTCTTCCCTCCTTCCTTCCAGAGAGAGGTAGAGGGAGAAAGAATCTCAAACAGACTCTGCGCTGAGTGCAGAGCCCAACTCAGGGCTCGATCTTGATGACCCTGAGATCATGACCTGAGCTGAAACCAAGAGTCGGACGCTTAACTGACTGAGCCACTCAGGCGCCCCTTAGGTGCAATATTTTGCGTGACTAATACTTAGATGGAAGCTTAGCTGTTTGAATAGAATTTAATTTTGTATACTGAAATGGTATTCAAAACATAAGTTTATAAGGTTTTTTTTTTTTAAGAGAGAGAGGTGGGGGGAAGGGCAGAGGGAGAGAGAATCTTAAGTAGGCTCCACGCCCCATGTGGAGCCTGATGTGGGGCTCAATCCTACAACCCTGAGATCATGACCTGAGTGGAAATCAAGAGTCAGACACTTAACTGACTGTGCCACCCAGCTGCCCCAAGTTTATAAGGTGTTTTTAAGAAACTCATTTTATTACAAGGGAAGTAATTAACAATTTGTGCCTACAGTTGACTTTTAACAGTCTTGACCGATATTTCCAAGCCAGTTAGTAAAATGTTGTACTAAGGTCTTTATATCTTGTTCATTTGTTTTACATCAGTACAGCATCCCAGGGAAATCTGCTTAAGTTCCTGAAATGATGCATGCTACTTTGATACACAATAGAATAGAGATCTTTCTCTGTCCCTCTTCCCTTTCCCTCTCTACCCCCTCTCTGTCTCTCTCTGTCATTTTTGAGCCTCTGTGGTGGAATCTGTTTATGTTGTTACTTTGCTTAGAGCAACTTTAGCAAATTTGGGTGAATCCATGTAGCTGAAGAATTAGTTTAGATTTTAAAATCAGATCATAACATGCTCTTGGGGAATCACATGTATGAGTGTAGCCATTTAATACCCAGTGCAAGCCAAGTCATAAAGAGTAAGAGATGATCCATTTTATTTTGTTGCCTCATATGCCTAATAAACCATAACATTTAAGTGAAAGTACCATTCATAATGTACTAGTCATTGATCATGTAGACTTATTTTTAGAATAACTCTGGCATATCCCATTGTAAAGTACATGTACCTTTTTATATTTATTGTGATGGATGAAAAATCTTTAATGCTTTCAATTTTAAATTATTCAGATTTATGATTTAAAGACTATAAAATGTTAGCATTATGGATTTTCTACATTAACTTTATAACCTTTTATCTTAGTGAAACAATCTAAAATGTTTGTGGTATTTTGTTCTTTATTGAACTGTAACATACATACCAAACAATGCACAAATTATAAGTATATATAACTTGATGTATTATTACAAGTTGAACACACCCATGTAACCAGTACCACCTAGATCAAGACCAAAACATTAGCAACACCCCAGAACCCCCGCTCAGAGTTATTCTGGTTAATACCCCTAGCCAAGGGTAACCATTACCATGACTTCTAAAAATTAAATGTACTTTTTTGTGAGTTCTAAAAGTAATACATATGAAATGGTAAAAAGAATTTTATCTGTAATGATGATGATGGTTGACAAAGAAGAATTAAAGTTCTTGGAGGAACTACTTAGGATTTTGAAAGTATACCATATCTTCTTATATCTGGTATAAATCTATACTAGCATAAGATATATTATGCAGGTGGAATTAGTCATATTTGCTTCCCCTTTTTTTATGTGGGATCATTTTGTACCGACTCATATAAGTTTATGTGTCCAGTATTTTTGTTTAAAAGTCATATTTGTTCTCAAGGGAAAGCACTACTTTTTGCTCCCAAATTTCTCTCCATGGAGTTCATTTCATTACCCTTCCCTTAGGGAAGAGTTTGACTCTAATTAGTCTATTCGCAAGTGGCCTTCATATGAGCAAATTTTTAATCACCAGCAGAGGTGGCATACATCCTAAAGGCCATCAAGGCATGTATTAATCCTTCCTTTGATTACACACTCAGCTAACAACCTATATTTGTTGAATACCAGGTTGGTACAGAGCATTCTACTAGGTGCATGAGAGGATATTAAAAGGAATACAAGATATTGACCTTGCCCTCTAGGAATTTAACAGTACAGTGAGGTGGTTACAAGTGTGAACTCTGGAGCCAGAGTGCTTAGATTCATATTCCAAGTCCACCACTTCCTTGCTGTAAGATTTTAGGCAAGTTACTTAATTCTGTGTCCCATTTTCTTCATCTATTAAGAAGAAGCTAATAAGAATTCTTATGTCATAAAGTTATCGGGTCTATTAAATGGCATTAATACATGTAAAGCATTGAACTGTTCTGGTACATAGCAAGTACTCATTAAGTGGTAGCTGCTATAATAATAATCACCATAGGGATCATAGATAAAATACTGAAAATAGAACCAGGGTAGCACATAATTAAATTCCACAATGAATGATGAAAGCCAACTGAAGCATCTCACGTCATCACTTTAAATTGGCTGCCTATTCCATATGTTATCTTGCCCCCATATCAGTCACCAGGCCAGTGTGAGCCAATTTACTGTATTTGATTAGAAATGGAAAAAGAAAAAAAAAATCCATAAAAATCATGAACTATTTAAGGAAGCTTTGACTAAAACTCCCAAGAATGTCTTTTGCAAGTCTTACCCACCTCCCCAACTCAGGATGCTCCTTCTCACCCCCCAGACTAGATCTATTCACTTCATGTTCTCTATTACCTGAAAACTTGCCAGTTGAAGACTCGAGTGAACAGCATTGTCATTTATCTTTTAGGGGTGTTAAGGTCTGATGAGTCATTTGTACCTTAGTATTTTAATCAGATTCTTTTTCATTGAGCATCTGGCCAGAAATCAGATATAATGAAAGAATGGGAATTTGTTGTTTGGGAGAGAAATGAGTAACTTTGAAATACAGAATGTTTTATTTCCTTCTCTAAAGGTTTGAGGTGGGGGTGTTGGGCAACATGACATCATTGGGCATGGGGATGGGGGAAAGGACAAAGAAATAATGGTATTATATCAAAACATACTTAATCTCTCTCTTTTTAAAAGGATTTTATTTATTTATTTGAGAGAGAGAGAGAAAGCTCAAGCAGGGGTAGGGGCAGAGGGAGAGAATCCAAGCAGACTCAGTCCTGAGTGCAGAGCCCAACATGACCTGAGCTTGAAATCAAGAGTTGGATGCTCAACTGACTGAGCCACCCAGGGGCCCACATACTTAATCTCTTTTTAAGTGTTGGCTATTAGTATCAACTCACCCATATTATTATAAATGAAGTAAGCTTTTTGGGGGCCAAACTAGGAAACTAACTACCATTTATTATATATTCTATGGGGAGATTAATTCCAGGTTCTACATAATGAAAAGTATAGAGGTTCCTTAATTTTTTTTTTGCTTTTTGTTTTTTTAAGATTTATTTATTTATTTATTTGAGAGAGCGAGAGAGCACAAGCACGGGGAGCGGGAGAGGGAGAAGCAGATTCCCCGCCGAGCAGGGAGCCCGACATGGGGCTCAATCCCAGGACCCTGAGATCATGACCTGAGCTGAAGGCAGATGCTTAACCGACTGAGCCACCCAGGCGCCCCTTAATTTTTTTTTTGTAATACGTTCCTTTTGTAAGTGATGTAAACAGTAGTGCTATGTAAATTCAGAAGGGATTGTGTTTTTTTAAATTGAGAGTTATAGTGATGGAAGGAGTTAGGGAGAAAGTAGGGCTTGAACTGGAAAATCCTTTTTACTATTTATGTAATGGGAAAGTGAAGAGGCCAAATGTATGTAGGTGAGGGTATGATGTCTGAAGAAAAAAGGGAACTAGCAGAAGATGAGATTGGCCAACTGGTATTTCAACTTTCCAGCTGAAAAGTCTGAATTCTTTTTCTAGGAGAGAAATAGTTTTCTTTAGTACTACCTTATACTGCATATGTCACCACAAATTATCTTTGTTTTTTGTTTTGTTTTGATTTGTGTTGAGCTAATATTATAACATGTCATGCTTCAAAAAATGAATTAAATAAAGTTCTCATTTATTTGATAGACCTTGAGTTTTCAAATTTGAAAAACTTTCTACTTTGAAAGTTACTTTAGATGACAGGATCTCCTAGCAATTTGTGTATGATACCATAGTCTAGCTCTATTAAATGTTGTAATAATGTGTTCTGTGGGCCTTGAGTTTTGAAAGGGAAGGAAATCTTCAAAGCACTCTCTTTTTCAACCTGACCTGGATGTACCTAGTACCTTAATCCCTTTCTACTTTCTCAGTTCACTTCTTAGGTGAAAAGATGTTGTTTTCTCCCTATCTGTGATACTGTCTGGAAAGTAAATGGGGAGATCGTGAGAAGCTTCACTGAAATTTTCACACAAACGTATTCTGTAAAACCAGAGTTAATTGTGTGTAAAATTTCTATGTGGTTTCCGGGGGACTCTGCTTATGGGGTGCGTGTGTGTGTAGGTGTGTGTGCGCGCATGTGTGAAGAAATTCAGAATGACCACCACATGCTACAGTTTTGAATTAGAATGAATGGAATTTCTTTAAAGTGATGTCTGATGGTAATATATAGTGCAAATGAAGATTTATAAATCAGAAAAAAATTTAAAAGAACTCTATTTATCTATATCTGATATAGATAATGGACCACAATATAAATCCTTATAAAACTGTGTCACTTAAGCACCCATTGTATCTTTTCCTGTGGCTGCCATATCCAGGCGAATTTCTCTTTAAGATTGTGTTTTAACTTGTGCTTCATAAAGGTTTTTTTTTTTAATATAATATCTCTGCCGTCAAGTTGAACAGTATCTCCAGATTAATTAATACTGAAAATACTTAGAAAAGGTTTATGTGAATATTTTTTTATTTCTAAATTCACCATTTGATACAGATACCCATGGTTTTCTTCTGTGTTTACATGCAGCCAGGAGCTATGGGCGGAGACGAGGTAAATTTTTTTTAATGAGATCTTTTGCTTGCCAAATTGTGAGTAAATATGAGTGTGTGCGTGTTTATACCCGTGTGTGTGTAAAACAATAATTATTGTATGGTATGATGTTCTAGCTTATTTTAGCAAAATAATTCACATCACTTTCATTATAGTTATTTTTTGTTGTTAGTTGGTAGTTTGTTTTTTTAATCCTAATATAGACATAGCAAAGACTATTTCTACTTGGAAATTTTTGTTACATGGTTTATTATGAATGATCTTGAGAGAATAAAGGCCAAGCATACATATATTTTTGTCCTTTATCTGCAGTGTTTTTTTCATACTACTTAGAAGGCAAAAGTTAGGTTTTAGAGGGCAATTCTTGATCTTAGTAGGTTGACCTTGAAGCTAAAGAAGCCTAAGTTTCAGGGACCCTCACTTTCAAGGGGACCCCCTCCAAGTTCTTTACCTTATCTTTACGTTCTTTCTCTTCTTTTCTTTTTAAGATTTTATTTATTTATTTGACAGAGAGAGACACAGCGAGAGAGGAAACACAAGCAGGGGGAGTGGGAGAGGGAGAAGCAGGCTTCCTGCGGAGCAGGGAGCCCAATGCAGGGCTGGATCCCAGGATTCTGGGATCATGACCTGAGCCGAAGGCAGACGCTTAACGACTGAGCCACCCAGGCGCCCCTCTGTTCTTTTTCTTGAAGTGGATCCCCAACTTGTATAGGCTCTAAGCCCCATAAAACTTGCATTCTCTCCTGATCACACCCAAACAAAATAATGTTGCTTTTATTTGTGTAACGCTGTTACTTTTCTAAAGCATTTCCATATCTGTAATTCATTCAAATAACTTTATGAAGTAGGTAGGCTAAGCCTAATGTAGTGTTTCAAAGGAGTATGAGACTTAGGGTCAAAGACCTAGGTTGTAATCACTGCTTTATTACTTCTGTCTGGTATCATCATCTGTAAATTATGAGGTAATAAAACCAATCTTGTCCAACTTTAAGAGTGTTAGTGAAGTTATAGTGTGAAAAATGGGAGAGGAAAACCTATTCATGTACACTAAAAGCATTCCAAAAATATAAGTTGCTTTGAAAGTACTCGCTTTCATTTCTTTTTTTTTTTAAGATTTTATTTTTATTTATATTTATTTGAGAGAGAGTGGGGGAAGGGGCAGAGGGGGAGGGAGAGAGTGATAAGCAGACTCTGTACTGAGCGCAGAGACTGACATGGGGCTCAATCTGACAATCCTGAGATCATGACCTGAGCCACAACCAAGAGTTGGACGCTTAACCAACTGAGCCACCCAGTTGCCCCAAATTCATAGTATTTTATTATTTATTCCACAGTAAATATTTGTTGAATGGATGAAAATTGGCAGAACCTAATATGTATTCAAGTTACTACTCAAAACTTCTTTTGTGGTGGAATCACATAGTCAGTTTCGTTTTCAAATCATGGTGAAGAAAAACATTTGTGTAGTTGACTGTTTTTTAGCTATGGAAATAAATACCATTTAATATTTTTAACCTTATTGTTTTTAAATTGAAAGTATAAACAATTATATTACTGGAAATCATTTTGTACTATACATATAATTTTTCATGTTGCTAGAAAATTGATCACTCTCGGGAAGGAATAAGGAATGGACAATTTTACAGAGAAAATGGATACCGTCTGGAAGGTAGATAGCAGAGAGTAGCCTCTCCAATTCTTACACACTGATCAGTTACCACATCTTGTCAAAATTTTTCCTCTAGTGTCTCGGGCCTCACCCTTCCCTTTTCATTTCTATTGTTTTTCACTTCTATTGTTTCTTTCTTTCTGAAACACCACTTAGTCCATGTCATCCTCCTCCATTAAGGACCCCCATCATCTGGCTTCTCCGTTTCACCAGCCTCATCATCTCCATTTTCCCCACCTCACAGTCCCCTAACTAGTCTCTGTACTTTACCACAGTCTGGCTGTTGCACATACTGTCCTCCCTTCCTTTCATTTACTTATCTAAGGCCTATCCTTAGTTCATGCATTTAAGCCAAATTTAAGCTTTATCTCGCCAATGAAGCCTTGCCCAGTGGCCTTGCAAGCCATGTTTACCTCTGCTTCTACTGCCTTACATTCCTCTTGTTTCTTCTGTGTGCTCTGATTCTTCAGCACAGTTGTATCTTGAGCCTAACACTGTGACCTACATATAATTAGCACTTATTAGATGTTTATTGTTGAGGATTGTTTTTGAAGTAACATCCTACATCTATGCAGACCAGAGTTTGGCATCGTATTTTTAAAAATTATTTTATTTTTACAAATCATGTATATTAAGTACCAGACATCAAGAATATTAAGATCACCTATAATTTCTAAGTGCCTGAAAAAATTACTCTTCCTGTTTCCATGTTACCTTGCCCCTGTTTATTTGTAAAGTTTGATTTAATTGTTTTCACAAGCATGGTCATCTTTGCATCAAATGTTAAGCTAAACATGGCCTAGAATGACTTGGTCCCTGCTCTCTGTAAGTCTGCAGTTCAGTAATTGTAGATAAAGAAGATAATGATGAGAGAGAGTGTGTGTGTGAGAGAGAGAGCGAGAACATTAAATGACTGAAAGTTGACTTTTTGTAATGATAAAAGAACAGATAGAAAATTTTTGTTCCATGCTTTTAAGTCTTCTATTCCCAAAGCTGAAAAAGAATTCATCTTCCTTAAATGTGGTGACATAGCATGTGAGATGGAGTAGGGGTACCTCGTATCTACTCTCATTTCCTAAAGCATACTCAATCTGGGCCACTGCTACATAGTATAAATTTGATGAACTGGCAGATTTCCTCATGCTCATTTATTTGTGTAATCAGGGATTATATTATTGCTTGACTTCTTTGCTCCAAACAAAGCTTAGACTTTCCCAAAAAGGCATAAAAAGTGATCTTGGCTGGAATTTAAATAAAAAATTAAAAAACTGAACTTGCTTATGTATGTTACTTTATTATTAAGAATTACCTGTAACTCATATTCTATACATTACATATACATGTTGGTAAATATTTTAGGACTAGAAAGCAAAGGGACTTACCCGTGACAGTTTTGAGATCTGTCAGTAAGGACTAGGCCAGTGGAATCTTTCACCTCTCCTGATAAACCTGGAAAAGCTTCCTGGAACAGGTAGAATTTCAGGAACTATTTGGATAATAGAAGAGGAGTGGGAAGGAGGCCCCTCCAGGTATATGATTCAACTTAAAAGAAACCTTCAAGGTGAGATTGGCATGACCAGATGCTTGGAGCATATGTCCCTGAGTATATGCATTGTGGGCCAGCTGGAGAGGAGAAATTTGCAATGAAATGGTCTGTGCTGCCCTAATGAATGGTTTTTGAAACAAAAGGGCAGACTCCTAGACAGAGATAGATCAGGCTTTCTCGAAAGAGGGTTTCATGATCAAGTAACGAAAACAGGAGAGAACCTGGACATCAGCTGAAGGCTTAGCTGGGGATACAAGTATTGAAGGATAGACTTGGCAAACTAAGCTCTTCTAGTAGTGTAGTTGAAACAGTAGTAGGGAAGCAGAATTAGATGTGTAAGAATTGAACTTGAAAATGAGTGATTGTATATAAAGTATTTAAATATCCAAGTATATTTCCTATTATACCCACTTTTATTTTAAAGATATGTTCCTTTAGAGAAACATTGATTTCTCTTCCCATATTCCCTTACGGAATCGAAGTGACTCCAAATAATTTTATCATTTTATTTCTGGAGTATTTTGACTTTCACAAGCTTTGGTATGTGCCTTCCTGTATAACTGCTGACCCGTTAGAAACTGGTCTAACGGATAGCGTCCTACAAGAACTTTGCCTACACATTTCACACCTGATTAAAATATATGTTGTGTTTTTCATTTGACATGAGCTCTTAAGGTCTCTGGGAGACTTCTGTTCATAAGTAGCCATGTTGGCTGTGCTAGTGCTCTTGATGTTTAACAGAATTGCTTAAAAAGCAGCAAGGAAAATATAAAAGATCTTTGTAAACAATGTAAATGAGCAAATACAAAGAATGATCAGTTACTTTACTATTGGAGTTACTGTTGGATTGGAGTTACTATTGTAAAATATACTTCTGTGTATATCTAATCCATAAAAACCTATTGACATGATACGATATATTAATCTTAGTTAATAACAAAGGTTCAAAATATCCAATGAAACAAACTTCTGTGCCAAGTTGAACTTGGGTCTTTGTGCCAAAAGCCTTCCCAAGGGAGGAGACCATGGTACAAACATGTCATTCTGTTAATTCAAACCCAGTTACATGAACTTTCTTGACTAAAAGAATGGTTGGTCCCTCAGTGAACATGGACAGCTGAAGAAATTTCTGACTGTTCATGGTTATAATGTCTGAAATGTTACTCCTTATAGTAATATGGGAATTTGAGCACAGGAAATGGGGGGGAATAAGATCACAGTTTTTTGTTTTTGCAAGAAGTTGGTCTGGGAGGGTCTTAAACAATGATGGAGGGGTTCTGGGCTGTCTACCCTAATTTCATTCATTAAGAGTTTGTGTGCTTACTGTTGGGTCAGATGCTGTGCTAGACTCTAGATGTGTTCTGTCTCCCTATAGAGTGTTCATTCTAGTAGGAGAGAGACAATAAGTGAAACAAACATTTCCATACTCTGTAACTATGAAAAGTACTAGGCAAGAAAACTAGGAGGGTTCCCTCTAACCTAGGATGGTTTTCTCTGAAAAAATATTATTTAAACTGAAACCCAAAAGATGGATAGACAGGTATCTTTATTTTTATTTATTTATTTTTTAAAGATTTTCTTTATTTGAGAGAGCAAGACAGAGCAGAGAGAGAGCACAAACAGTAGGGAGGGGCAGAGGGAGAGGGAGAAGCAGGCCTCCTGCTGAGCAGGGAGCCTGATGTGGGACTCGATCCCAGGACCCTGGGATCATGACCTGAGCTGAAGGCAGACGCTTAACCGACTGAGCCACCCAGGCGCCCGACAGGTATCTTTATTTTTTTAAAGATTTTATTTATTTATTTGACAGAGAGAGACACAGCGAGAGAGGGAACACAAGCAGGGGGAGTGGGGGAGGGAGAAGCAGGCTTCCCGCGGAGCAGGGAGCCCGATGCGGGGCTCGATCCCAGGACCCTGGGATCATGACCTGAGCCGAAGGCAGACGCTTAACGACTGAGCCACCCAGGCGCCCCCCGACAGGTATCCTTAAAGAAGAATTTTTATTGTGGGAATTTTCAAACATACACAAAAATAGAATAGTTGATTGAACTATCCACTCATCAGTTAGCTTCATTTTTGCCAATCTTGTTTCATATTTTCCCTCTTTTTTCCCCCCTTAGAATGTTTTTTTTTTTTTTTTAAAGATTTTATTTATTTATTTGACAGAGAGAGACACAGCGAGAGAGGGAACACAAGCAGGGGGAGTGGGAGAGGGAGAAGCAGGCCTCCTGCTGAGCAGGGAGCCCGATGCGGGGCTCGATCCCAGGACCCTGGGATCATGACCTGAGCCGAAGGCAGACGCTTAACGACTGAGCCACCCAGGCGCCCCCCCGCCTTAGAATGTTTTAAAGGAAATTCCAGACATTATTATAAGACAGCTATTTTAAGAGGCTTGAGGCAAAATACTGATAAATGCTACAACATTGATAGACTTTGAAAACATTATACTAAGTGAAAGAAGGCAATTACAAAAGATTGCATATTGTATGATTCCACTTCTATTAAATGTCCTTTCTGTTGACACAGAAAGTAGACTAGTGTTTGCCTAGGCCTGAGAGAGTTCAAGGAAAATGGGGAGTGGCTGCTAATGGGTTAAATGGATGAATTGTATGATAGGTGAATTATATCTTCATAAAGCTTTTATTTAAAAAGTGGGCGTAGGTGAGACCCAAAAGGGCTTTGTGTATTTGAGAAAATAGAGACCAGAATGACTGAGATTGGTAGGAGAAAGAGTAGGTTGTATTAAGATGAAGTTGGAGGAAGGAAGGAAATATGACCTTGCTGTGCTTTAGCTCCCGGTAAGGATTTTGAATGTGGTCCAAGTACAAGAGGAAATCTGTGAATGTTTTAAAACAGGGTCAAATGATCAGATTTATGTTTTTAAAAAGCACTCTGGCTACTACTGTTTAAAGTGAAGTGAGAAGACAAATGGGTTGTCTAGTTCAGAAAGAAGGTAATAGTAGTCTCGGCAAGAGATGATGGTGTTTTAGCGTAGAGTGATGGCAATAGAGTTAGAAAGAAATGAACAGATAGAAAGTATATTCTAGAGGGTAGAATGAACCTTTTTTAATGGCATTAAACTGAAGAATTGAATGTGGGAAGTGAATAAGAAGGAAGACTCAAAAACGATGTTCAGCTTCTAGCTTGAGCAATTGGGTGAATTGCGATGCCACATATTGAAATGGGACTGGGAGAGAATAGGTTCAAGGTGGATGTCAAGAGTTCATTTAAAAACACATTAAGGGTGGGGCACCTGGATGGCTCAGATGGTAAACGTCTGCCTTTGGCTCAGGTCATGATCCCAGGGTCCTGGGATCTAGCCCCGCATTGGGCTCCCTGCTTGGTGGGGAGCCTGCTTCTCCCTCTCCCTCTACTGTTCCCCCTGCTTGCGCTCTCTGGCTCTCTCTGTCAAATAAATAAATAAAATCTTAAAAAAACACACACACACATTAAGGGGGCGCCTGGGTGGCTCAGTTGTTAAGCGTCTGCCTTCGGCTCAGGTCATGATCCCAGGCAGGGTCCTGGGATCGGGTCCCACATCGGGCTCCGTGCTCGGCGGGAGGCCTACTTCTCCTTCTCCCACTCCCCCTGCTTGTGTTCCTGCTCTTGCTATCTCTGTCTCTGTCAAATAAATAAAAATCTTTAAAAAAATAAATAAATAAAAATAAAAAAAATAAAAACACGTTAAGTGAGGGTTGCTGGGGGGGCGTGGAGGGATGGGGTGGCTGAGTGATGGACATTGGAGAGGGTATGTACTATGGTAAGCGCTGTGAATTGTGTAAGACTGATGAATCACAGACCTGTACCGCTGAAACAAATAATACATTATATGTTAATAAAAAAAATTTTAAAAAGCACATTAAGTTTGTGATACCTAAGAGAAACCCACATAATAATGCCAAGTAAGATATACTTTAATATTTGTATATTAGGGTTTTATGAAAGATTTTTGTGTAATAAAAGGAATTCTGCTCCCAGAGATTTGAAAACCATTCATCTAGGTCAAATCTCTCATTATGTAAATGAGACTCAGATGTGTGAAATGTTTTGTCCAAGGTTACAGAGTAAAGCTGGAACCTGACTATCCTGACTTTCAGGCAATTTTTTTTCCTTAGGGGAGTCATGCCTCATAATCCATTAAAAAAAAAAAAAAAGCAAAACTCCTAAAGTGACTAATTTCTGAGCTACTTGCAAAAACTAAGATGAAAATGGTCAGGCTTGGAATTTTTGCTGGAGCTGCTGGATTGACCACAGAGGCTTTGATGGGAGCTTAGAGGTGAGGCCTGAGCCACTTTGGCAACCCATCATGGCCAGTGGGCTTTTGTTTCCCCATCATAAGCTGCAGGAAGGGAGCCTCCTAAGTAAGCAAGAGTTTTGGACAAGTCTTCGTGCTTAACTAGTGCTTTGTGGGTTTCTTATTTTGTACTTTTCTTACAAGGCTTCTACCTCTTACAAAGCATTCAACATAGCTTTAAGTTACCTCTACATTCAGAGATTATTTGTTCAATTACTGGACAAAAAACTACATTATGGTTATTAATTGAAAATAAATATCATAAACCAGACCATTGGTGGAAGGGAAAGCCAAATGGCCAAATTGCAGCTGTTGGGAAATATTCTCCTGCTTCTCTTGAAATACTCAATATGAATATTTTACATGGGAAGTATCAGATTCTAAAGCAGACTAATATGCTGGGTACATAAGAATATAATTTTGGGGAAGTAACATGGCTTATTTAAAACGTTTTGGTCTTGGGCAATGTTTTGATTAAAGAAAAGTAGTGTGTTAGAGAGATGGTAGCTAGTGAAGTAGGACCTCTCATGGGACACAATTTGGGTGTAGCCTCTTAAGGTTTCAGTTTCTAGTAACACATATGTGGGAACTAAAATTTTACCAGTCTTCCCAGGAATGATTTGTCTTGGGGGGAATGGATTTATGCCAACCAAATGAATGTACAAATACTAACCTCATGAGGAACCGTGGAAAAACCAGAATACCAATGTTCTAACTTACGGAGATGAATGTAACAGAAGACAATTTTAGTGGCTGATTATTTTTCTACTAGTTTAGGAGTCACAGTGGTACCTCTTCACAGTAGCAAGGTACTAAATTAATTAATAGAATAGTCCTTCAGGAGCTTATAATTAGAGCATAGGGAAATAGATGGTTTTCAGGCTATGGAAACCAAACGAACCATTCTGTCCACAGAGGAGTAATCTTATCAGTATGATAAAATCCTCTTAACTTCTTTTGGTCTACACTTCTGTCTTTTAAATGCTTCCTACAGGTGTGCCTGGGTGGCTCAGTTGTTAAGCGTCTGCCTTCGGCTCAGGTCATGGTCCCAGGGTCCTGGGATCGAGCCCCGCGTCGGGCTCCCTGCTCGGCGGGAAGCCTGCTTCTCCCTCTCCCACTCCCCCTGCTTGTGTTCCCTCTCTCGTTGTGTCTCTGTCAAATAAATAAAATCTTTAAATAAATAAATGCTTCCTACAGACTTTTTGTTCCATCAGCACTTAAGGCAGTCATATTATAGTATGGTTGACTAGATTATAGATTTTACATTCTGTTCCTGAGGATATACTTTCTTTAACTTGACTGAACTTGGATGTTTCCCAAGACTCCATACACTTCACACAATATCACTTTCAGTGGATGTCTGCTATAGACAGTTAATCTCCATTTTAGTTGCTCTTAAACTTGAGCATAGAGATCACTGGGGAAATTTATTAAAAGTGCAGATTTCAAATTTGAACCCCATGCATTCAGCTTAAGTAGATCTGGGGATTGGACTCAGACCTATAGTCTTAGTTCTTATCCACAGAGAAACATCATATATGTGTGGATTCTTCACAGTTTTATTTCCAAGGGCAACTTTATCACTAAAGTCTGTCGTACTCTGAACACTAATAATAAGAGGTTTGGTTTTAAAACCTTGGCAAGTTTCTTAAGTACCCATAACCAATTTTTAAAACAGTCCAAATTTTTACATTTAACTCTTGCTTTTATTTTCTTTGCCAAAATATTCGGGGAAGCTGTGGTTATGTTGGCCATGCACAAAGGGAGTTCTCTTTGTTCCAGAACATCTTGAATATCTACTACTTCTCCTTCTTCACAGCTCTTGTTCAAGATTTCCTCATCTCTCATCTGGACAGTCCCAGATTTCTTCAGACTCTCACCCCATCCCCTCTTCCCCTGGGTGCAAATTGCTGGTGAAGGTGATGGTAGCTGTTGTAGGATGTGAGGTAGAGGGAATCACATGGTCATAGGCGTCTCAGAAAAGTCATTCTGACAGGATGGAAGATGAATTAGATGGGAGTATCAGTCTTCAGGAAGTGAGTGAAGTTTAAAAAAAAAAAAAAGCTAGTATTAGAAGGAAATATGAAACTTGGAAAACAAGGAAATTTCCTATTGCTTTTATAATATAGAGTATAGAATATAATGTTTGAGCAAATAGAAGCAATAGAAGAGATCTCAATTTCTTAGGACATGGTTCCATCTCTTGCCATTCTCACACCTGTGTGCTGTGTTCCGGCATATACTTGCAGCAGCATGTCTTTGCACATACTGTTACCCTTTTTTGGATGCTGCCTCACTTTTAATATTTATTGAATACCTTTTATGTGCCCTCATTAGGACATGAAGATACAGTGGTGAATAAGATTAAATTGGTCCCTGTCCTAATAGAGCTTACAATTTAATGGGGCTGGGGAATGAGATACCAAATAAAAACCCACATGATAGTATAATGGTAATTGGAAAAAGTGTTAGGAGAAGTGCTATGAGTGGATAGAAACAGGAACCTAGCCTAATCTAGAAGTTCAGGAAAGTTCCACCTGAGGAAATGACTTTTCAGCTGAGACCTGAAGGATTAGTGGGAATTAACTAGAAAACTGGGGAGTTGGGAAGAGAGTGTTTATTTGGGGGTAGGGGGAAACACTTTGTCATTAGTGCCTGAGACAAGGAGGAATTATCAGGAAATTCAAAGGAGGTCTGAGTGATTGGAGGAGATGGCAGAGGCCTTATAGTTTACAGTGATGTTTTTGTACTTTATCCAAAAACGGTGGGATGTTAGTGAGGGGTTTTAAGGATGAAGGTGAGGAGTGTGGCTATGTGTTCAGATTAATATTTGAAAATGATGACTTGGGCTGTTGTGTGGAGAAAGCATTGTGGGGTTCAAGATAGAAACCAGTGGACTAAATAGGCTGTCATATAGACTTGTTGGAACCCATTAGTTCAGGGCAGAGATGATGACAATCTGGACCCCAGGGATTTAGGACTGAAGATGGGAGAAATGAATGGATTGAAGACTTACTTCATAGCTTGAATTGATAGGAGTTAGTGAGAGTCTATGTGGAGTAAGAAAGAAAAGGAGATCTCAAGGAGGACTCGTAGATTTCTGGATTGAATTAGGTGTGTATAATAGTTATTTCTGTTGAGACTGAAGGGAATGCTAAAGGACCTGGTTTGGAGGGAAAGGTCAACGCTGTTTTGAAAATTCTTTCTCTGTGGATTCTTGTTTTTTACCTTAGAAACCCCCAGCCCCACCAGATTCTGCTCAAGGTGGCCTTACCTGTGAAATCACTCTAAAGGTTTCCGCCTGCCCCATCTCCCATAGGGCAGTAAATTGTGCTCTTGGTATGGTCTTCTCTTAGTACTTATTTCTCTGTTTTATACTTATACACTTGCCTCTTACCAGAGTTGATTTCTTTGTCAAGAACTTTCAAATAACTCATACTAGTTTGGTGATTCTAAAATATGGATAAATATTTCTTCAGGTGTTTTCCACTGAGTTATATATGTTAACATTTCTTTTATCTTAAATCCAGGTAATGCTGGATCAATTTATTTTACTGCAGAACTTTTCCCAGGCTTTTGTATTCTAATGTGGATTGTGAATGTCTGGGAAGGTCGTAAGGTGTGCAGTATTTTCCAGTATTATTTAGTTGTCTCCCCCCTCCCTGCCCCCAACGGCCTTTGTTTTCTGAGCATCTCATGTTACTAGTGTTGAGGGTAAGAGATGGGGATAGGAGTTTTCTTTGGGAAAGGCTGATTTGGGTGTGTGCCTGTCACAGAGTAAGCATAAAACTCACTGTGGACTCCGTGAAAAGCAAACCTGACAGTTGGGCGAGTACATCTCTGGATGTCTTTGGAAAGGTCATTTTGCCTATAGTTGCTGCAGATCTATTTCTTTTACCCCCAGTGATCAAAACAGACATCAAGGGATGAGAATTTACTGCCTATTGTTTGTTACCCCCAGGCTAAGAAAGCTAGGTGACATGAGGTGACAAATTTTATTCTGTTTCTTTGTAGCTAATCTGGGAAGAGCTGAACAAAAAATTCTTAGATCCTTTTATTTATTAACTCCCAACATCAAAATAGTGCCTTTCTTATACCACCTGGGTTGTTCATAAAATAAACAGTTATATTAGTAGCCATTTTTTGGTAAAAGAAATAAATGTTCAGTATTTTTATAAGGCTATTTATATTCTGTTTTAGAGTTGGCTGTAGTGACACAGAAACTAGGTTTCAGGGAAATATCGATGGGACAGACTAAATGGGGAAGACACTGTTCTTTTTTTGAAGAGTATATGAATTCATTTTAGAGGGGAATTCTTTTTTTCAGAAGTTAGAGTGTTCAAGACAGTTCATTTTTAGAGTGTAACCTAATGGAAAGTTTTATCAGGAACTCACTGACTCAGACAGGAAATATATTTGTTTTTAAACTTAGATTTTATTTTGTAATGCCGGGTGGCATTATTGTGTTACGTTTATGAACAGACTCGAACTGCTGGCATCTTTCCTACGGTCACGTGGAATGGGTAGATGCCTTTGCTGTATAAACTCTATTTGGCTATAGAGTTAACAATGAACATAATTTTTTGAGTGATATAAAATACTGCCTAGATTAGTAGGGTAAAAATGTCATAACCACATCTACATCTGTACTCCCACATCTTAATTTATGTGTTCTCATTTATTCGTTCCACCGGTTATTACTCCAAATGTTTATTCCCAAATTGGATTACTTTGGAGTGGCAGGGAAAACTTGATCATCTTTAGTCCTGCTATCAGAGAGGTTATCAGCCTTTGTTATCAGTTTAATATTCCCTCTGCTGTCAGGGCCATCCAGCCTGAACCTTTGAGCAAATAAAAGTCTGTGACTAAAGATTACTTTTCCATTTATTTTAAGAAATGTCTGCAGACAGGAAAAATAGCTGCTGAATACCCTTAGTAGCAGTGATAGGGACTCTATGAGTAAAAGGTGGTGATTTTTAGCAGCGAAAACAGCTGTAATTTTTGATGCTTCCTTCTGAGTATCAATCCAGTTATTTCTGTGCTATGTATACCTTTACACAAAAATGATGGTATTGTCTAGGCTCTGAAATCTGCAGTCGCTTATCCTATTGTAAAAATCACAGTTCAGGATACGTTTTTTTTTTTTTTTTTGTATGATTCACTCTACACTTTGGCTCCTAATAAAGCATTTGTTGTCCAAGAAAATAATTTTAACTGTAGAAACTTCCACATTTGTTTCAGGTCGGTCTTCTCTCTTTCCCTTTGAAGATGCCTTCCTGGACGACAGTCACGGCGATCAATCCTTGTCATCTGGCTTAAGTTCTCCCACTCGTTGTCAAAATGGAGAACGAGTAGAACGTTACTCTAGAAAGGTGTTTGTTGGAGGCCTTCCTCCTGATATTGATGAAGGTACGATGCATTCATTAATGACTTTATAAAAGCCAGGTTTGTTCTTTGTGTGATTTGACCCTGCCTCTCCTCTCCAAGAAGCTTTGGAACATTCCTATTTTAGTGTTTGGAGGATGAAAATATTTGATAGATGGGGAAGTAATAGAGGGTGCATTTCAAGTCTGCTCTTCAAATGTGTTCATACAGGGCAGTCTCCCAGCAGCTTCGTGTTTCCTAGTCATTAATTTGGGGACAAGCTGTAAAATAATAATGAAAGTTAATATTTATGAAATTCTTTATAAGCCCATAATTGTGCTAAGCGCTTCACATTACATTATCTCTTTTAATCCTTATAGCTATCCTTTAAGGCATATCCTACCAACTCCATTCTATAGATAAGGAAACTGAGGATCAGAGAGAGACAGTTTGTCCAAGGTTATATAGCTAATGGTGCAGCTGGCATTCAAAATTAGTCTGATTCCAGAGCTTTTGCTCATGTTCATCACACTATCCCATCTCATATTTTAATATAGGTCTCTATTAATGAAAAGCCCCTTGCCTTAAAAAGAATAAAGACTAATTAGAATTTTTCTTAATAATGTTCTTGAGGTACTGTCGGTCCAAAAGCAAGTTTTCACTAATGCCCAAAGCCAATCAGCACATAGTAGGTTGTCAATAAATATTTGTTGAACGGATGAATGAAATAAAATTGTGACAGTTACCTTAAGGGAAAAAACAACAACTCTAGTTCTAGTAGGCTTTGGATCTGCTATAAAAATGTTATTAAAACAGTTGTTTTGTCAACATTGTTCTAGTTGTGACATTTCTCTAGTTTATCATGATTTTCTTTTTTCATGATGAGAAAGGAATAGTCTAAAAATAGTTTTATTTAAGACTTATTGCTTTAAAGTTGTACAGAGCTGGAGACTCATTTTCCTCCAAACCGTTCTCATATTAGTGTTAATCTCATCTATCAATTGGATTTTTTTTTAAGACAAAGTTTAGGTCATGGCTGAGAGAGTAGCAACTTAAATCTGGGAGCTAAATTATAACCTTCTGCTTTGAGTCAGGAGTCAGAAGGAAAAGGTAAATTTATTGAGCTATAACTTTGGAAACATTTTCTTTATAGGATATGTAGTAGGGGCACCTAGGTGGCTCAGTCGGTTGAGCCTCTGCCTTTGGCTCGGGTCGTGGTCCCAGGGTCCTCAGATCGAGCCCCATGTCGGGCACCCTGCTCAGTGGGGAGTCTGCTTCTCCCTTTCCTTCTTACTGCCCCTCCCCCCGCTTGTGCTCCCTCTGTCTCTCTCTCTCTCTCTCAAGTAAATAAAATCTTTTTTAAAAAAGAGAATAACCAAATGTGCCCAGCGAACAATTGTATTTCACTTAGTAGGTTTGGCTTCTGTAAAAATGCTTTAGAAATAGTTCTCAAAATATTTTTTAAATAAAAAGACATGCTTTATGCTATTCTGTTTGCAATATTTTTTTTTCTCTTGCTAAGATTGCTTCTTTATTTTGTAGATGAGATCACTGCCAGCTTTCGCAGGTTTGGACCTCTCGTTGTAGACTGGCCTCACAAAGCTGAAAGCAAGTCGTATTTTCCTCCTAAAGGTAATGCACTTAAAATGTCTCCACTGCCTGCCTGTTGGAGAGCTGGCATGACATTCAATAAAAGACAGCCTTTTACTTCTTGAAATAGCAGTTGGCTTTTTTCCCCTAATTAAGAAAATATTTCAATGTTGATCATCTTTTTGTGTCTTACTGTTTTCATTTGGAAACTATTCCCCCAGGAGCACACTGATTATTTCAGGGCATCTCTTGTACTGACAGTGAGATCCTGTGCATCCGTTGTGAATGAGCCTTGTGCTAAATTTTCATTATTTGAGAGAAAAAAATCTAGGGGTTTGAAGAATGTCAGTGATGGAAGAGGAAAAGATTATTTAGAGTCAAATTTTATTTGTATCCCATAGTCCTGTAGTTTTATAGATCTTATAAACCCCAAACTTGGAAAACCTAGTGGCTGAAAAGTGACATTGTATGAAATTATCTTTATTCATGGCTGTATTTTAAGTGACTGCTTGTTGAGGGGTGGTGGGCAAATTAGCAAAGAACTCTTCACGTGAACTCATCCCTTATGTTTGGTAGGCTTTTTTGGTAATTTACGAAGACATGAAAATATATTACTTTGTTCATAGTTTGTCATTTCTGCAGAATTCAGGGAACTTTTTTAGTAATGTTAACTCTGGGTAAGTTCCTAGAATCATATAGAAGAGTGTTTTGGGTTAAAAAGGAAGTTTTCTTCATGTGTTGTATTCTGTAGCTATGTTTCAAGGGTGTCTTTTATCTCTCAAGAATTGGGTTTTTTTGATATACATTATTATGTAACATTAGTCACCACAAGAAGATGGAGTCAAAATACCCTTCCTGTGCTTCATACAGGAATGAAATTATAGCTTAACTTGGGAAAGGCAGGTGGCTTCGTCTTATGTCTAGTTTATTAGGTTTCTTTGCCACCTATATTTCTCCCCACTCTATAACCTATGAAAAGAAGTTACTCACTTAAATAGAGGCTGTTTGTTTACTTTTAACATTTCCTTTTTCATTTTCTCCAAGAATTTTTAAAGTTAAGTAAGTTTTGGGGCACCTGAGTGGCTCAGTCGTTAAGCGTCTACCTTCAGCTCAGGTCATGATCCCAGAATCCTGGGATCCAGCCCCGCATCGGGCTCCCTGCTCCGCGGGAAGCCTGCTTCTCCCTCTCCCACTCCCCCTGCTTGTGTTCCCTCTCTCGCTTGTCTCTTTCTATTAAATAAATAAAAAATCTTTAAAAAAAATCATTTTTATAAAAAAAGTAAGTTTTATATTAATCAGAAAAGATAAAAATCACCATGTTGATTATTCCACTGAAGGCATGTGTTCACTACTTCGTAGTACATGTGGACACTATGTAAAGACACATGTTTAAAACGTGTTTCTAAGAGTGCTAATAATTCCTTGAATCGGAGTAGTGTTATTTCAGTGAGCAAATGAGTTCACCACACTGTGCTGTAGGTTGTATGCTCTGTAAGGTCACATGTATAAAAAGTACAAGTTGCGCGTGAGCATCAAGACATGTTATCTCAGTGAAAGAATGTGTTCACCACACTGTGGTGCATGTAACACACTCTGTAAAATTACATGGGTAAGAGATATTTCTAAGAGTGCTAGTGAAAAAAATAAACATCATGCCGAGAAGGTTATAGAAACAACTCTGGGATAAAAGGTGTCAGGTGATCATCATTAAAAAAATGAAGATAAACATATATAGTTGTGTCCAAGAAAATTATCGCAAACCTACCCCTATGAGACATAATCACTGTATGCATTTTATTAAATTTCCTTCTAATGTTCTCTTTATGAATATGAACATTTATGTGAAATTTTGCATTTTACATAAATGGGATCACACTGTACCTGCTGCTCAATAACCTGCATTTCTCCCTCTTATATCTTTGTGTAAGAGACCTACATAATTTTAATGACCTTATTTTATTTAATCTGTCCTATTGATGGACACTTAAGTTGCTTCTAGCTGTTCCTTCTCATGGATCATGCTTCAGTGAATACCCTTGTGCCTTCATCTTTTTGCCCTTTATCATTGCCTCTTAGGGTGAATTTCCAGAAGTGAGGTACATATTTATACAGATTGCAAAGCTGCCCTTAAGAAAGGTCATATACGTTTATGTTGCCACCAATAGTATCTGATTTGTAAACCACAGTTATTGAGTCTGAGGAAATGACTCTCTTTCAATCTTTGCCAATCTGATGGTTAAAATAACATCCCCTTCCCCTTTTTTTGACATTCGTTTCTCTTTACTGGCCTTTGAATGTATTTTACTTTTTTAGATTGACTTCTCATTTCTGTCTGGACTTCATATTGGAGTAAGGCACAAGAAGAGATCCAGTTTTCTTTTTCCTAGTAGCATGCCAGTCATCTCAATAGACATTTATTGACTAATACATTTTTTTCCTCATCAATTTGAGTAAATAAGTGTAAGAAAAGAAAAAAAAAGAAAGAAGTGTTGATTGGAAGGTTATCTCTTCTGATTCTCAGTGGAGTGCACAAGTTTCTCTGGAACCGCTCTGTCCAGAATGATAGCTACTAGCCACATGTAGCTAATGAGTGCTTGAAACGTGACTAATTTGAATTGAGATATGCTATAAGTGTTAAATATTTACACTGCATTTCGAAGACTTAATTTTAGAAAAAGGTAAAATATCTCACTAGTAATTTTGTTTTCATGTTAGAATGATAATTTTTTGATATATTGGATTAAATAAAATATATTAAAATGAACTTCATCTGTTTCTTTTTACCTTTAAAATGTAGATATTAGAAAATTTGTGTGTGGTTTTTTTGGTGTTTTTTGGTTTTGTTTTGTTTTGAAAATTTTGAGTTACATATGTGACTCATCTTCCTATTGGAAAGCACTTTTCTAGAACAGGAATCCGCAAACTACCTGTTTTTATATGGCCTGTAAGCTAAGGATGGTTTTTATATTTTTAAAAGTTGTAAAAATACACATGCAAGAAGAATATGTAACAGAGACTATATGTGACCCTCAAACACCTTTGCAGAAAGTTTGTTGCCTCCTGCTTTAAAACAGTCTTTGGAGCTACTCATGTAGCTTCTGAGACATCCAGTGACAAAGGAGGCAGTTTCTTTTAGAGGAAGTCTATATATTTGCTAGACCTAGCTAATCCTTAAGTTTGCTTTTCAACTGAGTCAAGTGCTTCCCTGCAATCTTTACCCTTCTGATCAATTGTGTCCTATAAAGTAAAGTAGAATAAATTATCATTGTGACCTCTATCTCTTGGTACTTAAAAGACTATTAGTTTCTCTTTAAGTCTTCCCTTTTCAAAGATAAACATTTTCACTTCTCTCAGTCATACCTTATGTCTAATGGTTTCTGTATCACCAATTTTGTCTGCCTTTTCTGTATATGTCATATTTACAATATCCTACTTAAATTTGTTACTAAGAATTGAAGAGAAAACATTTGGGTTGGTATGAGCAGTACAAATTTTAGTAATTCTGTTAACTCCATGGTTTTTGGTGCCATTCCTGTATAACAGCATAATAATATAGAGCTGTTGAACATTATATCTGGTGCCTTTATTTTACACCTGAGGTTAAGTGTTGAGATGGGCCATTGACAGCAAGGCCAAGAGGAAAATCTAGATATCCCAATTCTGGTCCACAGGCTTGCATCCTTGCAGAGCAGATTGCCTTCCCTGTGATTAGGGGTTAGGAAGAGAAATAATTATTATACTGTTGGCTCCTTTTGTGTTTTGGCTTTCAGCTCAAGTCTGAAGGTTGACCTGTTTTGGGAGGACCTAAAGAGATTTGGTGTCATTCCAAGATTGAAGTAACTTTGAGAATCCATGCCCATTGCTTTGAATGTTGGGAACATCTAAGGAGTTCAGCCCATCTGTTCTGTGCCTTCTTAATAATGCCCCCTTGCTATTTCTACTTTTCCTGAAGTTCCTTAGGTTTTAATTCAGGTCCATGCCTTCTTGGAAATGCCCTTTATGCTGAGTGTACTTTCCTTTAGGTTACCTTAAGTTGGCCATTAGGTACAGTTTGTTTGGCTGTCCATTTTGGTTTATGTGTAAGTAGAAAGGAACCATCCACTATTGAGCCCTTTCGCCTTTTTCTCAGAAAGAATATACCTAATGAAATACACATTCATTCATCTGGCAGGTTTACCTGTACAGATAATAGGGTAGGGTTTGTAAAACCATGGCCATTTCAATGGACTGTGGAGAGTTTAAAATCCATGTAGAGAAACAGTGACCAGGCACATCAGTTGTCCCTTTAAATGTTGTTGGGCCAGCACAGTGGGAGGTAATGGAGTCTGGGGCTCTCTCCAGCACAAAGACCACTGAGGTATTTGATCAGCCATTTGAGGATATGCAAAGTCCTGTGGATCAGTTTGTCTGTAGGCCACAAGCAGGTAGTTGCTTGTTGTTCTCCAGAGCAATAATGAGAACATGAAAGGTGGAGGAAGGCATGGAAGTTCAGAATGTGTGTTTTCATAATTTGGTCTCAGACCTCATAAATTATAGTCCTGTGGGGAAAATAAGAAATTAGTCAACTAGTCAAAAAATAAACACAATTACAAATTGTGATAGTTCTGTAAAGGATAAGTAGAGAGTGCAGTGACTTTAAAAAGGGGGCATCAATTTAGAGTGTGGATATGGAGAAAGCTTCTCTGAGAAGATGACAGTTAAGCAGACCTTAAAATTGAGGAGTTAGCTAGAAAGTTAGGGAAGCAAGTTCCAAGTGGAGGAGTACCATATGGGAACGACTGAGTATGAAAGGGCGTTAGTACCTTTGAATAAATGAAGTGTGGTTGGAATGTTAGGAGAAAATGATGCAAAAGAATGAGCCTTGAAACAGTAGGATTTATTTTTCTTCCCTAAATTGATTTCATCCCCCAGAGAGAGTGGACATGAAGGCATTTGTGTGGTGTTTGTCTTTGGGGTGAAGGAAGAATGGAGTTGGGTCAAATAGAAATATCAGTTTAAAATACTTTCAAATAGCTATTGATAAAATTGAAGCAAAGTGTTGCTTTGTGTTTCCTGCATTTAGTTCTTGATGATGAGAAGAAATCCAACTCTAGCCGAACTATTGAGGAAGAGTTTTCCAAGATTGTCTTTGCATACTTTTTAGTTCTGGAATAGCAGAGTTGAAATTGTGAGGTCTGGAAAGAGAGGTTCTTCCAAGTCTTAGGGCAGGAACCCAATCCCACATTCGTACAGAATGGTAATCAGTGTCACTTATGTTTATAATAGCTTGGGTGCAGGTAATTTAAAAATAGTTATTGAAAAGGGATGGTAAGAGAACAGAATAAATGCAAACAGAGGGCTTAGGTCCTGATGCAAGTGATTATGCGGCTTTGGGAATATCAATCCATCAAATATTTGTTGCTTGTCAGTCTGTGGAAGAGTCCATATTTGGCCTTATGGGGGATGTAGAGAAGATAACCATTCTTGTTTTTGAGAAGGTTGCAGTTTCCTAAAGGAGACATGGAAACAACAGGTGTGAAATACTAAGTAATGGTAAAGAGCCGTAGTTTCTGGAACTAGATTTGCTGGGCTCCTCCGCCTATTTACGACCTTAAGCTTGCTGTTTAATCTTTCTGTGCCTTAGTTTCATCACCTGCAAAAGAGGGATCATGATAGTACCTACTTCAGAAGGTCATGATGAGGATTAAAATGAGTTCGTAAATTTCTGTGGGGTAATGAAAGCTGTCCCTGCATGCAGTAGATATTATGAATAATATTGTTATTTTTATTAAAATACATATCAACTTATGCTTAATGACAAGTGAGCAAAAAATATTCTATGCAGACAGAAGAGGAACAGATTGCTGCCGGCTGTACAAAACCTTCATCTTCAAAGCTAGGCAGGAAAAGAATAGGCAGAAATTGCAGGGAGCTGGAATTATGATAATTAGGATTCCTAACCTTTACTGAGGGCTTGCCATCAGCCAGGCATTGGGTTACTATTTTCTAAGTCATGTTTAATCTTCCCAACTGCACAAGGTAGGCACCCTTAGTATTCCCATTTTATATAGAAGAAGAAACAGATTTAGAAGAGGGCAGTTTGTCCACAGTCATGTGTTAATTGGAAGAGCTGGGATTTGAGCCTAAATAGGCTGGCCTCAGAGCCCAAGGCTCTTAAGTATTCCCCTCTACTATTCTCATTTGGGAATAAGAATGGCCCAGAGGTAGGCAGCAGACTTAATTAAGGCAGGATTATGTGGTAGCCTGACTGCCAAGCCTAGGACTTAGGCCGAGTAACCGGTGATCAAGAATAAAGGCTCTGGAGCAAGCTGTCTGGGTTGGATTCCTGTTCCACTACTTGCCATATCTATGTCCCTGGGCTGGTTATTTTCCTAAATCTCTATTTTTTAATCTACAAAATGGAAATAATAGTGTCTGATTCTAGTTTGTTATGAGGATTAAATAAGAAAATGTATATAGAATACTTTCATAGTACCTAGATATCATTGAAACCTTTATATTTTTTTTTAAGCAAGGGAGAGGTGGTTGAGTTTTTTTATTTGATTTTGGTGTTTTAGCCAGGGTCAGAAAAACTATTCAGGAATTTTCTTTAATCCAGCTTATAAGCAGTAATAAGGACTGCAAAGACCTAAGATATTAGCGTTGAGATGTTACTAGAACAGAGGCAGTAAGAGACCAGTGGTTCTGAATGAGAGTAGGTCATGATGGTGGTAGACTTTGATGTGCTAAAATTACTTCTGCTTAATGGAAGAATTATGATACTGTTGAATGTAGGGGAGTCAATTGAGAGAAAACCAGTTTGATCATGTGACAGTTTGATTAAAGACATGTAGAGTTTGGTGTGTCCTCACATCTGATCTGAGAGGAAATTACTAATAGGCAATGAGATTGTGATTAGGTAGTTTGGGAAAGGAGACTGGGGCTGGAGACACACATCTCTTGAGAGACATCTTTATAGAGAAGAGGGAAAAGAAAATGATAAATAATAAGTAAATGTTGTTAGGAACTAAAAGGAAAAAGAGAACATGTCAGTAGAAATGTGGGTGAGTGAAGGACTGGGAGTATATTTGTGGCCTTGTAGGCTAAGGAAAGAAACTTCAAGAAAGTATATCAGCACCATCAGATATTGTAGCGTTCCCCTGAGAAGATCTCCATGGAGGGGCATCTGGCAGGCTCAGCCAGTAGAGTGTGTGATTCTTCATCTCAGGGTTGTGAGTTCAAGCCCCACGCTGGGTGTGGAGATTATGTAAGAAAAAAATTTTTAATTAAAAAGTAAATAAAATGTTAAAAAAAGACCACCATGGAATAGAAATGAGTGTGGCCCTCTTGTCAACTATATGATCACAGGAATTTCTATTGTTATCTTAATTCTAGGTGTTAGTATTGTAATGAATTAGGAAAACCAGAACAAAGAAATCTACTTTGCACTGAACGAGTGTTATTTTATAAATAAGAATAATCCTGCCGCCCCAGCAGAACCAACCATCATCATTTTTTGTTTCCTTCCAGTCTCTATTCATATATATCCTTTTTTGTGGGGCGTGTAATTATAGCAGAAATACAGTTTTCTGGGCCCCTGGGTAGCTCAGTTGGTTAAGCGACTGCCTTCGGCTCAGGTCACAATCCTGGAGTCCCAGGATCGAGTCCCGCATCAGGCTCCCTGCTCAGTGGGGAGTCTGCTTCTCCCTCTGACCCTCCCTCCTCTCATGTGCTCTCTCTCTCATTCTCTCTCTCTCAAATAAATAAATAAATTCTTTAAAAAAAAAAAAGAAAGAAATACAGTTTTATATCTTCCTTCTTCCCTGCCATGTTACTACATAATTTTTATATTTTTCAAGAGTCTGCCTAGCCTATTGTTACACCTTAATTTACTTGCTTGTTTTATTTAGGCTATTATAAATAATGTTCCTTCCTGTTAATATGTCCTTGTATGTGGTTTTTTCTTGCATAGGATTCTCTTTAGGATAAATTGGCAGAACCTTAACTAGAGTTAAAAGAAATGAAAATCTTAATAACTCCAGATTTGATATCACATGGCTTCCCAAAGCAATTTTCCTTATGAAGTTTATGCTAATTTGGATATCTGCAGCACCGTTTTTGCTTAGTTCCAAGTTAGATAGATGGTACATTGCAGTGTGGACTTACCTTTTGCCTGTGGATTTGGAATGTAATGGACCCCGGCAGAAGCCAGAAACCACTTTGGTATGAATCTTCTACTTGAAGCATTTAAACCTTTCCTCTCAGGTCACATCTGTTGAATCTTTGGTATTCTTTGACATCATCTCCTATCATTCCTATCTCCCTTACCACTCTGGCGACATTGACTTCTTTGCTATTCCTTGAGGTCTACTCAGGGCCTTAGTACTTCCTTTTGTCTGAAACCATCTTTTCCCAGATTTCTGAATGGACTGCTCATCTCTTTCCTTAGACAGACCTCTACTCAAATGTCACCTTAACAGAGGGATCGTTCCTGATCTCCTTATTTAAAATAGCAGTCCCTCTATCCTCTTGCTCTTTGTCCCTCTTGCCCTCATTTTATTTCTTTTTTACTCTCATTTTATTTTTCTTCAAAGTGCTTATCATGACTTGAAAAACTGACATGTTTCTCTGTTTTCTAGATCGGGATGTAAGTTTTACGAGAATAGGGTGTTTTTATGTTTTGTTCACTGCTCTGTGCCCAGTACCTTGCATACCTGCCTCAGTGGCTGGCCCTCAGATATTTGTTAAATGAATGAATTTTATCTTTGCAAATGATGAACTACTTGCTCAGAGAGTAGAAGTCTATCACATTTTGAAGCTGGAAAGTTCCTTAAATATCATCTCATTTAAAAAGAATCTTTATTTTAAACTGAGATTCGAAGAGATGAAGTATCTTTTCCTAAGAGCACATAGCTTTTATCAGACAGACTTGGACCTGGCTGATTAGGAGTTTATGCTATTTTATCTGATGAATTATAAAGGAAGTCATTTTTATTTGTTTGACTAGTGTGTATCATTTGTGGGAAAGGAATATTGGTTTAAACTATAAAATCTGATAAATTATGCTGTTATTTATAAGACTGGATTTTATATAAAAATTAGCAACTCAAGTTGTGTGACCCGTGGGACACTTTCACAGCTCTTTAAAAATGAAAGTGGTCCTTGGCTTTTTCCTGAATTCTTCTGTTCTGTTGGTCACGCTCACATAATGGGGGTATTTCCAAGAGCTGGTTTAAGATGAGGTTGTGGGTCTGAGCTGCCCTTTAGCTGTAGCTGTGAGCATGGGGTTACATCCCATATAGCGTAACCATGGGACTCTGCCTCTTGGGTGATGCCACACCATTTCTGGACGTGAGTTCACTGCTTTGTAATTGAGTTCTTTGACTACAAGGATCAGAGGTTCTCTTGTACTACCTCAAATTGGGGATGTGGTTATAAGTGACAAGGAGAGCCCCAAAGTAGGAGCTGTGGTAGAACCAGATATCATGCAGGTGTCATGCTAGGGGGTGGCAGGCTGCAGGGATTCAAACAGGGAGCTCTGAATTCTTCATTGTAATATCCCATCATTATCGTGACTCAACTCTTCTTTGCATGTGTGCTCGTCTCTGACTGTGCTTCCAGTGGGAAAATTGTTTTCATATTTCTACTTGAATTCCAGAAAGGGGAATCTGATTGGTCCAGTTCATTTTTTAACACCTAGCTGTGACATAGGCCATCCTAAAGACAGTGGCCACAGAACCCTTGACTGCTTAGTAAAGAAACAGCTTAGTTCTGCTTCCTTGAACTTGGGGCTGTGAATGTGACTAGTAGGAGGATAAGGTGGGCCTGACAAGCTTTTATGATGATAGGTATGTTTATCATAACCTCCTTCCTGGGAGAAGAGCCTGTGTCCAAAGTTGCTATCACTAGAGCTACAAAAAAATCTCTGCCCACCCTGAGCCTTCTACCCCTCGTTCTGTACTAAGCAGCTGCTCTTCATACTGCCAGTAGTCTCACCTCTTGTGATGGGGCGGGGGCCAGGGACAAGAACTGGCATCTCTTGGGTAGTCACTACAGCTGCGCTACCATTGTTGGCAGAGGCTTCTGGGACAAAGGTAAGGAGAGCAGCCAGCTGCAGATGTTGGGCAGGAGATTGACCACGTGGCTCTGAAACCATGTTCAGAAGTTGGTGATGCTGGCAGCGGAGTGGAGGAAGCTGTCTCGGCCCACTTGGGCAGCCAGTTTCAGTTCTGACGGTCCAGGGGCACAGGATTCAGGTGCACAGCCGGCTGAACAGGAACAGTAACAGTCATGCTGATTTATGCAGGAATAACTCATGCCTTTCGATCTGATGATTCCCACCCACCTTGAGTAAAGTGTGTGCTTCTGAGTGGCTGTTCTGGTGATCATGTATTTCTTCTGCGCTGGCTGGGCTGGCTTGACTGCTGGTCCTGCTGGGACCAAGGTCATGCAGTTGTGGAAGGGTATGGTATACAATACCAGCGTGGTTTGTGAACCTGGCACAAGCCAGGCCACATGAGTTTCAGATTAACTTTGAGGCAGCCAGCTACAGAGAGCCTGTGTGAAGAACAGGAAAGAAGACTCTAGTTTAAATGGACAAAAATAGGTCATTGTGTAGCTGCATAGGCTGCATTCATGGCATCTATTTCTTTTTCCTTTAGTTTATCTAACTCTGGCTTTGGAAAGGAAAGTTTTCACACTTCACATTTTTTCCCCTTGTAGTATAACTTGAATGGAAATAAGTCTGTTGTTTTAGGCCCAGATTCCAAGTTTTCCTACTTTTTGAGTTCCATAAACTGATCCAAGTTGGGAAACTAAAGGGTTTTAGCCTGTACTTAACCTTTTGCAGTTTGTAAGATTTGAGTAATACTTTGTCTTTTTTTTTTTTTTTTTTTTTAAAAAGCAGGTCCTGGCTTACAATACTCATACTCTTTAGTGAATTCTGTATTTTAATTGATCTAAGTTTTCATTCTCAGGAAGGATTTTCTTATAAAAACATGGAAACTGTACTGCAGAGTAGCAGGAGTGGGCTTTTTGTCTTATTTTGTCCTTTTTTGACCTATTATTCCTTTTAAAAGCTTAGCACACACTCAGTTTAAACTGTTTTATTAAACACCTATCTCTTCGGCCTTGTACTGAAGGTGAACTATAAGAGTGAGTCTTTGATTTCAGAGCATTTATAGTTTGAGGGACTGTATAGAAAGGAGTAGGCAGAGGAATATACAGGCGGCAGGACAGAGCCTGAGCAGCCACGTACATAACAGAGACACCCTGTTCTCTGTCACAACAGTACCTGTTGTGCTGTGTCCAGGCAGAAATGCTAGGAACAGGGGAGATGCTTGTTTAGCACAGAGAAGTCAAAACCGCCCCTGATGAGAATGTTCTTTGGAAGAGAGCAGCTCTCAGGAACTGAAATGGAAGGTGCAAATTTGACAGGCTGAGGCAGGGTGAATGTTTTCACAGAGGGTGTAGGTTGGGACAGGACTTGCTGATAGGAATTGGATAAGCAAGTGAAACCAAGAGAGGATATGTCAGTTGAAAAGGTTTGGAATGGGAAACTGAGAGGATCTGGTGAACAATTTTGAAAGCTGAGAACAAAAACCTGGGTTGCCTTTCATAATAGAATGGATAGCTTTAGTCAAGGCTTTAGTCTTGTGAAGGAGAAATGGTGGCACAGGGAACACCTATTGGCAACAGCATGAAGAACTCATCAGAGGAGTATAAAAGTGCAAGAAGAAGGAGAAATTAGAGTGTTCAAGTTCAAGCACTGTAAAAGCAGGCTTGGACCAAAGCTTCATCATAGGGAAGTGTCTATTAAGTTAAAAGTTGTCTGATGCTGAATGAGGGAGAATAACAAGCAGTGGGGGCAAGAGCTGGGTGTTTGTGGACTCAGATGTGGGCAGCAGTTACTAACTATGTGACACTGAGCAAGTTATTTAATCTCTGACCCTCAGTTTACTCATCTGCGTTAATACTACTCATTGGGTTACTAAATGGATTATAGGAAATAGGGCACATTCATACCAACACAGTACTTAGGCTTAATAGGTGTTAAGTAGTATTAGTGTCCTCCCCCCTGATAAAAATGAAATGCTCAGTAAAAATAAAACTGCCCAACTAGTTTGACCAGTTTCCTCCCACACCCCCAGTCTGATCTCCGTTTTCATGGTCAGGTGCTTGTTAGAACTGACTGTGACTAGAACTGACAGACTGGCAGACTTCACAAGGACTTCTTTATGTAGGAAATGTGAGGTTACATAAACAGAGCAAGTTTTAAGCCCAAATGCCCCAGGTCACTGCCCTGGATTGCAGGACTTTACTAAGAACACAGGCAGTAGATTGCCAATTTTCAACTCTGAGGTGGTTCTACCCATCGGACTTGTTTTCTTGTCCGTTCCTACCTTCCTCCGCCCCTGCCTGCCAAGCCAGAAGTCCACAAAGAAACAGTTACTAGTGCAATAAAAAACACAAAACAGTAGACCAAAATGTTTGAGCCTCAGCCCTAGGTAGTAAATATAGTCAAAGAAATATGTTTAGTTCTGAATCCACAGGAAACGTTCAGGAATCCATGGATTTGGGCAGTATCTGCAGAGCCATCTCTACATCTTATCTTAGGCTAATTCCTTCACTTGGAATGTCCTCCATTTTTTCACTATGTCATGCCATTAAGATCTGCTACAACCTACAGAAAGACTTCCCTGATTTCTCTATCCATGTCTTTTTTTTTCTTTTTAAGATTTTATTTATTTTTCAACAGAGAGAGAGAGAGACAGCAAGAGAGGGAACACAAGCAGGGGGAGTGGGAGAGGGAGAAGCAGGCTTCCTGCCAAGCAGGGAGCCTGATGTGGGACTCGATCCCAGGACCCTGGGATCATGACCTGAGCCGAAGGCAGACGCTTAACGACTGAGCCACCCAGGTGCCCCTCTATCCATGTCTTCTTCACTGAAAGATCTGTCTTCTTTCTATGAAGTCCAACTTTTACAAATACTTCAAAAAAATACTTCTTGGGATCCTTAATGTATTGTTCCTAGTTTATAGTTCTCTATGTACTTATTCTTCATGACTTTTTTGTACTAGCTTATAAATTCCTTAAGAACAGAGTCTTGCTTATGTTAGTATTCCTCTGCTGTGCCTAGAGCATGTAGTAAGTATTCAGTAAATTTTGGAAATCACATGTTTTCATCCAAGAGGGAAAATAAATAGGGAATCCAGTTCAGAGACCTACAGTGTTCTCCAGGGAGCAGGCAGGGAATTGATGAGGTGCTTCAGCTCTTCCCGCCCACTGCCCCCAATCCTATACTCTAACTAATGAACTCTCGTCTCTGTTTTCCAAATGAGCCAAACCTTTGACCTTCGATACCTTGGCCTGCACTCCTTCCTGAACTTGGAATGCCCTTACTTCCTGGAAGACTAATTATTGTCCAGCTCATATATGGCCTTTGTTCTATGGCTTTCCCAGATGTTTGGACACCTTTGCTTCATTTGTCTCTCAGCAGTGTTCTGTAGGACACACCCCCAACACAACACCTTTCATGGTGTCCCATAGTCATTTATTTATAGGTTGGATTTTTCTAGGACTTGGCTTCTTCATCTTTGTAGCTTCATTGCCTAGCTTCATGCCTTGTCCCTCATAAATATTTTAGGTTCTGTTGAATTGAATCCAAAGACAAAGACTCCTGAGGCAAACCAGGTTAAGTCTTCTGACCCGAGAGCCAAGGTTAGTGAGAATGTTTGGAACAGCCTTCTGTGCCAAAAAGTGTCTGAATTCAGGCAGTTCTGGCTGGGGTGGTGCCCTTCAGGTCTGTCTAGGAAGGTCACAGGAAATCAGGGAGCCTGGATTCTGTGCAAGGACAGATCTCTCTCTGTGTGTCCAGACCATGGATTTTTCCTTCTGGGGCTGATCTCACTTAATCAGAAATTGGCTATCCCTTGGTCAGCTACTGTTTTATGAATGTAGCAGTGGTTTGGGGCACAGTCCTACAAGCTGAAATTGTTTTCCCATTGTAGTTGATAATTGAAACATATAAATCACTAAGAGCATTAGTTGATTTTAAGAACTGTTAGGTCTTTAAAAAATACCAAATAGCTCTTGAGAGAATGGGAGAAGATATTACTCTCTTCCCCAGAAAGAACCTTGTGGGTTTTTTTTTTCCTCACAAATTTTTATTTTCAAAAACTTAAAACCAGGGCGCCTCGGTGCCTCAGTCATTAGATGTCTGCTTTCGGCTCAGGTCATGATCCCAGGGTCCTGGGATCAAGCCCTGCATTGGGCTCCCTGCTAGGCGGGAAGCCTGATTCTCCCTCTCCCACTCCCCCTGCTTGTGTTCCCTCTCTCGCTGTGTTTCTCTCTGTCAAATAAATAAATAAAATCTTAAAAAAAAAAATTTAAAACCTACTTGGGGCACCTGGGTGGCTCAGTCAGTTAAGCATCTGCCTTTGGCTTGGTACATGATCCCAGAGTGCTGGGATCAAGCCCCACGTCGGGCTCCCTGCTCAGCGGGGAGCCTGCTTCTCCCTCTCCCTCTGCCTGCCGCTCTGCCTATCTGTGTTCTCTCTCTATCTCTCTGTCAAATAAATAAATAAATAAAATCTTGAAAAAAAAATTTAAAACCTACAGAAATACAAATCAAAATCATGATAAGATACCACCTCACACCTGTCAGAATGGCTAAAGTTAACAACACAGAAAACAACAGATGTTGGCAAGGATGCAGAGAAAGTGGAACCCTCTTACACTATTGGTGGGAATGCAAACTGATACAGACATTCCGGGAAACAGTATGGAGGTTCCTCAAAAAGTTACAGATAGAACTACCCTATGACCCAGCAATTGCACTGTTAGATATTTACTCAAAGGATACAAAAATACAGATTTGAAGGGGCACATGCACCCCAATGTTTACAGCAGCATTATCAACAATAGCCAAACTATGGAAAGAGCCCAAATGTCCATCAACTGATGAGTGGATAAAGATGTGGCAGATATACACAATGGAATATTACTCAGCCGTCAAACAGAATGAACTCTTACCATTTGTGGCAATATGGGTGCAGCTAGAGCTAAGCTAAGCAAAATAAGTCAGACAAAAGTAAATGCCATGTGATTTCACTCATATGTGGAATTTAAGAAACAAAACAGATGAGTATATTGGGAGGGAAAAAAAAGAGAGGGGGGAAACAAACCATAAAAGACACTTAAACGATAGAGAACAAACTGAGGGTTGATGGAGGGCAGGAGTGTGGGGGGCTGGGCTAAATGGGTGATGGGCATTAAGGAGCGCACTTGTGATGAGCACTGTGTATTATATGTAAGTGATGAATCACTAAATTATACTCCTGAAACCAATATTATGCTACATGTTGACTAGAATTTAAACAAAAAGGTGAAACAAACAAAACAAAAAATTCAAACCTACAATAAAGCTTTAAGAATAAATACAACAAGGGGCGCCTGGGTGGCTCAGTCGTTAAGCGTCTGCCTTCGGCTCAGGTCATGATCCCAGGGTCCTGGGATTGAGCCCCACATCGGGCTCCCTTCTCCGCGGGAAGCCTGCTTCTCCCTCTCCCACTCCCCCTGCTTGTGTTCCCTCTCTCGCTGTGTCTCTCTCTGTCAAATCAATTAATCAATCAATCAATCTTAAAAAAAAAAAAAGAATAAATGCAACAAACACCTATATAGCCTTTTTCTAGATTCACCAGTTGTCAGCATTTTGCCACATTTGCTTTTCTTTTTTTTCTGTATGTGTGTGTATGATTATCATTTGAGAGTAAGTTGTAGACATCAAGACCCCTCACTCCTAAGTGCTTCTGCATGTTTCCTGTGAACAAGAAATACCCAGATTGTTCTAGTAATATCCTTTAGAGCTGTTTTTTTTAATCCAAGATCCAAACATGTAGCCTTAACACCCAAATATAGACTTAATTTAGTTGTCATATCTCTCTGCTGTCCTTGAATTTAGACAGTTTCCTAGGCTTTTTATCTTTTGTATCATTTGACGGGTCCATGTCAGATGTTTTATAGAATATCACTTAATTTGGAATTATCTGTTTGTTTCCTTATAATGAAATTCAAGTAAAACACTGTTAGCAGAAATAGTATGTAGATAATATGCTGCATTGAGAAGGACATAGGACAGGAGCACATTAAGTCAGTTTGCCCTGTTGTTGGTGATGTTGATTTTTATCATTTGGTTGAGGTGTTGTCTGCCGGATTCCTCCATTTTAAAAGTGCCTCTCTCCCTTGGCGAATAATGATTAATCCGTGAAGTGATACTTTAGGAGTATGTTAAATATCTTGTATCCCCTTCCCAAATTCACCCAATGGTTTTAGAATCCATTGATGATTCTTGCTTAAGTCGACTATTACTGTGATGATGATATTCATTTTATTAAAATCTTAATTTAGTGAGATATCTGCTTTTTCACCCCCTCAAGTAACTTTATTCTAAATACATAACTTATGGGGCGCCTAGGTGGCTCAGTCGGTTGAGCGTCCAACTCTTGGTTTAGGCTCAGGTCATGATCTTGCGGTAGTGGGATTGAGCCCCATGTCTGTTTCAGATTTCTCTCCCTTTCCCTCCTGCTCACTCTCTCTCTCTCTAATTAATTAATTAAATCTTTAAAAATAAATACATATACGTAACTTAGAAATAAATTGAAAGCCAATAGGCATCTTTACTAAATATGACAATTTGATTGACCTAAATAAAACTAAATCTAAACTTCTCCTGATGATTTTGAAATTAATCATTTTCATTCTTCTTAATATAGTTCTGTGGGCTTTAGAGCAAATATATCTGCATAGGCCTTAAATTGTAGCACTAAAGCACAGGTGACCACTTTCTGCTACTTAAAACACTGTGAAATGATCACTGTCACAAAAGTAACCATAAATAATAAACGGACCAGTCCTCATTTGCTAATGATAATGAAATTTTTGCCTCATCATTTTTAGGCAAGACAGTATAAGTGAATGGATAAAGGATGAGGGCTCTGTAAGCTGACCTGGGTTTTAATCTGAAGTGTCCCTTAACCCCATGGAGTTTCAGTTTCCTCATCTGTAAAATGAGAATAAAAACTTGTATTTACCTCACAGAATTACTGTGAGGATGAAAAGAGCTTAGAGACGTAAAGTGTTTATTATTAGCAAAGTGCCTGGCACACTGTAAGCACTTCGTAACTGATGTTTGTGGTGGTGAAATTGGTGGTGATGTTATTTATACTAGGGATTAAGTATAAAAAAAATTCTAACATGAAAAATTAGGTATTTAAGAGCTCAGGAAGCATTGTTTTTGACAAGTAGCCAAGAACATTTTGGAGATTGTTGTACTTAATGTGTTCTCAGGTATTAAGAGAAAAAAAATCTATTAATTAAATTTAGCCTGTAAAATCCTGGCCAAATAAAATGGAATCATCCCAAGTAAGTCACCCCAACCCATACCTTCCTGTTCCTCTTTACCCCAAAGAAGTGTGGTCAGTCCAGGCCTGTCTAAAATTCCCTCACTGTTTTCCCCTTTCTCACCCAACCTGTTTGGCACCAGTGGGAAAGCAAGCAATTTCCTGCCATCCATTCTGCCCAACCCAGAGTCATGATGGTGGTAGTGTTAAGAGCTCCTGTTGCTTCCCCCAGAGCCCATAGTTCCACCCACAGACTGGCTCTGAGTTGAGGGCCTCCCATAGCTCACCACATCCCTGAAACCCCCTCACACTCCTCAGGTATGTGGGAAACAAAGTCACCATTTCTGAAACTTGAGTTTTATGATACTCTTGTCTCTTACTGGCTCAGAGGGCAAGGAAGAACAGAGGGAGCTTATAATTTTTTGGTCAAGGTTTTTTATATACCTTTCAAACTAATAGAAGAACCTGCCATCATAGTGACAGTTTGAGGAGCTGTATTTGTAAGTATAATAGGCTTTTGTTTTTTTTTTTTTTAAGATTTATTTATTTGAGAGAGAGCGAGAAAGCCCATGCAGGAGTGGGGGGAGGGGTAGAGTCCCAAGCAGACTCCCCGCTAAGCATGGAGCCCAACACAGGGCTCAATGCTACCATCTTGAAATCATAACCTGAGCTGAAATCAAGAGCCAGATGTTCAACCGACTGAGCCACCCAGGTACCCCAATAGGCTTTTATTTAAAGAATGTATTAGAATCAGCAAATAATATCACATCTGATCATTTTCTCTCCTGGTGGATATGGCTAATTATGTATGAAAACAAAATATTCAGTCACTTTATTATTTGTTTACAGTAATATTCAGCCTATTATTCAAATAACTTTAAGGTTTATCTTTAGTATTTAGATTACTGCCCTTTATTCACCAAAATCTTGAAAATGCACATAGAAAGTGCATATCATTAATGAACTCCCAACTTTTATGAGACTGTATGCAAAACTCAATTTTATATATCACACAAATATGCAGAAATATCACAGAAAATGCAGAAAGAAAAATTGACACTTGCACAATACCTAGTTTACAAAGCCCCCTTACATGTACTATTTCATAACCTACCTCTCTGTAAGTTAATCAGGACAAATACTTTTTTTTTTTTTTTTCATTTTACAGAGAAAAGAGCCAAGACTCAGAAACTTTTTTTTTTTTTTTTAAAGATTTTATTTATTTATTTGACAGAGACAGACACAGTGAGAGAGGGAACACAAGCAGTGGGAGTGAGAGAGGGAGAAGCAGGCTTCCTGCGGAGCATGTGGGGCTCGATCCCAGGACCCTGGGATCATGACCTGAGCTGAAGGCAGATGCTTAACGACTGAGCCACCCAGGCGCCCCAAGACTCAGAAACTTTAAGTTAATATTCAAATTCATGGTTCCACCACTTGTTAGGTTACCTTGAGCAAGTTGCTTAATCACTCTGTGCAATTTCTTTAACTGTGAAACAACTAAAAGTAGTGCCTACTTCACAGGGTGTGTGTGATGATGAATGAATGAACTTAGAATGGTGCCTGGTACATAGTAGATAGATGCTCAGTAAATGTTAGCTATTATTACGCACAGCTAGTAAATGTTAGAACTTGGATCTAAATCTAGACCTTCTGACTCCTAGTCCAGAACTCTTTTCATAGTACCATGTGGAATTTGCCTTTTAGTAAATAATCGATTTAATTTTTATCTCACATTGACCTTGTTATTCTAGAAGGAATCTTTTTCTACTTTGTTTACTTTGACCTTAAATTTCTAAAGATCAAAAGGGAAATATATTTGAAGGATTCTTCCTTCCTGATTTGTTTTTAGATACTCTGATTTCTGTTATCATCTGGGTTTGGTTGACCTTGAGGTGTCAGAAGGTGTTTTTAGTAGGTGAAGGTACAATAAAGTTGTGTTCATGAGTGATTTTGGGTGTCTCTGGTGAATTTTGTTTTGGTTGGAAGTCCTGAGGTACGAAGTAGGGTTGAAGGAAATTGTTGAACTGGAGTTACACCCCTTATCTGTAATGCTAAGAGAATATTGTCATTACTGAGAGTGGCAGCTTGCTGATCAGGGAGTAGAGATGATTTATTATAAAAGATTATTTGCTGTAAAAGAGTTATCCTGAAGAAATTGGTAAAGTATTATGAGCCATTCCTTGGGAAAGGAGAAGTGGTTCGTAGATATTTTTCTTGATAATAGTATTTGTAGCAAGCTTTTACTTCTGACTCCCCATTGTTTTTACTCTGTCTACTGCTAATGTTAACATTATGGCTGTGTGAGAGGCCTGATTGAAGATCTTACATGCTTTTGTGTTAGCTACTCAGCTGCTATGGGGAGATACTCTCCCTCTCTTCTGATGCACGAATTGAGCTCAGTGCAGGAATTGATGTGGAAGATTCTAGAGGGTGGGCAGCAACATGCCAGAAAAATGTAGTCAGCCTGGTGGCCTTCTGGTGGCCTTCTGGTGGCAAGGAGCTAGAGAAAGCCCCATTTCAGTGAGCATGCCTCATTCCCAGGCCTTTTTTCTTTTTTTTTTTTTTAAAGTAGGCTCCATGGCAGCATGGAGCCCAACACGGGGCCTGAACTCATGACCCTGAGATCAGGACTCCAGCCAAGATCAAGAGTCGGACAATCAACCGACTGAGACACCCAGACACCCCTCCCCAGGCCTTTTTGATGGGCCTGTGCATAATGTACACAGACGGGGTCCTCTCCAAGAACAAGATATCCAGTGTGTCTCTTAGGACCTTTGTGGGCCATCTCTACCAGGGTTTAACGTGGTGAGGCAGGAGGTTTGAGAGGACATGCTGAAACCTCCTCTTTGTAATTTGCATTTTTTAACCTCACTCATCTCTAGTATTCACTTTGGCAAGTGGAATTAATGTTCTCACGTTTAATGAAAACACTGAATTTTTAATAGATTCCTTGGGGCTTGGTGATTGTTTGATACTGTTTCCAATAGAGAAAGGATATGAAGAAATGATATTTTTTCTAGTTTTGCAGTTAGGTTTTATTTTTCTTGCCTAGCCACCTGCTGAATCTTTTGACCCAGCTAGCTTAGGAGGAGAGCCCAGAAAACAGCTCTGGGTCCTCCCATGTAGGCAGCCTCCCTGTTGTATCTATATACCCACTCCTTTGGGCTTCGTGCTATCCTCTGTACGTTGACTTCTGCCTGTTGAATTGGCCACTCTTGTGTCAGGTAATAGTTGATCTTTTTCCTGCTGTATTTGTTTGGATGGTAGTGGTTAACCTTTCTTCTACTGTTTTTGCTTGGATGCTGTGTATACTAGACAAAGAGTTGAGAAAAAGTATTTTTAAAAAAAGTACCCAGGGGCACCTGGGTGGCTCAGTCGTTAAGCGTCTGTCTTCGGCTCAGGTCATGATCCCAGGGTCCTGGGATCGAGCCCTGCATTGGGCTCCCTGCTTCGAGGGAGCCCTGCTTCTCCCTCTCCCACTCCCCCTGCTTCTGTTCCCTCTCTGTGTCTCTCTCTGTCAAATAAATAAATAAAATCTTAAAAAAAAAAAGTACCCATTATTCATTATCTACTCCTACTGTCATTATGTGCTGCTCAGGACTCCAAGAGCTTTGCTTCTAGGCCAGTTGATTAACATCTTTGTTTGATGTGCGAGAATCTTCTGAATATGGAGGTTCTTATTCTTCTTCACCATTTACACCTTTCTGGCATGCAGTGTACCAGGGTAGAACCATATTGGTGATGGGTTTTTTTGAGGACTGGGAGTGGAGGTGACAGCTGAGAGGCTGAGCAAAGCTAGAGGGGTTGCAGAAGGGTTCAATAGTTGACTAGTCAAACTTAGACTAGCTCAAGATAGGCCTTTGCCCAGCTGCCATACATGAATGCTGATATGGCAGCAGATGCCAGAGTTGGTCCCTTGAACATCTGCTGACCTGTTTGAAGTCTTTGCTGATTCTCTCAAGTCAGAGCCCTTGCTCCTCTGGGCTACCAACGCACTTTTTGTCCCCTTGTATCTCCTTCAGTTTTGTAACAAATAGTTAATTGTCTAAATGTCTGTTTCTTCTACCACATAAGTCTCTTGACAATAGGAACGTACTCTCCTCCATCTCAGTTTTCTCATAATCCACGGATTGTGTCCCACTTATAACAGTTGCTCAGTAAATCTTACTGAATCGAAGTGAGCAAAGCTGGCTGTCCCTATGGAAATTCTGCAGCTAGTATCCATGTTTATCAGTTGTGTACTCTTCATGAGAGAGGAGAGTATCCTTGGAGAAAGCAGACATCATCATCAGAAGTAACATTAGGCTAGGCTATTACTGGGCTTTTTTTTTTAGACAACTTTTCTTGGGATATAATTCACATACCATACAGTTTACCCATTTGAAGTATAAAATTCAGTGGTTTTCAGTATGTTCGTGGAGTTATGCCACTATCATCACCACAATCAATCTTAGAAAATATTCATCATCCTCAAAAGAAACCCTGTACCTATTCCCTCCAGTCCTTAACCCTAGGCAACCACTAATACATTTTTTGTCTCTATAGATTTGCCTATTCTGGGCATTTTACATAAATGAAATCATACAATATTTGTGCCTGGCTTCTTTCACTTAGCGTAATATTTTCAAGGTGCATCCATGTTGTAGCATGTGTCAAGCCTAAAGCTTGATGGAAGTTGGGGGGCAGATGATGCTTGTTTTTTGGCTAGTTGTTGTGGCTCAGGCCAGTGATGAATCTGCCTGCTCTCTTGATGACCAGATCTACAGGCATACCATGGAGATATTGTGGGTTCAGTTCTAGACCACCCCAATAAAGCAAATATTTCAATAAAGTGAATCAAATAAATTTTTTAGTTTCCCAGTGCATATAAAAGTTATGTTTACACTATACTGTAGTCTGTTAAATGTGCAATAGCATTATATCTAAAAAACTGTATATACCTTAATTAAAAATTACCTTTTTGTTAAAATATGGAACCACTACCTGAGCTTTCGGTGAGTTGTAATCTTTTTGTTGGGGAGAATCTTGTCTCAGTGTTCATGGCTGCTGACACATCACGGTGGGGATTGTTAAAGGTTGGGATGGATGTGGTAATTTCTTAAAGTAAGACAGCAATTAACTTTGCCACATCATTTCTCTGGAGCATACAATGCTGTTTGATAGCATTTTACCCACAGTAGAACTTCTTTCAAAATTGGGGTCAATCCTTTCAAACTCTGCCTCTGCTTTATCAGCTAAGTTTATATAATATTCTAAATCTTTTGTTATCATTTCAACAGTCTTCATAGCATCTTCACTGGGAATAGATTGCATCTCAAGAAACCGTTTTCTTTGCTCATCCATGAGAAACAACTCCTCATCTGTTAAAGTTTTATCATTAAAACTGGCTGAGATTACAGCCATTCAGTTACATCTTCATCTTCCATATACTTATTCTAGATCTCTTGCTATTTCTGCCACATCTGCAGTTACTTCCTCCACTTAAGTCTTGAACCCCTCAAAGTTCTCCTTAAGTTGGAATCAGCTTCTTCCAAACTCCTGTCATGGTGATAATTTGACCTCTTCCCCTGATCATGATTGTTCTTAATGACATCTAGAATGGTAGATCTTTTCCAAAAGGTTTTCAGTTTACTTTGCCCAGATCCATCAGAGGACTCTCTGGCAGCTATAGTTCTTATGAAATATATTTCTTAAATAATAAGACTGGGGGGCGCCTGGCTGTTTCAGTTGGAGGCACATGCAACTCTTGATCTCAGGGTGTGAGATCTCTACTAAAATAAGTAAATAAACTTAAAAAAATAATAATAAAACTTGAAATCCATGGGCTGCAGAATGGACATAATGTTAGCAGGCATGAAAACAACATTCATTTCATTGTACATCTCCATCAGTGTTCTTGGGTGACCTAGTACATTGTCAGTGAGCAGTAATATTTTGAAAGGAATCTATTTTTCTGAGCAGGGTCAATAGTGGGCCTAAAATATCCCATAAACTATCTTGTAAACAGATGTGCTGTCATCCAGGCTTTATGGTTCCATTTATAGAGCATAGGCAAAATAAATCTGTCATAATTCTTAAGGGCTGTAGGATTTTCAGAATGGTCAATGAGCATTGGATTCAACATAAAGTCACCAGCTGTATTAATGCCTAATAAGAGAGTGAGGTTGTCCTTGGAAGCTTTGAAGGTTGGCATTGACCTCTCCTCTTTAGCTGTAAAAGTCCTAGCTGGCATCTTCTTCCAATAGAAGGCTGTTTCATCTACATTGAAAAAGCTGCTGTTTATTGGGGGCATCTTCATTAATTACCTTAGCAAGATCTTCTTGATAACCTGCTGCAGCTTCTACATTAGCACTTGCTGCTTTACCTTGCACTTTTATGTCATGGAGATGGCTTCTTTCTTTAAACATCATGAATCAACCTCTGCTAGCTTCCAACTTTTCTTCTTCAGCTTCCTCATCTCTCTCAGCCTTCACAGAATTGCAGAGAGTTGGGGCCTTGCTCTGGAAAAGGCTTTGGTTGAAGGGAATGTTGTGGCTGGTTTGATCTATCTAGACCACTAGAACTTTTTTCTTACCAGCCATAAAGCTGTTTTGCTTTCTTATCATTCATGTGTTCACTGGAGTAGCACTTTTAATTTCCTTCAAGAACTTTTCTTTTGCATTTGCAACTTGACTAACTGGCTCAAGAGGCCCAGCCTTCAGCCTCTCTCAGCTTTCAACATGTCTTCTGCACTATGCTTAATCATTTCTAGCTGTTGACTTAAAGTCAGAGACGTGCGACTCCTCCTTTTACTTGAACACTTAGAGGGCATTGTAGGGTTATTAATTGGCCTATTTTCAATATTGTTGTGTCTCAGGAAATAGGGAGGCCCACGGAGAGGGAGAGAGTCAGTGGAATGGCTGGCCCGTGGAGCAGTCAGAACACACACAATATCTATGAAGTTCACTTGCTTATGTGGGCCCAGTTCATGGTTCCCCAGAACAATCACAATAGTAATCTCAAAGATTCCTGATCACAGATCACCATGACAAATATAATAATAATGATGAAAAAGTTTAAAATATTGTGAGAATTGCCAAAATGTGACACAAAATAAGCAAATGCTGTTGGAAAAATGGCTCCAATAGATTTACTTGATGTAGGGTTGCCACAGGCTTTCAATTTGTAAAAAACGCAATATCTGCAAAGCACAATAAAGTGAAGGACAATAAAATGAGGTATGCTTGTATTTCACGGAAATTCCATAGAGGAGTTCTGAACTTGCTCCCCTGAGTAATTATGAGAATTAAGCAAGATTATGTCTACGAGTACCTAACCCAATGCTTGGCATACGAAGTGTCTCAGGGACTATTACTTCCCTGTGTCCCATTCCAAGTTCTTAGATTTTAGTAAGAATTTGCCAAAGGGAAACAACAGGTAAATTTTTATTTGGTGCTTTGAGTTTAATGTACTGATTTCTCTCTCCCTCCTTTTGTTTTTGTTCTCCCAAGGCTATGCCTTTCTGCTGTTCCAGGAGGAGAGCTCAGTGCAAGCATTGATAGATGCCTGCCTGGAAGAAGACGGGAAGCTGTACCTGTGCGTGTCAAGCCCCACCATCAAGGATAAACCGGTAAGTGAAATGCAGCCAGCTGGTGCTTTTCTAGAGCACATATGCATTTGGAATAGCTGATCACCTCCTTTCTGTAATGGGAATGCTGGTAACTAGGATCCTCTTACCCAGGGTGACCTTGCTATGCAGTAGAGCTGGACTGTTGTGGATGAGAAACTAATAACAAATTACTCTGTATTTCGTTTTATACCTTTGGGACTGCGTGTAAACAAATGTGTCCTTGTCTTTCACTTTACAGCTCTTTTAAGCTAATTCCTATTCAGTAACTCTGAATTGAAGTAAACAATGCTCTTAGTGGTTTTGGCAACTGATTTCTGTCATTATTTCAGATCAAGGACAGGAATAATTTATTATTTTTTTTTAAAAAGATGGTAATTGGCAATGTTTATGCTCCTGTGAATGCAAGGCATTGTGCTGGGTGGTGCCCACAACGGACTAACTAGAGCCTTCTGGGCCAGGAGCTTACACTCTCAAATGGATAGCTTCGAACAGGGCAGGAGAAGGCAAGGACAGAGAACATGGACCCAAAACCATAAATAAATGTACACTTATACAGCGTTTGTGTTAAGAGTTTGTGGTTTCTGAGCCAAAGGGTGTAAGTTGTTGGGTAAGAGAAGAAGACTGCTTCCTTTCTCCTGACAGAGGTGTTATCAGTGGAGAAGGGACAAGACTATATTCAGAACAACAGTAAAAAAAGAAATTGGTTAATATGGTAGAAGTAGGATGGAGGGAAATTAGGAGGGGGTGAGTTTGTGTATCAAGACTTGGTGCTAGGAGTGGGAAATAGGGTAAAAACAGTGATACAGACCAAGGGACCAACGCAGGTATCTCTCACGGGGCCTACAGCATGTCCTGTCAGACTTACACCAGACATGTGGGGCTTGCTTGGCAGTTAGGTTTATTCTCAGAAATGTGCATGGGGAAAGAGTTGGGGTCAGAAGTAGAAGTCTTGACTCTAGCTCATTTAAATTATCTGCTTGGCTCAGAATAAGTCACCCAATACTTGCAGAATTTTGGTTTCCTTATCTATAAAATGACAGGCATATGGTTTCTCTCTGGATGTTGAGCAGCTCAGGTAAGAGGAAAATGAATGTGAAAGCATTTGGGACTTGTACAAGTATAACTGGTTGATGCTATTAGTCCCAAATAGTGCTATAGTTAGGAGAGCAAGTTTAGAGCTTATCTACATGGTAAGGTCTGCTGAAAAGAATGGTGACGTCTAGAACAGGGTTTACAGTTGGTTGCAAAAGAATGATGCTGGGACTTGTCCACCTATAAGGGGAAGACTGCAGCACGGAAAGCAGAAGGAATTACTAAAGAATGGGGATGTTGAATCATAGAATAATTGATGCAGAAGAAGCAAGGATTTTAGCAAGTGTGACAGTGCCACTGTATTTTTCAAATTCTGGGGCCATTACCAAATTTTTTTAGCAGTTAGCGGACTTGGATAGGTAGCTATACAGGTCGGGAAAAAGGTAGGGAACCTTTGTTAACTTTGATCTTAATTTAAACAGTGTGGAGAGGCTGTGCTTTGTGACTAGAATGGGAGTATGCAGTGTTTCATCTGAATAAATAATGAGAACGCTGAAGTAACTTCTCTAAATCTCTCTGGAATAGTGTGAGATTAGAAAGACTGATCCCAGTTCGGCAGGGTCTGATGTCTGAAAGGTAAATGGTCAACCTCCAGAGAGCCTCTGTCCCTGTAGGAGAGGATTTGAAATATATTTATACATAAAAAAGGCAGAGGGGTAGAGGTCCACGTGAAGATAGTTATGCCCAAAGTAGATTAAGAAGCAGTTGAATTGAGGGGAAGAGAGTGGAGATGAGCAGATGGGCTTGTGTACCTTGGAAGGGTCATGTCACTGGCTCTGTGGGAGGAGGATATTATGCCTCGTCAGGGCAAGCCTTCACCAGGACTGGACATCTCTTGAGAAGGGAATGAGCAGTGGTGGTTGCAGATGGCGGTGGTATGTTGATTGTTTTCCCTCCAAATACATGTATTACCTTGGGCTTGAAGGACTTTTGAAAATAACTAGTGTAATTATCTGTTTTGGTAATGTTTATGGGGAACTAACTTCCACTGTTTGTGTTTCTACAAATTTCTGCCTTATTGCAGTTTTCATTTTCTGAACTCAAGTGAAGCGGTTTTATTGGAGCTTGATGAATTCTGAATGGTGGCTGCTGATCACGTATTTCTTTAACCCAGGCATACTCAGAATTTCCAGCATAAACAATTTGGATAAAACTTAGGATGGGAAACAGAAAAGTCCCCAAATACCTGTAATTCTGATGAACTGGATCCCATTTTGGGTTCCAGCTCTTTTGGCTCCATTTTTGACACCTTCTCTTTCTTGGCTTCAGCTCCACATCTATCACTCCCAACCTCATTTGGCCACACTTCCCCACCCAAGTTTCGGTACATTCCACCTCATTTTGGATGCTCCCACAGAAAATGAGAGCTGAGTTGAACTACTGGGAGTAAGTGAGGACCTTGGCAATAACTCAAGATAAAGTCAACCTTTGGAACTCATTCACCAAACCTTCTGAGCTATGGCTCTTTTTTGCTTTTTCTACTTCTTCGCTTGGCTACCTTTCAGGATCCTAGTGCCCTCATTCTGTTTAGTTCTTTCTGATGCTCCTTGGATTTCTCCTTGGAAATATACAGTGCTCCAGAATGATCTCACAGATTTTCTATCCTTTGACCTTCTCCCTTCTCCCTTCCCCCCAATCAAACCCACATTCCTTCTGTGTGGATTAGGTGAATCAGATTGTTTTCCTAATACAGAGCCTGATAGCAAGGTCCCCTCTCCCCTTTCTAAGATCATGTTTGTTTTTTAACTCAAACAAATCCCTAATCAGTGGATTTCAGATAGTATTAGGGAGATACTTTTAGTCAGTGATTACCTTTCATTTATGGCCACACAGACTACCCTATGTATAGGTCTCATCCTGAAAGATGGCAGAAGACACTGTATTTAGAACTTGTTCAATTGACTTCTTGGTCCCAAAGAAGGGTAAACAGATTGGCAAGAGCAGGAGTTATTGTAAAGCTCCTAGATGTGTGATTTTTTTTTTCCTCCTCCAGCAAGAGGAGTTCCGTTGCTCAGATGTTCTAGGCATCCCAAAGGATAGCTGTTTTCTTGTCCAGGCTTCCAGTAAGGTGGACAGACATTGTGACAGTGGTCTCTCTTGTAAAAGTGACTCCACTTTTTGAACATATAAAAAGACTGAACCTGAAGGTTCACAGCAGCAAATTGATAGAGCAGGAAACTTGCCATAGACTAACTGAAACGGGCCGAAAAACAGTAACCTTCAAGACAAGGTGTGGAAGGAGATGTTTATGGTTCTTACCTTCTAAAACACTTTGGCCAGAGATGTGGAATAGTAGACACCTTGAAAGGAGTATCCTAGAAGTTTCCTGCTTCCTCCTCCTTACAATTTATAGCGTAATCACAATTTATAAATATCCTGAAATATGACAGATTGATTTTACTATACAGTTGATCCTTGAACAATGGGCTGGGGTGGGGGTATTAGGGGCGCTGACCCCCATGTAGTTGAAAAATCCACATATAACTTTTGACTCCCCAGAAACTTAACTACCAGTACTGTACTACTGACCACAAGCCTTAACAATAACATATACATTTGATTAAACATATTGTATGTTATATGTACTGTATACAGTATTTCTTACAATAAAATAAGCTAGAGAAAAGAGAACGTTACTAAGAAAATCATAGGAAGAGAAAAAGTGTACTATACTGCATTTATCAAAAAAAATCTGCATATAAGTGGACTTGTGCATTTCAAACCTGTGTTGTTCAAGGGGTAACTGTATATTTAAAGCTGAGGTTTGGTTATTGTTCAGGTAACATGGTCATCCACTCAAAATTTGAAAAACATAAAATTGAAAAAAAATGTTGGGAGCAAGGAAGCTGGAAACCAGTTGGAGGCTGGTTAAGTTCTTTAATTTTTAATTCTGTCCAATCTGTAATTCTGGTCTTTCCTACTCCCGTTTATGTATCAGTGGGATGTCTAGCACTTTTAGTTTCCTTTTTAGGTACAAAGACAGTCCAGATCCTTTTGCCTGGGACTGAAGACCTTCCCAGTCTGACTTCAAGTTTTTTTCAACCTTTCTTTTTTCTGCTTTCCTTCTGAACCCTGTATTCCAGTCAACTGAAATATTTCTGTTCCTGTCTCAATTTCTAATTGCTACACTTATTTTAAGACCCCTCCCAAATGCCATCTCTTTCCTGAAGGCTTCTCTGGTCACTACAGCATCTGTAGTGACTCACACCTACTATTACAGCTATCTCCAGCCCACATACAGCCATCTTTTCAAAATAATGTGCCTTTCTTCCTTTAAACCATGTTTGAGTGCCAACTATGGGCAAGACATTAGAGCTGGTTATATGAATTAGACATAAAATCCTGTGTTCAGAAAGTTAATAGTATAATGGGTAGATAAAACAAGTATATAAATACATGAATCTAAAGAGCCTGGCACATAAAAGTTTTTCAAATATTTGTCAAATTAGGAAAAATAACAAATACAATGAAGATAAGATTAAGTGCTTTGGAGGGTTTATGTATACCTGGAGTGATGAAAGAAAGCTTCTTGGATGAAGTGTCATTGGAACTAGGCCTTGAAAGTTGAAAAGGGTTTGGAGATTAGCCAGGGGAGAGGTGGAGCTGTGGAACTGTGGGAAATGGACATTGCAGAGAAAGGCAACAGTATAAACACAGATGAGAAATTGTGCAGAATGAGTGGAGAACATTTAGGTTGGTTAGATGGAGCACAAATGTATGAAAGGGAGCAGAGGGAAATTAAATTGGGAAAATAAGTGGGGGCTGAGTTACAGGGCTCCTTGATTGATGGCCTCAGCCCTTGGGTTTGTGGTATATTTACTTAAACTCTTTCATTCTCCACCTACTACTTCCTAAGACAATAACTATAATTTTATCTTGGCTCAGTCAAATTGGATTTGTCATATCCCTCCTTGGAAATCTTCAGCATTTCTAATCTTCTTTATTTATTTATTTGTTCCTTTTGGTCTAAATTCGTGGTTTGGGCACCTTCTATCATAGGAATTTCTCCAAAGGAGAATTCCACAGTTTATGCATGCTCTGTTTTTGTTCTCTGCTGAAATGAGAGAAGTACCTGTTATTCATAATAAATCCTTCTCCTTTCCCCGCTCTCTGAATTTGCATTTGAGTCCAGAGTTTCTTAGTGTTTGAGTCTTTGGACCTATTATTCCTCTCTAGGGAGGTTTAAAAGATGCTGCAGTTCTGATATACTAAAATAGTTTCTAGTGGACAAAATAGCTAATACCATCCCCTAAGGGACCATATTTAGTGTTTTCCAAAGTGTGTTCTGAAGAACACCTGTCCCATCAGACACTGATCTCTTGAGAGCATCGACAAAAGGTTTGCTCATAACAATAATAGATGTCATTTGTTGAGAACTTTGTGCATTTTATATCCATTTTCTCCTCCAGTTAAAGGTTCCATAGCCAAAACATTTGGGAAAAATTGATATATTAAGGTTCTGAGAAGTCTTGCAGTAAATAAATTTGTGTAATATTTTTTAATCCAGCATTTGATATACCTGTTTGGGGATTATACTTGTGAAGATTTTGGGGATTATACTTGTGAAGAATTAGTATTCCATGAAGCTCATTCAAAGAATAGGCTTCTTCCAGGAAAAACTTAGGTAACTTGAACTTTTATGTGTACATTACTCTCAAGAGTTTTAGTGATCTGCATGCCAGTAACAACATCCTTGTCCTAGTACCACGGAGCTGAAAATACACATTTGTGTAGACATTGGACAAAATTGTCTGGCTGCAAGAGTACAATTGCTTGAGGCTTTGAACCTGGAAGTTAAAATAGCTGAATATAATGCCAATTCATTGCTAAATCATTTTCTTCGGCTTTTCTAACTGCTAATTTTGTTAGTAGGTTTAAGAAGAATATATCAGTCATTTCTTAATTGAGAAGGAGCAGAATAAATTTAGATAGAAGAGAGAAATAAATCATTCACAAACCAAAATGCATTTTGACTTGTTCAGGTGACTCTTGGGAAGCATGGCTGGTGGCCAGTAGCCTGGAGGACAAGGAGTCTTGCAGGCACAGGACATCACTGCATTGGAAAGAGTATATAGAATCTGGGTCAGATAAACCTGGGTTTCAGTTCTGACTTGACTTCACTCTTCTTAACCTTAGTTTCCTTATCTCTAAAGTAGGGATAATGTTTATAGCATAGCAGTTATGGTGAATTTAAGTGTGACAATGTTTTAAAAAGACTAGCACAGTGGAATAGTGTATGTCTTCAAAAGTGCTAGTTTCTTCTTTCTTTCAAAAGGAAATCATCTATCATGCTTATGTTTTCTAAATGATGTAGGAGTATCAGCAGCAATGATGAGCAGTAGGTAATTCTGATCACTGAGTAGGTCACCAGGGGGGCATCAGAAATTTGCGCTGATTAAGCCAAGCCTTGGGGCACCCACTGGTGATCAGACACACTGTATTTCCATATCCCTGGCAGGTGGCTTTCAGTGGAGTGAAGAGAGTGATCTGGAAGCTCTAGAAGGGCAGTGGTTGGACATCTTGGGGCATCAGCATCTGCCCCTCAGGAAAACCTTTGTTAATTCACCAGAACCCTGATGAGCACAGAGCGCTCACTCTGTTGGGCACTTTGCCAGGCAACTGGGACCCACACAGAGATATGGTCTCAGCCTTAGAGGACCCTAGAGCCCAGTGGAAGGAAATAGACATGTAAATACTAAGTGAAGTAAGGAGTCAAAGGTGCCATGATAAAAGTTTTATAAGGAGTGGCCGTGGGGTGGGGGCTCAAAGGCTAAGTGGTCAGGTGTTCCTCAGGGAGTCAGGAAAGCCTTTAGAGAGAAGGTATTCTCTTGAATCTTCCAGTTATAAGTACGGGTATTAATCATTGCATTTAATTGATAATTGCTTTACTAAGTCAAGCACAGAGCAAGGCTATACATCACCCTTTTCAGGGCACAGTTTATGCATGCTCTGTTTTTGTACTGGGTGCCCTTATGAAAAACAGTATGCAGAGTGCTATTTGAATTGTTCAAAAGTAGCTGAAGGGCTGAAAGCCTGTGGTTTCCGTACGTCAGGCAGGCTGTGCAGCTTGGTACAGATGGCAGGGGTTTCCTTTTTGTACCTAGACCGTTTCCTGACCCTGATGGTGGACCTGGAGCATTCTGGGAGGGCATGAGAGAATTTCCCAGGGTTACTTCTGGCTCCCTGTCTAGGAAGAACCCTGCCTATTTTGATGAAGCTCTCTGGGGCCTGTAATCTATTTCTGTCTAAGGAATGGGAGGAATAGCTTGAGTGTGAGAGTTAGTTTTTTGCTTAGAGGCCCAGTGGAATTCTGACTGGAGTCCCCAGGGGAGCCCAGGTAGAAAAGTCTTATCAAGAGCAATGAAACAGATGAGCTATTAGGTTGTTCTCTGGCCACTTCCCCCAGAAGATACAGGGAGGGTATCTCCTCCTCTCCATTGGGTGGAGAGTAGCACTTGAGATGAGGTAGCATCTAAACTCCTGGGAATTGGCTGACCTTTTTGTTAGGGAGCTATATGGTAGAAATTAGGTTGAGGGATGCCTGGGTGGCTCAGTCGGTTAAGTATCTGCCTTCAGCTCAGGTCATGATCCCAGGGACTCCATCCCACACCAGGTTCCTTGCTCAGCAGAGAGCCTGCTTCTCCCTCTGCCTGCTACTCCCCCTGCTTGTGCTCTCTCTCTCTTTCTCTCTGACAAATAAAATCTTTCAAAAATTAATTTTTAAAAAAAGAAATTAAGTTGAAATGAGATACCAAATATGAATGTACTTTGGAGAATCCAAACCACAATTATTGCTGTTGTGGCTGTTAGTTTTGGTGGTTAATAATAATAAAACAACCCCTTATAGCATGGAAGAGATAAAGATGCCTCACAAACCACAAACTAGTTTATTTGTGATACTGTGGGGCACTCCGGTCATTCTGTGAGGTCTGTGATGCTTAAAATAGAATTGCTGACAGCTGGGGTGGGCCTGAGTTCATTACCAGTACAGCTGAGCTGTTGCAGCTGTATGTCACCTAAGTTTAGCTGACTCATCCTGGCCGTCAGAAGAGCCCTGATGCTGCTGCTTGCTAGGGAGAGCAGTCCTGATGGTTCTGCAGTATTGCTTTTGTGATTCATGTAGATTGAAAGGATTGTATGACTAGGGAGAGAAATGGGAGACCTTCGCCTGAGTAGGAGTTTGAAGAGTATTGAAAAAAGAAAGAGGAAATTGGGGTTAGGGAGGCTAGGCCATGTGCTTTATGGGAAATTCATGGGAAAGAAAACAGCAGGAAGGGGGTTTTGATCAGGTAGTTTCCTGAGCTGGCCACCAGATTGCACTGTTGACTCTGAACAGTCTGGTTGCTTTGTGGAGCTGTCTTAAGATGAATAGATGAAAAGGAAGGCACTATGCAGTAGGACGTTCATGTGTTGGATGTTTGTAACCTAAGGAGATGACCAGACAAGGATGAAATATAGGTGAGATATTCAAAATGAGCTCAAGATACTATTATTTACTGGTAGGTAAGTGTCTAAATTCTAAATAGTGGTCTAAACAGAGAATTCTAGAGCCATAGGATGGCTTGGTCATGTAAGGAGATTTAAAGCCCTAAGGTTTATGTTAAAAAATTGTTCTTATTAAAGCTATGTGTTTTCTCTTATCCGGTTATTAAAGATACAATAAAAATGCATTTTATATTGAGTTTTTACTTAGAGGCTTTTGCAAATTTTCAATGAAATTTATTTTTTAGAAAATGATCTTAGAGCTTCTTGTCAAAATAAGTGACCCATATTCTATTACCTAATTTTTTTTCCCTAGCACTTGGCCTGATCTTATCCCTATTAATGACTCTTAGTTTTAAATAGGATGAAGCTTCAGTTTTTACATGGAACTGTAATTAAATATTTTATTCTTCGTTGATGTCAAAATAATCAAACGTCTCTTTTGTGCAATTTAGTCAGAAAGCTTTCAATTCTTTGAACAGCTATTATTTATATTTACTATACTCCTAACCCCTTAAAGTTAATTTCTACCAGAACAACCCTTTTAGAGCAATAGTAGGAAATAAGTGAGAAAAGGCCTTGATTGGAGTGAAGTTTCTACATTTTGTTCAGTTGGTTCAACCTTGTTATGCCATATTTTGATACATACTAAGAATAAAATATAATAGGACAGTATTATCCAAAGTGTGGATAATAGGTGTTATGAAAAAAAATTTTGGAAATGCTGGATTAAAGCACATTTGAACAGGTTTCTTTCCTGTAGAACTTCTTAGAGCCTTTGATTAATATACACCAATGGGTGCCATGAAACTCCAAGAAGGAAGCGATAGCCTGTAACTTTTCCTAAACACTGCTTGTCTGGCAGAACATGCCTACGGACCTGCTGTTCAGAGAACACACATTGGGAAATCTTGAAAAGTAAAATGAGTGCTCTCGTTACTAACTGTTGATATGATTAATGTTACATTCTTTTAGGTTTCTTGAAGGCTTTTAGAGTCACTATATGGCATAAATTGATATATTAATAGCACCACCTTTATGTTTGGTTTTTGCCTTTATCCTTAAAAAGATTTGCCTTTGAAGATAAGCAATTATGCAAAGAAGATTATAAATTCAGATAATTCAGATTATTAATTCTTAAGAATTAAGAAGCAAATAATTCAGCCAAAGAATAGGTTTCACGATCCTTACCAGAGCTTCCATAGGAATACACACTTAAAAAAGAAACTACGGAAAAACCATTTTTGTTTTTTCTCTCATGAGTGCTTATGGAAGGCCACATTCCATTGGGAGCTATGGGGTAAGTAAACCTTTCTAGTCAGAGATCACAAGTCTGGGGCCCACAGGATAGATCTGGTCTGCAGTTAGTTTGGTTTAGGTGTACAGTGGCTTTAACATTTGAATTCTTTCTCAACATTTTAAAATCTTGAAGTTTCACATAAAAATCTGAATTTCTAGCTACTCTTGAAAAATGGAAAAATCTGACAGTACATTCACAAACGATAAGTACTTGCTGGAGCTGAAAAGTGTCTGCTTCCTTTAAAAGGAATGTTTTACTCCAGTGTGTCATTGCATGCCTAACACCTGTCGTCCGGGCGGCTGATAAATTTATGCTACCTGTCCATCCTATGGACATTTGGTTTTGCATAACCCCTGCTATGAGGACATGGCATGGCTGAAGGGCTATGGGCCGTGTCTCTTTCTAGAGTGACCTTTTTAAGCAAACGTGGTCGGTTTCTCCAGGAAAGGGTGTTGAAATCACTGTCAGGCTCATTTAAGGGAATTTTCACCATGTCTGATGAAGTCCCTATACTCCCAACCCTCAGGATGTTGGGGCTCTTACTCCCCAGAGTGTAGCTTATTTGACAACATACTGAAAAATTTGTTTCATACATACACACAGCAATCTCTTTATATGTAAAGGTTGTTTTGCTGGGGGAAGTTTATACTGTATTAGAACAGAGCTCTTATTTCATCCATTCTCAAAAATAATCATTAAAGAAACGAAGACAGTCAAAAAGCAGTTCTTTTATTTGTATTCCACCCCTTTCTACAGTATATTTGAGTCAGCTTAGAAAGCATGGTATTTAAAAAGTAGAGAAATATCTATATATATAAATAAGGACCAGAAAATATACTCAAAGAGTAAGTCAGAAAGATAAAATATGGATATCAGGCCCTGAGGGCTGAGAATAAACTTAGAAGATGGAGAACGTGCCTTATGTGAGAGTGGGCTTATATTTCAGAGAGAAACCAGAGTGTGAATGGAACTTCCCAGTGCAAACAGCACCACAATATTACTTTTTGCTTAGCTTGTAGAATGTGCTGATGTTGGCCTATGTTGACATTGCTCTGATTCTGTAGTGGTGGGAGCTCTGAGGAGCTATTTTCTGGTGGCAGCTGGGAAATGCAGGTTCTGTGAATAGGGTTTAATAATTACTGTCTTTTGAGTCTTCTTCCTGTATTTTTACCTAATCTACAATACAAGAATAGGCTAAGGGAATGGGTTGTGTGTGATGTAAAGAAGCAAGGGTGGGCGGGAGAAGAGGCAGTAATGAGAGCTCTCAGCGGGAAGGTTTGAGATCTTCTGCAGAGTTCTTTGGAGCAGCAGTAACCTACAGCTATTATAGAAGGCTGCATTTTCTGTACTTCTGATTAAATGAAACCAGAACGCCATGGATACTACTAGGGATTTGTTTTCATTTGTGAAACAAAGTGACCCGCAATTAAATTCATTATCATTAAGTGATTGGAATTGCCTTACCAGGCAGATCCTGAAGCTGCCTTAAATTTATCAGGGGTCAGACTGGAAGAAAAGAGGGCTCTGTGTAGAAAAAGATATGTCCTACTTTTTTGTTATTGGTGACATTAGAATCTTTGTTCTTACAGTATGAAGAAATTATGTTTTTAATTAAAAATTTGTAGTGGGCCCTCAAGGGATTTAAAAATGATGCTTTATGGTATTCGTGAATCTGCCTTTGTGGTAAATGTCAAGGGAACGGTAATTTAGTCAAACAGACCAGATGTTTCAAGGAAAGAACAAGGATTTTTTTTTTTTTTTCCACATGATAAAGGTGGAGCAAATGCATAAATGTTAGCAGAATTGCAAACAGGTCCATGTTTTCAGGGTCTAGGGAAGAAATAGAGATTTTTACTGCTTCTCACTAACTGCTGAGGGCCGTGTCATAAATGGCAAAAGGTTAGGTGGGGGGTGAACTTTGTAGCAATCATAAGGAATGTGTGGACTGTTTCTAACTGAGCAATGCCAGTTCTAGAGTTGATTCAAGGTGTTTTGACACCATAATTGATAGATTTACTACCTTTCAAATGAGAGTACTTCTAGATATAATTCAAACCACATAAGAAATCATCTTATGTGGGTTTTTTTGCATTAAGTGTTGACACTAGAGCAATGGGGGAAATGAAGAATTGTGTTGATATTAAGGAAATGAAAATTCAGCTGTTTTGTTTCCTTATCCTGTCGTCCGACTGAGAAAGGAGAGGCGTGTTCCCTAAAGATAGACGCGGTTTCTCTGCTTCCACACCTAGCTCATTTCCCAGAGCACCTGGCCAGCTGAGTGACTGGTCTCAGGCAGTACTGAAGCTCTCCTTTTGGTATGGGAGGGCTTTTGTTGTGGTTTTGTTTTAAGCTATTCTTTGATGATTGAGTTAGGGATTGAGAGGAATATGTTTTAAGGTTACGATTCTATGAAATACCTTATTTTTTGTAGGCAGGAAGTCAGAGTATGAGTGAAGAGATATTACCAAATAGAAAGAAGTATGTCCATAAAGATTTCTTTTTCTACTCTTTGCAAAGTAACTTCAATTTCTAGGCTCACCTTTATTTAACCAAACTTGTTTAGGAAAATCAGATAAATCAAAAATAGATAATGCTATGTGCTTCAGTTTTGATATAGCTGGTAATTCCATGCTAACCTGATGAGTGTTGATCTGTGTTAAACCATATTTCTGAAAGATAAATGTTTCAATTTTAGGGGTTGATAAAAACTTAAAAGCCAGATATATAGATAATTTTTAGAAAATATTCCTAATGTTCCTGTTTCTTCTTTAGGTGAGCTCTTAAAAAGCTAAGTGCTGAATCGTGACAGGTTATAAACCGTCTATCATGTGTTAAAATGGATCTGATTCAAAACCCCGAGTCTGTCTCTAAAAGACTGCCTTTTTTCAAAACCACAGGTGGTTTCTGAAGGTTTCATGGTATATGTCTCAGAGTGTTGAGTAGAGTACCTGTAAGTAGATTCCCCGAGTTCTGTTGAAAGGCACCTAATGCGGATTACATAAATTAATAACTGGATTTTGTTTGGGTTATGTATGTTGTAAAATGCACAAATCAGTGGGTTTGTCTTTAGTCACCTTATTCTCATTCGGGGTTGATGGAAATGAAGTAAGGACCAAGTAAACGACTTTTTTTCAGGTGCAAATTCGACCATGGAACCTAAGTGACAGTGACTTTGTAATGGATGGTTCTCAGCCTTTGGACCCCAGAAAAACTATCTTTGTTGGGGGAGTTCCACGACCCCTCCGAGCTGGTGAGTGGAAATAGTAACACCACAACAAACAAAACCACCAACAACAAAATCCCCAATGTATTTAGTCTTCAATATTTTCTAGATTTCTGCTCAGCTATACACAGTCTCCAAAAAGAAGTTTCACTGAGCTAACTCTTTCAGGATTAAACATTTTCTCCCCAAATGCTTTATTTTCTTAGGTACAAGAGTCAGTTTCATTAAACTGTTATTTTGAAAGGATGAATTCTATTCAGTGCTCTCAGCCACACATATTTTAAAAATAATAACAATACATTTGGCAGTGTGCATTCTCATGCTAGTCAGCATTGTTATGTGTGACAGAAAAAGAAGTCACCCCATCAGAAATCTGTCCAGCGCAGCTGTGTACCCCAGTGACAAGCCAAACCACTGCTAGGAATTGTGTCGCTGGGAATCAAACTGAACTCTTCCCAAGTGAAACAGATTCTGTTTTTCTTATGCACTTTGAAAAATGACTAATGTATTTGAACGTCTTTATTATGACTTTTTAAAAGCTTCCCTATTTTTTTCTTTTTTAAGTTCCTTTCCAATGACGAAATAATTGTGGGCTGAGATTGGGCAGAATCATAATTAACTGGGGCATTTGAAGTGATGCTGACCCAGTGACTTCAATATTTAAATCCAAAGATAAATCTAATCAGTTGCGGATCAGTGTTCTACCAGTAGAATACGATAAAATTACTTGTAAGAACGAAGTTTTTAAAGTGCTTAAAATAATTAAGTTCATTTTTCAAAAGTAAGATGAAAAAATAAGGTTACTATTGCCCTGTAGTTGCAAAAGTGCAATGTTCTCTCTGTTATTTGTAAGCAAGCAGACTCAGTTCTACCTAAAGAAGAAAAGAAAAAGCAGAGACCATTAAAATCAAGTAGTGAAAAAAAGAATTATAAAAGAATTATAAAAAAGAATTACAGCTAATTGTCTCTGACTTTGATGACTTCTTAGTTCTGAATGTGCGTCAACATTTCTAATGTATTTGTTCAAATCTCAACTTCAGTGTACTCCTAAAAGATAACCGTAGGCCTATCTAAAGATATATTCATAATTCCATTTTGAAGGACTTTATAACACATTAATTGTGATTATGAAGTTTGTAATTTTACAGTTTTTCAGAAAGTCAAATATCTTTAGGTCTTGTTCTCACTCTAACGGAAAACTGTGCCGAGAGGAAGAAAGGCACGCGGCAGAGATGCCTCCCTTTTATCTGCTGTCAGAGAATAGGGTCTGGGAAGGGCTAACGCAAACGTGAACAGCATTATGAGATGAGGGCAAATGTAGCCCTTTGTTTCTAAACTGCTTGTGTTTAAAAAAAAAAAAAGAAAAATGTGTGTGGGGGCATGGAATATTCCTGTCTTTTTCTAACTGGTGTTATGTTTGGGAGGAGAGAGGGAGAAGAATCCCCTTTGATAGTCTTTTAATCGCATATGTATTCTAAAAGAATGGACATTCATTGCTAGCATTCTAGTTCGTTTTTTTTTTTTTTTTTTTGCAGCGAACTACAAGTACAAATTAGTTTTCAGATTCTAGTCCCTCTCCTTTTTTTTCTAGATGGGGATCCGAAAAAAAAAAAAATTCTGAAAGAAAAAGTCCTACAGTTCTAAAAATAACAGAACTGGCTTTAACTTTTTATGTCTGTTTTTAAGTCACAGACACAAAAGTTTAGAAACTAAATTCCTTTTTTATTATTCACCCTTTTTACTATTATGCACAAGATGCTGCAAGTCCTAGGATTAGACAAGAATTATATTTAGTTGTCTAGTCAGAAATGGGATTTTGTGTTCCCTACCTAGAGAGTATACCTTTTATAAGTCTCAAAGTTCTCTCTCTCTTTTTTTTTTAAGCTGAGCTAAAGCTTTTTGTTTTAAAATGGTTTTGTTTTACATTTGTGTGGATAGTAATCTACATTCACTTGGTCTAGTGAAAATGTTCCCCCATGCCAACACCTCCCATAAGTGTAGCTAGTTTCTAGATGGCTAAGCAATCTATATTAGCATCTTAGCATTTTACTCTCTATCCAAGCCTTCCAGATTGGAATCCATGTAATCTAAACAAAAGGAATTAACATCTGCAGCTTTTATCCATGTGCATAGAATTGGGTTTCTTTGCAACACACTGAGCTTTGTGGACTGGTGTGTGCCTTGGAATAGAAGACTACTTTTAAAGGAATTCATTTTGACTCTGCTAGGCAGTCTTGAATTGAATACAATGCAGTTCACTTGAACAATAAACATTTATTGAGCATCCACGTGTTACTGGCACAGGGCAAGTACACGTCCGCGCCAAACTGAATGAACATCCCACTGTCGTGTTAAACAGGTCATCATCTACAGAGTCAGAGATTTCAGAAGAGAAGAAAACAAGAAATGTATTAATAGAATGCTAACTCAGAAGTAATTGGATACTAAATTATATTCTTCAACACAGTGATTCTCAGATTTGGTTTTTAAATACTTTAGGGCAATTTTTATTACTTCTAGAGGGTATTGTGGTCGTGGAATTCTGAAAAGTCTTAAAACTATCTAAGGCACTGTATGTAGGGTGATCCTGGACTAGACATGGTTGAATAGTACTCAACAGGTGAGATTTTTAGGTGTCCAGATTGATTTTCACCTCACCCCAGGCCAAAAATTGTCCTTTAACATGTTACAGTGACTAAAATGTTACCACTCAAGAATTATTCCTTTGAATCTTGTGAGGCTTTTTCTCTTTGATATCTTCCCATTGTTAGACAGGGACTATTATCACTAATAAATTATTCTAAATATAGTCCTTATCCTACCAAACAGAAACACACGAACCCTTCTAAAGAAACAAGGCAAGCTGTTTTAAGCAATATTGCCCTGGCTAAATTTAAGTTGGTCCTTCCAGTCTTTTTGACAAGCCTTCCTTTTTAAAATTCAGGTTGGAAAAAAAAAATCATAGGCCTAAAAAATACCTGAAAATGGGAAAATATCAATGGAAAATCTAGATGCTTACCCAAAGTTTGATTGCCTGATTGTTGGTTGCTCTGGGTTAAATAATACACATTCCTATTGTTTCTTGTCCCTCCCTTCCATCGCTCGTCAGTGACAGTAACAAGTCAAGGGTGGTTTGCCTTGAGTCTCTCGGTGTTCTTCAGGTCTTGTTCTCCTTCCACTCACCACCTCTTCCCACCCCCATCCTAGGAAAGGCTATAGGTAGACTCACCATGCCATCATGTGGCTAAAGTTTACATATTCTTCAGAGAGTCAGTACCAGGAAAGGGGTAGTCTGTCTGGTTCTCTACTTGCTACCACCTGAAAGTACAACAGCATGTTGCCACTCTTCATTCAAGCAATGTAAACAGCATGTCTTCAATTCAGAAATAGCCCTATTGTATTTCCCTGTGGCATTAGGACCTCTCTAGAATGCATCTCTTTGCTCTGAGAGGAAATGAGTGCCAGGCTTAGGGATTATGAGGAGGCCACCAGGAAAAGGTGGAGAATGAAGCATCTGGTTCCTGTATGCTCCCCCAGTTTATAAACATGAGTGTTCTGACCCCAGCTTAGACTCTGACCCCAAGAGGCTTAGGTATCTAATCGGAGGACTGCCTCAGTGATCAAGCTTTGGGACCCATCCACTTCCAACTTTAATCATGCTTGGAAAACCCTCAGACTTCCTCTCTAATTAGGGACATGTGAGCTGTTCTTCCACTTCATGACTTCGTTCTGACAGTTCTTCTAACCGGGTCCTGCAGAACAGATCAATCTTGAGAGATTGCTTATCTAAGTCCCTGGAGCCCACATTTGCTCGTCATCTTTGGGTCTCCTGCCTTTCCTATTGCTCTGATAATTCTTTTCTGTCTATTTTTCCCCTACTAATATTCTGTGATGGATCCTGAAAATTTCCTTGTCTGCCTTTTTTTCCCCCTCTATTATGAGGATGGCTTTTCTGGGAGGAAACAAAACAATAAAAAAAACTTTTGAGATAAATATTCAGTGACATGTGGTGTACCTTTAGAGAACATCCTGAATTTTTCTAAGAGCATTTATTTCAGACATTCTGTACAAACATTCTGGTAGTTCATATGTATTAAGAATCACATCCTGATTTGTGATTTAGGAAATAGGAGTATCTTAACCATATCCTTTTGTTGTTGTTGTTCTGTAAAGTGGTAGCAGGCAGAAATCATACCAGGTTTCTCAGTAGTAGAAGTTTTTTCTTTCACCAAGTCCCATGTTCAGTATGAGTTGCCCCAGATAAACTCCAGATCTGGCACACTGACTTGATTAACTGGATTGTCTTTAGGGTATTTTCTAATGCTAGTACTTGCTTGTGTTCTTTTTCCCCCTGAAAAGCTAACGCTCACCCACAGTTGATGTCAAACTTTGCCACATCGTTGGCAGGTTGAGTAACATTAGCATAAAGCCAAAGTAAGACTGGGATGAATTGGTGCTTATGGAGCAGAAACCAGGCCAAGTTAATATTAAGCAAAGATTTAGGAGTAGAGAGAAGAACACCCTGTGGGCAAAACTAAACATTTGAGCAGCACTCTGTGCTGAGCCGTGTTCAGAGCTCTCATGTATGTTTAATCGTCATGATAACCTCGTGAGGTTGTCAGTGGTAGACTTTTCCTTTTAGTGATAAGGAAGTAGAGTTCAAAGGGGGTGATTGGCCAAGGCCACAGTAAGTAAGAATGCCAAGATTTAAACTCAGATTTCCAGACTTCAAGTATGGATGTTCTTTGCACAGAAGAAGGAAGCTTCTTTATCAAGCTGAGATCTGAGATGTTGTCTCAGTAACAGTATTTACAGTCAACTTGGTACCAGTCGGATTTAATCAAGTTAAACATTCAATCTCTCTTAGTTGGTTGTTCATACACTTATTTGAAAATATTCTTAACTTCCCAACATTTGATGCAGAATGGAACCTTATGAGCACATTTCTCCATTTAAGATGTGTGAACTGCCTTGTGAACCAACTCAGCAATTGTGGAAAACCTAGACAGTCCAGCTTCTAGTTGAATTGTGCTTTCTTTCCGAAGTCCAGACCTCTTCATCCTCCTGAGGTGCCTTATGCTTCTTTCCTGTCTGCTTTGTTCTTATTTCCAAGGGGAAGAAAATGTGGCTTCTAGATTCACAGTTTAGAATTTGGAAAGATGAACGTGTTGATATTTCCCTTGGGAGTTCTCATTCCTGCTCTGCCCCATTTGGTTCTCATAGTGTCTCAGACTTAGACACTGCCTATGGCTGGCTTTGAAACATAATTAAATTAGATATAATAAATTAGATTTTACTTGAGATCACAAGATACAGATAAATCCATGAAGGTTTTAGTTGACTTCTGCTAGATCCTTACTGCCTTTCTTCTATTTTTCTCTCTTTCTCCCAGGTAAGAACAGGATCCTGGTATAGGGTAGGATGCGGGAGTCATCATGATTTTCTCTCTGGTGAGCTAAGATCCCTTTTAGATCTCTGTGAAGATTCAGAAGCAAATCCAAGGATCCATAATTGGGGTTTAGATTCAATTTCAGAGGCATAGTGCCCACAACCCAGAGGAATTTATAGATTTCTATATGCTACACACAACAACCGCACTATTCTTGTTTCCCTCTCCAGCGGTGGCACAGTGAAGCTCATCACAAGAGCCAGTATGTAGATTAGAGTCAGTAGTGTGTTGCTGTCACCATTCCTGAGAAGACTTGAGTTGTCTTAGGAGCACAGAGCATCTCATCCAAAGTACAAAATGCCATTGGATGTGGCTACCATACCTGCTCATTTCCACCCCTGTGGTGACCAGACAGATCCTGTGAACACTGTCTGGGGAGGAAGGAAAAAATAAAAAGTGGTCTGAAAACTCCTGACGTCCACATGGACTCTGGCTATGCCTGCTGTCACTTCCATCTGTCTGAATCCCAGCCTCCACCTGTGTGCCCTGCTCCTGGGAGCTGCGCTGTCCCTGCCTTCGACAGAGGATGGTTTAGAATGAGGATTCACTGTCAGAGGCTTACTTGGTAGTTTGACTACATTTTCTGAATAAGACACATCCTTGATCAAAGGCTCACATTTCATGAGGAGGGTTGAGATCACAAGATACAGATAAATCCATGAAGGTTTTAGTTGACTTCTGCTAGATCCTTACTGCCTTTCTTCTATTTTTCTCTCTTTCTCCCAGGTAGTCAAAGTGGGTAGCCCTCCTCATGGCTCAGCTTCACCCACATCAGAGGAAGGGAATCTGTATGAGACTTCCCTGTATTAACTGGTGATATTCACTTTAAAGAATCCTTTAAAACCTAGTCTCTAAAACTAGTTGTATATTTTGACATCTGTTGGTGAATTTTTATATTCTATATACAAAAGTGTTTCAGATTAGAAATTTTTAGGACTTAAGGAAGGCTTGTTCTGTGTTTCTTGTTAGTCACCTATGTTGTGGATGAATTAGTCTCTCTCTCTCTCTCTTTTTTCTTTTTTTAAATGCTGTTTTTACCAAGCATGGCTACTTTTCTCAATAATTAGAAACTCTGTTTAGTACTTAAATAACATCACTCTGGTGTTAGAGCCCAGCATGAGGTTAGCCTGCAGGAAGTGTGCTTTTAGTGAAGATTTGCTGACTGAGTAAAGGACCAAATATAAACAGCTGTTGTTTGACTATTATTTACTTTTCTTCAAGGGTGATCACAGTATTAGACCTTCTGTAGTTAAAACATGGATTAGGGTGGAAAGAGAGATGGGAAATCTTCATACTCTTTCCCAAAACAACTCTTTAGTCACCTTGGTTTCTTCTAGCTTCTCAACAAATTGCTCTTCACATGAGTGAGATTTCATTAGCTTAAATGACTTTTTGGTGGCCAAGAAAATGACTGTATATAAGGTTCTAAGTGCAAATGATTTATTTATAATTAGCTTTCATAAAAACATGAGTGAGGGTTTGCTTCCTATCAAAATACTTAATTGCCAGCACCGTCAGTCATGACCTAATGTTTGGCATGTGAAGATGATTTTCTAGCAGCTAGATTCACAAAGTAATAGAATGTTTGTTCTATGGAAGGCACTTTTTCTGACATCCAAGGATCCCTAAAAGTCCTTTGGAGACCACTATGCTGTAGAAGAACTTGTGGTTCTAGTAACTCTGTGGTTATAATAACTCTCCTTCTTAGCTGGAGCTTCAAGCTTACAGGTGGTATACCTTCTTTCTAAATCAGATGTGTTCCTGTGTCCTTTCTAAGGATGGAAGACAAGTGCCATTCAGCCCCTTGCCAGCATTCTTCTCCTGGCTGTTCACCAAGCTGACAGTGTTTACTCTTATTCCATTCCATGAGAAGCTTGGTCTTTGGAAAAGTGGTGTTTAATTTCCAGTTCCTGAGGTTGCTTATTTTAGTAAGTCCATTGACGAATAAGGGAGATTCATTAATGACTGCATTTAATTATTTCTACCTTCAATGTCTTGGTCTCTGTTACTGGAATACAATTAGCCATGTGAGGAAGTCCTCAAGCAATCAGACGTTGTTGGGCTGAAGTATGAGGACCCACTGAACTCTGATATTCAGGGTATGTGCGTGATTCTTACTGCATAATTTGAATGAATGTGATTCCTGGATCCTGCCCCAAGACTGCAGTCAGAGTCCACTTGGGCTGTAATCAGCAATGTTCTTTGGTTGATATGACTCAGAAATTCTGAGAAATTCTGATCATAATGGGATAATTGGGATAGCTTTCTGCTGTTCTGTCTTCAAAAGTACCTATTCTAGGGCTTAGTTATTGCTAGCTTATTTTCTTACCTTCTGAAAATTCCAGAATCTGTTGGTTGCAGATCATTCTTCTTAAAAACAGGCACTCAGAAAACAATCACCAATATTACGCGGTCTGGTATGGAGAGAAATTTTGAAGAAGTTAAGTAGAAAGACATCCTTTCTGTCATAGCAACATAGCTTTTCTTACCGGCTCAGCAGCTTCATACTACAGGAACCAGTAATGCTTGGCTTTCCTTCTGTCCATAGAAATCTGGTGGGGTTCTTATACCGTTCAGCCCTTCAACTCTTGTATCTGCTACGAAGTTCCTCCTCTGCCCCACTGGCTTGTGCTGCTGTCCTTCTCCCATGGAGGTCTGTTATGTGATGTGACGGTCTTTGCACACTGGCCGTGACACAGGTCATCATCCACCTACCCTGTCTTCTCCTTTCTAAATACCGTATGTAGGTGTCTGAGGAAAGTGGGTTCTTGGGTCATTCCCCACGGGTAGGGCTAAGTCTTCTGGACTTAAGTCATATGAGTAGCCTGAAAGAAATGGTCATACGTGGAGGAAGTGACATCCGGTATCAAGTAAACAATTACCTTCAGGCAGTTTGGATCCAGGTAAGTAACTGCTACATGTCTCTCCTTGACACCTTTATGGTGAGGATAATTCTAGGATATCAGACCTTTGGAATGGTCCAGTTTCCAAATGCCTTCTGTATAGGTGTTTTGTAAATATACCAATATAAGGGTCTATTTAGAAGAAATGTGGCAAGGAGTGCAGACCAGACCTCTGGATTTATAGCAGAGCAGGATGGGTATGTTTTTACTGCCTTCATAGCAGCTTAGTGTTTCCTAGTACATTGTAAGTGCTCAATAAATGTTCATTGCTGCTTTATCATTACTATTATTATTATTATTATTATTTAGAATTCAGTGTGAGAGGCTAGTGTGGAGATTTCTCAGTTGGGATAGAATATACTAAAAAATACATATTTTTCATTGTAGAGATTTATCTTAAGGTTATAAATATATTGCCTCTAGTTAAAATGAGCAGTTAATTCTTTCTGTAGCTTAATCTTAATATAGCAGTGTGACTTTAGTAATTGCTTTCAGTCTTAGAGGTCAGTAAATAGGGCTATTTATAATTAACTTGTTAGGGCATTGTTTGAAATGCTTTGCCTACCCAGGGCCCACTCCAGTGGACTAAACAGTTAGAAATTAGAACAGGAGGACTGCTGATAGATCATTCCTTTTATAATGTTGCTGAAGTTCTGATTATGTAAATTTGTGTATGTGTTGTGTAAATTCTTAATTTTTTTTTTCATTTTATTTTTAAATATGAGGAGCTCCCCTACTTGAGTTGTAAGACTGATGTGGACACTCTTCATGACACCTAACATGGGTTTTCCTTTTCTTAATTATACTGCATGATCTTTAAGTAGTTCTTCCTTCTCCTGGGCAAATGTACGTTCTAAACATTTATACCGAATTGTGTTTGTTTTCTTGCAGTTGAACTGGCAATGATCATGGACCGTTTGTACGGTGGCGTCTGCTATGCCGGCATCGATACGGACCCAGAGCTGAAGTACCCCAAAGGTGCCGGCCGCGTGGCGTTCTCCAATCAGCAGAGTTACATTGCAGCCATCAGCGCCCGCTTTGTGCAGCTCCAACACAATGACATTGACAAACGGGTGAGCAGCCGCTTGGGGTATCATTGCTGCTGTGGGAAAGAAATGAAGTTTGTTTTCTGGGCCCCATGGGGAGAGAAGCACCTCGTGATCATAAGTGAGCAGCTCTGCCTTACATGGTATCAGTCCATGAGTCCCTCCAGGCTGCCTGAAAAAGAGCATACCCACAGTATTTCAGGCGTTAATGAACCTTCTGTCTCACCCATCCCCAGGGTGATGTTACACTTATGAAAATAACCCTGCAGAATTTAGCTTACCCAACTGGAGCTGTTTAAAAGATGATGCCAACAGTGCATTAACAAAGGTTGCGAGCTGGTGACCTGTTTGACCCCTGTGGTGCTCTTAAAACAAGTAAGTTTGGACTCACATTTAATGTTAATGTTCAGGAATATACATAAAATTTTGCAATTCTGATTTCTCTTAAAATTGCAAGATCACACATGATAGCAATCACTGGAGCCGAAGTACTGCTGTCTCTTTGAGTCCCTCCAGTTCCCTGTCGTCCTATTCATACGTAACACACATGCGCATGCGCTTCCTGCCCTCCTGCTCCGGGGCGTTGCCTGCCTGGCCACTGGAGGCATTCTGATTTGCTCCCTTTGATCTAGAGAGGGGACACATGATAGAGTTGTAGGGAGTTGGTGTGCTCAGTCGGTTTTGTGGACAGACATAGGTCTAAATCCCTGAAATCCCAGCTCTGCCACTCTGGAAGTTTGGGGAAATAGAAGGTGGTAGGAGGAGATAATCTGAGACCTATATTAATGGATTAATAGAACAAGTAGGAGACTAGATCAGGTATTGAACACCTCCCTTTGCAATTATACAGTGGCTGTTAACGCTCCCAGCAAAGGATGTTCTTGGGGCATACATTGGACTAGGATAAATAAAGTAGGAAATACGTTCTTTTTTTTTTTTTTTTTAAGATTTATTTATTGAAGAAAGAGAGTGAGAGAGAGAGAGTCTTAAGCAGACTCCGCACTGACCGCAAAGCCCGACATAGGGCTCAGTCTCAGGACCCTGAGATCAAGACCTGAGCCAAAACGAAGAGTTGGACGCTTAACCGGCCAGGCACCCCAAATATGTTCTAGTATGAAGTTTTACCTATACTCTCTATGGTCGACTTTGACTAATTTTGTGTAGCTGACTTAAATTTCTTAGAAGGTGAAAGCTTCAGTTGGTGGTGGATTTTTAAATATTCAGCAAGTTATATTTTTATTAAGACATATATCTGATCAAATTTCAAAAGCCAGTGCCTAAAATAAACAGTTGCTACATTACTGGGCTCCTTAAAAGTAAGTAGTGGTG